>NW_028274822.1:22570000-23190625 GCF_037043125.1 Eumetopias jubatus | reverse complement strand
CCTGGAGAGTTTTGATCAAGAAAGGATGCTGTACTCTGTCAAATGCTTTCTCTGCATCTATTGAGAAGATCATATGATTCTTGTTCTTTCTTTTAATATATTGTATCACATTGATTGATTTGCAGATGTTGAACCAACCTTGCAGCCCAGGGATAAATCCCACTTGGTCGTGGTGAATAATCCTTTTTATGTACTGTTGGATCCTATTGGCTTGTATTTTGGTGAGAATTTTTGCATCCATGTTCATCAAGGATATTGGTCTGTAATTGTCCTTTTTGATGGGGTCTTTGTCTAGTTTTGGGATCAAGGTAATGATGGCCTCATAAAACGAGTTTGGAAGTTTTCCTTCCATTTCTATTTTTTGGAACAGTTTCAGAAGAATAGGTATTAATTCTTCTTTAAATGTCTGGTAGAATTCCCCTGGGAAGCCATCTGGCCCTGGGCTTTTGTTTGTTGGGAGAGTTTTGATGACTGCTTCAATTTCCTTAGTGGTTATAGGTCTGTTCAGGTTTTCTGTTTCTTCCTGGTTCAGTTTTGGTAGTTGATACATCTCTAGGAACGCATCCATTTCTTTCAGATTATCTAATTTGCTGGCATATAGTTGCTCATAATATCTTCTTATAATTGTATTTCTTGGTATTGGTTGTGATCTCTCCTCTTTCATTCATGATTTTGTTGATTTGGGTCCTTTCTCTTTTCTTTTTGATAAGTCTGGCCAGGGGTTTGTCAATCTTGTTAATTCTTTCAAAGAACCAGCTCTTAGTTTCGTTGATCTTTTCTGCTATTCTTTTGGTTTGTATTTCATTGATTTCTGCTCTGACCTTTATTATTTCTCTTCTCCTGCAGGGTTTAGGCTTTATTTGATGTTTTTTCTGCAGCTCCTTTAGGTGTAGGGTTAGGCTGTGTATTTGAGACCTTTCTTGTTTCTTGAGAAAGGCTTTTATTGCTATATACTTTCCTCTTAGGACTGCCTTTGCTGCATCCCAAAGATTTTGAACAGTTGTGTTTTCATTTTCATTTGTTTCCATGAATTTTTTAAATTATTCTTTAAGTTCCTGGTTTACCCATTCATTCTTTGATAGGATCCTTGTTAGCCTCCGTGTATTTGAGTTCTTGCTGAGTTTCCTCTTGTGATTGAGTTCTAGTTTCAAAGCATTGTGGTCTGAAAATATGCAGGGAATGATCCCAATCTTTTGGTACCGGTTGACACCTGATTTGTGACCTAGGATGTGATCAATTCTGGAGAATGTTCCATGGGCACTAGAGAAGAATGTGTATTCCGTTGCTTTGGGGTGGAATGTTCTGAATATATCTGTGAAGTCCATTGGTCCAGTGTGTCATTTAAAGTCTTTATTTCCTTGTTGATCTTTTGCTTAGATGATCTGTCCATTTCAGTCAGGCGCGTGTTAAAGTACCCCACTATTATTGTATTGTTGTGAATGTGTTTCTTTGCTTTTGTTATTAATTGCCTTATATAATTGGCTGCTCCCATGTTAGGGGCATAGGTATTGACAATTGTTAGATCTTCTTGTTGGATAGACCCTTCAGGTAGGATATAGTTATCTTATTACAGTCTTTGATTTAAAATCTAATTTGTATGATATAAGGATTGCCACCCCAGCTTTCTTTTGGTGTCCATTAGCATGGTAAATGGTTTTCCACCCCTTCACTTTCAATGTGGGGGTGTCTTTGGGTCTAAAATGAGTCTCTTGCAGACAGCATATCAATGGGTCCTGTTTTTTAATCCAATCTGATAACCTGTGTCTTTTGATTGGGGCATTTAGGCCATTTACTTTCACGGTAACTATTGAAAGATATGAATTTAGTGCCATTGTATTGCCTGTAAGGTGACTGTTACTGTATATTGTCTGTGTTCCTTTCTGATCTATGTTGCTTTTAGCCTTTCTCTTTGCTTAGAGGACCCCTTTCAATTTTTCTTGTAGGGCTGGTTTTGTGTTGCAGATTCCTTTAGTTTTTGTTTGTCCTGGAAGCTTTTTTTCTCTCCTTCTATTTTCTTTTCTTTCTTTTTTTTTTTTTTAAAGATTTTATTTATTCCCCATGAGAGAAAGAGAGAGGCAGAGGGAGAAGCAGGCTCCCAAGGAGCAGGGAGCCTGATGCGGGACTCAATCTCAGGACCCTGGGAACATGACCTGAGCTGAAGGTAGATGCTTAACCATCTGAACCACCCAGGTGCCCTCTCCTTCTATTTTCAGTGACAGCCTAGCTGGATATAGTATTCTTGGCAGCATATTTTTCTCATTTAGTGCTCTGAATATATCATGCCAGTCCTTTCTGGCCTGCCAGGTCTCTGTGGATAGGTCTGTTGCCAATCTAATGTTTCTACCATTGTAGGTTATGTATCTCTTCTCCCAAGCTGCTTTCAGGATTTTCTCTTTGTCTCTGAGACTCTATGGTTTACCATTAGGTGTTGGGATGTTGACCTATTTTTATTGATTTTGAGAGGGGTTCTCTGTGCCTCCTGGATTTTGATGCCTATTTCCTTCCCCACCTTAGGGAAGTTCTCTGCTATAATTTGCTCCAATATACCTTCTGCCCCCCTCTCTCTTTCTTCTTCTCCTGGGATCCCAGTTATTCTAATGTTGTTTCATCTTATAGTATCACTTATCTCTTGAATTCTGTCCTCATGATCCAGTAGTTGTTTATCTCTCTTTTTCTCAGCTTCTTTATTTTCCATCATTTGGTCTTCTATATTGCTAATTCTCTCTTCTGCCTCATTTATCCTAGCAGTTAGAGCCTCATTTTTGATTGCACCTCATTAATAGCTTTTTTGATTTCAACTTGATTAGATTTTAGTTTTTATTTCTCCAGAAAGGGTTTCTCTAATATCTTCTGTGCTTTTTTCAAGCCCAGGTAGTATCTTTAAAATTGTCATTCTGAACTCTAGTTCTGTTATCTTACTAATGTCTGTATTGATTAGGTCCCTGGCAGTTGGTACTGCCTCTTGTTCTTTTTTTTGAGGTGAGTTTTTCCCATCTTGTCATTTTGTCCTGCGGAGAATAGATGAATGAGAGAACAAAATGCTAACAGGGTAACAACGTCCCCAGAAAATATACTCTAAACAAATCAGAAAAACCTGAAACCAGGGGAAAAGAAAGGGAAAGAAAGAAAAAAGAAAGAGAAAAAAAAAGAAAAAGATAAAAACAAACAAAAACAGAACAAAACAAACCAGAATATGATCAAATATGATCAGGCTAGTGCATAGATCAGTGCCACACACTAGAATTTGGGTGTATTTTGGCCTGGTAGAAGAAATTGCCTCCCAAAATTTTAAATAAAGACTTATATATGTACAAAATAAGGGTTGATACGATGAAGGGATGGAATATGAGTGTAAAGATGGAAATTATAAAATTTTTATAAAAGGAATTGATAAGTTTGAAAAAAGAAGAGGATTAAAAAAAAAAAGAATGTGATCAGGCAGGAGACTAGAACAAAACCATACACTTATGATTTAGGGTATATTTTGATCTGTTAGAAGAAACTGTATCTCAAAATTTTAAAAAGAACAACTTATATATATATGCCAAAAATAAGGTAACTAGTATGAAGGGATAGAATAGGACTCTAAAAATGTAAAATGAAAATGTTTTTTACAAAAGGGATTGAGAAGATGTTGGTTGAAAAAGGGAAAAAAAATTAAAAAAAAAAGTTAAAAAAAATTAACTTGAAAGACTAAAGAATCATGGTAAAAATACCATGAATTCTATGTGCTGTATTCCCCTAGCTCTGGAGTTCTGCCATTCTCATTGATCAGTGAACTTGATCTTGGCTGGCTGTTCTTGCTGATCTTCTGGGGGAAGGGTCTTTTGCCGTCGTTCCCAAATGTCTTTGCTGGGGACGGAATTGCCCCGCCCTTGCCAGGCCCGGGCTAAGTAATCTGCTCAGGTTTGCTCTCTGGAGCTTTTGTTCCCAGCAAGCTTTCCCTACAGTTTTGGAGGAGGAGAGTGAAAATGGTGGCCTCCCAGTCTCCATCCTGGAGGAGCTGAGAGCTGGGGGCTCCACTCCTCAGTACGCTCCCGGAGAAAAGCAGTCAGTCACTCCCGTCTCTCCGGTCTCCAGCGGCACTCCCTGCTCACCCGGCCTGTGACCGAGCATTTCTGTCTCTGGCACCTGACCCTGTGTGTGAGTCTCCAAACCCAGCACATCCCTGCGGTGCGCTCCCACGCTGCTCCTCCCGGGGGAGGAAGTAGAGTCTTCCTGGATCTGCCACTTGTTGGGTCCCTGCTGGAGTAGAAGTGGCCTGACTGTGCCGCACATCACATTTTATGGCAACCCCAAGCTGAGAGCCCACGCCTCGGTTCTGTCTCTGCAGCCGGCTTCTCCACTCTAATACCTGGGAGCCCTGTGGCACTCAGGCACCCGCGGTCTTTCTGTGACCCTGAGGGTCCTGAGACCACACTGTCCCGCGAGGGTTCCACCACCCGCTTAGCCACTGGAGCGACGTCCCTCAGCGGAGCCGACTTCTAAAAGTTCTGATTTTGTGCTCCGTGGCTCTATCACTTGCCAGAAGCGGCGGATGGAGGCCCCCTCCCCCACCATCTATCCTGCCGAATATCGCCTCGGATTCACTTTTCTGCAGTCCTACCTTCCAGAAAGTGGTCGCTTTTCTGTTCAGAGAGTTGTTGCTCTTCTTTTCTTCGATCTCCTGTTGAGTTTGTAGGTGTTCAGAATGGTTTGATCCCTATCCAGCTGAATTCTGAGACCAGACGAAACCCAGGTCTCCTACTCCTCTGCCATCTTGCCCCTCTCAGACATAGTTTTTAAAGTAACTGTAAATAGTGGGTGCCTGGGTGGCTCAGTTGGTTAAAGTAACTGTAAATAATTAAAATAAATGGAAAGATCTTGATGTTACCCAACTTAATTTATAAAAAATGGAACTGAAATGCTAGGAGAGAATTAATAACTGACGTTAAGATTCTAAGAGATTGGTTTAACAACAGATTGAGCACAGTTAAGAGATTATTAAATAGAAAAATAGGTCAGTAAAATGTCTGTAGAGGGAACAAAGGGATAGAAATTATAGACAAAAAGTAAGATGTAATGGCACAGTGAAAATATACAGAAAATTAGATTCCCAAAAGTAAAGGAAAAAGATATTGGGAAAAACTAACATTTGAAGAAATACTATTTGAGAAATTCGCAGTAAAGAAAAATAGCCATATATACTAGCATTTCTGTGAACCTCAGATAGGATAAACAACCCCCCCCATAGACATATTATCTAATTGCTAATAATCAAAATATATAAAATCTTAAAAACAGCCAGAGAAAAATGTTAATTTCAATAACAAAATTGACAGCTAAATTCTCAATAGAAAGACTAAGTAATTATACATTTAAAGTAATTTTTAAAGTGCTGAAGGAAAATGACCGAAAACGTAGAATTCTATATTCACTTAAAATATCCTTTAAAAATAAAAGTATAATAGTTTTCCAGCTATGAAAAATGAAATCATGGTCAGCAGATTGCTATCAAAAAAAACATACTGAAAGTTCTTCAGGTCAAAAAGAATATGATTCCATATGGAAGCTTTGTAATAGAGTGAAAAGCACTGGGTAAGGGTAATTATGTATGTAAAATTCTAATCTTCTAATTTTCTGGATTATAGTGTAGAATTAAAATATAGGAAAACAAAAACATAAGCCTGGAATGTGGTCAATGGAGTTAAAGTGTGTTAACATCTTGGATTCTTTGTTTAGTGGCAACTCTTGACAATGTGGCCTGGGTACCATTATTACAACTTCTTATTAGAAATTACTAAAAGTTAGAATACTCCAATAAGTTAAGGAGGTATGTTGTAGTCTTTAATATAACCACTAAAAAAATGTTTAATAAGAAAATAGAAGGAAAATTATTATGGAAATACTTGTTAATGTAAAAGAAAAGAGGACCGATGAGTCAAATTAAAAAAAATAGATATATAATAAATTTAATCCAAATATTCCAGTAATTTCGTTAAATATATATAGATATTCCATGTAAGAAAAAAATAATCAGGTGAGATTAAAAAAAAAAACCTCTAAGGTGCTTAAAAGACAAACATTAAATAAAAAAAGCCAAAAAGTCAATAATAAGGATGAAATGAAGTATAGCTATGTTTGTATTAGTACCAAGTAAAAGTCAATTTTAAGAATTTACTATTTCATAATAAAGTGCTTAATCCAACAGGAAAATATAAAATTTTTAATTTTAATTATAAAAAATATTAATTTAATTATAAATTTTTATGTACCTAATAACTCAAAATTATAAAGCCCAAACCAAAACCAACTGCCAAATGTGAAGGTATATAAAAGACATTTTAAACCACAAGATTTTAGAACCTTTATCTCTTATAAATTCTTACTTTGGAGGGTAGTATGTCCTCAAACAAAATTAGAAAGTTATCCAAACCAGAATATGGCATGGGACCGGGGAGTGGGGGAAGCATATAATGATGACAGTGGTGTGCAGACCTGGAGGTCAACCACCCAGATTGGAGAAGGACAGCAACGCTAGAGGAGACATCCCTAAGACAGAGTGGGGGCTGGTGGAATACCTTGATAGAATATCAGCCAGAGAACTAAAAACATTATTATACAGAAGACATTGGAAGAAGAAGAAGATTTAAAAAAAAAAAAAAAGGAACTTGCAGTTACAAAAGGAAAACATCAAAAAAGAAAGGAAATATATTCATGATACCTTATTTGATTCTCAGTAAATAAAAATTAGTTATGATACTGAACACTTTTATAGTGTTGACTGAAAATGGTCCATGAGGATGGAGAGCAAAAAGAGATATGTTGTATAAGATATCTAATTGACATCCATTACAGTAAGGCAAAGAGAATATTTAAAATTAACATTATATGAGCACTGCTTAACAATATATAGAGGAAATCATGAGAAGGAAAAAACCTAAAGAATGCATAGTTGTTGCATCTGGGCAGCAGGATTGGGGTAAGTGTGGGTTAATTCAAGGGACAGTTATTTTTCATTTTTTACTATGTTTAGTTACTACTTTGAGATGAAAATTAAAGTGGTAAGAGTTTCATGCTAATTAAGGGAAATCTTAGAAAAAGAAAATGATAAAATAAAAATGATCCTGATTCTATCACCTAGACTGTTCGGTTTTGGTTGTATTCCCCCAAGTCATTTGTAAAACACATAACTATTTTTTAAACAAAATTGAAATTGTATTGCATTGAAACTTTAATGCCTAAAATTTTATTATTAACATTTCTGTTTTCTAGCTTATAAATCAAACATACATTTTAATGTCTGCACAGTTTTCTAGCATCTAACTGTTGAGATTTTATTTCACTAACCAGTGGTTGAATATTTAAGGTGTTTCCAAATTCAGGAGTATTATAATGTTGCAATAAATATCTTTTTACATAAACATTATATATCCTTTTACATAATCAGAGGTTATATAAATAATGTAGCAATAATTGTCCTTTCTTCATAAAAATACTGATTATCTCCTTATGATAAATACTTAATAGAGCTACTTACTGAAGTATATAAATCATTTTAAACTTCTTGATATCATTGCAAAATTGCTTTCTCTCAAGGTTGAATGAATAATGAAAGTTGTAGAGGCCAAGTTGAGAAATACAGAGAATATTTGATACAAAGGAAGGGGCAGATCTGGGTGGGCTGGAGTGGGCAGGCAAGGCCCCATACATGAGTTTGGCCCTCACATCTTTTGGGAATGTACACTGTTATCACTTAACAGTGATGCAAAATAGAAATAAATGAAGTCCATTTCTCTAAAATTTCTGCTTTCTCATGAAGAATGCTTCCTAAGAACTGAAACAGGTTAATTAAGATGCTAAGAAGGCTGGCACAATCTGTGCAGATCAACATCATTCAAGATATCAGTGTAACATGGGTTTATTCCTGTCTGCAAAAGCTGTGTTTATGCCTGTTGGCACTGAGTCCAACAGGACTGAAGGGGAAAAAATGTATTGGTTCAGTTTGTTGCTGCCTTATCACCTGGTGCAACCCAGAGGTTATAGGAGTATGATTATTAATACAGTTCTTCATTATCACTATCAGAGCTTTGGATTTTTATTAAAAATCTGTTAAACATAAATAGGATACACATTGGAAAATTTATAAGGGATGGTTTCCAGACCAGCAGTCCATACACTAGTACCTCAGAATTACCAGAGGGAGCTTTCCATCAATCCTGGAAAAAAATACACGTGTGTTTGTGTGCGCATGTGTTGACATCTTGCTAACTCTAAAGATATCTTGACATAGTAGAAATTTGCCTCTCTTTCAGTCCTAGAGAGAATGAATATTTTTATATACATTGTTTCTGAATATTTTTAATATTTTCTTTTTAAAAAAGATTTTATTTACTTGAAAGAAAGTGCGTGAGCATGAGCAGGGTGAGGGACGGAAGAAGAAGTAGACTCCCTGCTGAGTGGGGAGCCAAACTGGGGCTTGATCCCCTGACCCTGAGATCATGACTGAGCCAAAGGCAGATGCTTAACCCACTGCCACCCAGGCACCCCTGTTTCTGAATATTTTTATTTTTAGATTGCCTTTTATCATTTTTTAAAATCAGGATATCTTAAATTTTATTGGTTTTTAAGAGCTCTTAAAATATTAAGATTTGTCTTCCATTTCTTAGGAATTTGGAGATAGCAAAAATGAAATTATTCTGAGGATTCAGTTTAGGAATTAGCAAATAATAGAATGGAACAGATAGCTTTAAGAGAAAATGGTACCTGGCTGTGAACAGTTGAATTATTGAATTTACCATATCTAAAAAAAGATGACACTTGTAAGATAACCTATGGAAGTGAAGAAAAGTGTGATTTCAAGTGTCAAATACTAGGCAGACCAGTCACTGTTGTGGTCTTGAGAATGGACTTAGTCCTTTTAACATATTATCTTAGGTTGATGTTATCAAACATTCAAATCATGTCACTGTTTCCTATTTGATTTCATTCTCCCTGAGAAACTCCTTCATTTGCTCCCTACATGCCTATAGGGAGAACATGTAGTAGGCAGAGAACTTAATTGTTTGATGTCTCAGCAGTTTTGATTCTCATTACGAATTAATAAGCCGGCATCTTGGTTATACTTTGCATCCTGAGCAAGAATGTGTTGGGTGGCATTTAAAATTGATAGTTGCTTTTGCAGTTATTTCTTATTAGAAAAAACAAATGCCCTTCTGATTCTATACATCAGTCTCAGGAGCTTGGTAAATGAATCCAGACCTGATATGGATTCACTCTGGTTCTTAAATCACTCTGAAAATGTGAAGGTCAGACTTAGGACTTGAACATCACCGCTTTGGGGTTCTTCTTGGGAGATAGCTCTCCACAATTCCTTGTACTGAATGAGCCTTTTGAGTATCATTGAGAATGAGCCTTATGAGATACTTTTGAGTATCAACAAAGATTCATCTTATTAATCCAGAAATCATTTTTGTAGTTTTTTATTTTGTTTAGTGTTTGAGGATACTCAAAGATGTCAAATTATAAACATATAACTGAATTCATATAATTCATAAATGAGTGATTATCTTGCATGTTTAACTTGGTATTCTGTGGATGTTCCATAAATACTTGATAATGCCAAGACATTTATGGCCTCTGCATTTTTTAGTCTTTACAGTGAAACTGACCTTCTCTAAGCAAGAAGGGAAATGGATATGTCAACTTGAGCCTGGAAGTTGGCCCCTGCTTCTTCATGTCTTTTTTCCATTTTCAGGATATCGTGATACTTAATTTCTATGAGTTTAGTTGCTCCAGTAGATTCAAGAGTACAAGACTTGGCATGATGTGTGCAGGAAGCTACAAACAGTTTGCTGGTGTTACAGGCTAAAGTATGAGGCCCCTAATGATGAGAGAAGAAGTCAGAGGGGTCAGAAGCACCAGAGGAGAGAGTCCTCATGAAATATGTTTAAGACACTCCGACTTTAGGGGCGCCTGGGTGGCTCGGTCAGTTAAGTGTCTGCCTTTAGCTCAGGTCATGATCTTGGGATCCTGGGATAGAGTCCTCAGTCGGGCTCCCTGCTCAGCAGGGAGTCTGCTTCTCCCTCTCTCTCTGTTCCCCTCCCCCATGCGCGCTCTCTCTCTCTCTCTCTCAAATAAAATCTAAAGAAAAAAAAAGATTGTTCTGTACACAAGTGGGTCAGAGGACTGACACAATGAGATGTGAATATTTCAGCTCAATCCAGCAGAACCAGAGGGAGGAGGACAGCCAGTCAGGAAGCAGGGGCTATATTTCCGACACTGAAAGATGAGCGTTGGCCCTAGGCCAGAGTGCAGAAGCAGGAAAGGCTTTGAAAAAAATATATATATTTGGAGTGTGGAACGAGTACAAATTATACCTTTTGAAATGTCACTTTGTTATTTAGTTTTTTAAGATTTATTTTAGAGGGCACAAGAGCAGGGGGAGGGGCAGAGGGAGAAAGGATATCAAACAGACTCCTCGCTGACTGTGGAGACCCACACAGGGCTGGATCTCAGGACCCTGAGATCATGACCTGAGCTGAAATCAAGAGTGGGGCACTCAACTGACTGAGCCCCCCAGGTGCCCTTCACTTTGTTATTTTGAGGGTGTTATTTGAGTCATACCATAAGCCCAGATCAATAGGAGTCTAAGTGTATATCACAGCCTTTTTAACATTGTTTAAAATTTCCCACCAAACCCTCAGGTGTGATGTCTGCTTTCAGAGTCGCTCGGAACATTATGGAGCAGCTAAGGTTGGTTTTCAGGCCCTTGGCCTCTCTTTGTCCTTTCCCCCCCCCTTTTCTTAATTATTACTTATGGGAGTAAGTTTATTTTCCAGGTAAACTCTGACACATTTCTCATTACTTGTCTACATCTTTTGTTTTCTTTCAACACTGCTTCCTTAAGACCCCAAATTCCTAGTTCTCTTTTATTGCCAGGTTCCTGATATTGGGAGGAAAAGCTCTGATAATAGTCACATGCAAATTAATCCATATTTCAGTGATTGCCTTTGGGATAAGATCCCAGGATAAGAACGCCAAAAGAGCTAACTTCTGATGGTGAAATTGCAGATTCTGGCAGTTGAGAAGATGGATTTGGGAATAGAGGGATATTCCCCTCAAACATCACCACATCAGCTGTCAACTATTGCCATTTCATCATTCTCACCTCTCACAAAGGGGCTTTGGACCCCGGTTTTCCCACTCATTTTCTTTACACACTGGTGAAAACAGAATATTTGAGTAACTGTTATGAGCCTTTTATTTAGTTCGAGTCCACTAGGGATGGAGTAAGAGTAACTGGCAGGTTCACAGTTAATTGGATAGACAGAAAGCTGGTTAATTCAGAATCCCAAGTGACTCTGTTGAGAAACAAGAGTTAAATTTTATAGCTAAGACAAAATCCAGCACTTAACTGATTAAGGGTCTACTTCTGTTTTCTATATCCCCATTCATCTGCATGGTCCCTGCCTTCAGCCCCTAGGCTCCATTCTACCAGATTCCTTTGCCAATCTTGATTAAGTCAGAGTGATATCCGAAAGGACCTCACCTAACTCTGAAATTAGTCTTATGCTCATAAGCTTGGCTTCCCTGCAGTGAGCAGCTGTCCATCCATCTAGTCTTAGCCTGCTGTGTGAAACCGTGTGGGACAGTCTCTCTGATGGGTTTCATCTCTATTTCTGCTTCGTAATTCAGTTCCCCTGCTGGATTTGGAGGCTTGCCTTGAACTCCAGCCCAACTGACTAGGATCTTGTCAACATGCCTAGCACTTGACAGTCCCTGTAATTTGTCAGCTGGATACTGTTTCCTGGAGTTCCAGCCACTGAAAGGAGTCTTGTTCCAAATTAAATGGACCACCCAAACTCTGAGGCTTCCACCCACCTGACTTTGTGCATTGCCTTTGCCTGGTGGCTCTTGATGTCCAGCAGATGGGATCCTTATTAACATTAGGGATACTTGGAACTCCCACCACCCTTTTGGAGTATGCTGTAAATTACCTTCTATTCCTAGGGGGAAGGCCACTTTAAACCCAGCCAGTGCTCTTTCCTACCACTGGTTCTATTTCCAGCTCCTTGTCCCCACACTTACCCTACATATACCAAGGCTTAGCATGCCTTGCTACCCACAATATAGTACTAATATGTTAAGAATCTTGTTTGTCTAAATTACTTTCACTGACACCAAATTTAGCTTCAACATGATTGAATGTTTCTGCTGAGTTTATATTATATTCAGCAAAGCGTATAAACCTATAGAAATAAAGATTTGGGGGTTTATAGTTCAATGCAATGTATCTGGAAGGCAGCAGTTGACAAACCAATATTATACTGTATTTCTAAAGTTCATATTAGTAATGCAGCCAAGACTGATGAAGCTCTAAAAGACAAGCTGAAGGAGAGAATACGTAGCTGCTCTTGGTATGAGAGGAAGAATGCAGAAACGGGATGCTCACTGTTTAGTTTTTCAAGTTTCTAAGGAGAAAAAAATCTTGGACTTTTTTTGTGGAGTCATTTATGTAGAAAACAATGGTACATAGAAACTTTCTGAGAAGAGTAGAGGGGGGAGAAAGGAAATAATTGGCTATCATAAGCATATTGTTGATCAGAGAAAGTACTCCTTGAAGGTTTAATATAGAGCAGTCCATTAGAGTGGACTAAAGTTATAACACCTGCTCAAAGAATGCTTAATCTCTCCTTAATTAGGTTTTGGCAGTGCCTTAAGCTGAGTCAACAATAAACCAAAGAATATGCCAAGTTTATTTTCAAGTCATGTTCTTCCTATTTAGGTTTGTAATTATGTCTATACTACCTGAGAACTGGGCACCTTACCCTCTTGGGCAATGCCTTTCCTGGCTATGACCCTGCTGCAAAGAATGACCTAAATCTCAAAACAAGTGCCACAAATTTGAGAGGGATAAAATTAAGATGAAGGAATTAAGCTGTAAAATTTTTGACTTGCAGGTATCAAATGGTAAATCGGACTTCTTTGGTAGTCAGTAGATGCTCTACTGACGCTATAAAATCGCTTCGTATAGTTGGTAGCTAATTCCTCCTGTTAAGATCTGCAGAGCTGAGAACTAGAACTCCAGTAAATGGAATCCTGGACAATTAGCTCTTGTTCGTCTGTATAACCCTGCGGTAAAGTGTACTAGACCTAAGCACCGGCCACCACACTGGCATTCTACAGTCGAAAGTGTTGTAGTAAGAGAAATAGGCAGTGAATGTTTACATATCAGTTGGATAATTTTTTTTTTACAGAAAAACAGTGATTTAATTTAAAAATTTTTTCATTGTACTGCAGAGTGTCCTGCCTTGTTATTGACATACAACAAGTAATTGTATATGTGGTATAACTGACGTACAGTGTTAGCTTCAGGTGTACAACATAGTGATTTCACATTTATATGATGCCAAATGATCACCACAATGTCTGGTTATCACTAGTCACCATACAAAGTTAATACAATATTATTAACTATATTCCTCATGCTGTACATTGCATCTCCATGACTTATTTTGTAACTGGAGGTTTGTACTTCTTGATCCTTTGCCCTCATTTTGCACTCCCCAACTCCCCTCTCTTCTGGCCACAATCAGGTATATGTATTTATAAATCTGGGTTTTGCTTTGTTTTATTTTTTAGATTCCACATACTAGTGAAATCATGTGGCATTTGTCTTTCTCTGACTTGATTCCACTTAGCATGATACGTTAAAGGTCTACCCATGTTGTCACAAATGGTAGGATTTCTTTCTTTTTTATGGCTGAGTCGTGTTCCCCTGTGTATATATACGTTACATTTTTATCCATTCATCCAATAATGGACATTTGGGTTGTTTCCATATCTTGGCTATTGTAAATAAAGTTGCAGTGAATGTGAGGGTGCATATATCTTTTTAAATTAGTGTTTTTGTTTTCTTCAAATAGGTACCCAGTAGTGGAATTGCTGGATCCTCTGGTGTTTCTATTTATTTTTTGAGGAATCTTCATATTGTTTTCCACAGTGGCTGCATCCATTTACATTCCCGCCAATAGCGCACGAGTTTCCCTTTCCTCCCCATCCTCACCAACATTTATTATTATTGTTTTTTTAATAATCGCCTTTCTGACAGGTGTAAGGCCATATCTTATTGTGGCTTGGATTTGTGTTTCCCTGTTGATTAGTAATGTTCAGCATTATTTCATGTGCCTTTTGGTTATCTGTATGTCATCTTTGGAAAAAAAATGTGTACTCAGATCCATTTTTTAATCAGTTTTTTGTTTTGTTGGGTTATGTGAATTTTCAAATATATTTTGGATATTATTAGGTTTACAATTTACAGATATTGTCTCCCATCCAGGTGGTTGCCGTTTTTGTTGTTCTTGATGGTTTCCTTTGCTGTGCAGAAGTTTTTTTTTTAGCTTGGTATAGTCCCACTTGTTTATTTTTGCTTCTGTTTTCCTTGCCTTTAGAGACAGATCCAAGAAAAACCACTAAGCTCACAGAGTTTACAGCTTATGTTTTCTTCAAGGAGTTTAATGGTTTCAGGTCATACATTCAAGCCTTTAATCATGAGTGATAGGAATCCAGTCTCATTCGTTTACACATAGCAGTGCAATTTTCCTAACACCATTTATTGAAGAGACGTCCTCTCTCTCGTATATTCTTGGCTTGTCATAAATTAATTGTCATAAATTAATTATGTCATAAATTAATTGACCATATATGCATGGGTCTATTGCTGGGCAATAGACCCTAGTCTGTTGCACTCATCTATGTTCTGCTTTTGTGCCAATGCCATGCTGTTTTGATTACTATAGCTTTATAGTTTAGTTTGAAATCAGCATGATACCTCTTGCTCTGTTCTTATGATTGTTTTGGCTATTCTGGGTATTTTGTGATTTCATACAAATTTTAGAATTATTTTTCTGAAAAGTGCTACCGGAATTTTGATAGGGATTGCATTGGGTCTTTTGATTGCTTTGAATAGTATAGATATTCCATGCTCATAATTCCATCATAAATAATATTGTTAAAGTATCTATTTGTATCTTCAATTTCTTTTATCAATATCTTAAAGTTTTCAATATACAGATCTTTCTTGGGTTAAATTTATTCCTAGGTATTTTATTCTTTTGATGCAATTGTAAATGGGATTGTTTTCTCTATTTCTCTTTCTGATAGTTTATTAGTATATAAAAATGCAACAGATTTTTATTATTATCATTATTATTAGGTATTATTAGGTAAGTTCCATGCCCAATGCGGAGTGTGGAACCCAATGTGGAGCTTGCACTTACGACCCTGAGATCAAGACCTGAGCTGAGATCAAGAGTCAGATGTTCAACTAACTGAGTCACCCAGGCACCCCTGTGTATTAATTTTTTAACAGTAATAAAATATACTTTGTTGACTCAGAGGGTCATAAAAATTATTGCTAAAGTAGATATCAGGCAAACAAAAAGGTGCTTTAGAAGTCCAGTTAACTTGGAGTTTATTTAAACTAAGAAAAAATCATAATGTTTTCATGCAGTACATTCTTGGTTCTTTAAATAACAATTGTGACACACAGCAGAAAGAATTGTGGAATGCTGCACTTGTGATCCATACAAAACACCAACATTTTGGATTATACATAATTTAGGGAAATATCTCAAACACATTTGAAATACTGTAGTAGCGAAAGAGGCATGGCTTAGGTGGGCATAGGAATGCAGTTTAGAAAAAAAGTATCACACTGGAACTAATCAATTTCTTCAAAATCACTGAGCAAAAAAAGCAACATTGAACTTCCGTATTGATTTTATACAACCTCTGTATAGTACCCTGACTTAAATCCAAGAGCAAAAGTTAAGACTTTCTTCCTCTATTTTTGGTAAACAACTACATGGTAAACTTAGATGACGTTTCCCTTGGGATTTTACCTGGGAGTGGCCTTTTTAATTTTTTATTTAAAAGAGGGCAGCTTTGGCACTTTTATACTGATGTCACCAATGTTAATATTTCTTGGGATCTCAGCAAGATTCATATTCTTTACAGGTGATAGAGCATGGGCCGGAGCTCCCTCTAAGCCAGCCTAGGATTTCTCCAGTTTATTTTGTGCATCAGTTTGTGTAACAATCGCATCCATGTTGGTCTCCATTACCATTCCCCCATCACCATTTCTGGAAGAGTATTGTGAACCTTGGGGTGCCTGGGATGCTCAGTTGGTTAAGCGTCAGACTCTTGGTTTTAGCTCCATCATGATCTCAGGGTCCTGGAATCGAGCCCCTTGTGGGGCTCTGTACTCAGTGTGGAGTCTGCTTGAGGATTCTCTCTCTCCCTCTGCCCCTCCCCCTGCTCACATTCTCTCTCTCAAATAAATCTTTAAAGAAAAAGAATATAGTGAACCTTGTCTACATGGAAAATTAAGTCCAGTTCAGAGACATATTCAAAACACTGGTCTAATATTTCCACAAATACTTGAACTAGATCCAAAATGCCAAGTTCATTTTCTGAAGAATCCACACACAAGCCAAAATGTTGTATAATGTTTGTAAACCAGTTTGTTGTCAGATTGTCCAATTAGCAATACTCCTTGTAGGAAATTACCAATGTTTTCATCCCTTAGATACCAAATGGAACATCTCCCCGATGTTTTGCTGTTCTATATCTTCACAGTAGGCCTGGTAGAACTTCCAGAGCCACAGCTTTCTTGTGTTTGTTGAAAATGAGTATCGTCTTTATCCCAGATGAGCTGGGCTGACTGGGTGGGGGCCGGTGTGTGAGCCTTCCCTGGGGATCTTGCCAGCGATCCTTCCCCACCTGTAGTGTATTAATTTTGTATCCTACAACTTTACTGACTTCATTTATTAGTCCTAACAGTTTTTTGTTCTTTTTTTTGGTGGAGTGTTTAGGGTTTTCTATGTATTCTGTCCTATCATCTACAAATAGTTGACAGTTTTACTTCTTCCTTTCCAATTTGTGTGCCTTCTATTTCTTGTCTAATTCCTATGGCTAGGATTTCCAATACCCTGTTGAATTAAAAGGGTGAGAATGGGTGTCCTTGTCTTGTTCCTGATCTCAGAGGAAAGGCTTTCAGTTTTTTACCATTGAGGTTGATATTAGCTGTGGGTTTGTCACATATGGCCTTTGTTATGTTGAGGTACGTCTCCTCTAAGAGAGTTTCCATCATAAAAGGATGCTGAATTTTGTCATACTTTTTGTTTTTTTTTGCATCTACTGAAATGGTCATATGATTTTTATCTTTCATTTTGTTACTGTGGTGTATCATGCTGCTTGATATACAGCTCTTGAATCATTCTTGCATCCCTGGAATAAATCCCCTTGATCATGATGTATGATCCTTGTAATATATTGCTGAAATTAGTTTGTTAATATTTTGTTGAGGATTTTTGCATCTGTGTTATTAGATACATCCTTGTCCGGTTTTGGTGTCAGGGTAATGCTTGCCTCATAAAATAAATTTAGAATTATTCCCTACTTTTCAATTTTTTGGAGAAGTTTGAGAAGGATAGGTTTTAAATCCTCTTTGAATGTTTGGTAGAATTCACCAGTGAAGCTGTCTGGTCCTAGACTTCTGTTCGGAGATTGTTGATTACTAATTCAATCTCCTTACTAATTATTGGTTTCTTCAGCTTTTCTATTTCTTTATGATTCAGTCTCAGAAGATTGTAAGTTTCTAGGAATTTATTCATTTCTTCTAAGTTGTCCAACTTGTTGGCATATCATTGTTCATAGTAGTCTCTTATTTTTTGGATTTCTGTCATATCAGTTGTGACTCCTCTTTGATTTTTTCATTTTCTTTTGAGACCT
Organism: Eumetopias jubatus; assembly: GCF_037043125.1. Classification (NCBI taxonomy): domain Eukaryota; kingdom Metazoa; phylum Chordata; class Mammalia; order Carnivora; family Otariidae; genus Eumetopias; species Eumetopias jubatus. Next base: position 23,172,850 of record NW_028274822.1, on the reverse strand, counting down.
CTTTTCCTTTGGTGAGTCTAGCTAAAGGTTTGACAGTTTTGTTTGTTCATGCAAAGAACCAGCCTCTTCATTGATCTTTTCTATTGTTTTTTCAGTCTCTATTTTCACTCTGATCTTTATTACTCTTTGGGCTGCATTCTTTTTTGTTTGTTTGTTTCTTTAAGGTGTTTCCTTATTGATTTTCTGTCTGGACGATCTATCCATTGATGCAAGTGGGGTGTTAAATTCCCCTGCTATAACTGTATTGCTGTCAATTTCTCTCTTAGGTCTGTTAATATTTGTTTTATACGTTTTGGTGCTCCTATGTGGGAAGAGTGTATGTTTGTAAACATTATAGCTTCTTGCTAGATTGACCCTTTTATCATTATGTAGTGCCCCTCTTTGTCTTTTTTTTTCTGAGTCTTTGTTTTAGAGTCTGTGTTGTCCATTATGTGTATAGCCACACTAGCTTTCTTTTTCCATTTTCAAGGAATATCTTTGTTCCATCCCTTTACTTTTAGTCTGAATATGTCCTTCTATCAAGTCTCTTGTAGGTATTATATATATGTGTCTTTTTATCCATTCAGCCACTTTATTTTGATTGGAGAATTTAATCTATTTACATTTAAAGTAATTATTGACAGATAGGTACTTATTCACATTTTATTAATTGCTTTCTGGCTATTTTTATACCCCCTCTCTGTTCCTTCCTTTTTCTCTCCTCCCTTGTAGTTTGATGACTTTTTTTAGTGTTATGTAACTTGATTCTTTTCTCATTTTCTCTTGTGTATTTAATTTTTTGCTTTGTGGTTACTGTGTGAAGTTCATATATTATCCTATGTATATTATAACCGTGTATTTAGAGTTGATAGCAATTTAAATTTGAACACATTCCAAAACTACACTTTTACTCTTCCCCGATGTTTTATGTTTTCAATGTCACATTTTATATCTTTTCATTTTATGTATCCCTTAACTAATTGTTGTGGTTTTAGTTAATCTTAATAGTAGCTTTATAAATGACTAATCCACTGCCTTTACTATGTTTATCTTTTCCAATGAGATTTTTACTTTTGTATGGTTTCTTGTTATTAATTAGTTCCATTTCTTTTCAGCTTAAAGAAGTCCCATTACATTTGTTGTAATGCCAGTTTAGTAGTGGTAAACTTTAGCTTTTGCTTATCTGGAAAACTCTTTATCTCTCCTTCAATTCTGAATGATAACCTTGCTAGGTAGAGTAATTTTAGTTGCAAGTTTTTTCCTTTCAGCACTTTGAATATGTCCTGCCACTCCATTTCTAGCCTGCAAAGTTTCTGCTGAGTAATCTATTGATAGTCTTATGGGGTTTCCCTTGTATATAATAATTTCTTTTTCTCCTGCTTTTACAATTGTCTCTAACTTTGGACATTTTACTTATAATGAGTGTTGGTGTGGTTCTCTTTGGATTCATCAATTTTGGAACTCTCTGGGATTCCTGAATCTGGATATCTGTTTCCTTCCTAGGTTAGGGAAGTTTTTAGCCATTATTTCCTTAAACAAGTTTTCTGCTCCTTTCTTTTCTCCTTCTGGATTTATAATGCAAATATTCTGTTTGATGTCCCGTGGGTCCCTTAAGTTACCTTCATTCTTAAAAAAATGGTTTTTCCTTTCTGCTCTGTGTGAATTCTCTTGCTTTGTCTTCCAACTCACTGATTTTTCTGCTTCATCCAGTCTTCTTTTGAACCCTTCTAGTGTATTTTCAGTTCAGTTATTCTTCAGTTCTGTGATGTCTCTTTAGTAGTTTCTTGCATTTTCTCTCTTTGTTGAAGTTCTCAATGTGTTTATTGTTCTCCCAAGATCAGTGAGCATCTTTATGACCATTGCTTTGGAATTCTTTATCAGGCAAATTACTAATCTTTGTATCATTAAGGTCTTTCTGAGGTTTTGTTTTGTTCTTTCGTTTGGAATATATTTCTCTCTCCTCATTTTACTTGACTCTCTTTTTGTTTCTGTGTATAAGGTGAGGCAGCTACCCCTGTCTTGAAGGAGTGGCCTCATGTAGATGATGAAGCTTCTCATTTACCCTGCTCTAGCTCTTGGTTGTCTCTCAAAACCTTTGTGATTATCTAAACTTCTTGATTTATTTTTGATATATCTTCATTGTTGAGAGTGTGCTGAGACCTATATGAAGTGATCATTCCAAGGGGAGGAATCTTAGCCCCTAGTTTCAGGCTGATTGGAAGCCAAACTCTCAAGCAGCAGCTTTTAAAGTATGCAAATATTTATACCATCCTATGGGGCCACAGTTGTAAACACTGCTGGCCTCTAGATCAGGATATCTGGAGGTGTATCTGGGCAACAGTTGTAAAAAAAATTTGGGGAAGTGTAGAAATAAGCATAGAAACTCCTTTCTGTGAAGTCTCATCTCTCATCAAATTGTAGCAAGGCCAAAAGGATATGCAAAGATTGTTTCTCCCTGATTATCTTTCCTGGGAGCACTTCCTTAGCTTCTAGATGTGTAGGAAACCTGAAGCCTGTCTCTCAGGCTGAAGTTCCAGGCTAAGTAAATAAGGCCTTTTCATAGGTAGACTGGGGTTGTGTTTCAGTCTGCTGTCTGTGTGGTGCCCTGGGTATGATGGCCTGCCAAGAACAGTCTTTCCCATAGTTACTTTCTGGTGCAGCTCAGGAATGCCCATCCCCTTGGCCACCAGAGCCAGGCAATCAAGAATATCCCCTGTGTGAATTGTGCATGCCTTTTGCAAGGTGGAGGTAGAGGGGCAAGGCTCACTCACTGGCTTCAGAAAGGAAGTGGGAAAATGTCTTGATGGTGTCCTTCTGTGGGCTTCGGGAATGCAGTGAAAGAGTACCTTACCTCTGTGCATGCACCAGCTTTAGGTTGGGGTTAGACAAATGCCATGATTGCTTCCACTTCCCAGCCCTGGCCAGGGAGCAGGGGATGTTACAACTTCCCATGTTTGTTGACTTTAGGGAGCAAGAGAATGCCGTGATGGTTCATACTTGCCTGCCCCAGCCAGGAAGCAGGAGAGTACTGGAACCATACATGTTCTCTGACTTCAGTAAGGCAGCAGGATGGTGGTGTGAATGCCTGCCCTCTCCTGTTTTAACAAGGTGGCAGGAAGTGCCATGTCTAAGCTAGCTTACCTGTGTTAGCAGCAAAATTGGCACCCACCAGTGCTTCCCTCTCTGGGATAATTTCAACCATAACCCATTCTTCCAGTAGGTGTTTCTAGATTAGCAAATGCATTTCTTTTACATGTAGCCTAGGTGCTTTTCAAACTGCTGTTTTCCTCTGGGGTGATACTGTATGCAAGTCCTTCAGAAAGGGAATTTCAGTTTCCTTGAGCACTTTGGGACCTCTGGACATCGGCCCTGTTGGTTTTCTTTCTTTTTTTTTTTTAAGATTTTATTTATTTATTTGAGAGAGAGAGAATGAGAGATAGAGAGCACGAGAGGGAAGAGGGTCAGAGGGAGAAGCAGACTCCCTGCTGAGCAGGGAGCCTGATGTGGGACTCAATCCTGGGACTCCAGGATCATGACCTGAGCCAAAGGCAGTCACTCAACCAGCTGAGCCACCCAGGCGCCCAGCCCTGTTGGTTTTCTGAGCTAGATGTTTTAGGGGCTCATCTTTGTTGTACAGATCCCAGGGCTTGGGGTGCTTGATATGGGTATCAACACCTTGCTGTTCCAGGAGAAATACCAGACTGTTGAGATTCCTCCCTATCCTGTGTTGCCCCACTGGGTTGGGATTTTTGGTGAGACCATCTCTGTCTCTCCTACTTGTCTCAATGTGCTCTTTTTGTTTTTTGTTGTGGAGAAGCAGTTGATGTATTTTCAGATCTTTTTCAAAGGAAAATGATCCATATGTAGCTATAGATTTCATGTGTCTGTGGGAGGAGATAAGTTCAGGATACTCCTACGCTGCCATCTTCTGGATAGTATTTTGGTTATGGGGTGACAGCGGACTGATGTGGATGCTGGCATCAGCTCTCTGGTGGTGAGACAGTTGACCCATCAGGCTGTTGTACAATATTAGGTTATCTTACTGCAGTATTTGTTCACACCTCTGCACAAGTCAGAGTCCTTATATGTTTATAAAACTTCTGGGACCTGAAATATATAAAGGAAAAAGGAAAAAAAATTGTGCAATAGAGGTCAAATAGACATATCAATGCCTCGGGAGAAAATATCTGGAGTCTTAATCCTAATGCTTAGGATTTAAAAGAGTTAACTTGCTGAAAAGTACTCAATAAAGATAATGTCTATGCACATTCGGATTTTTTTTTCTCTTTATGGCATGATACTTTGCCACTCATACTATTTAGTCTCTTTTCAAATGCTAGCCTATCAAGTAGGAGGAAAGTGAACTTCTCAATTGGGCAGTCTCAAAAGTATAATGCCTTTCAAAATTTGCAGAATCTAAATAAGATGGTAGCAGTGAGTTGAGTAAAATACAGGTAATATCGAGGGAAAGATCTCTTTAGAGAAAAATTGACACCTGGCTAAAATGAAAGCTTTGGAGTTTCAGAAGGGGAAAAGAGAGTAGCTACAAAGAAAAAAATGTCAAACATCAGTGTTACTTCTCTTTTTAAATTTGTATACACTTATTTTTAAAACTGATTTTTTTGTTACTGAGTTCTATGAATTTTGATAAATACAAAGGATTGTGTAAATGCCCCCAAATCAAATCCCCCAAAATTATCTCCTTGCTTCCCTTTTGAAGTAGAACATTCCCCACAGTCTGACCCTTGGCACCTGCTGTTCTCTTCTCCACCTTTATGGATTATATGCTAATAGTATCGCCATCCAGAAAACAAACAGCTATTAACAAAATCTTAAAAGAAAATACTTCAAAAATTGAATTTGACTTTAGGTAAATATTTTTGCCTGCTTTAGTTTTGAATGAAGTCATCATGCCTTCTCTGTTCTCTTTCCCCTTCCACTGATGGGATGGAGGGGTCTGCCAGGCCCTGGGGGATGGTATATACATGAAATATAAACATTTGTAGCACTGAGCCTTTGAAAATTGGGGTTTGGTAAGTTGGTTAGAGCTCTAGCCTATGCACAAAAGCCCAGTGTTTTTACTGCCTAAGGGAAGACCAGATCCATGTCTATTTAGAAATAACAGACAACACACCTGCCTCAGCAACAGTAAAGACAATAAAGAAGGATTGGGATAGCCAAACCTCCAGTGAATAAGTGAATAAGATTTAGTGGCTTAGAAACTTAAACATTTCAACTAGGAGCTCTATCAAAAGAGTAGATTGAAATTAACAAAACAAAAAAACATATGCAACAAAACAACTAGCCTAAACAGTAGGAATCCAAACTATGGTGTTCCTGAGGGAAAATAGTCAAAAGAAGAAGAAACATCAAAATAGCCTTTACATTTGTTAAAAAGAAGTAGGCAGTAATTGTCAGTGAGGACTTTGTGCCTCATAAGTAGGGAGCAAGGGACAGACCAGACAGTATTGTTGAAAGTCTGAACATTTCTCCTGTGTTGATTAAATACTGTGAAAATCATATTTCCACTGCTCAACACATGCTTCCAGGCTTTGGGGAGCATGTCTAAATGCAACTTTGAAAGTCCCCTTCCTTCCTTTTCTTCCTTCCTTTATTTAAAGTAGGAATTGAGTAAAGGAAAAAAAAATTGCAATTGGGCATTTAAAAGCTGAGAGCATCTTTCTGGCTCAGATGAATAATGGCCCATTCCATATACTTTGAAAAACTGAGCCAGGGGAATGAAAATGATTTCCACACTCTTCCATATTTCATCCAGTTGGTCAAGAAACAACAATTTACAATGGGCAAAGTGCTGTGGGGAATGACACAGTTTGTCCTTAGTAAGCTCATAATACATATGTGTTGGGCGAAGGATATAGATAGAGGGGAAGACAGGCCTGAGCACACAGAGTTAAGTGATGCAGCCATCTCGGACAGCTCTGTGACTTTATGGAAAAACTCAGTCTCAGGAGGATTGTTTTGTCTGAGAAAGAGGGTCAGGACTAACTGGCTTCAAGGCAACTTACAAATGCCCCTGGGAAGCTGACATCTTAGCCACCTGGGATTACAAAAGGCACTGAAATGGATTTTCCTGCAAAAATATGGCTGATTGTGAGGGTATGAGCAATAGAGTTTCTGCAGGTCTAGGTTTGATAAGTATAGATGAAGCTGACAGCTTCAATTCATGCCCCTAGAAAACTTGAACTGAGGGTACTGAATGTCACTGCTGAGCTCTGGGAGATGGCTTAGCTGGTTTTCATGAACCATGTCCCTGTAAATATGTGAAGCACAACATTGGGTCAGGGTGACATGCGTCATTTGCCAGGTGCGTCTTTGCTCCTTGCTTTCCGATATTTGGAAACATACAACATATTGTGAACATACCCTGTTTCACCAAGAAAAAAAAACACCATTGCATAGCTGGATAAAGGGCACATGTGAGGAAGAGGAATTTTTGACTTCAGCAGAAGGACCTGGTCAGGATAATTGTTGACTATTGTTAGGTTGAGGGGCCACCAAAACCCAGATTTAGTCATCACATCTTCCCAATTTTCTCTATTTCTTTGCTTTTTTAAAAAAGGGTCTGTCTTTTCAATTACCTAACCCATGTCATATGTAATCATCATGCCTGAAATTCAAGGTATGTTAATTAAATGCTTGGAGAGAGAAAAATTAGGTCCATAGGGAACTCAGAGAAAAACTAACTCTGAATGAGAGTGATCAGCTGAGACTTTAAGGAAAAGATAGTAATTGATATTGACTTTGAAAAATAGGAATTGAAAAAAAACCTTCCCTATGTATAACACACATACGGAAACATGCACAAACCTTAAGTGTACAGGGAGATGAGTTATTTTGAAGTAGAAGTAAAACATTTTGAGAACCTTAAAGTCATCATGTGTCCTTCCAGTCACTGTCCCTCCTTCCTCCCTGAGAGTAACCATTATCCTGACATTTAACACCACAGACTAGTTTCATCCATACCTGAACTTTATATAAAAGTATAATTACACAGTATGTATTCTTCCATGTTGGGCTCTTTTGTTCTAACATTTTGTTTCCAAGTATTGTTGCATATTGTAGCTTTTCATTAATTTTCATTGTTCTGTGGTATTCCATTTGATGTATTTACTGCACTTATGTACCTGAATGTTGATGTAAGCTTGTTTCCACTTGCATTTGGTTCTTACAAATAATGGTGCTAAGAATATTTCTTTTACATGCTTTTTGATGTGCAGATATATACATATTTCTTGAGTATGTATCTGAGAATGAAATGATTGGGTCATAGGGTATGCATATGATTAAGTCCACTTGGTATGGTTATTGAATAGATTTAACAGCAAACTGTGGGGAAGAGAATTAGAGACAAAAAATTTCATGGTGAGGAGGCAGAGACATGAAACAGCCTGTCATGCTCTAGGACCAGGAGTGTGTTAGGGTGGCTAGAGTTTTGAGTGTATGAGGGCTACACTAATAAATAAGTCACACATAGGCAGGGAGAAGAATATGGAAAGCTTGAATACCTTTCTTGGAAATTGGAACTTGGTTGTAAGTAATGGGAAGTCCTCAAAGAAGCTGAGGTAGGAGAGTGACAAGATCAATTCTGTGCTTTAGGAGGAGGAGTCAGTATGGACTGGCTCAGGGTAAGGTGGAAGATGAGATTCTGACTTAGGGTATTGAGGATGGAAATCAGGAGCTATCTAGGAGATAGAATAGCTGAAGTTCCTATGAGTAACTGTTATCTCTTTTGCAACTCAGGTCCCTTTTTCTGACCTTTGGAACTGTGAAATTGCTGGGGTTTTTTTTGTTGTTTTGTTTTGTTTTTGTTTTTATATCTTTCCCTTTTTAACAACTATTGCTATGTACTTCTGTTAGCGTTCCTTAATTTATTTACTCTTAGATTTTTATTCTAATAATATGAGCTGCTGTGGTTTTAAGTAGAGATGAGTTGCAAGTAAAAGATAGCTAAGGATGGATAATTGTATATCTGTAAGGAATGTTAGGTATAAGCAAGGGGTAACCCAGGAGCCTTTGAGCTTAAATAGTAGTACTCTGTAAAAAATGCTGTCAAAAAGATGCTGAAAGACTTTATGATTTCTAGTCCACACACCCAAATATTGGGAAAAGCCCGGTCAATATGTGGTATTCTGTTTATAATTTTAATAGGAAAGGCTTCACAGTCTAAGAATAATTTGTATGAAACCATATTAACCATTGATCACCCGAAGACCAATTTAATCTGATTGTTTTATGATGGTATTAGCACGCTGTTAAGGGGACCAGATGGGTCAACAAAGAAGTACATAATTATGTGGAAAAGAATGAATTCTGTCAATCAGTTTTTTCTATCAGCACAACAAAATACATTAACACCACTCCCCCTCCCCCCCATGTCAAAGGCTTGACATTACCCCTGTTTTTCAACACAAATCTGCCATCACTTAATAGCTTTGGGGTTTGGGCTCAATTAGTTTCAATCTTTGTGGTATGAGCCTGAAACCTAGGCAGAGGCAATCACAATAAATATTTGGTAGACTCCAGAAGAATAATTGTATTCCCTAGCTACAAGCAATTAAGCACTAGATGTATTCCTTGTAAACCTTTGCAAATGCAATGAAAAACATGTTTTAAAAGACAAATAATTAAATGGCTTCTTTCCTTTGTTGGCATTTAGGTAAAAGAAAATTAAAGCTTGTTGTTTTACCTAGGAGGAAAAGATATTTTCTGCTGTAAAAATTATGATGGTTTGTATATAACCTGCTGATAATCTTTCAGAAATCAAGAGAATAGGATAGATGCCAGAAAAAAGATGGGCAACGGTCCCAAATTTCAAGAGGATAAAAAGAATGGCTTTCACAAACTGCTGGGGAGAAGCTTAATTTCAGTTCCCTTCTATCTTCTAGAATGCAGTATTAACGTTAGATTTGGAAATACTGTCCGATCCTCTCCCAACACATAACCTGTTCTGCAACATCCAAAAATATACCCATTATTTATATAGAGAGGAAATGACAACAGAATTGAAAGTTGTGTGGTCATTAGGGCCTTGTAAAATGAGAAGGCTTAGACATACAGCTAATGAAAGACATTTTGTCAGACTTCCTTGAATTTTTATATATGGATTTAAAGTAGGAGAGGGAGTGGACATTTGAAGAATCCCTTTAATATTATTTTCATCTTTACAACAGTTCTATGAAATGGATACTTAGAGCATAAAATTAAAAAAAAGAGGCTTCAAGAGATCATTTAATTCCTCCAAGATCATTTAAATAGTAAATGGTGAAAAATAGATCCTTTTTTTTCTCTCTGATGTTTCTGTATTGATATTATTCCCCCTGCACTGTACTCAGCCCTGTGCCTAATGCAACAACTATCTTATAGTTGTTACCCCTGTTTGACATGTCCTATTATGACATGTGTCTTCTGCATGAATAACTCCTGTGATGGGGAGCTCATTACCTATGATTTTATAGCTTTTTCTTTGCATTGGTTTTTCTTTAAATTATCTGATTACTTTTCCTAATCTCCTTTTGGTTGCCCTTTATCTTCAACCTATTTTACAGATGTGTTCCTTCCTTAGTGCACCTTCTTTCAATCAACATACACTCCCTGGAGTATTGTGATACATACATGGCTTCCTCTAACACCTGTATACCAATGATTCCTGCATTTAAACCTGGGGCCTGGATAGCTCTTCTGAGGTTAGTGTATTATGATATAGAATCATGTGGGCATGATATTGGATCCTGAAAGTCAACTTGATCATTTGGCTAACAACCTTCCTACAATTTCCCCAACTCTAAGTCTGTTACACTTTCTGTAATTCCACTCTGATCTCTTTCTACCCATATGCTCAAGTCAGAAACACAGTGGTTATTTGTCACTTCCATCTGCCTTTCCTCCCCACATCTACTTGATCATTAATCCCTGTTTTTTTTTTTTTAAGCTTTTGTCAGCACAAGCAGGGGGGAGCAGCAGGCAGAGGGAGAAGCAGGCTCCCCGCTGAGCAGGGAGCTAGATATGGGACTCAATCCCAGGACCCCAGGATCACGACCTGAGCCAAAGACAGACGTTTAACTACTGAGCCACCCAGGTGTCCCAATTCCTGTTTATTTTTACTGAAATGTTCACATCGCTTCCTTTCTTTCCACTTCAGCTGCCCCCAATTCAAACCGACTCACCGTTTGCCAAAATTACTGCTCAGCTTCAGGAGTTTTCTTTAGTTCTAGAGCAGCACCTTTCTATGGTGGTCAGAATGGTTTGTGTAAAACATGTACTTTACCATGTCCCTTTCCTTTCTAAACATTTTCCACATTTCTGCAGAATAAAATGTCTTAGCATGGGATAAAAGAACATTCTTCTAATTGAGCCACTTCCTTTTCCTATTTTCTTTACTAATCACTGGGCATAGGTATTGAAGATAATGTCCTAGTAGCTGAGTATTGGATGTTCCTCAAAATGAAAGCATATATGAATTCTTTGGAAAACTTAAAAAAAATTAGGCCTCTGGGTCTCATCCTGGACTGACAGAATTAAAACACCTTGTCTTTGAGTCTGTATTTTAACAAGTATCCCAGGTGATTCTGGCACAAGTTTGTACTTGGGAACCACAGTTGCAATAGATAAGAGGGAAATGATCTTTTAATGACCTTACAGTGTGTTAGGGGTGTTAACACGAGCATACTTGTAAAAACTAGGACATAAAATGAGGCAGATATTAAGAGACATGAGAATATAAGGAGTAGATTAGAATTTTGCTTTTGGAAATCAAAGGCGTTTGGAGAGTACTAGAAGCCTTTTTTTTTTTCTTTGTCAAGGAAGACTTTGTGAAAATTAGGTTGTGGTTCAGTTTCTTTGAGCTACATTCTCTGCTCTGACTTGAGTCAGGACAATGTGTATTCCTGAGATTTGTTCTTTTAACATTAGGAATTCTGCAATACAATTGCAGAATTGTATTCAGCTCTTCAAGGGAAAGCATACTCAGGCGTTCAAAAATAATTTCTTAGCAGAGAAGTGAGAGCTGATGGCCATAAGGTCAGCCTACAGGAGGAGATTGGGGTGATAGACATATAGGATGTGTCTCTTTCCTGGGCTGCTGGCTCTCAGAGATGGCATGAGAGTAAGTAAGCCCCCAAATCTATCAATTTTCTTATAGTCATGCACACACTACACTAGGCTGTTCAGAACTCTATGTCCTCAATAAAAAATGCTTGTATTCCCCACGCACCTCCTTGTATCTTGCCTGTCAGTCAAGCTGTATCCTGAAAACCCCAGTCTATTCTAGCTCACACTAATCCTTTTTAGGATCTGAATGAACAACCATTGCCATTCGTAGTCAGCTTCATCATCCCCTTTTCCTCTTAACATTCACGAAGCTCTTAGTTTACAACAAGCGTTGGGTTAAACATTTACATAAAATGTCTAATTGTCATGATAATCCTCTACACTCAGTATTTTTATCTTCATTTTACAATTGAAGGCTCAGAGAAATATTATCAATTGTCCAGTCACAGAGCCAGGAAGTGGCAGAGTAGGGGTTGGAACTCATGTCTCAATGATCGCAAGTCCAGGACAGCTTCTTCATAATCATTTCATGTGTGTTTTGTTCTTCCTCCTCCAGATCATTGTAAACTCCCCAGAGGAGATCCTTGAACAGGAGTCCATGTGATGATGACTGTTCTTTGCAGATTCATTCTCAATATTCCTCTTCTTACCTCTGTGTCCCTGTAGGCTGGTTTCTGTGAACTTGCATCATCCAGAACTCCCTTGACCTCTGCCTTCCTGCTGATTGGGCTTGGTCAATAGGAGTCAGAAGAATGGAGGTAGGAGACTGGGAGGAGAGGTAGACCAGGTTATTTCTTCCATCAAAGGGAAAAAGTTCTGCAAGAGTCTGAGTAGACATATATATATTTTAACCTCTTATTCATTCCAGAGCCAACATCACCACATTCCTTAGTCTACGTCCTTAATATAGTTAAAATCCACCTCCTCCTCTCTCTCATGCTACTGATTCTGTTTAGACTCTCATTGTCTATCATTGGGACAATTAAATTGCAACAGCTTCTTAATTGGTTTCTTCAGTTCTGGTCTTGCACATCAACACTGCTGCCAGATTGAGCTTTCTTTTTAATTTAAAAAGTGAGTAGATGCTTGTTGGGAAAATTCAAATAATATATTTATAAAGTTAAAAGCCCCCTCTCATCACCCCAAAATCGTTCCATGGTGGTAACTACTGAGGCTATTTTGAACATGTTCCCTTTTTCTATGCATATAAACCACATACAAACACCTATAGGTTTGTTTATAACATTGGTATATTGTACATGCAGTTTAGCAATTTAAAATACCATATGCAAGATTTAGCTTTTAAAAACTAAAATCAACAATATTAATTCATCATTTTATCTCCTCTCCCCCTTAAAACTCTTCAATGGGTTCCTTATTTTTAAGATGACGTCTAGTTGCTTTCATATGACAGCTGATGAATCCTTATCAGAGTCTCCACCTTCATCTCTTCCCCTGTACTCCTCTTCACCCTGTGGCCCACCCACGTTGAAGTGCTAACTGCTCCCTAAAATGCCTAAGTGCTTGATGCCCTCATTTCCTTTCTGTGTACTTCTCCATTTACACAAATTTTTGAATGTGTCTTTCCTTGCCTAGTAGATTTTAAGCCCCTCAAGAAAAGAGCATGGAGACCAGTTAACAGTTCCTGGCTTTTGAAACCTCCAGAAAGTATAGAGACTCTGTATAACAGTTTAATTTTTATTGCCATCATCCGTTTCCTTGATTTCTCTATTTTGAGTCATAAACTAGTTAGTGGAAGTAAGGTAAACAAACTGTATTTGGAGAGGTGTGTCTCTGAATGTCATGGCCCACTCCCTAAATGTTTCCACTGCTATAAATTTGTTTAAAAATATCTGATCGCAGAAGTCTTAGTAATTTTCTATAACCTAGATGCCAGAAAATTAAAACTAATTAGAATATCATACATTAATTGCCCCTTAAAATTCTGATATAAATTTTTTATGCTTAGAAATTTTTATGCTTTAGAAATTTTGATCTCTCTTGTGTCTTAAATGTATACAATAGAAAACAATAAGATGAATACAAATTAAAACCATTGGTATTTATACACATCATAAATACTATAAACTCAGGTGGCAAAAAGAGTGGACACACACAGACTCTTCCTCTTAAAATAGTCTTGAGAAATTATACATTTCTGCATTTTAAAAAACATAAAGACATGAACAGATATTTCTCCAAAGAAGACATACAGATGGCTAACAGATACATGAAAAGATGCTCAACATCACTTGTTGTCAGGGAAATACAAAGCCAACCCACAATGAGATACCACTTTATACCAGTTAGAATGGCTAAAATTAACAAGACAGGAAACAAGAGGTGTTGGATAGAATGCGGAGGAAGGGGAACCCTGCTACACTGTTGGTGGGAATGCAAACTGGTGCAGCCACTCTGGAAAACAGTATGGAGGTTCCTCAGAAAGTTAAAAATAGAGTTACCCTACAACCCAGCAATCGCACTACTGGGTATTTACCCCAAAGATACAAATGTAGTGATCCGAAGGGGCAGTACACCCCAGGGTTTATAGCAGCAATGTCCACAATAGCCAAACTATGGAAAGAGCCCAGATGTCCATCGACAGATGAATGGATAAAGAAGATGTGGTATATGTGTGTGTGTATACACACACACAATAGAATATTACTCAGCTATCAAAAAGAATAAAATCTTGCCATTTGTAATGATGTGAAGGGAACTGGAAGGTATTCTAAGTGAAATAAGTCAGAGAAAGACAAATACCATATGATTTCACTCCTATGTGGAATTTAAGAAACAAAAGAGATGAATATACAGGAAGAGAAGGAAAAATAAAAACAGAGGAGGCAAACCAAAAGAGACTCTTAACTATAGGAAACAATCTGAGGGTTGCTGGAGGGGAGGTGGGCGGTGGATGGGTATAATTGGGTGATGGGCATTAAGGAGGGTGCCTGATGTAATGAGCACTGGGTATAATATAAGACTGATCAATCACTAACTTCTATCCCTGAAACTGATAATACACTGTATGTTAACTAAATTGAATTTATTCATTTTAAAGAGATACTTATCTATTTGAGAGAGCGAGAACACATGAGCAGGGATAGGGGCAGAGGGAGAGAGGAAAGGAGTGAGCGAAGCAGGCTCCGGCTGAGCACGGAGCCTGATGTGGGGCTTGATCCCAGGACCCTGAGATCAAAATCGAGAGTTGGACGCTTAACTGACTAAGCCGCCCAGGTACCCCCTGTATTGAATTTAAATAAAAAAGTAAAACAAAAACAATAAAAAGCATAGGGATACCTGGGTAGCTGATCTAGTAAGTCTAAATCTCCTTATTTTGGAAGTGATAAGACGGTTGGAAGACCAGTTTGGTGAAACTATCACTCATACCTTACTAATTGTGGGAGTACCAGGGGGTGCTATGAAGAGGGATTAAATTTTTTTTATAAATGTTACCTTATAAGGGAATATGTCTGATTTGGTTCAGAGAGTACATAATATGAACATGATTAATAGTTGAACACAGTCTAGTAGTAGTTCTTATTGATACTTACAGTTGAGTTCTTTAAATGAAAACTGACCAAAGGATATTTGTAGAAAAACTCACTTTCTAGGAATTTCTGGTTGAAAATAGGGGCAGTATAAATGTAACCTCCAAATACTTAACATTAGAAAGAATTTAGAGTGTTTACAGTCCACTTTCTAGAATGTTTTATAGTAAAACACTTCCAAAGCCATTGTAATCAGTGAAATTTCCTTAGTGAGATGCACTTATTAGATCTTGGGTATACTCAGGATGTGTTTCTCCTTGTTGGCAGAAGGGGAATTGATGAGACCACTGCTGTTGCACTGTCCAGTCTTGAGAGTATTGGAGACATTCTCTATGGTTCACAATGCTGATCAAATTGGCAGTGAAAATAGCCCTGAAGAATTAGCTTGTGAGTTGTGGTCGAAAACTAATAGATCTGTCTACTCAGACTCTTGCAGAACTTTTTCTCTTTTATTTCTTACAGAATTGCTTTGGCTATTCAGGATCTTTTGTGGTTCCATACAAATTTTAGGATTGTTCTAGCTCTGTGAAAAATGCTGGTGGTATTTTGATGGGGATTGCATTAAATGTGTAGATTGCTTTGGGTAGTATAGACATTTTAATGATGCTTGTTCTTCCAATCCATGAGCATGGAATGCTTTTCCATTTTTTTGTGTACTCAACTTCTTTAGCAAGTGTTCTGTAGTTTTCAGAGTACAGATCTTTTACCTCTTTAGTTAGATTTATTCCTAGGTATTTTATTGTTTTTGGTGCAATTGCAAATGGGATCGATTCCTTGATTTCTTTTTCTCCTCCTTCATTGTTGGTATATAGAAATGCAAAAGATTCCTGCACATTAATTTTATAACCTACAACTTTGCTGAGTTCATGTATTCTAGCAATTTTTTGGTGGAGTCCTTCGGGTTTTCTACATAGAGTATCAAGTCTTCTGCAAATAGTGAAACTTTGACTTCTTCCTTGCCAGTTTGGATGCTTTTATTTCTTTTTGTTGTCTGATTGCTGAGGCCAAGACTTCCAGTACTATGCGAAGAAAGGGGAACCCTCTTACACTCTTGGTGGGAATGCCAACTGGTGCAGCCACTCTGGAGAACAGTTTGTGGAGGTTCCTCAAAAATTTAAAAATAGAACTACTCTATGATTGCACTACTAGGTATTTACTCAAAGGATACAGAAATACAGATTTGAAGGGGTACATGCCCCCTGATGTTTATAGCAGCATTATCAACAATAGCAAACTATGGAGAGAGCCCAAATGTCCATCAACTGATGAAGGGATAAAGAAGATGTGAGATACACACACACACACACACACAATGGAATATTAATCATCAAAAAGAATGAAATCTTGCCATTTGCAATGATGTGGATGGAGCTAGAATGTATTATGCTAAGTGAAATAAGTCAGTCAGAGAAAGACAAATACTATATATCATTCATCATGTGGAATTTAAGAAAACATGAATATATGGGAAGGGGGAAAAGAAAAAAAGGAGAGCGGGGAAACAAGCCATACGTGATTCCTAATGATAGAGAACAAACAGGGTTGATAGAGGGAGGTAGATGGGGGATGGGCTAGCTGGGTGATCGGTATTAAAGAGGGCACTTTTCGTGATGAGCTCTGGGTGTTGTGTGTAAGTGATAGATCACCGAATTCTACTTCAGAAACCAATATTACACTGTATATTAACTAACAAAATTTAAACAAAAACAAAAAATAACTTCTATATTCAGATAAATGAAGTATTACTATAATAAGTAACATCTCTTCCCAGTTACAGTGCATGCCATATGTTGAGGGTGGATACATAGAAAGTAAATTTAAGGTCTTGACTTTTGAGGAGATTGTAAAATATAGTAAAGCCTTGATTAACCATACTCCAGCTTCTAAAAATTGTAATTAATTATTTTTTCTTTTATTGCCTTTCACGGGAAGGAGACATGTCCCGTGGAAACAAATTGGTATCATAAATTTATTTTTTTAAAAGGAAAGAGGAAAAGCAATAGTACCTCTTGATTTCTTGAGATTTGTCATGGACCCACCTTTCAGTCTGTCCAGTGTGAGGCAACGATACTTGATACTCAAATGATTAATTTAAGGATCTCTGGCTTCCCAGATGACCAAGAAAGGGTTCCATTTCCTTCACTAACCTGTCCGGTAGTGAAGGAAATGTGAAGGAAATTAAGTCCGAAGGACTTAATCATTACCTGAAAGATTTTCAGTGTCAAGTGTTCAACTTGTTAACTCTGTTTATCAGAAGCTCTCCTTCCTAAAAACCAACATAGGCCCCCAATTTATCAGAAGCTCTCCTTCCTAAAAACCAACATAGGCCCCCAATTCTCTAAGTGTTTTGGCCCAGTGCGATTTGCTGCCATTAAGGATGTAAGATGCATGGATAATAGATAGCTATATGCTGGCAGTGCCCCAGCTTTTCCGGAGCCAGGGAGGTTATAGAGGGGAATTATGCAGTGTGCAGGTTAGGGCATGGTAAAGCTTTGAATGGAGGGAAGACAAAGGACTTCCTTGGATAATATAAGTTTTCACCTCTGCAAATGGGAAAAATCCTATTTCAGCGTTTATCTTCTGTACCAAAAGAAATATTTTAACCTGAGGAAAGGAAACTGAAGTAGTAACTTGTGTAGTCCGTTTGTGCCCTGAGCAAGATGGACATTTTCCTCACTCTGGACCAGTGTCAAATACATCCAAAACTCCTCTCAGCTTCCGCAAATCTTATTCTTCCTTCAGGGTCAAGCTGAAGTTCTGAGTTCCACCTGTCCTCAGCCTTCCTAGCCTATGCGCAAAGCAATATTACCACTGTCATCATCATCTTTTATTCACTATTGGAGCATTGGCTGTGGCTTTTCTTTCTCATGACAGCTTTAAAAATGGCATAGAGCCTCCTCTCTCTAAGAAGGTTTAAATGGGACTCTACCCAGAAGCAGCTGACACTGAACACTTCCTCGAGCCTCCTCTGGCCTAATGAGCCCTCGATTATTGTTTGGCATTATTAAATGTCAACAATAGGATGGTTCCCCTCTGGGAACTCAATGAGAATGGCAAGAAATATAAGTTTAGAATTGAGGAACCACATAAAACAGCTTTTATTTATTGGCAAAGGGGAGAAAAAGCTACTAAGCATCATCTCTATGTTCCTCTTTATCATCTGTTGTTGACCTCTCCTTTTTCCGCCTTGAGGGCAGCAGTTCTGTCTTTGTACAATGGAACACATTAATGCAACACATTTTATTTCAATAACGATATTAATAGTGGAGTTAGAAAACATTTATTTGCCAATCGTTTAAAAGGAAATTAAGCTGCATGGTTTCTTGCCCATGCTCCTCTGTAACAACTTTCTCTGACTCTGAGGCTGGAGCTGGTGAATCTACCCCTCTGGAGATTCATCAGAGGGAGGTGGCTTGCATTTGTGGAGTCCTTCCTGTGGGCCAGGCCTAGAGGTGAGGGCTGACATTTCTCATCTCACTTGGTTCTCACAATCACCAGTGAAGTATTACCACATTTCATAGATGAGAGGATGGACTGACAGGGGACAAAGTAACTTACCCAAGGTCATAGGGCTAATAGCAAGGGGGGTGGAGCTGGAATTCAAGCCCAGGGCAAGCTGGGCTTCAGAGCCTCCTGTTTTGCACAGACAGTGGAATGTGATGGAGGAGAGGGCAATAAAGCCAAAGGGTAGGGAGGGCAGGGATGGCTCTCTGTGTCTTTGCACTGTTTTGGGATTCCTCTGCTGCCAGAGGACTGAGGGGCACTGGATATTTTCGTAAGGGTTCAGAGACCATCCAGGTTAATGGCTCTTTTGTCTATATGGAAATCTGAGATTTGAGAGAAGGATCAGTACTGCCTCAGATGTCCAGAGACCTGACCTGCCCCACTCAAGTTATTTCCAACCTGAGCTTTATAGTATTCAGATATCCCCTGTGTATGGAACCTGCTCCTGCAAGGTCATTCCTTTGATGTTCCCTTCAGACATGGTCTCTCTAGGAGATGCTTCAGTTTTTATCCCCTTTATTATCTTGTAAAAGAAGCACAAGACTTTGGGATTCATACAGAGCTGTATTCACATAGCCACTTACTACCTGTAGTCTTGGAAGTTATTTACTCTTTGGGGTTCTTCATAGCAAAATAGGGTAATAATTCAGTAATACCTTTCATACTGGCTGGTTGGGAGGACTGTGTACCTAAAAATCCCACCCAACTAACAATAGGAAGTGCTCATTCTCTTCCCCATTCTGTAGGATAGTGGTCTCCAGTCATCCAAAGAACACGGCAAGGCGACATTAGAGCTTCTTTCAATCTTTATTCTTAAATAATTTATATTTTGTGTATGTTTATAAGGTACAAAATATGGAGTTTTAATGCATATAACTTATATATCTATACTTACTGGGATGTGAGAAAAAATTACTGAGGAACTACATAATCAAAAAAATTTGACCTATCTTCAGTGAGATTTGTTCTTAAGTATGATTGATATATTCATATTAAGGTATTAATTAACAATAACTTACTATAAATCACCAATCTATGTTTGCATTTTTTAATTTAATTTTTAAGATTTTTTTAAGTTTTTTATTTCAATTCTAGGATAGTTATTAACATAGTGTTATATTAGTTTCAGGTGTACAATATAGTGATTCAACAATTCTATACATTACTTAGTGCTCATCATGACAGGTGTATGCTTTAATCCCTGTCACCCATCCCCCATGCCCCCATCCACCTTCCCTCTGGTAACCATCTGTTTGTTCTCTATAGTCAAGAGTCTGATTCTTGGTTTGTCCCTTTTTTTCTTTTTCTCCTCTGTTTTGTTTCTTAAATTCCACATGTGAGTGAAATCATAGATTTGTCTTTTTCTGACTGACTTATTTCACCTAGCATTATACTCTCCAACTCCGTCCATGTTGATGCAGATGACAAAATTTCATTCTTTTTCTATGGCTGAGTACTATTCCATTGTGTGTGTGTGTATGTGTGTGTATATATACCACATCCTCTTTATTCATCTGTTGATGGACACTTGGGCTGCTTCCTTAATTTGGCTATAGTAAATAATGCTACAATAAACACAGGGGTGCATGTATCCTTTTGAATTAGTGTTTTGTATTTTTTTGGTAGATACCCAGTAGTGTGATTACTGGATCGTAGGGTAGTTCTATTTTTAACTTTTTGAAAGTTAAAATAGTTGCTGCACCAGTTTGCATCCCCACCAACAGTACACGAGAGTACCTTTCTCTCCACATCCTTGCCAACACTTGTTTCTTGTGTTCTTGATTTTATATGTTTGCATTTTAAATGAAATAATTAAACTATTTCAATGTCTCATAATAAAAAAATGAATCTCTAAGCATTGAAGAAAAATTAACATTCTTGACTGCTTAGGTGTAGGATATGCTTTCACTTCCTTTATTTCAGTTGTCAGCTGACTATGGCCCACAAAGCCTAAAATATATACTGTCTAGCCCTTTATAGACAAAGCTCGCTGTTCTTTGCCTTATCATTAACTCATAAGTACTCCATGTTATTTAGAGAAGCTGAGGGGTTTCTCATATATATATATATATGTACACAAACACACAAATATATATACACACACACACACACCCCCCTAAAGATGAATTGAATCCTACATCTAGTAATTTTAAAGTCTGTGTTCATTCTGCTAAACTGCACAGCAATTTTCTGTAGTATTTACAGTGGCATGTTATAAATAGAGCAAGTACAAACATTAGGATTAGGAGGATGATCCCTAATGGTTTGATGGAGTCAGCATTCTGAAAGAGAGACAGTATTTTACTACTGGTATGTATACTATTAAACCATGGCAGATACTGCTAACTGGTTAAAGTACTACTTTTTGCTGAACCAGAATGCAGCCACAGGATCCTTTTGAGCAGAACTTTCCAGGCATAATATGTGAAACATAATTGGCACTTCTGACAAAGATGAGTAGAGGGAGGTACAAGTATCTGAGTCCAGTAGAAGACTTTGAGGTAGAGATGTAGGGAATTATAAGAACATGAGAGAAAATGTGAATTTTGGTTTATTTATTTACTTTTTTTAGCAAGAATCTCATTCAAGAGGAACATATTTGAGAGATCCTCCTTGGCCAGCATATAGCTAGCAGCTTTAGGGGATCTAGGAGAGCAGAAAACAGCCTAGTAGAGTAGTTAGGACCATGGGCTCCAGAGTTAGAAGGTCTAGGTCCAGATTCCAGCTCTGCTCCTTCGTTGTGTGTGATCTTGGGCAAGTTTTATGTCTTGCTTCTTGGTTTGGTAGTCTAGTAAAATGGGAAAATAAAGGAAGCTACTATATGAGGCAACCATGAAAATCAACTGACTTGATTTACATAAAGCATGTAGGGCACTGCCCAATGTAGTGTAAAGGTTATAATACCAATGGCATGGCCCTTAATGTGCTTGACATATAGTTGTGAACTCAAGACAAACAGAGAAATAAAAAAAAAATGAAGATTGTATGGTGTAAACCATGTTCCAGGGTCTTACTTTTTGGTGTCATGTGCTTCTCAGCATTGTTTCATACATCTCTAAAAGTCAAAGATAAATGAAAACACTCACCATTTTCTGCATTTATGTATGATGGTGTTCCATCCTGGTGGATTTTATCCATCACCTTGTGAATTTGTCAGTAGCTCAAGACAATGCAATCCTATGGTAGATCTTGGTGTGACCTATCATTTGTTCTGTTTTGTTCTGTTTTTTTTTTTTTGTTTTTTTTTTTGTCCTTTGCAGACAAATAGACATTCTTGCCATTGTGGCAATTTGGAAAATGATTCATGTCACTCTAGTATTTTTCAGTAATGTTGATTTACCAGTACATTTAATCAGGTAGAGTTAAGTTCTCATTATGCTATAAAGCATCCGTAGTAAGGAGTTGCCTTTAAATATTGGAAATAATTCATTCCAAGTTGTGGGAAGCATTTGTGTTCTAATACTCAAGTACAGTGCCCCAGGGATATCTGGGCAGTTACGAATGAGCCAAACTACCTTTATAGCATTTCTCTAGAGAAATGAACTTCCATGAGGGGTGCCTGTGGGGCCTAGTCGTTAAGCGTCTGTCTTTGGCTCGGGTCATGATCCCAGGATCCTGGGATAGAGCCCAGCATCGGGCTCCCTGCTCAGCGGGGAGCCTGCTTCTCTCTCTCCTGCTCCCCCTGCTTGTGTTCCCTCTCTCGCTCTCTGTCAAATAAATAAATAAAATCTTAAAAAAAAAATGAACTTCTATGAGCCTGCCACACACACTGCCACACACACACACACTGCCACACACACGCACGCACTCACTCACACACACGGCAGGCCCTGCCCTACGTGCGCGCCTTTTTCTACTTCTGCTACCCGCCCAGAGCCAGGCTCCCAGCCTGAGACGCAAGGGCAGAGTGCAAGGAGAGCAGTCAGGAAATCAGAGAAAAGCCTGTGCATTCCTGCTTCCTTCTCAGCAAGTTTCCCAAGCAATGGGGCGACTCAGGCTGCTGGTGGCTGGGAAATCAGGACACAAACATCTCTGCTGCAAGGGTTCCCTGAGAGCTGCCTTTTAAGGAAAAAGCCCCCCAAGCTTCTTGAAAGCCCTTCACCATCCCAGCAGGGTTTACCCTCTGCAGAGCATATTCTTCCCCCTGGGACCTGTTCTGTCCAGGTACGGGAATAAGATAAGAGTTTCCCCAGAACAGGCGAGAAGGACACGAGCCCCCGTCATCTTCCAGAAGAGCCATGGACACATCGCCTCCTGGAAGCCAGCAGCACACCTGCCCCTCCCCTGTCCCACAGCCCTTTGAGATCGGCTACCTCTGTCCAGCAAGGAACCCTGACGCTCAGCTGTTTCACTACCCGGGTTTGGGGGCAGATGGAGGTGACCCGCTGGGCATGGGAAGGGCACCTTCCCCTGAATGAGAACTGAGGCATCAGGGACTGAACAGAGAACAGGAAGGACCAGACCCGGATCGGTGCAGGCCCTGGACAGGTCCCCCGGGACAGAAGGCCTGTGGAGTGCGCTCAGTGGGCGGCGAAGGAGAGAAATGGTTCGCCTGTCCCAGCGGTAGCAAACTGTTGCGAGGGAAGTGTGAGTGACAGCTGGGAAGGCTGCAGAGGCGCAGGAGGTGGAGGGCAGGGAAGGCCAGGCAGATAAGGCTCTGGGTTCTCTCCCCTTTGGAGCCGCAGCCAGAGAAACAGCACCACCAGTTGCATAATCCTTCTATTTGCCCAGAGCCACATTTTGTCCCGAAGCTTGCTGCCCTGGGAGGGGACTGAAGAAGACAACTAGCAAAGACTGGGCAGGGAAGGGAGTCAGCGGAGAACAAGAGGTGTGCGGGGTCCGGGGTCCCCTGGCCTTCGGCGGCCACACAGGAAGATGGAGGCCCACAATGTGACTGCCCCACTCAACTTCACCCTCCCACCCAACTTTGGCAAGCGCCCCACCGACAAGGCACTGAGCGTCACCCTGGTGTTCTTGCTGCTCATTATCATGCTCTCGCTGGGCTGCACCATGGAATTTGGCAAGATCAAGGCTCACTTCTGGAAGCCCAAGGGGCTGGCCATCGCCCTGATCGCGCAGTACGGCATCATGCCCCTCACTGCCTTCATTCTGGGCAAGGTCTTCCAGCTAAACAACATTGAGGCACTGGCCATCCTCGTCTGTGGCTGCTCCCCGGGCGGTACCCTGTCCAACATCTTCAGTCTGGCCGTGAAGGGGGACATAAACCTCAGCATCGTGATGACCACCTGCTCCACCTTCTTTGCCCTGGGCTTGATGCCCTTCCTCCTGTATGTCTACTCCAGGGGAATCTATGATGGGGATCTGAAGAGCAAGATACCCTATGGAAGCATTGTGATATCACTAATGCTGATTCTCATTCCCTGCACCATTGGGATCTTCCTCAGTGCCAAACGGCCACAATATGTACGCTATGTCAACAAGGGGGGGACGATCATCATGCTTTTGTTAAGCGTGGCCGTCATAGCACTCTCTGTCATCAATGTGGGCAACAGTATCACGTTTGTCCTGACACCACACTTGCTGGCCACCTCCTCCCTGATGCCTTTCGTCGGCTTCCTGCTGGGCTACATCCTCTCTATGCTTTTCCGACTCAATGCACAGTGCAGCCGCACTGTCAGCATGGAAACCGGATGCCAAAACATTCAGCTTTGTTCCACCATTCTCAATGTGACATTCCCCCCTGAAGACATTGGACCGCTCTTTTTCTTCCCTCTCCTCTACATGATTTTCCAGCTTGGAGAAGGGGTTCTTCTCATCTTCATTTTTCGGTGCTATGAGAAAATCAAGCCTTCCAAGGATAAAACAAAAATGACCTACACAGCTGCTGCAACTGAAGAAACCATTCCAGGAACTCTAGGAAATGGCACCCACAAAGGGGAGGAGTACTCCCCTTGCACAGCCTAGCCTTCCCCCAGTGGCCTGGATTCTGGTCAGAGGGCAATTCAGTGCGACCAACTAGAGAGCAAAAGATGAAAGAACCAGAGCCGTGAGTCGAGTTTCTCGAGCATTGCCAGCAGGAACTATCAGAACTGACAAACCTTGCCTGAAGGGAGGACAGTCAGTCTACCTGAAGAGCCTCACCTATCCCCAGCTCAGGAGTTGATACTTGTTTAAAAAATAAAAGACTTGTTCAAGGACAGCCCTATGAAAACAGAAACCAAAACTGCCTTTTGTCCCTGAATTTCCAGAACAGTGTTCCATAGGCACATTAAGAGGCACTCAGCTTCTGAACTAGCCAATAAATAGGGGCTTTTACCTTAAAATCAACTATCCAAATCCTATTCCAACCTTTGTGACAGAGAAGGGGAAATAAATGCTCAGAGAGCTGCCAGATTTTAAACTTCCAGAGTCCTTTACTAACCTTAAAATTCCCTTGACATTTCTATACACACACACACACACACACACACACACACACACACACACACACTGGAATATTATGCAGCCATCAAAAGGAATAAGATCTTGCCATTTGCAACAACATGGATGAAACTGGAGGGTGTTACGCTGAGTGAAGTAAGTCAATCAGAGAAAGACATGTATCATATGACCTGATACGAGGAATTCTTAATCTCAGGAAACAAACTGAGGGTTGCTGGAGTGGTGGGGGGGTGGGAGGTATGGGGTGGCTGGGTGTTAAGACATTGGGGAGGGTATGTGCTATGGTGAGTGCTGTGAACTGTGCAAGACTGTTGAATCCCAGATCTGTACCTCTGAAACAAATAATGCGATGTATGTTAAGAAAAAAAAGATAGCAGGAGGGGAAGAATGAAGGGGAGTAAACCGGGAGGAGGAGACGAACCATGAGACAATGGACTCTGAAAAACAAACTGAGGGTTCTAGAGGGGAGGGGGGTGGGGGGATGGGTTAGCCTGGTGATGGGTATTAAAGAGGGCACGTTCTGCGTGGAGCACTGGGTGTTATGCACAAACAATGAATCATGGAATGCTACATCAAAAACTAATGATGTAATGTATGGTGATTAACATGATAAAAAATTTAAAGAAAAAATAAAAAGTATTACAAGCTACTGCAAAAAAAAAAATGAACTTCTATGATCTATGACTGAATATTCCTTACATATGCCCTTATAATCTAGAGTTTAAATAATGTAGAAATGTTTTCTAAAGTAAGGTCACAGGGAAAAAAATACCAAATAGGCTGTCATCAGACCACACAGGAGGGTATCATTCCTCAGATACCTCCTAACCAAAATTCTACAAGCATTGGAATATATACCTTTTGAAAAGAGAGGCTCCTGGGTGGCTCAGTCATTAAGTGTCTGCCTTCGGCTTGGGTCATGATCCCTGGGTCCTGGGATCGAGCCCCACATCAGGCTCCCTGCTTGTCGGGAGGCCTGCTTCTCCCTCTCCCACTCGCCCTGCTTGTGTTCCTGGCTCCCTGCTATCTCTCTGTCAAATAAAAAAAAAATCTTAAAAAAAAAAGAAAACGTCTAAAGAACTAAATGGTGATTATAACGGCCCTAAAGGAGTTTTCTTCTGTTGTGGATTATTATTTCAAATTAGCCATGTTTTCATGAGCCAGGTTCTTTTCCCTCAATTATTGGTAGGTGTAGAGATGGCATCATTCCTGATATGCTGAAGCATGACTCTGACAGCCAATACTGGTCTTTGGGCATGGCAAATTAAATTATCTCCAGCAAGTATTTACTTCCTTCACTCAACCTGTGTGGGGAGTCTGTACTCACCTCATTGATGTGGGGTTTGACCACAGGCAACAGTGACAGTTTTGAGCCAAAGCTTTAAGAATCTTCACATGTTTCTGCTCAACTTTCTGGGGGCTTTTGACTTCCTGCATGAGAGGGACATTCCTCAGGTTGCTGCCACTTCTCCAGCCCCTGCCTAAGAATGAGACCAGCAGACCAAACCTAAAAAAAACCAGCCATGCTGGCCAATCTGTAGACCCGTTAGTATGAAAATAAATGCTTATTGTTTTAAGACACTGAGTTTTGGGTTTGTTAGGCAGCATTATTGTGGCAATAGGTGATTTATATAGGTCTTGGCCTTAAAGTTTCTTGGTAAGAGGGGATTTTCTCAAAAGGATTCGTTGTCTGATCTTCATATCTTAGTAGGAGCCTGGGCTATAAAAGGCATGGGGAGAGGTTGGGGAGGGCATCTTACCTGTCATCCTACTACTTTTGATCCAATCTCCCATTGCCTCATTCATTCTCAAATCAAGTTATGATTTAGTTGTGATTGAGTGCTGCTACTAAATTAGAACTTTTGACGCCAAAAAATTGCCCACATTTTTAAGCTTGCTGTGTCTTTTGGACACTTATATTTTAGATGACCTAGTTGGCCCATTTATTGATGATAAGACAGAGTGATGTAGTAAAAAAGTACATAGGAATAAGAAAAATTGGGGTTCGATTCCCTAATAAGTGTCACTGCCTTTGTGTAGCAGCAAGATACTTATCTCACTGAGGTTTGGTTTCCTCATATATAAGGTGTCAATAACACTTCTCTGTGTGTTTTAAAGAAACATGTAATTAGGAAAATGTTTAGTATAATTCCTCATATACTTTTTAATGATTACTCACCATTATTAGGCACCAGAGGCTTGTGCACGTATTTTCTCTTGTCATTTTTATTAAAAAATGAGACCTATTACCATCCCCATTTTATGGAGGAGAAAACTGAGATAATGGAGTTTATATAACTTGAATAAAGTTAATATAATGAAGGAATAGCAGGGCAGAATTTTAACCCAGGTTAGAATAGAGGAAGTTTGTAGGAGAAAGAGACCATCACTTATATCTTAAGAACAAACTAGATAAGTTAAAAAAAAATAACTTAAAACATGTAAAATACAAATCAACTAAGTTTTAGAAAGGAATAGGCTCTTTCTAGGAAAGAAGAGGCTCATGGCTCTTGTCATCCTTAGAGACAGGACAGAAAGAATTAAACCCCCTATAATGTGGCTAAGGAGAAATCAACGTGATTTCTGACTATCTTTTAATGCTCAAATGTGGACAGGCACAATAAGTGGAAATCCCAAGGATCCATGGTTGTAAAGCAAATATGCATAAAATCTCTGCATATTTCCCATGGTGCCTTAAGTGAATGCACAGGGATAGAATACCAAAAGTTAGGAGCAGAGAAGAGGAAATCCCTGAAGGGAAGAAGAGGCAGAGCTGAGAGAGGACATCCCTGAGGCAAAATGCTACTTCACTGAATTCAGGTCAGCAGTTAGCCAAAACAGGGTAGAAGAACTGAGCAAGATCCCCATCTCCATTCAGAAGTGCATGGGGTTTTTATGACCAAAAGAAAGTGCCACCCCCAAAGGGTGAGAACAAGGCAGGAGAGATCTCAACCCCTTCCCCAAGGGGCAGGAGACCTTACCAAAGAAATGGTAATCACCTAATTAGGATGGTGATAAGGCAGAAGTATTGAGAGAGAATCCTCTGAGATACACTGGGTCTTCACTAAAAGTTAGGGGGTAGGGCAGCAAGGTAGAGAGATTTTCTGAAGCATAGAAAACCAGGTATAGGAGTGGAAGGTGAGACTCTCTAGTGACCCCAAAAGGGTGATTATTGAGCTATATATCTGAGGATTCAGACCTACTGCTGCTGTAGCTCAGAAGGCTGGTGACTGTGAAACATGGAACAATCTCTGGAGTCTTGGTGGTGTTCAGATCCTAACCTCTACTAAAGGAAAGTTGTGCTACCACCATAAAAACATTTGAAGACAGTGGAAGACAATCTTTCTAAAACTACAACAGAGCCCAAACCCAGCCCAATAATAGATTTTAGAATCAGCTTCACCAAAATGATGTGAGAAAGGAAGTTGTCTGACCTTATAAAGGGGATAAACATTATTTATTCAGTCTCCGCTACTGTTTTTTTTTTTTAATACCCAATGTTTGGTTTACAAAAAAATAAAAAATAAAAATAACCAGGAAACATGCAGGAAAATATGACCTATAATCCAGAAGCAGAACCACAGAAGTATAAATTATTTACCTCTGGAGATTTTCAGTAAAAGTTTGCCAACCCCTAATCTAGGAAGGAAGAAATGATTATTTAGGGGCACAATAGTAAGAATGTCAGCAGAATTGAAAAAAATAATGGAGGATAGAAGTCAACAGAGCAACATCTTTAAAATGTTGAAAAAAGAAAACTGTCATCCCAGCTCTGAGACTTTTAATACCTGCACTGCATTCACTGCCATTTATCAGATTTTTTGTTGTGGAGCACATAGAAGCCAACTCCTCAGATCCTGATAATTGTACTAAAAGGTGAAGTTGAACAGTGTGACGCATGGGATGTATAGTTGAATTTTAAAAACAGTTGCTTACAAAGAAGTTACAATAATATATATGAAAAGGAGGCCGGGCTTGACAGGGTGTAGGATACTCAGTTTTGGTTCTCAGTGTTGTGTGGCTAATAGACCATGAGTTGGAGTCAGGAGAATCAAGTCACACTTCTACCTCTACAATGTTTTTATGACAGTTTCTCTCAGCTGTGCTTCTCTTCTCTATAAAAGAGTTGCTAACTGTCCCCACCTGCCTTACATGGTTGATTTGCAAATTAAGGGAATGGGAGTGAATGTTATGAGCTTTTGAAAGGCACTTCGATTATTCTCAAAATATAGGTTAAAATAATACTGTTAAAATAACAAGGCAACCCAAACTCCTACCATCAGTAAAAATCTGTAAGTGCCGTTGATATTTCGTGGATACAATTGTGGAAAGGGAGAAGTGATTTTGTTCTACTCTGTCCTGATAAGACCACTCCAGGAGTTCTGAAGTTCACACATTAAGAGAGAAATAAACCCCAAATTCTAAAAATCTTAGATGCAGAATGTTTGAAAGAAGGGGGGATTAGTAGCCTTTGAAGTAAAGAGAATTGGAGGTCTCAAGAAACAAAATGGAAAAGCAAGAACTTTTGGGTAAACCCCATCTTTGGAATCTTGGCTCGGTCACTCTGTGGGCAGCTTGGGACTGGAAAAATTAAGCTGCTTGAGTCTCACTTTCAACTGCTATTGAATGGAGATAGTTATTATACTTTTGTGGGGTTCAGTGAGATAATATTAAGTATGATAAAATAATATATAAACTGCTTTTATATATTTAAGATGAGTGATCTCGATTTGTCAGTGGGAGCTATACAGAAATGGAATTGACTATTTCTCATTGAAGAATTGGGTTATAAGTTTGGTGGAAGGTACTCAAATGTCATCAGTATATGGTTGGACTATATGATGTTTTAGATCCTTTCCAACCTTCAGGTCATATCTGGACAGTATTAGTAAATAGCACAATGTCAATTTGCCAACTTTTTTCTCATCACATGGAATTTGTATGTGTCTATACATGAGATTTAGGGTATGTTTTGAGGAATCAAGATAGGTTTTTGTACCAGCCTGGTCAGAAGAGCAGAGCAAACTGAGAATGAGAGAGACCCAAATAGTCTCTCTTATTGGACACCAATCTAAGTTTATGGTCCTTTGTCTCTAAATTTCATAGGTTTTCCCAGTAAAAACACAAGAGTTTTTATTATAAAAGCAGAGAAACTCCATAGATCTCATGGAAAGTTTTTAAAATTTTACTAAACATCAGATGAACTTTTGGAGGTGTCTAGAAAATGCTAGGAGTTTTATATTCTTCAAGCTAGGAGACAGGAAACATTATGCTTTGTCGTAACTCCACAGACATTTTATTTGTGAAAGAAACAAAACTTACAATGGCAGACATGTCTGGAAAAAATAACTAGAAATTGTCAGACTTGTGGACATGTTGTTGTCTCACGCTTTCATAATAAGTGGAAGTCTGACTTGAAGAAAAGATCTGTTAGTATTGTATCAGCAACAGTGACTGAACTACAAGGGAATGCATAAAGGGAAATGCTGTTTTAATGGAATATTTGAGGGCTATTTGAGAGATTTACCTGGAGAAAGAAAATACATTCTGGCAAAAGAGATGTTGTGATTTCCATGGACCAGCCAGGAGATGCTTTTTTCCTGAGAAGTTAATTTTTCTGACGTGCAGGTCCTGGTTTTATGTGATTAAATTAGAATCTGTGCTGAAGGGTTTATCATAACTTATTTTTACGTGTCCTAATTTATTCATATTTTCTTTGTCCATTTATAGTTGCATATATACAGGAAAAATAAATCCCCAAATTTTAGGAGGAATTAGTCTTACCCTAGAGTCAAGGATTAATTTGAGGCCCTTTGTAGGCAAAATAGCTAATTATATACATGAAGTTTTTTCATTCATTTTTTTTTTTTTTTACTACCCTCTATTACTATTGCCATTCTCGGTAGTGCCTATTCTCTCATCTCAATCATCACACTTTAAATTTATTTTGAAGAGCTTTATTGAGATATAATTCACAAACCATGAAACTGACTCATTTAAAGTGTACAATTCAGTGATTTTTACTGTATGCATAGAATTGTTCATTTGTCACCACAGTTTAGAACATTGCCATTACCCCCAAAATAAGCCCATATGCCTTAGCTGTTACTTACTTGCGCTCGACTCCCAGCACTAGGAAACCACTGATCTTTTATAAAGAAAAGAATGGAATCCTACAATAGGTGGTCCTTTGGGTCTGTCTGTTCTCATTTAGCTCGATGTTCTCAGGGTTCATCCATATTATGGTGTGAAACAGTGCTTCATTTTTAAAATTGCCAAATGTGTTTCACTACATGGATATACCACATTTTATTCATTCATTAGTTGACATTTGGAGTTTTTCCTCCTTTTTAGCTGTTATAAATCTGCTATGAACATTTCTGTTCAAGTTTTTGTGAGGACATATGTTTTCATTTCTCTTGGGCATATATGTAGAAGTAGAATTACTAGGCCATCTGTTATGTCTCTAACTTTTTAATGAAATGCCAGACTGTTTTCCAAAGCAGCTACATCATTTTACTTCCTTCCAGAAACGTATGAGGGTTTCAATTTCTTCACATTGTCACCAACACTTGTTATTATCTGTCTCTTGGATTATAGCCTTCCTAGTGAGTGTAAAGTTGGTATCTCATTGTAGTTTTGATTTGCATTTCCCTGATGGCTGATGATGGTGAGTGTCTTTTCACCACACATTAGCCATTTGTGTTATCTTTTCTTGGAGAAATGTCTGTTCAAATCTGTTCATTTAAAAATTAGATTATTTGTCTTTTTATAAATGAGTTGTAATCATTCTTTAGATTTTCTAGATACAAATCCCTTATCAGATACATGACTTGCAATTTCCCCCCCATTCTGTGGGTTGTTTTAAATCATCACATTTTATTGGGCTTCCTCCCCCTTTACTTACTAATATTTGCCTCTATGATTGGCCTAATAAGTTGTCATCATGATAGTTTTAACCAAAAAAATGTCCTCCTTTCCGTCAGCTATCATATTCACTCATTTGAGCACCTACTAGGTACTGGGCTTAATCACCAGGGAGGCAATGATCAGTATGGAGTCTTGTTCCTACATTCATGGCACTTACAATGTATGGTGGAAGAAAGACCTTAATCAGCCATTAAGATATTATGTTACTGCTAAAAATTACCACCTAAATCATTTACTTTTGCATCCAGTTAGCTCATTTTCCTAATCCATTCCAAGTGCCTCTTGCTGTTTACAGCTTTGATCTAACACATTTTCCCTTCTTTTAAAGGGCTTGGGTTTTGGTCTGCAGACTGAACTATTTTAAGAAGAGTTACATGGACCATGAAAGTAGGGGTACAAGGTAAATACTGCACAAAGGATAAGAGGTTTTTTCAAAATTGGCTTGAACACCAGGAATTATCCAAATAGCCTCCATATTGTAAACCAGAGACGGAGACTGCAGAGGATATGGTGAAAACGTACTTTCTAGCACAAGTGACAATAATAAGCCACATGTGTAGAGTAGAGAAGGATTATATTTCTTATCCAGTGAGCCCTTGTCTATTTACTTGTGCTTGGTAATTCTGATGGTCTTTTTTTTTTTTTACATTGGCTTTAGGTTACCCTTCAGTTCCATAAAATGTTGCAGTAAAAAGAGAAAATTCAGGAGTCTGAATACTGGGACAGTTCAAATTGATATCAGATTTCTCATTTCTTCTAAGATAAATTCAAATAGGCTAGAATCATCTCTGATTTAGAAAGGCGGCAACTACTCAGGGTTATAATGCATAAATAGTATGTAAAATAGATGATGAGGATGATAATAATTCATTACATCACTATTGCATTGGGATTTTTCAAAGCATTTTCACATACATTGCTCTAGAATCTAACATGAACCAAACAAGATTGCTGTACTCCATTATCCATGTTTCTATAAACTTTGCAATGAAGTATAATGTATATGGAAGAAATGCACAGGATCATAAGTCTATAGATCCTTGGATCTTCATGTATTGAATACTCCATGTAAACAGCTCAAGGAACAGGTCATTGCCAGCATCATGTTCTCCCTTGTGCTCATTTAATCACTAATACCTTCAATGTAACAGGTAATCACAGTCCTGATCTCTAAAACTAAAGCTTAACTTTTGCTCGCTCTTAAACTATAACTAAGTGAAATTATATAGTATGTACTTTGTTTGACTTCTTTCATTCAGTGTTGTATTTGTGAGATTTTCCTTAATTCTTATCACTGTATAATATTCTGATATGTACCCTACAATTCATTTATCCATTCTAATGAGATCTGAGTTGTTTCTAGTTCATGCCTAATATAAACAGTGTTATTGGGAACATATTTTACTTTTTTTATTTTTCCGGTTATATACCTATGAGTGAAATCACTGGGTTGTAATAGGGCCTATGCATGTTTTCAGATTTAGAATAAGCTACCAAACAGTTTACAGAAGTGGTAAACCCCATTTAACCTCCCACTAGCAGTATATGATGAAACTTTTGACTCACCCATGTCCTGGCCAAGCTTGATATTTTCTGTATTGTAAAGCCATTTTCCTGGGTGATGATTCACATTTTGAAAATGGAAATGTAGGGACGCCTCGGTGGCTCAATCAGTTAAGCCTCTGCCTTTGGCTCAGGTCATGATCCCAGGGTCCTGGGATAGAGTTCTGCATCAGGCTCCCTGCTCAGCGGGGAGCCTGTTTCTCCGTCTGCCTGCCACTCTCCCTGCTTGTGTGCTCTCTCCCTCTCTCTCTGACAAATGAATAAATAAAATCTTAAAAAAAAAAGAAAGAAAATGGAGACCTAGTGGCACTGGCATAGGAAAGGTCTAGAGTGTAAGTCTACTAGCACAGTGTTCTTTACATTAAGCCAAATAGCATGACATTTGTTTCACTTGGCAAATAAGGCTAAGGTATTAACATAGAAGATGACAAAAATATCAAAATGTATATAAATACTTCTGTTTTCAGCAGTGACATATAAAAGCTTGGAAGTTGTCATTTCCATCCTTACAAAAAGAAAAAAAAAAACGGGTCAATCTGAAAATTCAGTGACTTTCCTTGGACTCATTGGAGAACAGTGCACACTGTTACCCTGAAATCTAGTGAACAGGTGAATCTAGAGAATCAGATTTGAGATCCAGTTACCTGGAGCCAAAGCCCCTAGGCACACTTAATAGCAGTTGTGATGAATAGCTGGAGGCTGAGTGTGGAGTAGCATGAGTGAGAAACTCCTGCCTCCCACCCTTCCCCCCACCCGCCCCAACACACACTGTCATCATGCTATCCAGGGGAAAGGATTTTGAGTCAGATGCATCCTTTTTTATGAGATAGGACCAAATTCTTTCTCTACATTCAACCCTGGATCTTAGGAAGGGAAGTTGGAGCATCCTGGTATAGTTAGCTCCTCTCAGTTTTCCACTACTCTGAACCTAGTTGCTCAGAACTGTGAAGACAAGCCATTAGCTAGAGAGAATTTAACTTAAGACTCAGGATCCATTAACCCCTGAGAAGCCAGAGGAGAGGCTGTCCAAAGGACAAGGTTGCTGTACTAGAAGTGTATCACAGCATCTCCTCACTCAGAGCACCTTTCTAAAACAGGTCTCTAATAAGCCTAGCCATGAAAAAGGGCAATTACGGGCATTGTTCCTACAACTTATAATGCAAATTGGATTGAACACAGATTAATTAGAGAACATGGTTTGAATTTACATTATGCAGACAGCAATTGATTATAATGTGATCGAGTTCAGGAGCTAGCACCTTGAGAGCAGGGAAAAAAAGTCATTTGCAAGATGCGTAAACACACCTTTCCAGTGTCTGAGTGGCTGGCAGCTCAGTTGGCCTCCAGTTCTGTCTTCTTCTGTGGCATAGATCCTGAGGGGTTGGAGGTATGCTAAGATAATAGAGAACAGAGTTGGTGAGTAGGGCTCTATATTTATAGATTACAGAACAGAACTAAGTTGTGAGCTCAATTAAGCTCTCCTAGTCACTTAAAATTCTAGGTGTTCAGATACTTGGACTTAAGATCTATTATGTTGTATAGAATTTACAGGGATTCCAGAGTCCCAATGTCCAGGGGCTTTGCAAATAAATGAAGAACCAAAAGCTACACCTGCCCAGTGACTCAGGGAGGCAGCAGGGGTTAGAAGTGGCCGGGGCCAAGAGGTACAGTAGCACAAATTTCAACACCTGTTCTGTCCCTCCACCAAGCTTCCAGCTGCCCTCATCAAGGAAATATGCACAACACTAAGAATGATTAAAGTTTTGTCTTAGGGAGTGTAGGTGGCTAAGTCGGTTAATCATCCGACTCCATGTTTCGGCTCAGGTCATGATCTCATGGGTCCTGAGATCCCTGCATCTGGCTCTGCACTCAGCGGGGAGTCTACCTGGGGATTCTCTCCCTCTGCCCCTCCCGCTCCTCTCTTTTAAATAAATAAATCTTAAAAAAAAGTTTTGGGGCACTTTGGGTGGCTCAGTCAGTTAAGCATTGGCCTTCAGCTCAGGGCATGATCCCAGAGTCTTGGGATCGAGCTCCACATCGGGCTCCCTGCTCGGTGGGGAGTCTGCTTCTCCCTTTGCCCTTTACCGCACTTGTGTGCTCTCTCTCACTCTCTCTATCAAATAAATAAGTAAAATCTTTGGGAAAAAAAAAAGTTTTGCTGCGTGCCTGGGTGGCTCAGTCAGTAAAGCATCTGTCTTCAGCTCAGGTCATGATCTCAGGGTCCTGAGATTAAGCCCTGTGTCATGTTCCCTGTTCAGTGGGAAGTCTTCTTCACCCTTTCCCTCTGTCTGTCTTCCCACCTATGCTCTCTTTCTCTCTCTCTCAAAGTCTTAAAAAAAAGTTTTGCCTTTTTACATTTCCTAAAGGGCAGGATAAAATTTAATTCACAACTTTCTAAAAATCATTTAAAATTATGTTTTTAGAAGAGAGGAGAATAGACTCTAACCTCTCTTGGGAAATGCATGCAATTATGAATTACAAGGTCCCATCAAGCAAACAGAGAGTGAAAGGCACTCATCTAATTGGACATCATGTTGCTGTTACTAGCTCAGTGCTAGTCATCAAATTAGTCCAAAAATCAAAACAAACCATCAACAGGGCATTGTCTGATCCTTTTCCCTCTGAGAATTTGGTTATCATGTAGTCTGTGTTTGAAGTGCAAGAGTGGTTGTAAGTAGTTTGTGGAACTATTGGTGTAGCAGAACTCTGGAATACAGGAGAGGAGATGATGGGGTGCAGCATCCTGGGCAACACTGGCATGTAAGGGGCAAATGGAGAAAGAGAAGCCCATAAAGGACATGTTAAAGGAGAGGTTGGAAGAAAAAAAGCAAAACCAAAAAAAAAAAAAATTACAGCATCTCAGAAGTTAAGGGAGGCAAGAGTTCCAAGAAAGGAATGATGGGGTCTATTAAATGCCACCAAGAAGTTGTTATAGTGGTCTGGGTTCCTTTTAAAAGGGGGTCCTGAACCGCAAGCTAGCCACTCAGGTAGTTTACCTTGGGAAGGAATGCCAAGGAAGGAGGGAAGCCAGTATCAGATGAACTGTCTAGCTCACCCTCATTGGACAAATGAGGCTGGACCTTGAATTGACTGCCTGAGGGTGGAAAGGGGGAGCAGTAACCTACTAGCTCCAGCCCTCCACTACTCAGGGTCTCCCGCCAAAGGATGGGAAGGCCCTTGTATTTTCAAGTTTGCACATAGTGGTTCCCAGAACCTTCCTCTCACAGGTGAGAGATTCATAGTGTAGGGGAAGCGATGCTTTCCAGATACTTTGAGTTTTTACCTGCATGGACCTGCAGGCTGGCCTGAAGCAACATGAAGGGCTTAGCATGGATGATGTGAGACAGTGCGCGAGAGGTGTCCAATGCAGAGGTGAAGTAAAAAACCACAACTTGGCAGAAAATGGCAAATTAGCTTGAGTAATACAGGAACGTTTTTATCTTTGACAATCCAACAGTTTAGGACTTCACTTAACTTCAGGGGTAGATGGATCCAGAGGTTCTTTTGATATTGTTCTCTTCTTGATACTTTTGTTCTGCTTCTCTTTGTATTGGCTTCATTCTCAGCAAGCTCTCTCCAGAGTAGAAAAATGGCATCTGAAGTTTCAGGTGATTAGGAATTTACAGGTCCTACTCTCATGAGAAAAGATACCTTTCTCTCTGCCTTTTTTAATACCGGTCACTTAAAAAGAACTGATTGGTGTCATAGAGTCATATGCCCATTTGAGGTCCAGTTTCTGTGTCCAAGGTAGTAAGGTGTGCCTGTGCCATGTGCCTCAGCTGAGACCTTTCAAACAAAACTACTTAACTGATAGACCCAACAGTAGGCACCACAAAGGGGTAGCTGCAAAAAAAGTTGGGGAGACTACAAATGGAGCAGAAGAAAAGTATAACACATGCCCTGTATATGTAGTATGGGGAAGAAAAGGTTCAGGGAATTGTTAATTTTAAGTCACTGAGTGACCTGAGAGTCCTGTCTCTGTTACCAACCAGTTGGACGTTTGAACAAATTACCTAATCTCTCTGAATTTCAGCTTCTAATCTAAAATGAAAGTGAGACTAGTTGGTTTCCTTCTTTAAAAAATGTTTTTATTTTGGAATTTTCAACATTAACAACCATATAAAAAGCATCGAATTCCAAAACTCAGAACTACCACAAACAGCATTCTTGTGGGTGTTAGACTCATTAGAACTCCTTCTTCCTTTGATGACATATGCTAAGCTCACTGGTGAACTCTGCATCAAAGCCAGGATTCACTCAGCCAGTATTCTCAACCATAATCCTCCATTAGCACCAGTTCACAAGTGCCATTTATGTATCAAAACCAAGACAATAATCTAGGCAACATTGACAGCATTGACAAGAGGGTAACATAAGCATCATTTCATTTCACACATTGAGCCAATTTAGTTACCCAGAAATAAAACTGTCTTTTCACAAATGTGGATGCCCCTCGAATGCAAGGAACATCCATACATGATTTGGCATTGTTGCTCTTTACAAACTCTCTCACCAAAGCTGTGGGTTTGAGAGAGAGCAATCTGGACAAGTTAAAAAAATGTCTTCTGTGCCCCCAAGTCTCTGCATATGCTCTTTGTTTTGTTTTGCTTGTTCAGCCTTTTATGCCAGCACTACTATTAGTCCTACCAAAGGTTTCAGAAGTGCAAACACCTTCTGGTTCCATATCAGACTTGCATTCAGGATTGATAGGACTCCATGAAATATAGGGTGGTGGATAAAAATGGCACACCTGCTGTTAAAAACACAGCAAGTACAGTTTGATATCATATTCTTAATTGAGAAAGTATGTAGACAAGGAATTCTATGGCAGAATATTTATACCACCGTGAAGTACTTCTTCCACAGAATTTGAAATAAAACTAACTTCAGAGATTTCATGGAGGCTTTATATTGTATTTTATATGAAGACAGAAAATGTTAAAGTACTGTATGTGTTATCATTTCCAAAGAAGAGATTTGCTAAAGAAAAAATGTATCTAGTTTAGATTAAAATAAGAATATAATTTTAACCAATAAGTTCTGTGAACATTAAAATAATTTACTTGAATGTCATAAACTATACCAGCAGAAATCTTTTGATGTCAAATCATACTGCATTTGTTTTCCTATCTACAAACATTTGACTTTTAACCACTGAGTATTTGAAACCTTTTTTGTAACAAAGCGTTAACATTTTTTTTTTAAGATTTTGTTTATTTTAGAGATGGAGAGTGTGAGTGGGGGGAGGAGCAGAGAGAGAGGGAAAGAGAATCTCAGGCAGACTCCCTGTTGAGCGCAGAGTCCAATCCCACATCCCTGAGATCATGACCTGAGCTTAAATCAAGAGTTGGATGCTTAAACAACTGAGCCACCCCGTAAACGTCAACATTTCTTTACATCTCTTTATCTAAAGAATAATGTCCAAAATACTAACAAAAATACTTAACATTGAGTACAGTAATTCTGAAAATGTTAGCACAAAAGCATTCTTATGATATACTTGCTATTAGTTTGGAAAACTTCAAATTTTCACCAGGCTGTTCTAGCTAGGACCCTGGTCCACATTCTCCAGCCAGAAGCATTGGAACCAGTGTTGTGGCCAACACCTGCTTCAAACCCCTGCCTGATTTTGTTGTCCTGCTATCTTAGCAGACTCGGAAATGGGTAGTAGTCAAGGGAAGGGCACACATAAAAGATAAAGATAGAAAACACTGATAAGAGACAACAGAGCAGGGAGTGGGGCAGCCACATGGTTCCCTCTCATTATACAGTAACCCCCTGGGCTGCTTTTCCCTGATTAAAGAAAAGCTCTTTCTGCTACCTTGCTGTGGTAAGGAGTACAATTTCATCAAGACAGGCAACTTGTGTTCATTTTTCCTGTAGGCACATCAGAGCTTAAGTCATTAACATTTCAAAGTTTCCTGTTTTACAAAGAGCAGCACTGAGCTATTTTCAATCCATTAGCAGCCCAGGGCAAGTCTTGATTCATCAGAATTCATTCATTCAATTTTTGTTGAGTGTTGATTTTGTGCAAGGAACAGGCAAGGATCCTTCAGGGATACAAAGATGAACAAGACATTATTCCTACCTTCAAGGAGTTTAGCATCTAGCTCAAGAGATGAAATATGTACCAGATATGTAAGGGTTGAATAAATGTTGAATAGTCTGGATTGAAAAAGGGAAAAAAAAAAACCCACAAAAATTCCATAAAAGAGACATAAAAAGAAATGCTACTTAAGGTCATAAAAGGCAAAACTTAATTCTAGCTGTCAGGGAGAACGGTACAGATTGGGAAGGGCTCCTTTGTATATCTGGCATTCTATACATTTGATTTCTTGAAAAGATACTGGGTGGGTGGCAACCATATGCAGGCTCTGTGCTTGGCATTTAGGCTGGATCTTGAGAGAAGCTGAGTTTGGACATAAAGCAAATAGGATCTGGGGTTTTAGGGTATAGTAGTTCATGGTGTGTTAGAGCTAGCTCTTACTGGCTCATGAGAGCCAATTGTTAAATGTTCAGGAATTTTGCTAGTGGGTTGAGCAATGCTTGGTTGAAATCCTTATTGTGGGAGTTTGCCAAGGAAATCAGCAAACACTGCAATTCAGGATTTTTGCCCCCCATCCCACCCAGAGCTACTTGTTAAACATTTGTGGGCATGGAACATAAACAACAATCCACTAATTAGTTATGTGATTTCTTGCAATTACCTTGCTGGTCTATTGTTTTTTCTTATCTGTAGGAAATTTGATACTTAAGGTGTTTTTCTTACTCTAAGTACTATGATTTTTGGGGAAAGTGGAATGAAACCCAGTGGAAAGAGTTAATAAACAGGGAATTTCTCCAGCCTGCCTGCTTCATGTTGGGCAAGTGCTTGAGGAGAAGTGCTAATAAGCATTGATCTCTAAGCTGTTCTGAGGGGCTGCTAGAGTTCAGCTTCTCCATAGGAGTACTGTTGTCCCCTCTGAGATTTCCGAAGTGGCAGGATGGAGTCCTGAGCTGGAGAAATTGGGAGCCTTCCCTTTACCTCTCCTCCTTGCTTTGGCTCTGTGGGATCCCTGGGCAAGTTATTTAACCTCTCAGTGCTTGGTGGTCTTCATGCAAATTAGGCTCACTCTCTCTTCCTCCTGCCCTTGTGTGGATGATATTTGGAGGAACTACACACCAAGCTCAGGTTGTCTATTAAGTGTTAGCAAGCAAAGCAAAGTATTGTAAGAGTATGAAATATTGGTGTTGTTATTTGCCCAGGAGAGGAAGAAGGCCTTGGAAATTTAGCCAACCTATAACATCATCAAGTAGCCTAGTCTTAATGGTATCTGGATGTAGAGATGATGGATGCTACATTCTTCCCACTGACATTTCCTAATGACTCCTGCCAGGGGCCTTGACTACCACCTCTTTTTGAACCTTTTAACCTAGATTCCCTGTTTTCTTGTCAGTGAGTAAAAGCAGATCAGTATATGGAAAGATGTAGAGAGCAAAGGAGAGGAATGAGTTTCTTTTCCTCTTCTCTCACAGGTACTAGTAGATTTCAAGGCTAATTATTTTCTTTTCCTTCAAGTCATAGCTTCCATTCCTCCCTGAAGCTTCCAAGAAATACAAGTGAAGTCTGATTCCTTGGAATCAGGCTCTGATTCCTTCACCAAAGCAACTCTGTCTGCCACAGATGAATACTCTGGGCATTCATGAAATTGGCAACTGTGACATTCAGAAAAGATTAGACTTGGAGTCAGCACCGGGTCCACAATATCAGCTCTGCCATATACTGAATGACATGGGTCAGGTCACCTCCATCTATCTGTACTTGAATTTCTCATCAGCAGAATGAGTTTTTGTCAGCCCTGGCCTGTGTCCTTCTGTCCACAGACATAGTTCTGACCTTCCCCTGCTCTGCTGTATGTTGGGAGGGTTCACCCCATAGGCAGCAGTTTCCCAAGAGGTCTGCTTAGCTGGCTTCTGGCTGAATTGGGCTACAGGAGGCACTGGCTGGAGATAGAGTGGGTGTAGAGGAGAGAAGCAGGGAGGCTACTTTGCCTCTCCCCCAAGTACTGTTTCTAGAGTAGCTGGTCTCTTTGTGATTCTGAGTGCCCCAAGCTCCTACCATCTCCCCTTTCCGCCTTTGTCCCTCTTGTACTCCTGCATTAGCCAGTATTTGTGCTGCTTCAGTTTCCTGCTTTACATGGCCTTAGTTATAAATATTGGAAGCAATCTGTTTTCCTGGCTAGATCCTGATTGGTGTAGAGTTGATATATTTGTTTTACAAGGATCTTGTAAGATTTAAAAAAAATCCTGTACAGTTTGTTATTAAAGTAAGTGCTCAATAAATGTCTTACCTACTATCAACCCTTCTTTTGCTTCTCAACATCACTATTTTTTTTGCCCCTTGAAATTCTAAATATTCTTCAAAACTCAGTGTAGACTCTACTTCATGAAGTTTTGCTCATCCCTGATCAGAAAGGATTTTTCTCTCATAGCACTTTATGTAGGTGTCTCTAACAGAATTTAGCATATTTTGCCAAGTAGTTAATTATTTGTGAGTTTGCTTTCTCCTACTAATCTGTAAATTTCTTGCGGTCTCTTTCATCTTTGAATTGCTCCCAAACCCCTAAAACAGAAAAGGTGTTTAAAAATATTTTCTGGACTGAATTGAATAGGAGTACCTTTCATGTTACTTTTCTCTGCAGCTTGATTCTTACAGTGCGAGGAGGCTGTGGCAGACAGATACTTGGACTGACTCTGTAAGTTGGATGAATTCTTGATCAAGTTCATAATAATAAAAACTTTTTGATAAGTGCAAGTGTCCCATACTTTGTTGCCCCATACTTTATAACAGAAACCCATCAGATATTACATTTATCCTAAATTCAGTAGGTGTCGCATACGAAGGACATTCATATCAAAGTGCATGAAGTGTAAGAAAATGTTTTTGTGGGCACCTGGGTGGCTCGGTTGGGTGACTGCCTTCGGCTCAGATCATGATCCTGGAGTCCTGGGATCGAGTCCCACATCGGGCTCCCTGCTCAGCAGGGAGTCTGCTTCTCCCTCTGACCCTCTTCCCTCTCGTGCTCTCTATCTCTCATTCTCTCTCTCTCTCTCTCTCTCAAATAAATAAATAAATAAATAATCTAAAAAAAATGTTTTTGTAAGTGAATAACACAAAATCAGATGTTTGTGTTATGTGGGATCCATGAACATATATATGAAACCATGTATTAATGTCTAGAATTGTGCCCATCACATTATAGGTGCTCAATAAATATCTTGAATGCTTGAATGTGTACATGTTTGGGTAAGATTTCAGAGAAAATTACGTTTGTAGGTACCCTCCAGAAACCATTCTCTTGTATGAATTTCAAATTGATTTCTCTTCCCTTTTTTTAACAGATTTCTTTTTAAGTTTTATTCATGTATTTGACAGAGACACAGCGAGAGAGGGAACACAAGCAAGGGGAGCGGGAGAGGGAGAAGCAGGCTTCCCGCTGAGCAGGGAGCCTGACACGGGGCTCGATCCCAGGACCCTGGGATCATGACCCGAGCCGAAGGCAGACACTTAAGGACTGAGCCACCCAGGTGCCCCTCCTCTTCCTTTTTTTAAGGTCTCATTTATCATTTTGTTTTCACTTTTAAAGGAAATCCACCCTCAGGCTATCTCTTTCATTTTCCTCTCCACTCCCAAATATGTTATCCATTGGCCTCTGAAAAGCATCTTTAAAACATGACATAGTTCAGATTATCTCTGAGATGTTAGAAGTAGAAAGGATGGGGGCACCTGGGTGGCTCAGTTGGTTAAGCGGCTGCCTTCGGCTCGGGTCATGATCCCAGGGTCCTGGGATCGAGCCCCACGTCCGGCTCCCTGCTCAGCAGAGAGCCTGCTTCTCCCTCTCCCTCTGCCTGCCTCTCTGCCTGCTTGTGCTGTCTCTCTATCTGTCGAATAAATAAATAAAATCTTTAAAAAAAAAAAAAAAAGGATGGTAACAGTAGATACCAGTGTCCTGGAATGAAGATTGTTTCTTTTCTTTTTCTTCATGCTTCCCACCCAGCTCTCCTCCCTAACCCCTCCTGTGGCTCACCACCTCCATCCATCTCCCCATTACTCTTTGCAGCACCCCCTCCCCGCCCCCCGTGGAGACTACCTGCAGTTGTGGCTAGGTGGTGGGAGCTGAGGGTGATTGATTAAGGAGCATTACAAATGAAAGGAATCCTGCAGTTTCATGTAGTAAGAATCTCTTGATTTACAGATTACCAAAGTGGGGCCAAGGGTGAAGTGAACCTCTGAGGCTCACAAAAGAAGTTAGCAGAGGAGCCAGAATTTGGGTTCCTTGATTCCCAGTGGAATAGCAAGCATAGGTGGAAATTTAATATTGCCCCCAGAAGGGAGTGACTTGCAGGAATTGCCTGTCCAGTGCTCTCTTGCCCTGCCCCAGCTCCTAGAATACAAAGAATCTCTGTGCTAGTCTGAATATAAAGTGGCCACTCTAGTTTTTCTTACTCTAACCCTTCCAGCTTTAAAAGTTTTTCTTATCCTCATAGAGAAGATCCTCCCTATGAATTAAGGGTTCTATTAGCTCAGGCAGTATTTTTCTTAGCCTCCCCAAGCCTTGGAGGGTTAAGTTAAATTTCCCTGGAGACACGGGCCAGGCTAACTATCAGCTTGTGTCACCTTCCCTAGGGTCTCTGAGCCAGGGTTCCCTCCACAGACCGTTCCTTTTCATTGAGTGTCCTTGCCACGATTTATGATGCAGCAGAGAGAGAAAGAGCCACGTCAACTGTCCTGTGAAAGAAAATGAGAT
Organism: Eumetopias jubatus; assembly: GCF_037043125.1. Lineage (NCBI taxonomy): Eukaryota > Metazoa > Chordata > Mammalia > Carnivora > Otariidae > Eumetopias > Eumetopias jubatus. Next base: position 23,129,067 of record NW_028274822.1, on the reverse strand, counting down.
GCTGCAAAATTTAAGGACACTTTAAATGAATAAAAAGATCAGGTTAAATACTATGGGGTAGGATAATAGAGTAATTTTAGAAAATACAGAAGTCGTCTTAATTACAGGTACAACAGGGTCGAAGGCTGGATAAATGCCACGTAGTTCTTTTATAAGTCATGACATAATTAAATGACTGTTCATTTTATAGATAGGACTATGTCTCTGACATAGACACTGTGTACTGGGAAATCATCCATTCTTATCCTGACACAGACTCATTCTTACCTAAAAAGAGCCAAGAATATTCACACCGGCCCCAACTCTGAGAAAAACCATGGGCTTTGGAAGGAAAGAGATTTTTTCCATTTAAAAACAAAAGCTCAAAGTAGCCCACCCTCAGGTACATTGGTGGAGTCAAACAACAAATTGGGAAGGCTCAGCCCACCCTTATAATATCTGTCTCTGCCACGGTGCCCCATTCTGCGATAGGGCTGATTGATGACATTTTCTCAATTTTGTGAAGCACAGCCTTAGGACTGTTTCCCTACTTCTCCCCTTGATTCCATATTGCCAAGACCCTGAGGGAATTCTGGTATCATTACAAAAGGTCTTTATACAATTCTGTGCACATGAAATAAAGCACTATTCTTTGGGCATTTGAATACTTCCAGCTGGCTATCTGCTCTCGAGACACCACCTCCTAGATGTCTCATAGACCTCTCTTAGCAGCTGCTCTCCTCCTAGTTCACTCTTCTAGTTGCCCAGCACCTAACATTGGTCTTATCATTGATTCCTCTCCTTGATTTTCATATCCAATTTGTCACCAAGTCCTGTGGGTTCTTTCTGGGTACTGTTTTTCGTAAGTCTCTTTCCTCTCCATTTCCATCATCACTCCTTGGTATTTATCCCATTTCTTGACAGCATCACTGATTTTTAAAGTGTGTTTTCCTCTCCTCTCGCATGTCCCTTCCATTCTATTCTACACATTTCTTAACTATTAGGCTTTCTGATTCATTCAGCCCATGTTTGTTAAATCTGTATTATGTATCAGGTGAACAAAGATGAAAAAATAATGGATCTTCACCTCATGAGACTCAGGCTTGAGTGAGACAGAGACACAGGGACGGGGGGGCAGGTAATGGTAAAGAGTATAGTCAGAGGGACTGGATTCCAATCCTGGCTCTGATCCTTTCAAGCCAAATGACTGGTAATCTGAGTGTTCCATGCCTGCAAAATAGGGATAATAAGAGTCCCTACTTCATACGTTTGCAGTGACGGTGGAATGAGATAATCCATGTAAGCACAGACAGTAATTCTTGACATATAAGAAATGACCAATAATAACAGCCATTATTATAAAGCTATGACCCTCAAGCTTTCTGTGGTAATAGACCAGTTTGTTGTTGTTGTTAATTTAATTTCAGATACATCATGAGTCTATATGTGGCCCTACTGAGCATGGCTTATATGAAGCTCGTGCAACATGGAACTCAACACTTGAGTTCGGGAGTATGCAAACTGGTCTGTAACCTGGTCAGTGAGATGAATCCATTGCTTGGGTGTTTGGTTGTCAGGTAGTGTCACATTGTGGTCCTGTCTCATAGTTCATGGCCAGAACCAGTCCCTGGACCACAGGGACTGAGTAGCACTATAAAAAAGTACAGCTTTATCTTCATCCTCTTTCTCATGAGTCTTCATGAGCCAAGCAAAATCCTTAATGTGGCATTGAGGAACTTTAGGGGGATGTTCAGGATACATCCCCTCAAACCTTATGTCCCAAGATTCCTTTTTCCAAACTTGAGACTCATGTCCAGGAATTTTCCCATGGCTTCAGGGGCAAGGTACAGGGATGGAAGTGGAGGATGATTCACCCTATTTCATCTTCTTTAAAGACTTCTGACTATTTGAAATTGTATTCTGTATGATCTGTCTTTCCTCAAGAGCCTAGTCTGGTCTTACTGGTTGCTACACACCTGATTCCTGCAGTAGTACCTGGCATATAATAAGTGTTAAATAAACGCACATTGGAAGAAGAAGTGAATAATAAGATCCTACTGCTAAACGCATTTAAAATTCAGTCTCGTAGACCTATTACTCAGTGCTTTAAAATTTAGAATTTCTCACTTTTAACAAGAAGCAGCTCTTCTCTTTTCACCTAGAATGACATTTCTTCCCATCTGTCTTCATTGAAACTTTGGTTACCGTTAATCCACTAAAATTCAACTGAATGGCCTCCTCCAACACAACGTTTAGGAAGCTGCTTTCCAACTTCCCATTACACTGTATGTTATCTGTATCACAGCACCTTCTCACATGTTTTATTATTTATGTTGTCTGCCCTTTACTAAATTATAAGGTCACAGGGCACAGGAGCCTGGGATAAATCATATTTTCATTTTCAGAAGTGTTTAACACAGCTTATCTAATAGGGAGTGGAAACGTAATTCTGAATTATGTGAATTATAGCTGAATTCTTCAGGATCTATTTATGCTTCAAGAACCAATTTAAGTTTTGCCTCTTTCATAGAGCTTTCATGAATATTCCCACCTGCAGCAGTGTATCTGTTTTGTAAATCCTTATAGGCTTTTTAATGTTTATCCTTTAATTAGCATTTTAAAATTTCATTCATGATTTTATTTCCTTAACAAATGTTTATGGTTTGCTATTGTGTTTAGGGAATTGCTATAGATATCAGGGCAGATAATGAAGAACAAGCAAACCTCTGCCTTCAATAACTATGCAGTAGAATTTTCTTATGCAGTTTCTGGTAGTGAGTGCATGTGATGTTGTGATTTTTCTCAACTTGAACACACACACACACACACACGTCCTGCGATCTTGAGGGCAGAGAACATCATGGCCTTTCTACACAACATAGCTTAGCCTTCAGGGCCTTGCAAATACTCAATGCAAATGGGATTAGTTGGTGTTCCAGACACATACCGTGGTATATCCACATGGCACAAGCTTATTGTATTTTATTAGAATGCACTTATCTGTCTTTTGTAGGGAAATGTGATAACAATCTGACACTAATCCTATGGACCACGAATGCAGGTGAGGTCTGACAATGTTGATATCTTCACCTGTAGAGAAAGTATGTAATAACCCATGCTCCATAGACCACTTAAATCTGGTGCCTTGAGAAATAATTAGATGCAAATAGAATGTGATGGGAAACATTTACCAATCAGGTAGAGTAAAAACTTTGTTAATTTGAAATGCAAGGGACCAGAAAAATGAGCTCTGAATTAATTGGGTTTGGATTATCTGATATTTTTATTAAGGACATTTAGTCATTTAGGCAATAACAGCTGCTGTTTGAATTTTTCAGTGTTGGTCCTTTGAGGTTTCACTGTCAAGGCATGATTTCTTGTGATAATACAACAAATGTGTTTGACTATTAACCTTTGCAGCTGGACATACATATCTGGCAATTTGACTGGATTTTCACCAGCTCACCCAAGTTTCCATCTATCAGGTTCTGTTTGATTTAATTCCTGTTTTTACTCACTGCCACTATGCATGACTCTCCAGCTTAATTCTTCTCTGAGAGCAGAGAGAATTGACGGGTGCCTTCCAAGCAACCAGAAGAAAAGACCATCTGATTGTCTACTGCTGTGCCTTAAGTCGGCTGAGTGTTTAATTGCATGGCTGATCTCTCTCTTTATTTGCATGATAAATACTGTAGAAATCTATCTATTAGAAAGCCTGAAGGAATAATAAGTCCCTAAGGAGGGAAGTTCTTTGGGACTATTCTAAATCATTTTTTAAAGGTGATATTCATAATACACAGGGTTACTTGTGATGTTCTCTAGGTAGACAAAACAAAAAATCCATTAGGATATATTCATGAGTCATTCTGAATTTGAAAACTTTGCTTTGAGGATTTTGCTAGGCAAGGAGAAGTGACAGCTCATTGGCAGAATTTAAGGTTTGCTTACTCAGCTTAGCTAAATCTATCAACAGCCTGTAGTTTAGTAAGATAGACGAGACAACTTCACATAAAAGGTAACAACACATAAATCGATCCAGAGCAATATACCGGAAGTATGAAGTTATGATAGAGATAATGCTTGTCAGTATTTAGGGAAGGGATCCTCATTACATGTGCGGAACCTACCTTACATGATAGAACCAAAGTTCAGATGTTGAAAATGCTTCACATATGATGGGTCCAAATACATGCTTCCTGCATACTGATAAGTGCTCATAATATGGCAAGGCTGATTTAACTCTTGGCAACTTTCCATTTTACTTAGTGATAGGCATCTACTTGTAATACTGGCAACATCTCTTCCATTTTTCATTTAGGTTACTGCAGAGCCTCATAGATTTTCAAAACTGGGAAGGATTCCTTGGCATAGTCCCATTTTGTACCGATGTGGAGATGAGTGCCTTGGCCTCTGTCCCAGAACCAAGGGTGTGGTCTACCAGATCAGGTCCCTTGGCTTCCCTGAGTCCTAACTCCTGGGGTCTCCTTCGTCTTTCTCCATCACCATTGTGCCAGGCAGCTTCATAGAAGAGAGGCATCTGTTCATGTTGTGGGTGGAGCAGAATGTAAACAAAGTGTGCTCCTTTCCCTTTTTGGACAATGCCTTTTCTTTTTTTCCCTTTATACATATATTATTTTATTAATAGACTTTATTTAGAGCAGTTTTAGGTTCTCAGCAAAATTGAGGGGAGGGTGTGCAGAAATTTCCCATATGTTCCCTATCCCCACACATGCACAGTCTTCCCCATTATCAATCTCCCTCACCAGAGTGGTGCATTTGTTATAATGGATGAGCTTATGTTAACATGTCATTGTCACCCAAAGTTCATAGTTTCCGTTAGAGTTTGCCCTTGGTGCTGTGCATTCTCTGTGTTTGGACAAACGTATAATGACAAGTATCCACCATCATATCATACAAAGTATTTTTACTGTCCTAAAATTCCTCTGTGCTCTGGCTATTCACCCCTCACTCCCAACCTCTGGTCTTTTTTATTGTCTCTAGTTTTGTCTTTTCTTTTGCTGTCCTTTTTCCTTCTCATAGAAGTCTATTTGTGGCATAGATGAACATGGACACTCAGGGTAATTTGTATTAGCTTTGTGTTCAGTGAGTAAATGAACAGATATATTTTCATTATCCTTTAAACTCACATAAGTACTAATTGCCAAAAATACATTTTTGGCTCACAAGGAGGCCTAGATTTACAGGCTTTCCCTTAGAGTGGGCTGACTTCACACTAATGACCTTGAGATGAAGGTCTCTAACTCAAACCCACTGAGCCATCCAATGCCCGGTTCTTTTTAGTAGGTACAAATTATATTATTTTGCGGATATGGAAGGGTCATTCAACTGACCTGGCTCCATCCCATGAATGAGTTAGATTTTGTTGCTTCTTTGAGAATTTCTAATCAGGTCAAGCTTTTTTTAAAATGTTAGATGGCACTGGTTGAAAAGAAAAAGTCTTGGAGCCTGCAGTTTTAGGGTTGGAAGTGACTTTAGCTACCGGAGGACAAATGCAGTCTTCTGGTACACCCAATGGCTGACTTGAATGGCCTGTCTCTGGTTCTTGTCTCTGAACAACTTTCCCAGAGAATTATATTGAAGAGCTTTGTGCATTATGCTCAGAGTGCTAGGAAAACATGTTCTCTTAACAAGGTCTTAGAATTCCAGGGGAAAGGTGCTTGACTAAGTATATTGAAGAATTCCCTGAGACGAAAACTTCAGAAAAAGGACTTGAGTTGTATTTCCATGTGCAGTAGAAGAGTGTAAAAGGAGAAGAAAAAATGAGAACAGAAGTCAAGGATAAGAGAAAGGCTGGTGTCTTAGTATGTTTGGGCTGCTACAACAAAAATACTGTAGGCTGGATGGCTTATAATGAACAGAAATCTATTCCTCATCTTCCTGGAAACTGGAAAGTTTCAGATCAAGGTGCCAGATTTGGTGGCTGGTTGGGGCCGGCTTCCTGGTTCTTAGCCAACTTCACTCTCTGTCCCCACATGGCAGAAGGGGCCAGAGAGCTCTACTGGGTCTCATTTATAAAAGCACTAATCCCATTCCTTAGGGCTCCACCCTCATGACCTAATTACCTACCAAAGGCCCTAACCTCCAGATACCATCACAGTGGGGAATAGGTTTAAACATATGAATTGGGTGAGGAGGGACACAAATATTCAGACTCCAGCAGTGGGGTTGGAGATCAACATCAAAAAAGGCCCCCATGGACTTATCATTTACATCCTGATTGCTGTGTGTGGTCATTGTAAATCCTTTACAGACATTATCTTACCTTGATCAGAACACTGTGTGCTAAGTTATTAGCCCCATTTTACAGATGAAGAAATTGAGACAGAGAGGTTAGCCACCAGGGAAGGGGCAGAGCTGGGTTTTTAAGCCAGGCCAGTAGGCTGCAGAGTCTAGGCAATATTCAGTGCTCTTCCCCTGCTCTCAGGGAACCACATATAAAGCCAGGAATCATGTTGGAAGAAAGATGATTTGGTGACAGTACTAGTCAGTCAGGTGGGGAGGCATGGGGGACAGACAGGGAGGGAGCTGTAACTTCAGGAGACAGGAGCGCAGTGACCTGAGCAACTTGCAGGCATCTCAGAAGCACAAACGCACTGAAGCCAGACAGCATCCACTCGAACAGTCTTCAGTTTGCTGGGAGTCTGGAAGGCAGGCTTGAGCACCCTACGGCAGGGATATTTTTATTCTAAGAACAAATATCCTCATTGCCCAGAAAGCTGCTTGCTGTGTCTTGCAGATGTAGAATTGAAGCACAGGATGGACCATCTCAGATCCCAGAGGAGCTAACTGGGTCCTTGATGGGAAGAAGGAAGAGATTGCAAGGTCTTGACAATTAATTTAGAACCCCGGGATAATGGCATAATTGTTCCTTTGCCATCAGTTTCCCAATGGGTATTTCAAATCTCCTTTTCTCTTGTGTGTGTGCTTGCTCACACATCTCCATAGAAAACGGATGTCTAGAGGCCTTTTTCCAGGACACAAAGCCTCTGAAGTTACCATGCTCTGATTCTCAGGATTGCCTCTCATCTTCCAGAGCAGATTCTGTTCCACCCTTCAGGGCTTCTATCGTCTAGTGTTCCAGAAGCATGACAGTGTGGCAGACTGTCCCTTAGGGTCTCGCCCCACCCGGATTCCTATGCCCTACACAGGCTTCGCATACTCTCAGACTTTGGTTCTGCCAAGCCTGTAAGCTGCCGGCAATTTTCGTGTGTCTGACCAAGCATAGTTTGACTTCCATCCTGACTTCCCAGCTCCTCACCTGCTTTGCCGAGAGCATTGAGGTGTAGAAATGGCTGCAGAGAGAGCCTGTTCTTCCCTGATGTTATTAGCATGTCTCACTCATGGCCTTGTCAGCTCACAGCAGCTGCTGTTATCAGGCAAGCATTTCTTTCCTCTGGATTCCTTTGGTCATGCTACATGGCACTTACACATACCCCAGGACTCACGGGCAGAGCCACCAGTATGGATTCAGGTGTATGAGGGACAGCTACCAATGGTCAGCTCTCCAGCCGTCAGTCAAGAAGACCCTCCTCCCTGGCCCGATTACTCTCATTTTGCTGGGTTGTATCTTATTGCTGTGTAGTAAATGTAGTCGAGCTGATTTCATTTCCAAACATATTCACCTGGTAAGCAAAATTTCCGAGTGATCATGTTACATGTATGTGTGGAATACAGTATTAAATCTTTGCAATGACTTAGTTTTTTTATATGTAAAATTGAATTTGTTCCTGGTAAACAGGAATCCTTTATACATTAGATTGTCCTTAAACCGTGCTACATTTCTTTGAAACTCTGCTGAAAATGAAAGAACATTTATTTCCCAGAAATTCATGTTACTTTAAATTTGGGAGTTGAGATTCAAAGAAATATTCTCAAGACGTGTCATAGGCTAAGTTTGGCAGAATTAAAATATAAGAAGTATGCTTGAAAAATCATTTCTTTAGTTGATGCAAAAATGCAGCCTGAGATCCAGCACATTGTTCAGGCAATTTGTTGCAAGTCCTTTGAACAGTGCAACTGAGCATTTCAGCCACTTTTTGCCTCCTTCAGAGTTCTACCCTGTACACAGTGCAAAGAAGTCGCTCTGCATTCAGAAATGTGCCAACTGCATAAAAATGTAGGGGACTTTTCTTAAGTTGGACAAAGTTTAACTTTTCAGAAATTTGTGATAACAATTAAGCTTCAGAAGAGAAAGAAAATGTTAGGAGTGCCAGCTCAGAACATGAGACTGATTAGATGGTGGTTATTTCACGCACTCAGAAACTTCAATGTGTTTATGTTAGCATGTATCTTTCCTTCTTTTTCTCTCCCACTGCATATTTTTAAAAACAAAACCCAGAAACTATCTAAAATGTGTCTGCCTGGAGTGGATCCTAGTTTCAAAAGCAGGCAACAGCTGAAGCTGTCTGAAGTTAACCCCACCAAATCAGTCACTGGTGTTAATCCAGATTTATCAGATTAAAGTGAATTCTTGCCCTCCCGACAAGTGGTTCTCAAAGGGAGTTCTGAGGATCAACAGCAGGAGCATCAGTTGGGCTCCAAGCTAGACCAGACTCAGAAACTCTGAGGGTGGGGCTTAGCAATCTGTAGTTAGCTCAAGTCCTCCAGGTGATTTCTGATGCACGTCAACTTTGAGAAATGAACTTCAGCTGCACCTTGAAATCATCTGGTGAGGTTTTTATTTTTTTTTAAAGAATGCAGAATTTCCACTCCCCAGAAATTTTCAAGTAATTGGTCTGGTACCAAGCCTCTAAGGATTTTTTTTTAAATTTTTTATTGTTATGTTAATCACCATATATTACATCATTTGTTTTGGTGTAGTGTTCCATGATTCATTGTTTGTTCATAACACCCAGTGCTCCATGCAGAATGTGCCCTCTTTAATACCCATCACCAGGCTAACCCATCCCCCTACCTTCCTCCCCTCTAGAACCCTCAGTTTGTTTTTCAGAGTCCATCATCTCTCCTGGTTCGTCTCCCCCTCTGACTTACTCCCCTTCATTCTTCCTCTCCTGCTATCTTCTTCTTTTTCTTTTTTTCTTAAAATATGTTGCGTTATTTGTTTCAGAAGTACAGATCTGTGATTCAACAGTCTTACACAATTCACAGCGCTCACCGTAGCACATACCCTCCCCAATGTCTATCACCCAGCCACCCCATCCCTCCCACCCCGACCACTCCAGCAACCCTCAGTTTGTTCCTGAGATTAAGAATTCCTCATATCAGTGAGGTCATATGATACATGTCTTTCTCTGATTGACTTACCTCACTCAGCATAACACCCTCCAGTTCCATCCACGTCGTTGCAAATGGCAAGATCTCATTCCTCTTGATGGCTGCATAATATTCCATTGTGTATATATACCACTTCTTCTTTATCCATTCATCTGTCAATGGACATCTTGGCTCTTTCCACAGTTTGGCTGTTGTGGACATTGCTGCTATAAACATTGGGGTGCACGTACCCCTTCGGGTCCCTACATTTGTATCTTTGGGGTAAATACCCAGTAGTGCAATTGCTGGATCGAATGGTAGCTCTAATTTCAACTGTTTGAGGAACCTCCATACTGTTTTCCAGAGGGGTTGCACCAGCTTGCATTCCCACCAACAGTGTAGGAGGGTTCCCCTTTCTCCACATCCCTGCCAACATCTGTCGTTCCCTGACTTGTTAATTTTAGCCCTTCTGACGGGTGTGAGGTGGTATCTCATTGAGGTTTTGATTTGTATTTCCCTGAGGCCGAGCGATGTTGAGCACTTTTTCATGTGTCTGTTGGCCATTTGGATGTCTTCTTTGGAAAAATGTCTGTTCATGTCTTCTGCCCATTTCTTGATTGGATTATTTGTTCTTTGGGTGTTGAGTTTGATAAGTTCTTTATAGATTTTGGATACTAGCCCTTTATCTGAGATGTCATTTGCAAATATTTTCTCCCATTCTGTCGGTTGTCTTTTGGTTTTGTTGACTGTTTCTTTTGCTGTGCAAAAGCTTTTTATCTTGATGAAATCCCAATAGTTCATTTTTGCCCTGGCTTCCCTTGCCTTTGGTGATGTTTCTAGGAAGAAGTTGCTGCGGCTGAGGTCGAAGAGGTTGCTACCTCTGTTCTCCTTTAGGATTTGGATGGACTCCTGTCTCACGTTTAGGTCTTTCAACCATTTGGAGTCTATTTTTGTGTGTGGTGTAAGGAAATGGTCCAGTTTCAGTCTTCTGCATGTGGCTGTCCAATTTTCCCAACACCATTTGTTGAAGAGACTGTCTTTTTTCCATTGGACATTCTTTCCTGCTTTGTCAAAGATAAGTTGACCATAGAGTTGAGGGTCCATTTCTGGGCTCTCGATTCTGTTCCATTGATTTTGTGTCAGTTTTTGTGCCAGTACCACACTGTCTTGATGATGACAGCTTTGTAATAGAGCTGGAAGTCCGGAATTGTGATGCCGCCAGCTTTGCTTTTCTTTTTCAATATTCCTCTGGCTATTCGGGGTCTCTTCTGGTTCCATACAAATTTTAGGATTATTTGTTCCATTTCTTTGAAAAAAGTGGATGGTATTTTGATGGGGATTGCATTGAATATGTAGATTGCTCTAGGTAGCATTGACATCTTCACAATGTTGGTTCTTCCAATCCATGAGCATGGAACGTTTTTCCATTTCTTTGTGTCTTCCTCAATTTCTTTCATGAGTATTTTATAGTTTTCTGAGTACAGATCCTTTGCCTCTTTGGTTAAATTTATTCCTAGGTATCTTATGGTTTTGGGTGCAATTGTGAATGGGATCGACTCCTTGATTTGTCTCTCTTCTGTCTTGTTGTTGGTGTATAGGAATGCCACTGATTTCTGTGCATTGATTTTATAGCCTGCTACTTGACTGAATTCCTGTATGAGTTCTAGCAGTTTTGGGGTGGATTTGGGTTTTCCACATAAAGTATCATATCATCTGCAAAGAGTGAGAGTTTGACTTCCTCTTTGCCGATTTGGATGCCTTTGATTTTTTTTGTTGTCTGATTGCTGTGGCTAGGACTTCTAATATTATGTTGAAGAGCAGTGGTGAGAGTGGATATCCCTGCCGCGTTCCCGACCTTAGGGGAAAAGTTCTCAGCTTTTCCCCATTGAGAATGATATTCGCTGTAGGTTTTTCGTAGATGGCTTTTATGATATTGAGGTATGTACCCTCTATCCCTATACTCTGAAGAGTTTTGATCAAGAAAGGATGCTGTACTTTGTCAAATGCTTTTTCTGCATCTATGGAGAGGATCATATGATTCTTGTTCTTTCTTTTGTTAATGTATTGTATCACGTTGATTGATTTGCGGATGTTGAACCAGCCTTGCAGCCCAGGGATAAATCCCACTTGGTCGTGGTGAATAATCCTTTTAATGTACTGTTGGATCCTATCGGCTAGTATTTTGGTGAGAATTTTTGCATCCATGTTCATCAAGGATATTGGTCTGTAATTCTCCTTTTTGATGGGATCTTTGTCTGGTTTTGGGATCAAGGTAATGGTGGCCTCATAAAAGGAATTTGGAAGTTTTCCTTCCGTTTCTTTTTTTTGGAACAGTTTCAGGAGAATAGGTATTAATTCTTCTTTAAATATCTGATAGAATTCCCCTGGGAAGCCATCTGGCCCTGGGCTTTTGTTTCTTGGGAGATTTTTGATGACTGCTTCAATTTCCTTAGTGGTTATAGGTCTGTTCAGGTTTTCTATTTCTTCCTGGTTCAGTTTTGGTAGTTGATACATCTCTAGAAATGCACCCATTTCTTCCAGGTTATCTAATTTGCTGGCATAGAGTTGCTCATAATATGTTCTTATAATTGTTTGTATTTCTTTGGTGTTGGTTGTGATCTCTCCTCTTTCATTCATGATTTTGTAGATTTGGGTCATTTCTCTTTTCTTTTTGATCAGTCTGGCCAGGGGTTTATCAATCTTGTTAATTCTTTCAAAGAACCGGCTCCTAGTTTGGTTGATCTGTTCTACTGTTCTTTTGGTTTCTATTTCATTGATTTTTGCTCTGATCTTTATTATTTCTCTTCTCCTGCTGGGTTTAGGCTTTATTTGCTGTTCTTTCTCCAGTTCCTTTAGGTGTAGGGTTAGGTTGTGTATTTGAGACCTTTCTTGTTTCTTGAGAAAGGCTTGTATTGCTATATACTTTCCTCTCAGGACTGCCTTTGCTGTATCCCAAAGATTTTGGACAGTTGTGTTTTCATTTTCATTGGTTTCCATGAATTTTTTTAATTCTTCTTTAATTTCCTGGTTGACCCATTCATTCTTTAGTAGGATGCTCTTTAGCCTCCATGTATTTGAGTTCTTTCCGACTTTCCTCTTGTGATTGAGTTCTAGTTTCAAAGCATTGTGGTCTGAAAATATGCAGGGAATGATCCCAGTCTTTTGGTACCGGTTGAGACCTGATTTGTGACCTAGGATGTGATTCATTCTGGAGAATGTTCCATGGGCACTAGAGAAGAATGTGTATTCCGTTGCTTTGGGATGGAATGTTCTGAATATGTCTGTGAAGTCCATTTGGTCCAGTGTGTCATTTAAAGTCTTGATTTCCTTGTTGATCTTTTGCTTAGATGATCTGTCCATTTCAGTCAGGGGGGTGTTAAAGTCCCCCACTATTATTGTATTGTTGTCAATGTGTTTCTTTGCTTTTGTTATAATTGCCTTATATAATTGGCTGCTCCCATGTTCGGGGCATATTTACAATTGTTAGATCTTCTTGTTGGATAGACCCTTTAAGTAGGATATAGTGTCCTTCCTCATCTCTTATTACAGTCTTTGTTTTAAAATCTAGTTTGTCTGATATAAGGATTGCCACCCCAGCTTTCTTTTGGTGTCCATTAGCATGGTAAATGGTTTTCCACCCCTCACTTTCAATCTGGGGGTGTCTTTGGGTCTAAAATGAGTCTCTTGCAGACAGCATATGGATGGGTCTTGTTTTTTAATCCAATCTGATAGCCTGTGTCTTTTGATTGGGGCATTTAGCCCATTTACATTCAGGGTAACTATTGAAAGGTATGAATTTAGTGCCATTGTATTGCCTGTAAGGTGACTGTTACTGTATGTTGTCTGTGTTCCTTTCTGATCTTTGCTGCTTTTAGGTTCTCTCTTTGCTTAGAGGACCCCTTTCAATATTTCTTGGAGGGCTGGTTTCATGTTTGCAAATTCCTTTAGTTTTTGTTTGTTCTGGAAGCTTTTTATCTCTCCTTCCATTTTCAATGACAGCCTAGCTGGATATAGTATTCTTGGCTGCATATTTTTCTCGTTTAGTGCTCTGAAGATATCTTGCCAGTCCTTTCTGGCCTGCCAGGTCTCTGTGGATAGGTCTGTTGCCAGTCTAATATTTTTACCATTGTAGGTTACATATCTCTTCTCCCGCGCTGCTTTCAGGATTTTCTCTTTGTCTCTGAGACTCGTAAGTTTTACTATTAGATGTCGGGGTGTTGACCTATTATTATTGATTTTGAGAGGGGTTCTCTGTGCCTCCTGGATTTTGATGCCTGTGTCCTTCCTCACATTAGGGAAGTTCTCTGCTATTATTTGCTCCAATATACCTTCTGCCCCTCTCTCTCTTTCTTCTTCTTCTGGGATCCCAAGTATTCTAATGTTGTTTCGTCTTATCGTATCCCTTATCTCTCGAATTCTGCCCTCGTGATCCTGTAGCTGTTTCTCCCTCTTTTTCTCAGCCTCTTTACTTTCCATCATTTGGTCTTCTATATCACTGATTCTCTCTTCTGCCTCATTTATCCTAGCATTTAGTGCCCCCATTTTTGATTGCACCTCATCAATAGCCTTTTTGATTTCGACTTGGTTAGATTTTAGTTCTTTTATTTCTCCAGAAAGGGTTTCTGTAATAACTTCCACGCTTTTTTCAAGCCCAGCTAGTATCTTTAAAGTCATGATTCTGAACTCTAGGTCCGACATCGTACTAATGTCCGTATTGAGTAGGTCCCTGGCAGACGGTACTACCTCTTGTTCTTTTTGCTGAGGTGATTTTTTTCGTCTTGTCATTTTGTCCAGAGGAGAATAGATGAATGAGAGAACAAAATGCTAACAGGTTTACAACGTCCCCAGCAAATATACCGTATACAAATCAGAAAAGACTTGAAACCAGGGGAAAAGAAAGCAAAAGAAAGAAAAAAGAAAGAAAAAAAAATAAAAAGATAAAAACAAAAACAGAACAATACAAAAAAAGCAGAATGTGATCAAATATGATCAGGCTAGTGCATAGATCAGTGCCACACACTAGATTTGGGGCGTATTTTGGTCTGTTAGAAAAAAGTGCCTCCTAAAATTTTAAAGGAAGAAAGACATATATGTACAAAATAAGGGTTGATACAATGAAGGGATAGAAGATGAGTGTAAAGATGAAAATTATAAAAGATTGTATAAAAGGACTTGATAAGATAAGAAGTTGTTTGAAAAAAAAGATTTAAAAAAAAAAGAAAAAAGGTAGAGAATGTGATCAGGCAGGAGACTAGAACAGAACCATACACTAGTGATTTAGGGTATATTTTTATCTGTTAGAAGAAACTATCTCAAAATTTTAAAGAGAGAACAACATATATATATGCCAAAAATAAGGGTAACTACTATGAAGGGATAAAATATGACTCTAAAAATGAAAAATAAAAACTTTTTTTTTTTTAAAAAAAAGAGATTGATAAGATGTTGGTTGAAAAAGGGAAAAAGAAAAAAAAAACAGTTAACAAAAATTAACTTTGATGAACTAATGAATCATGGTAAAAAAAGCCATGAATTCTATGTGCAGTATTCCCCTAGCGCTGGAGTTCTCCCGTTCTCCTTGATCGCTAAACTTGGTCTTGGCTTGCTGGCTGTTCGTGCTGATCTTCTGGGGGAGGGGCCTGTTGCTGTGGTTTCTAAATGTCTTTGCCGGAGGCTGAATTGCCCCGCCCTTGTCGGTCCGGGCTAAGCAAGCTGCTCGGGTTTGATCTCAGGAGCTTTTGCTCCCTCAAGCTCTCCGTACAGCCTTGGAGGACCAGGGCAAAAATGGTGGCCTCCCAATCTCCACCTGGAGGAGCTGAGAACTCGGGGCCCCGCTCCTCAGTGCGCCCCCAGAGAAAAGCAGTCACTCCCTTGTCCCCGGTCTCCGGCCGCACTCCGTGCTCACCCGGCCTGTGACCGAGCGTTGCTATCTCTGGCACCTGACCCTGTGTGGAGTCTCCAAACCCAGCAGTTCCCTGCGGTGCGCTCCCGCGCCGCTCCTCCCCAGGAAGGAAGGGGAGTCTCCCGTATCTGCCGCTTGTTGGGTCCCTGCTGCAGGAGCAGTGGCCCGACTGGGCCGCGGATCACAGTTTATGGCAACCCCAAGC
Source organism: Eumetopias jubatus (assembly GCF_037043125.1). Classification (NCBI taxonomy): domain Eukaryota; kingdom Metazoa; phylum Chordata; class Mammalia; order Carnivora; family Otariidae; genus Eumetopias; species Eumetopias jubatus. The sequence goes on along the minus strand of NW_028274822.1, from coordinate 23,113,747 downwards.
TGAGAGCCTGCGCCTCGGCTCCGTCTCTGCAGCCAGCTTCCCCGCTCCGATACCTGGGAGCTCTGGCACACTCAGGCTCCCCTGGTCTTTCTCTGACCCTGAGGGTCCTGAGACCACACTGACCCGCGAGGGTTCCAGCCCCCGCTTAGCCACTGCAGTGACATCCCTCAGCGGAGCCGACTTCTAACAGTTCCGATTTTGTGCTCTGCGACTCTATCACTTGCCAGAAGCGGCTGGCGGAGGCCCCTCCCCCGCCGTCTATCCTCCCGAATATTGCCTCGGATTCACTTCTCTGCACGTCCTACCTTCCAGTAAGTGGTTGCTTCTCTGTTCAGATAGTTGTTGCTACTCTCCTCTTTGATCTCCTGTTGAGTTTGTAGGTGTTCAGAATGGTTTGATCCCTATTCAGCTGAATTCCTGAGACTAGACAAAATCTAGGTCTCCTACTCCTCCGCCATCTTGCTCCGCCCCCCGCCTCTAAGGATTTTATGAGCTCTCTAAGGGAATTTTAAAGTGCAGCACGGTTGAGGCCAGTGGAAAGTCATGCTGGTAAAAGTTTGAGAAGTTTCTCAGACTGTAATGTGCCTGAAACTTACTTGAGGATTCTGCAAAAATGCAGATAATATTTGGCAAGGCTGTGATGGGGCCCCAGATCCTGCATTTCTAGGGGGGTTCTCTAGTGATGTCATTCTGCTGGTGAAGGAACCATAGTCTATCTCAGTCTCAGGCCCAAAGGCATACTGCCCATTGGCTGCTCTACCATCGATGCTTGAAGCTAGTACAGGCCCACTCCTTGTGGCTTTTGCCAGTTGAGTCAGCTGTGTTAGTTTTCAAACAGGGCAACCTGTTTACAACAGGTGTAACTTACTGTAATCTCATTAAATATTTTGAAAACCAATAAAATATAACTATAAAAAGAAAGGTGTTTTATTTTCCCCTTATGTGACTCTGAAAAATAACTTGAACTTTTTGAAAATCTCAAAGGCCAATTATTCTAGGGGAAAAAATGGTCCAATTAAGTGTGGGTAAGTCACTTGGCATCCTTAAAGTCTAGATAGATTCTGTACTCAGAATACTTTGTGAGTGAATTTAAAGCTCTTAAGTAATCTCTGCACCCAAAGCTGGACTGGAACTCACAACCCTGAGAGTAGGGACTGAGTGGCTGAGTGACTGAATGAGCCAGCCAGGTGTCCCTTGTCAGTGATCTTAAATTCTTGCTCACTTTAAAGAAACTGAACTGGAAATAATGAGGGTATGGCTTATGCAAGACAGGTGATATAAACTTCTAATCAGAGGACTAACACTCAAAATATTTCCATATCAAAAGTGTTTCAGATAAATCAACATTTACCTGTTTCAGTTAAGATATTAGATGCCTGTATGCATCATTGTAATGTTTTTCTGCTTTAATGGACTTTGACTGCCAGTTTTGGTTGTGACAGGTGAAGAGACTACACTGTAATTTTGTTTTCTAAGAGCCTTACTAATAACTACCTTGTAGGGCACGTTAGCTGCGTACCAGGCACTAGGAAAGATGGTTAGCATGTGTTGTAGCAAATCCTCACCAGAGTTCCAGGACATCGGACCAGTATTCTCATTTTAGAGCTGAGGAATGCACTTTGGTTTTTTCTGTTCTCACGTTTTGCTGGCATTCTAACATCCAGCACAGGCTAACAAGTAGGAGATGCTTTACAGTCTAGTAAATGTGTTTAATACAAAAGTTAGAAAAACTGAAATTACATTCGGTAACAAGTGCATAATTATTACTTGATAGGGAAGTGAATCTACTTATAGGTAATACATAGTTAAGAACACAAGAAATGAAGTGACCACAAGAGATGAGAGGCAAAGGTCACAACTCCTCATAAGGTGGCCCTAACCAAGTTTCCTCATGACCTCCAACCCCAGTGTGCTTGCACACACATCACCGATACAGTCCCAGGCACAGTGAGCTTCTTGATCTTCCCTTTGTACTTTCACATCATCCTGACTTTGCTCATGCCATTCCCTTTGCCTTTCCTCACTTAGCAAATTTCAGTTTATCTTTAAGATTAAGTAGTGCCTCCTGTAGGAACACTTAACCAAATGAATCACTTTGGTGACTGTATGTAGACAACTAGTTGATAGAAGCTCTAGGTGAGGAGGATGAATTTGGCAGGATGAGTTTGTTCAGCACGTTCTGGCGTGCCTGTGGTGGGCCAACCTTGACAATGGATGACATGGCCTTGCCTTTATGGGACTTAATGCTTTTGTTCCCATGTTCCACTTTCCCACTGCCTTGGGTGCGCTGAGTTTTTCACACTTAGCTCAGGGCTTCAGTTCAGCTTCTGTCTTTCTGTATGTTCAGGTTCTCTGTTTAACTTCCCAAGATCAGCCTTGGACACACATAAACCAGTGTGCCAATTAGGAAATGATTGCACCCGACATCTATAGAGCGAGGTAGATATGGATATGCGTATTTAATTGTACTGGCTTGTCTCGATTTATCTGTGGTTTTTATTTCACATAGTATATATATTCATATTCTGTTTAATTGTGATGTTCTAACCTAAACTCTTCTGGAGCTATTGTATAATATGTGGTATTAGTCTCAGATCTGAAACATTTTTTAATTGAGGTTAATTGACATAAACATAGTTTCAGGTGAACAACATGATTCAACATTTGTGTATGTTGTGAAGTGATTATGGTAACTCCAGTTAACATCCGTCACCATACAGAGCTGTATGTTTGTTTCTTGTGATAAGGATTTCTAGGTCTTTTAGCAATTTTCAAATATACTATATACTATTAACTATAATCACCATACTATAGATTCCATCCCTGTGACTTATTTTATAACTCTAAGTTTATACTTTTTGACTCTATTCATTCCTCTCACCCCTTGCCCCCTCAGTCTAGCAACCACCAATATCTCTGAGCTTGGTTTTTGTTGCTGTTTTTTTTTTTTTTTAAGATATATTTATTTTCGAGCGAGTGCAAGTGGGAGGGGTAGAGAGAGTGGAAGAGAGAATCTCAAGCAGACTACACACTGAGCATGGAGCCCAGTGTGGGGCTCAGTCTCATGACCTAAGGTCATGACCTGAGCTGAAACCAAGAGTTGGACACTTAACCAACAGTGCCACCCAGGTCCCTCCCCCTTTGTTGCTATTTTTAAATTTCACATATAGGTGAGATCATATGGCATTTGTCTTCTCTGACTTATTTCACTTTACATAATGGACTCAGGGTCCATCCATGTTCTCTTTCTCTTCCCTTTTATGGCTGAATAGTATTCCATTGTGTATATACATACCCACATCTTCTTTATCCATTCATCCATAAATTTAGGTTATTTCCATATCTTGGCTGTTGTAAATAATGCCACAGTGAATGCAGGGGTGCATATATCCTTTCATATTAGTGTTGTTATTTTCTTCAGATCTGTACCCAGAAGTGGAATTGGATCATATGGTAGTTCTATTTTTAATTTTTGAGGAAACTGTATATTGTTTCCCATAGTGGCTGCACCAGTTTATGTTCCCACCAACAGTGCACAAGGATTGCCTTTCCTCCACATCCCCACCAATACTTGTTATTTCTTGTCTTTTTTGATACTATCCATTCTAACAGGTGTGAGATGATGTCTCTTTGTTGTTTTGATTTGCAGTTCCTTGTGAGTGATGTTGATCATCTCTTCATGTGCCTGTTGGCCATCTGGATGTCTTCTCTGGAAAAATTTTCTCTCCCCATTTTTTTTTGCTATTGAGTTGTATGAGTTCTTCATATATTTTGGATACTAACCCCTTGTCAGATACATAATTTGCACGTATTTTCTTCCATTTAGTAGGTTGCCTTTAATTTGTTTATGGTTTCCTTTGCTGTGAAGCTTTTTAATCTTCTGATTTTTATCTCCTCAGCCCTAAATTATTATGAAAAAGATTCTCTCTCTCCTTTACTGTCCCCGAAACAGTTTATCATGCATTTCCCAGACTTTTATAGTTGTATATATGACAGTCTCTATGCACACTTTCAGGGAAAAAACTGTCTTATGTATCTTTGTTTTCAAATTTTTTTTATTGTAAAATACACATGACACAAAATTTATCATTTTAACCATTTTTTTAAGTGGAAAATTTTGTGGCATTAAGTACATTCACAGTATTATGCAACCATCACCACCATGCATCTCCAGAACTTTATCGTCCCAAACTGAAATTCTATACCCAATGGGAAATGATTCCTTATTCTTCCCTTCCCCCATCTCCTGGGACTTCTGTTCTACTTCTGTCTTTATGAATTCGCCTATTTTAGGTATCTCATATGGAATCATACAGTATTTGTTTCTTTGTGTGTGGCTTATTTCACTTAGCATAATGTCCTTAAATTTCATCCAAGTTGTAGCATACATTAGCATTTCATTATTTTTTTAAGGCTGAATTATGTTTCATTGTATGGATATATGACATTTTGTTCATTGATTCTTTGGCACATAGACATTTGGGTTGTTTCCACCTTTTGGCTATTGTGAATAATGCTGCTGTAAACATCGATGTACAAATATTTTTTGAGTCCCTGATTTTAATTCCTTTGGGTAGCATTTTGTTATTAAACTAGTGCCTAGCACAATGCTTAGTTCAGAAATTACTAAATAAAGGAATGATTTACTGAATAAGTTATAATACCTTTTAAAGTCCTATTCCTATTTTTTCCAAATTCCCATTGCTCCCCACATTTCCTCTTTCCCTTAAGGAAGCCACCACCAAGAAGGAAATAAAACATTGAAAACTTCCTTTTATTTTTAATATAAATGTTATATTTTTCTGATCTAAAATTTTCCAGAAGTTTTAAACTTCTGTTGGGATGAGAAGATTCCTTGGACCAAAAGCTTTCTGGAAGATAGTTGCCCAGAGGGACCCAGAATGAGGAGTCAGAGAATGATTGGAAGCTGCATCCCAACCAGAGGTCCAAACATCTGGAAGCCAAGTCAGTTGTTGAGTTGCACCAGGCCACACCAATAAAGCCAAGAACAGAGAGAGCCAAACTTTTGTAACAACGGGATTTTGAGTAGAGGATCTAAATCACCTGCAGCAAAAGGTGCCATGTAGCTCTTTGTTGGCTCTGGCCAAGCACAGCCTTGCGGTGTTCTAGTGAATTCTGTTGAAGGTCACATGCTTGGTCCTAGGATCACATCCTTCCATTGTGTAATCAGACCATCTGAGAGAAAGGATGTAGAACAGGTGGGAATTTGAGGTCCTTTAAAGTAGTGGTTCTTTACCAGGGCCATTGCTTACCCTCCTGCCCCCAGGAGACATTTGGCAATGTCTGGAAACCTGGAAATAGTTTTGGTTGTTATAACTGGATGCAGGGTTGCTAATAACATCTAGTGGATGGAAGCCAGGGATGCTAACTGAATATCTTCTAATGCACAGGGCAGCACCACAACAACAAAGAATTACCCAGCTCAAAATATGAATGACAAGCCTGAGAAACTCCTTCCAGAACAGTCTCCTCCTTGCACAGAAAGATAAAGTGACTTAATGCATGGCACCATTGCCAGTCAGGACTCAGCTGGAATATCTCGACTCTTAGTTTGATGCTTATATTCCTAGTGTGGATTTTGTAGCTTCCTGATTATTTCCAAAGTGCTTGAGTGAACTTGAATAAAATGTGGTATTTTTTTAAAAAGGAACTCTGCATATAGCATTTCCTCTGTTGAATTTATAAACTATAAACCCAATAATCGCTTTCTCCTCTACTTCCTCTGTAAGTATTCTTAGGAATAATACATTGATTTTGCTTAAGCGCTTTGAGCTCCTTTTGAAAGAAGTGCTTAAAACTTCTCTAAATTATTTTTATCATCTCTATAAAATTTAAAAGCAAAATATCATTCCTTGTCAAAAGTAGGCCTTACCCTGATTTTCTTAAATTTAACCTCTGATTAGCTATTGAAACTCCCTGATTACAGACTTACATTGTATTATCCTGGGAATCATACCAGTTAAATCTGTGAACTAATTGATTGTAGCCTGACAAGACTGTGAACTATTGTAGTTTGGAACAGAGATTCAGAATACCGTAAAAGATTTGCTGCTTAAGCTCTCCTTGTTTCAAATATGAGCTCAATGCTATGGCTTTGTATATTGATTAATACTCAATTTGATTTATTAACTTACTAATTACTAAGAGGGCTTTCTAAGGATTTATCACTTTCATGAAAAACCATCATAAGGGAAAGAACCTTCAGGAGTCTTCATAGTTTCTTTGCTTGCCTTCAGAGAGGACTACAACCTGATGAATTCCCTCTACCACCACCTTCACTCCCCCATGAAAATTCTCCCACCTTCCAATTCAAGCCATTTTTTAAGTGACCTCCATCACAAGAGCTCATTATTCTCTCTAAATAAAGTAGGTAAGGAACAAACAGAAGAACTGACTCAATCTTGGAATTTAGTAAGAATGGACCACAAGTGACCTGTCTCCTAACCCCTGGTCTAAGAGAGACTATATAACTAATAGGGGTTAAATTGAAAGATGTGTACATACTCAGGCAAGTTGATCCTAGGAGTCTCTGAGGGAAAATGGTCAATAAGGCCATCTTACTTCTGTCAACTATAAAAGGCACAGGTCATTACTAGAGAGGGATTGTTCCTTCTTCATATAGCCCCTTGGGCCTACTTAGATCGGGCTGAACCTCATTGTGCTCCAGCAGCAGCTGCATATTTTTCATTTAGTAGATCAGGAGCCACAATTGGGTGGGAAGGTTGGCACCCAGGAGATTTTTTTTTTTTTTTGGAAGTTGTATTTGCAAACAAGCATGAGGTACTATTTAGATTGTATGCTTGTCAGGGAATGGCTTGGGAAGGCCAGTGATGATTATGAAGGGACTAAGGACCATGAACTGCCTTTTGGTTCAGCTATTTCAGTACACGTTTGAACTTGCAATGGCAAACAGCTAAAATGTGAGTGGGAGCAAGAGCAGGCAACAGGCCACAGGGGTGTGGGATATTAGAAGCTATTCTCATTACAGGTTGTTGTAAATTGTAGATGATTTGATCCAGGGCCTTGTGTATTATAATTGATTGAGCATTAGATCTCTATCTTTTGTTGGCCTTTTTTTTTTTTTTTCTCCCAATTCCTTAACTTGGCTGTTCCTCATGATTCTGGCTGTCTATTGTCCTCTGTTCCATTTTCTTTACATTCACTTTTGGAGATGTCATTAATTAAGCTACAAAATCTCCTCTCTGTCAGGTGACTGCAAATCTATATCCTTAGTCTTGCCCATTTACACAACCCCAGCCTGGAATATCCAGCTGCTTACTGAGCACATCCACTTGTACATTGTCTTAACATCTTAAACTCAAGGTGTTTTGAGTCACACTCACTGGGTTACCCTCCACATCAATCCCTTTTCTGGCTTTTCTCATGTTCCCCCAGTGAGGAAAGCTGAAGCTTGAGACATCTTATATTCTCTCATTTTCTTGGCTGCCCAAATCTAGTTTTATTGACCCTTTCTTTCCCAAATCTATCAGTCTGATTCTTTCCCACTTCCATTTCCTGTTTATGGCTCTCATCACTTGATACTATGTAGGACCACAGCTTATATGCTTGCCTGGGCTTAGGCTCTTTGGTCTCATCCAGTCTATCTGATGGCCATGAAGAGGTTCCTAAAATGCCACTTTGGAGGAATTTTTTTTAACTGAAGTAGAGTTGACATTCAATGTTGTATTAATTTCAGGTATATAAAATAGTGATTCGACAATTCTATATACTATGCAGTGCTCACAATGGTAAGTGTAGTAACCATCTGTCACCGTACAAAGTTATTACAATGGACTACATTTCCTCTACTGTCCCTTACGTCTCCATGACTTATTTATTTTTTAACTGTAAGTAACTCTTACTTCCCTTCACCTATTTCACCCATCTCCCAATGCAGCTCCCCTCTGGCAACACTAGTTTTCTGTATTTATGAGTCTTTTTCTGTTTTGTTTGTTCGTTCATTTGTTTTTTAGATTCCACATATAAGTGATATCATACAGTATTTGTCTTTCTCTATCCAACTTATTTCACTTAGCGTAATACACTCTAGGTCCATTCATGTTATTGAAAATGGCAAGGTTTCACTCAGGGACTTTTTTGTTCTTCAGTAAATATTCATGGAATGTTTATTAAGTGTCTCCTACATGCTTCCAGACACTGTGGTATGTGCTTGTTATGGAACGATAAATAAAAAGGCAATATCTCTGTTTTCATAGATTTTAGTGTAAGGAAGAGGCAGGCAATGAAAAGTAAAAAAAAAAATAAAAGTTACTAATTTTATCTTAGAAGGGTCTGTGAAATACAAAACAGAACAGAATAATAGAGAATAAATGGGACCAAAGGTGGTGACATTTGAGGAAAGACCTAAGAGTTGAGAAGTACCCAGCTGTGATCTGGGGCTCCATTTCTTTCTCTTAAATTGAGTGAAAATATCTTGTCTAAAATAAAGTCATTATTTTTCCGAGTTTCTCATTGCTCTCTTTATAAACCCCGTATACCAATCCAAATAGCCCGTATGCTATTACTGAATTCTGTTACATGCATTCCCATCTATATCTTTGCCAAACGTTTCTTTTTGTAATCCATGAGCCCATGATCGTGTCTGGACTATTATTAAATAATAATTATTGCTATATTATTATTCATCTGCCACTTAGTGTTTACCTTCTACTCTAGTATACAGTAATTATTTGAATGCATGCTTTGTATTCAAATAAGTTCATATTTCTGAAATTGTCCAACATAGTCCCTTGCTCTGTAAAAGCACCCAGTGATCATTTGTTGGATTAATACACATGCCATCTTTAGAAAGGATTCCACACAGAATCACATCCAGTGACTGGCACAGGAAAGGAGTGTGTTTTATTGTTGTTTAGATTCCTAGCACTTTGCATATTGTCTAGCATGTAAGAGAAGTTCAATAAATATTTGTTGAACTAAAAGTCCAAGAATATCCAGGAAGTCAGCAGCAAGGAAGAGACTGGGACTCAGGTCTGCTAATGCTTGAGTTTCCTCAAGCCCTGGACAAAGTGGTTTTCCAACCACCAAACACCTTGATTCTAAGCATCCCATTTCTTTTTGGTCTAGTTGTTTCCATAACGTCAGTGCCAACTCTGTCACTGCAAGGAAATAAATGGATGCCGAAAGTTTGTATTAACTTCCTTTTCATGTTGGTGATCCTTTGTCTCCTGAATATTACAAAATATTTCAGAGAGCTTTTCTTCACCCTTTTCTGAAAATCATTATCATTTTCAGTATTTCAAAGTCCTGGCTCTTCGGGCACGGCTAGCCCTTGTGGCCTATACCACTGTGTTCTTTCCTTTCTTCAAAGCCAAGCTAAATAAAAATGCAATCCACAGATGCTGTTCTGAATATGTGTTCCTCAGCATAGATAGTATATGGAAGCAAGATCAGAAAAGAGGTAGCATCACATCAGCCTTTTGGAGAACGAGTAATCAGTGGAGGTGTCTCCACAGGGCTGAAACATGAGACCTTAAGACATGGCAATGTTTAGTATAAAGTTATTTCAGCAAGTAGAGAGTTACCGGAGGCAAAAATACCCTTTCCCCATGGAGGAAATACCTAACAACAAAAGCAGCAGCAACCATGGAAGGAAGGAAGGAAGGAAAGAGGTAGGGGAAGAAGGAAGGAGGGAAGGCTTTTATTTGATTCTCATATATAGTAACTCAAGCATGAAAGACACTCCTCAGTTAAATTAGCCAAGATTGTAGTCCTCATTATTATGAGAGAAAATTGAGCCATTAAAATAATTATTCTAAAATGCATATGTTGATGATAATAAGATATGTTTTATTGCTTCTCTCTTTCAGGTTTATTGAAATCCCTTAAGAACCATTATCTTATTAAGTCTTATTATACGGTTATAAGGTTGGGGTTGAGAAAATTATTCTTCTGCAGTCTAGGAGATAAGGATAAAGAATTGTGAATTGCAGGCCACCCTGCAACAGAAATTAACAACAGATTATGGTGGATTTCAGAGCTGTCCATTCTTGAACTCATGAATTTCCCCTTTGTAGTCCATCTTGACTCATGCCTAAGCTATTGGCTGACATGGTTGAATCTAAAATGCCTCATTTAGAGTTTTTACATCTGTTTATTTCTTTGTTTCTCAGCATTAATAAACAACAGCAGCAGCAACAGCTTAAATATTGTGCCTCAAATAAGCCAGAATCTGGCACAGAAGAGTACTGCTTGGTGGATTATTTCCCTTGAAAATCTTTAGTTCATATTAAGAGGAACAATTCTCTTCCCCCAAGGAGAATGTCTCCTTTAAATCTCAAAAGACAATATATTCTGACTTGTAAGCATTTGTACTTTCTGTTTACCATGATTCTTTATTTTTCCCCTTTGAGAGGAAAAAAGCTGACAGAATTTGGTGGTTTGGACTGTAGTATGTTTTGTGCCTTAATTTTCATTTCTCTTTTTATGTTCTTATAAAAATATACCATTATGTTTTCCCCATTATGTTGGCTCCCTTTTCTCTTTGCCTAGTAGAAAAGCTCTTCTAGGGGTGTCTGCCTCCTTGAAGGGGTTGAATTAATCCATACACTCTGGTTTTACCTTTTCAGGGTTAAAGAGATGTTGATTTGACATCTAAAACTCTGTAAAGCCTTTGATATCAGACCAGAATCTTTCCCATATCAAGTGAAATTTTTTTGCCCATGGGCTCCCTTCCTTTTCTCTCTTGAGGCTATTAACATGGAGATAATATCTTTTATAGATAAAATCTCCCCTAGCTATCACTGCCTCTTTCCTACCTGAAATCCTCATCTTTCATTTTTGATATCACAATCATTTTCAAAGTAACAACCTGACATATTGTAACTACTTGATATGCTTGAAAAAGATGGAATATATTTTTAGCTGTCTAATTTCATACAGCATTTGGAGAAATAGGCTTGCTATATAGACAGTTTATTTCTACTTGCAATTGACTGTAGAAGAGTAAGGAAAAGAAACTCTTTTTTACAAGAGTTTTTTCTTAATCACTATACAATTTTAAAACTTAACATTACAACATATTTATGAAAATTAACAATAAAACATACCCTCCAGTATTCTTTGGAAATACAAGAAGGGATGCCAAAGACCTATCAATGGGAGAGAAAATGAAAGATGTTTTGTTTCTTAAATTCCACATATGAGTAAAATCATATGGTATTTGTCTTTCTCTGACTGACAAACTACTTTTGGGCTTCACCACGTCCTCCTGTGTTGATATTCTTTATAAAGTTTTGCTCAAAGGCAGTGTCATTGCCAATGACACATTTGAAGACAGTTCTCTGATGAATGTCATTGGTAATACAAATAAAAGGTTGCTTCTTCTATTTCCCAGTGTGGAAGAAGAGCAGATACCCAGATAATTATTCTGTTTTCTCAATCTCTGCATTACAGAATAAGGACCATGGATCCCTAGATGAACCATATTCCTCAAAGATATACTTGAATATGTGATTGACTTTTCTGGTAGTCTTTGGATATTTTTGGTTACAAATAATTATTCTCTCCTGAAGTGCAACATAGACCAGGCAGATTGACTTTTCTGGTAGTCTTTGGATATTTGTGGTTACAAATAATTATTCTCTCCTGAAGTGCAACATAGACCAGGCAGTGTATTCCTGTGAAGGAATAAGATCATGCCCTTTCAGTTTACAGAGCCTCATGGCACCCATCTTTAAGAGGCTTTCCAGTATAGAAGAGTCACCTACACACTGTGGCTAGACTGCCCTGTGTCTTTCAGTCTCTTGTCCTGGCTCTTGCTTCTCCCTGGTTATCAGTACATCCCTTATCCAAAATGTTAGCAGAAACAAGAACACCATGAGTCCCAAGCTTATATCCATTTCAGAGTCTTTCTTTATTCTTAAAATATGTTTCAACAATGGGATTCTCTCTTTTCTTCTCATGTTTTCACTGGTGGTTATTTAAAGGAGCAAATTGAGACATCATGGCTTTACTTCACACATGACCATATACATGGAGTCCTACAGAGTCACTTTGAGAATTGGGGCCTCTGGATCAATAGTAGGCTACAGTAGTAGGCTACAGATATGCCTTCAATGAATACTGAAAATATTACTCTCCTGAGGTCAGATTATAAAAGGGAAGATGAGAGGCCCAAAGTGGAGCCAAGGTAATATATCTGAAGTCCAAGTAGTCCATGGGAGTGGCTTGAGAACATATAAGATAGAGCAGGAAAAACAAACTATATAAAATAGAATATGGGCTGTCAAGGAAGAGAAACCTGCAAACTCTCACTTCATGACTTACTAACTGTGCAAGTAACTTAGTCTCTGAATCCTTCCCATCTTAATTTTCTGGAAAACAATTTTTTTTAAAGTAGAAGATTTTTGAACCAAAGTTGATAATCTCTAATATACAGAATCTGTGTAGAGCCAAGAGTCTTTAGTTTAATCAACTCCTTGGGAAATTCTAAGAGCCAGCCTTGCTTTTGAGAAATGCACTTGGGATGTCCCCACGTATGCCTTTGAAAATCACTAACTTTACCTCTATAAGCCTCATCTATAAAATGAACATAACAATAATCACTGTACTATGGGAATATAAATATTAATGTAATATGAAGTACTTTGCTCAATGTCTGCCATATGGAAGATGTGAAGTGGTGGTTGGATTATAAAGGAACTGACACAAAAGGGTCTTATGTAGAGGCTGATAGAATTGTTAGCCTGGAGCCTGAAACAATTCTGAGCTAGCAACTGATGACTGTTTCTTGATTTCTGCTCTGTTTTACTCAGAGAATTTAGGCAAATCATCATGATTTAGGATCATAAAGTCAAGTTGTCTACTGCTTAAAAAAAAAGTGTGTTTTCTGGATAACTCTTTTATTTCCTTCAGATGCCTACCGCTATTTTTTTTTAATTTCATATATGAGAAATACAAATAACATCATTCATAGTCATGACACCCAAGTGGCCTTTAGGTCTCCGTAGCCCGTGTTCAAAGAAACTGATGTTTACTACTGCATTCTGCTTTGACCTTCACTTTGTGGTACTTCCAGTTATTCCACTTTCTTCTCAGACTCAGATCCACATACTTGAGAAGATTTTCAAAACCTGGAAGCAGACCATATCACCAAAAAATGTGTTGTTGACCAAATTGTTACAAAAGTGCTCCGTCTATTTCTACTCCCTTTTCCTGTGTGTGTGTCTATGTAGGCTAATTCCAATTTCCTTTACTTCTTGCCATTTCTTTCAGGAGCTTTCATTTCTCTCAGGAGATTTTCATGAATGAGATGATTATCCCAACCCATCCCAGGTTCTCCCATTGGAACCATTTGGCTATTTGAGGCTGAATTTTGTGCTCAGGGTGGCATCAGTAATCTTTGCTATGTGCTAGGAATTTGCTCTATATTTTCTGTGCATCATTTTTTAGTCATTTATTACTTGATCTCCCCATTCCCTTAGATCCAGTTTTAACACGAATCTGTGTAGAGCCAAGAGTTACTGAAGAAATTCAGTATCCGTGGATCCTCAGCCAGGATAGGGGGATGGCTGGAATTAGTTCTTGAAGTTGTTTTGAGTTACTTGGCCTATATAGTTTTCTAAAATTTCATAACAGCACAGCAATTTTTCAAAGGATTGATATCATTTTTAATTTTTTAAAAAAGATTTATTTTAATGAGAGAGAGAGAGAAAGGGAATGGGCAGAGGAAGAGAATCTTTAAGCAGACTCCCCACTGAGTCTGGAACCTGATGTGGGGCTCTATCTCACGGCCCTGAGCTGAAACAAAGATCGGACCCTTAACCGACTGCACCACCCAGGTGCCCTGGATTGATATCATTTTTAATGTAAGACCAGTGGATGGACCAGTTTGATTATACACAAATGAATTTGGTATAAAATTAGAATTGAATATGGAGGTTGAGAATTCCATAAATATATCGTTTTTGGATCTTGAAGAGTCACGGAGGAAATGGAAAGGATCTTATTATACAGAAAATGACAGATCATTTCTTTGGTACATAGATTGAAGTTACATTATTTTTCTAGATGGGAGGGGGAGAGGAAAGAAAATACTAGAAGGACCAGTTCATTTTGAATATTTTACCAAAAACACTTCCTAAAAATGTTTTATTATGTCATATCTCTGCATAAATTTCTTAAGTGGATTGAGTTCAAACTCTAAAGCTTAGGACCACTTTTCTGTTCAGGTCTCAAGTGCTGTTGATGTGCAGTGTGAATCCTCCCTTTGAGCTAGACTTGGCCACTCACCACATGCAGAACCCGCTATACACCTTCTCTACTCTGGTGTTTGTTTCTTCCCAGTCTGTGGGACTTCTCCCCAGACTATCCCCTACCCATAGTGATTTCTTTCTTTTACGGGAGTTTGGGGAGGGTAATTACTATGTGTTTTACTCTTCTCTTACATGTGAGTTTGTTACCTGGGACTGCCAGTTACGTGTGGTAAGCTCTTTGAGGACAAAGGCTATTTCATCTTTCTATCCACCCATGGTACCGCATACATAATAATTCTCAACAAATACTTGTTTGATTACTCAAGCCCTCTATTGTAATAAAAGAGAAGACCTCCTGTGCTTATGTGTATTAACCTCAGGTCACATTATTGTGGACCAAATTTCCTCCTATTAGACATTATAACATGGTTTCCAAGAGCATTTCTCTGTATTCCTGCTGTTATTTTGCAAAGCTTTATTATCTCAACAAGAGTTGATCCAGGGATTCAGGCTATTATTTAAACAGCCATTAATTGAACAGTGAAGTTTCTGCTCACCTATGATTGTATAGGGAACTATAAATATATGTGCCGTTCTGTAAATATCTCCACCAACTCTATCTTTCAAAATGGCTAATGATCACAAACATATGAAAGGCAAATGCTATCTCTAGATGCTGTTCAAAAGGACTCATGGAGATACTATAATTCTATTAGAAATGTCAACTATAATTTCATTTACTCAAAATTATAGTGCCTGACCTGTTACTTTCCAGTTACTTCCCCTTGTGATTCTAGCTTGCCCTCTGAGAGCCCAAGGATTGGACCTAGATGTTGATAACTAATCTCTACTTTGAACACTAGCTTCCCATGACTGAGTTCCCATACCTGTTATATTCGGTGCTTCTGAGTATTGGAGCCAACCACTAGCTATGTGACCTAGGAAAAATTTACCTTCTATTTTCTTTTCTGTAAAAGAGAGTTAATAGCAAATTCACATGGTTGTTGTGAGAATTAAATAATGTAACATGTACAGTGCATGTTACATACATTCCATGCATGTTCTCTTCCTGTTTTCTGTTCCCATCCTGCCTCTCCTTTAACCATTTGGTCTTGATATGCTAGACTCCAACTTCATTCTCCCTTGCTGTCATTTTGCTCCTGATCCTAGACCAAACAGCAAGGACAGATGAGGCCATTGACCAAACATACCTGAAATGTGGCAAATCATGTCAAATAGTGATTAAAAAAAATAATAATTCCTGGTCAAGCCACAGGTCAACAAGGTCATTTTGGAAAAGAAAGGGTACTTATTGTCACTAGAGCCTAAGAATTAAGAGGGAGGGAAGATGAAAGGTGAGGCTGGAAAGTTAAACACCAGTGAGATCATTTGGAGATTGGGGTACTGGGGAGCAGTGTAAGAAGTTGTACTCCTCAAGACTGTGTCGTTGATTTCTCTGTTACCTTCCTCCTTTGGAGCATTTATCCTCTCCTGATATGTCACATTCTATTTCTGCGATATACCAGTTGACTCAGACTTACTACAGGATTCCAGAAATGCATTTCTAACCTGCTTTATGTATATTCCAAGAATTAGACTCCTCACCATAATGTCCTTCCCATCTTCCCAGCCACTAAGTCCCTGCCCTGAATCTTTCTATAGTTCAACATCTATTTATCCAAAAACTATTTATTTATTTTTTTATTTTTTATTTTTTTTTTTTAAAGATTTTATTTATTTAATTGACAGAGAGAGACAGAGAGAGAGGGAACACAAGCAGGGGGAGTGGGAGAGGGAGAAGCAGGCTTCCCGCCGAGCAGGGAGCCCGATGCGGGGCTCGATCCCAGGACCCTGGGACCATGACCGGAGCTGAAGGCAGTTGCTTAACCAACTGAGCCACCCAGGCACCCCCAAAAACTATTTATTTTTGAGTTTCTACAGACATTGTGTTGGAAATTTACAAAGAGAAAGATAACAGTTGTTGCCATTATATAGCTTACATTTTATCTGGAAAATAATTATAGAAAAATTATACTTTTTGTTTTTCCCCACAGAATTTTTTTTAACCATTCATTCTCACCTTCATTGCTGCTACTGCCTCATCTCCCCAGCCTTTACGTTTTGGAGTGTCTAAGACTTGGTATATGGATCTCTTCATTGGCTCTTAAATTTATATTCCCAGCTTGGATCTCTGCTCTCAAATCCAGGTTGGTAAATATGAGCTCTAATGTACATGTTGCTTATCATGCTTGTGGGGGCTTGAAAAAGATGTCCACAAATGCCTTGACAATTCCTTCCCCTAAGGGGAAATCTAAATCCCCTTTTCTTGAAAGTGAACTGACCTTAGTGACTTACTTCTAATGAATATAGTGATGTGTGTATGACTTCTGAGACTTGTTTAGAAAAACAAATAAGGTTACTAAACTTCTGCCTATCTTCTTCAAAGCCATACCTTGGCAGTCCTGGGTTGACATGTAAGATATCTGGCTACCCTGAAGCCACCATATTATAGAGACTATGTGATGAGATCACACAGAGAGATGCCTGAGGATCCCCAGGCCTCAGCTGTATGAGTCTTCCCAGCATCAACTGCCAGACACATAACAGAGCAAGCCTTTAGATGGTTCCAGCTTCCTGCCTTCAAGCCTTTCTAGCTGATGTCAAATGGGTCAGAGATGAGTTATTGCTCTTGAGCCCTGCCCAAACCACAGATTTGTGAGCAATATCAATGTGGTTGCTGTTAATAAGCCACTCAGTTTTGATGTGCTGTGTTTTGCAGTTACTTTAACTGGGACAGTGTCCAAAATGAAGGCCCTGATAGTCTCCTTCACACCTGTTTATTGTTCAGTCTTTCTACCTCAATTAATACCAAGTCTATTGTCCCACATATTCAGGCCAAACTTTAGTCAACATCAGTTTTTCTCTTTCTTGCATGTCCATCTGGTCGGTCAGACTATTCTATCTCAACTGCCATAAAGAACCAGATTTTTTTTTTTTTTTACCATTCCCACTGCCACCAAAACATAATTTTTTATATGAATTATGGCAGTAGTCTCTTGGTATATTTACTGTGTTAATATCCCCAATTACTTATCGTTCCCCGCCCCCCCGTATCTGTGCCCTTCACATGTGACTTTATGGCTGCTCTCACCTATCACCTAGACGTGGAGAAGAGTTCCCTTCTCTTTGATTGTGAGTTCAGCCATGTGATTTGCTTTGATGAATATGAGGCAAGCAGAGAAGTCTTGCTCGTTTCTACTTGCTCTGTTGCTTCTCTCTGATTGCCTCAAGTGCAAACCTGGGTTGTGTCACTAAAGAACATAAGATGGGTGGTAGAGTGTCAGGTCACTCCAGTGACCTAAAATGAGTCCCTTGTAGATCAGCAAAGCTGTATAGCCAACCTGCAGCTGACCAGAGACACAAATGAGCTTAGTCATGACCAGCATACCTGTCCAGGTTCCTGAGCATTCACTTACTGTTTTAAGCAACTATGCTCTGCAGTTGATTGTTATATGACTTTTTGGTGACAAAAGAGAGATTCTACAGGAATTGATGCCAAGAGTGAGGTGTTAAAACCTATACTACATCATTGGTCTCATCTCGGAAAATGGCCCGAGGCTGGAAAAAATGTCAAAGAAATTGCTGTAGGAAACTGGAAAAATTGAAGCCATTGGATATAATTATGAAATACTTGGGAAAGCAGTCCCCTGTGGTAACTTGGAAGATGGAACATGTAACTAATGATGTTTTGGATTTGCACAAAGAGATCTCCAGGCAAAATTGAGAGTGTCAGCTGGCTTTTACTAGCTGTATAAGATTTATTACTTTAAGGAAGAGATGAACACTACAAAGAACTGGCTAGAAAATAGAATTTAAAGGGATTATATATACTAACTGCCTAGAATAGTGCTTGGCACTCAGTAGGTACTCAAATATTTGTAGAAAGAATTATTTATTTACAATTTCAGTAAGTATTATGAATAAGAAGTATAGAGCTCCGTGGCAATCTATAGTACAAAGGCAGTTATCTCCTTAACCCACTCCCAGGGGTATTTGAATGAGAATGCGGCTTAATTCATCACCATTAAAACATAGTGGTGCCCTGACATGAACCTTCCTTGTAGACTTTTCAGCTACTATGAGGTTAAGATACCCTTCCTGAAGCCACTCACATAATGCTTCTTAGAAATCTATGTACATGATATTTGCTGCTCCTATAGTTCCATTTAGGTCCTATTTCTCAGCCCTAGCACCATGTCTGATTTATTTAATATCCTTACAGGCAGACATTAGAACCCAGAAATAAAAAGAGAGCTCAGAATGATGCCTGACTAGCTCTTGATATAAAAGAATAATGTTCTTCCATTGTCTCTGACTTACAGCATGGGTTTTCTGGCAAAACACTCACCAAAGGCTTGTTTCCTACTCTGACCCTCAGGTTTAATTGTGAGCAGTTCTTCACCTGGGTTTCAGCTATTTCCT
Source organism: Eumetopias jubatus (assembly GCF_037043125.1). NCBI lineage: Eukaryota > Metazoa > Chordata > Mammalia > Carnivora > Otariidae > Eumetopias > Eumetopias jubatus. The sequence continues at coordinate 23,095,028 of NW_028274822.1, read as the reverse complement.
TTTCCACACCGTTTTTTTTTTTTTTTAAAGATTTATTTAATTATTTTAGAGGTGGGTGGGGGTGGGCAGAGAAGGAGAGAAAAACTCAAGCAGACTCTGCCCTGAGTGCAGAGCCCAAGGCACGGCTCGATCTCAGGACCCTGAGATCATGACCTGAGCAGAAACAAAGAGTCGGATGCTTAACTGACTGAGCCACCCAAGTGCCCCTTCTTTTCCCATCTTAAGTACTTCTTTTTCTCCCCCTCCTTCTGTTTGGTTTTCTTCTTCGCCTTTTCAATTTACTAACATAATTTGAATTCTGTTCTTGTGTCCAAAATGCTGCTTCCTTCCTGCCTGCTTGGTGCCATTTGTACCCCATGAGCCTGACCTTTAGCAGAGGACAAGACATCCTTAAGCAACATAGGGCCCAGGACTGACCCCCTGCCAGCGTCAGCTAATATGTGCCTCAGGTTGATCCTTGTTTAACAGGAGACTCTCTAAGTTGTCCCTAGGGCCACAAAAAAGATAACTGTGAAATAAGTATTTTCCCATTTTTCAAATACATATTTGTTTAGGGAAGAATTTTAACAAGCTTAGTCTCTAGGGATGTAGTTTGAAAACTGCTTATTGTGTGGATTTTGCATTTGGCGGAAAGCTTTTGCAAGTGAGCCTAAAGCTGGTGGAGTCCCACCTGCTAAGCAAGCTTCCCAGTCTGCAGAAGCAGCCCTGAGCTCCCCAACATTTCTTCAGTTTATCAGCAGTACTCTCACAACTCTAATCGCCACCGTCAGTTCTGAAGCTGGCCTCACAGCACCTGATTTCTCTGTCAGGTAAAACCAAATATACACGATGCTTCTCACCCTCTCAACCGATTTCCACTTCTCATGGGAACTGTTCCTAGAGTCAGAGGTCAGTAGAGAGTCCCTGGATTTCAGGTGCTGAGGGTATATCCTCTAACTTTAACACACAGAACTTCAACATTGCAAACAACACGGCTCTCCCTTCAACACAGCCACATTGGGCTAGATGCTTGTCCCAGAAGCTGGTTTTGTTTTAAATCCTACCACTACTTTCTCTGTTTCTAATATGTTCTTTTAAAATCTCAAAGGTAATACTTGCATATGGCAAAAAAAAAAAAAAAATCACTGCATGATGAAGAGTAAATGTGTCTCTTACTTCAGACCTTCAGTGCCTTCTCCAGAGACAAAATTCTGTTATGCCTTCCAGAAACTTCACAAGCATATGCAAGCATGTTGTCTTATTTTAACAGGGTAAATGAGAGAAGACTATTCCCACAATTCTTCACCTTTATCCCTTTAAAGTCTTAACAGTCTTTCCATAATCAGTACATTGGGATTGACTTCATATTCAATAATGGCTATCAAGTATCTCGTATCTTCATGTAACCTACTTCATTTAACCATGGACAGTTATATTGTTTTAGTCCTTTGCACCTAGAAAAATACAATGATAAAAATACTTTCATATTTGTATACATGTGCTACTATATGAGAAATCCTATCAGAAATTCCCGTTTGTAAGTCATATATGCATTTAACAGAAGGTTACAACAATTAATACTCTCCTCCCCCGAAATATGTGAGACTACCAGGGTTCTCATAGGTTCAGCAACACTCTATTATTATTAGACTTTTTATATTTGTCAGTATGATTGATGAAAATGGTAATTCAGCTTCAAAAATGATTAGTCAGTTTGCATATCTATCCTTATTTATAATCTTATTTAATCTATAATTATTAGTTTTCTTATTGATAAAATCTGGATGATAACACAAAGCCCAAAGTATTTTTGTGAGGTTTAAACAAAGTAATACAGGTAAAGCACTTAGGACACTGCTTGGCACAATGTAAGCATCTGGAAATTTACTGCTTATTATTGTTATTATCATTGTTATTATATACATGATATTTGCTGTGTGTCTTCAAATACATATAAAAGTAGACTTGGACACTTAGTTCTTGTTCTTGAATAGGACTTAAAATCATAAAAATATAAATTTACCTTAAGGTAATATGTAAATTTAGCATGAATTCAGTAAAACACTACTTTTTTTCTTTCCAGACAAGTTAATTTTAAAGTTCATGTGGAAAAATAAACATGCCCAAATAGGAATAAAACCCTGGGGGGAAAAATGAGTTCCAGTAGATGTTAGAAATACAGTAAGTTACATAGGGTGTCAGAGTGGATAAAAAAAAAAATCCATTTATATGTTGCCTACAAGAGACTTCTATTAGACATAAAGACACGTGGATGGAAGGTGATGGGGTGGAGAGACATCATGCAAATGGTTGTCAAAAGAAAGTCTGAGTAACAATACTTATATCTGACAAACTAGACTGTTTTGTTCTTGTATTATTTTTACCCTGGGTTTTAGCGTGGTACTGACCTTGTGGAATGATTTTGAATGTGTTCCCTCTATTTTCATTATTTGTAAGATTTTTATCAAAAAAAGATTGTCATTGTTTTTTTATTTTATTATGTTATATTAGTCACCATACATTACGTCATTAGTTTTTGATGTACTGTTCCATGATTCATTGTTTGCATATAACACCCAGTGCTCCATTTACCCATCACCAGGCGAACCCATCCTCCCACCCCCCTCCCCTCTAGGACCCTCAGTTTATTTCTCAGTAGTCCATAGTCTCTCATGGTCCATCTCCCGCTCTGATTTCTCCCCCTTCATTTTTCCCTTCCTGCTTTCTTCTTCTTCTTCTTTTTTTTTTTTGACATAATGTATTATTTGTTTCAGAAGTACAGGTCTGTGATTCAACAGTCTTACACAATTCACAGCACTCACCATAGCACATACCCTCCCCAGTGTCTGTCACCCAGCCACCCCACCCTCCCACCCCCCACCACTCCAGCATTAATGTTTGCAACCATGAAACCAATGGTCTTGGGCTTTTCTGTGCTGGGAGATTTGATTCCAAATTCAACTTTCATTGTTGTTACTGGTCTAAGAAGATTTCCTACTTTCTTGGATTCAAGATTCATTATTCAAACTTGGCAACTTGTGCATTTTTAGGAGTTATCTATTTCTTTTTTCTCCCAAGTTATCTGATTTGTTAGTATACGATTATTTATAGTAATCTGTTATCACGCTCTGCGTTTCTGTGGTTATCTGTTGTATTCTCTTCCATTTCTCATTTTGGTTTTTGAGCCTTCTTTTTTTTCTTAATGTAGTTAAAGCATTGCCAGTTTAATTTTTTAACATTGAAAATAATGACAATTTTTTTATGTTGTTTAGTCTTGATTTCTGAATTTTCTTTGTTATTTCCTTCCTCTACTAAATTCCAGCTAAGTTTCTTCTTTTTCTAGTTCCTTGTTGTGTAATGTTGTTTATTTGAACTTTTTTTCTTAATACGAGCATTTATAGCATAAATTTCACTCTAATGCCTACTTTTGGTGCATCCCATAGGTTTTAGAATATTGTGGGTATTTTTTTCTTTTGAGACATATTTTGATTTGCTGTTTGATTCCTTATTTGGCCCTTTGCTTGTACAGTAGTGTATTGTTTAGTATTTACATATTAAATATTTAATATTTACATTGTAGATCTTCCAGGTTTGTTTTACCATTGAACTTTAGTTTTGTTCCATCGTGGGTGGAAAATACACTTGGTATGATTTTAGTCTTCTTAAAGTTTTAATATTTGTTATGTCTCTTTTAGTGTGATTTAACCAGGGGATTCTTCTGTGTGTACTTGAAGAAAATGTGTATTCTGTTTTTCTTGGATCGAATGTTTTATATAAATCTTTTACAGCCATGTATTCTGAATTATGCTTCAAGTAAAAAATGTTCTTATTGGAAAAAAAAATAACTGCATGTGCTCACTTAAATCCTATCAGAAGGGAGGTGTGTGGGGGGTTGGGTGAAATAGGTGAAGGGGATTAAAAGTACACTTATGATGAGCACTGAGTAATGATGTATAGAATTTGTTGATTCATTATATTGTACACCTGAAACTAATATAGCACTATGTTAACTATACTGAAATTAAAATAAAAAACTTAATAAAAAATACAATAAACTATCCATAGTAAAGTAGTGAATTTACCCATGATAAGAAAAATTAATCAATTGAATAGAGTACAGGGTCCAGAAGGAGAAATCTGTGCATATGGAAATTTGACATATGATAAATGTAGCATTAGACGTAATTGGAGAAAATATTGGCTATTGCATAAATGGTGCCAGGACAACTAGGTAGCCATTTAGAAAAAAAAAACATAAAGCTGGATCTGTCCATGATATGTCAAATTTCAAATGGATCAGAGATAACAACATAAAAAAAATGAAACCTAAAACTACTAGCAGAAAACATTGGTAAATTTTATAATTTGATGTGTTTTTAACTATGATTCAAAATTCAGAAGCAAAATAAAAAGTGATGAACTTTATTAAGTAAAACTTTATGCAGAAAAATGCCATCAGGAAAGTCGAAGGAAAACTTTTGCAGCTTGTTTCACAAAGTGTCCATAACTCTGATACAAAAGGAATGCTTAAAAATTAAGAAAAGACTAAACCTGATAGAAGAATGGATAAAAGTCATGAATAAGTAGTCGTTAAAAACATAAGAAAGGCAAATAGCTTTTAAACATATGAAAAAACTAAACCTTATGAGAGAATAATTAGAATCACTCAAGGAGATACCATTAGACTGGCAGAAGTCCAAAAGCTTGACAATACCTTCTGTTGGTAAAACTATGAAGAAACATGTACTCGACTTCTTTGCTGGAAGAAATTCAAAATAGGGCAATTGCTAAGGAGATACATTTGGCATTATATCACAAAATTGAGTATGCATTCCCTCTTTGATCCCCAAGTCACACTTATTTAAGGATATAATTGACATGTAACAGATTTGTTTCCAGTGTACACATAATGATCGACATCTGTATATATTGCAGAATGATCCCTATAATAAAGTCTGGCTGACATTCATTGTCATACATAGTTAGAAACTTTTGTGTGTGTGATGAGAACTTTTAAGATCTACTTTTAGCAACCAACTATTTTTTTTATCAACTTTCAAAAACAATCCAGTATTATAGTCATCATGTTGTACATTACATCCCATGACTTATTTATAATTGGAATTTCATACCTTTTGATCCCCTTCACCCATTTTGCTCACCCTTCACCCCCACCTCTGGCAACCACCAATCTGTTCTCTCCCTCTCAGATTGGTTTTGTTTAGTTTTTTAGATTCCACACTTGTCTTTGTCTGATATACTTAATGTTTTCATGGTCCATCCATGTTGTCACAAATGGCAAGGTTTCCTTTTTTCTGGCTGAATAATTTTCCTGTGTGTGTGTGTGTGTGTGTGTGTGTGTGTGTGTATCACAATTTATTCATCCATCAGTGGACACTTAGGTTGCTTTCATGTCTTGGCCATTACAAGTAATGCTTTAGTGAACAGGGAGTGCAGACAATTCAGATGTTATTCAGATAACATCTGAATTCAGATAACATCTAAAGGTGTTTATCCTTCAGATAACACCCAGAAATGAAATTGCTAGATTATACAGCAGTTCTATTTTTAATTTTCTGAGGAATCTCCATACTGTTTTCCATAGTGGCTGCACCAATTTATATTCTTATCAACAGTGCAAGAGGATTTTCTTTTCTTCACATCCTCACCAACACTTAATTCTTGTCCTTTTGGATAACAGCCATTCTAACAGGTATGAAATGATATCTCACTGTGGTTTTGATTTGCATTTCCCTGATGATTAGTGATGTTGAACACCTTTTCATGTACTTGTTGGCCATATGTATATCTTCATTGGAAAAATGTTTATTTAGATCCTCTGCCTAGTTTTTAATGAGATTGTTTTTGCTTTGAGTTGTATGAGTTCTTTATATATTTTAGATATTAACTCTTATCAGGTATGTGATTTATAAATATATTCTCTAATTTGGTAGGTGGTCTTTCCATTTTGTTGATGATTTTCTTTGTTATGCAGAAGCTTTTTAGTTTGATATGTCTCACTCGTTTATTTTTACATTTGTTGCCTTTGTTTTTGGTGGTAAATAAAAAAAAAATCATTACCAAGACTGATGTCAAGGAGCTTACTGCCTATGTTTTCTTCCTGGATTTCTGTGGTTTCAGGTCTTAGTTTGAGTTTTCAATCCATTTAGAGTTAGTTTCCTATGGTGTTAGATAGTGGTCCATTTTCTTTATTGTGCATGTGACCATTGAGTTTTATCAGTAACATTTATTGATGATTTCCCTTTCTCCATTGTATATTCTGGTTCCTTTCTTGCAAATTAACTGATCATATATGTGTAGATATATTTCTGGGCTCTCTATTTTGTTCAGTTGATCTATGTGTTTTTATGTCAGTACCATACTGTTTCAATTACTATAGCTTTCTAATATAGTTTGAAATCCAGAAGCATATGCCTCTAGCTTTGTTGTTCTTTCTTGATATTGCTTTGATTATTGGGGTCTTTTGTGGTTCCATACAAATTTTAGGGTTCGTTCTGTGAAAAATACCATTGGAATTTTAGTAGAGATTGAATTGAATCTGTAGACTTCTTTGTGTACTATGGACATTTTAACATTTTAATTCTTCTAATCCATTTGCATGGAATATCTTTCCATTTATTTGTATTCTTTTTCAACTTTTTTCATTAACATTTTACTATTTTCATTGTACAGGTCTTTTACCTCCTTGGCTAAATTTATTCCTAGTTATTTTATTTGCTTGATGCAATTGTAAATGGGATTGTTTTCTTCATTTCTCAATGATAGTTTGTTATTAGTGTGTAGAAATGCAGCTGACTTCTGTGTGCTGGTTTTATGTTCTGCCACTTTACTAAATTTGTTTATTCTAGCAAGTTTTTGGCGGAGACTTTAGGGTTTTCTCTATGTAATATTATATCATCTGAAAATAGTAACAGTTTTACTTGTTCTTTTCTGATTTGGATGCATTTTTTTTCTTGCCTAATTACTCTGGTCAAGACTTCTAGTACTGTGCTGAATAAAATTATCAACAGTGGGTATCCTTGTCTTATTCCTGATACTAGAGGAAAACTATTCAGCTTTTCAGCTTTTCATCATTGAATATGATGTGAGCTGCAGGTTTGTCATATATGGACTTTATTATCTTGAGGTACATTCCCTCTATACACACTTTTTTGAGTTGTTGGGTTTTTTTTGGTATTCATAAGTGGATGTTGAATTTTGTCAAATGGTTTTTCTGCATCTATTGAAATGATCAAATGATCAAGGGCTTTTTATCCTTCATTTTGTTGATGTGTTGTATCACATTGATTTTGGGTGTGTTGAACCGTCATTGCATTCCTAGAATAAATCCCACTTGATCATGGTGCATGATTCTTTAAATGTATTGTTGACTTTGGTTTGCTCACATTTTGCTGGGAATTGTTACATCAGTCCTCCTCTTCCCCCCTCCCCCTCCTTCCTCTTTTCTCCCCTTCCCTTACTCCCTCCTCCTCCCTTCTCCCTCCTTGATAGGGATTGCATTAAATGTGTAGATTTTTTGGGTAGTATAGATATTTTAACCATTTGTTCTTCCAATCCATGAGCATGGAATATTTTTCCATTTCTTTGTGTCATCTTCAATTTCTTTCATCATTGTTTTATAGTTTTCAGCATGCGGATTTTTTACCTCTTTGGTCAGGTTTATTCCTTGGTATCTTACAGGTTTTGGTGCAATTGTAAATGGGATTGATTCCTTGATTTCTCTTTCTGCTGCTTCATTTTTGGTATATGGAAACACAACAGATTTCTGTACATTGATTTTGTATCCAGACTTTACTGAATTCATGTATCACTTCCAGAAATTTTTTGGTAGATTCTTTTGTGTTTTCTATATATTGTATCTTATCATCTGCAAATAATGAAAGCTGGACTTCTTCCTTGCCAATTTGGATGCCTTTTCTTTTTTGTTGTCTGCTTGCTGATAGTAGGACTTGTAGTACTGTTATGTAACAATGGTGAGAGTGGGCATCCTTGTCTTTCTCCTGACCATAGAGGAAAAGCTTTCCATTTTTCCCCATTGAGGGTGATACTAGCTGTGTGTCTTTCCTATATGGCCTTTATGATGTTGAGTTATGTTCCCTCTCACCCTACTCTGTTGAGGTTTTTTATCATGAATGGATGTGGTACTTTGTCAAATGCTTTGTATCTATTAAAAGGATCATATGGTTTTTATCCTTTTATTGTGGTGTTCATGATGATTGATTTATGAGTATTGAACCACCCTTGAATCTCAGGAATAAATCCCACTTCATCGTGGTGAATGATTCTTTTAATGTATTGTTAGATTTGATTTGTTAGTAATTTATTGAGAATTTTTGCATCCATGTCCATTAGGGATATTGGTCTGTAGTTCTCTTTTTTTGGTGGAGTCTTTGTCTGGTTTTGGTATCAGGGTAATGCTGGCCTTATAGAATGAATTGGGAAGTTCCTTCCATTTCTATTTTTTTGGAGTAGTTGAGAAGAATAGGTATTAACTCTTCTCTAAATGTTTAGTAGAATTCCCCTGTGAAGTCTTTTGATCCTGAACTGCTGTTTGGTGGGATATTTTTGATTACTGATTCAATTTCTTTGCTGGTTATCAGTCTGTTCAAATTTTCTATTTAATCCTGTTTCAGTTTTGGTAGTTTCTATGTTTCTAGGAATATCTATTTCTTGAGACTGTCCAATTTGTTGACATTTAATTTTTCATAATATTGTCTTATAACTGTTTGTATTTTGTGGTGTTGGTTGTTATTTCTCCTCATTTGTGATTTTATTTATTTGGGTCATTTCTCTTTTTGATAAGTCAGGCTAGAGGGTTATCAATTTTATTAATTCTTTCAAAGAACCAGCTTCTGGTTTCATTGATCTGTTCTATTGTTTTCCTAATTTCTATATCATTTATTTCTGCTCTAATCTTTATTATTTCCCTTTTTGTGCTAGCTTTAGGCTTTATTCTTTTTTTAGCTCCTTTAGGTATAAGGTTAGGTTGTTTATTTGAGATTTTTTCTTCTTGAGGTAGGCCTGTAGTACTATATACTTCCCTCTTATGATTGCCTTTGCTACATCCTAAAGGTTTTGGACCATTGTGTTTTCATTTTTATTTGTTTCCATGTATTTTTTTTTAATAATAATTCTTAGGAACATTTTCTTTTCTTTCTTTTTTTTTAAGATTTTTTTATTTTTTAACAGACAGCGAGAGAGGGAACACAAGCAGGGAGAGTGGGAGAGGGAGAAGCAGGCTTCCTGCCAAGCAGGGAGCCCGATGTGGGACTCAATCCCAGGACCCTGGGATCATGACCTGAGCCGAAGGCAGACGCTTAATGATTGAGCCACCCAGGTGCCCTCCATGTATTTTTTTATGTCTTCTTTGATTTCGTGATTGACCCATCCATTCTTTAGTAGCATGTGATTTAACCTCCAAGTATTTGTGGTCTTTCCAAATTTTTTTATGTGGTTGACTTCAAGTTTCATAGTGTTGTGGTCAGAAAAGATGCATGGTATGATCATAATCTTTTTGTACTTGTTGAGGCCTATTTTGTGCACTGCTATGTGATCTATTCTGGAGAATATTCCATGTGTACTTGACAAGAATGTGTGTTCTGCTGTTTTAGGATAAAATATTCTGAATATATCTATTAAGTCCATCTGGTCCAGTATGTCATTCAAAGCCATTGTTTTCTTGATTTTCTGCCTAGATGATCTGTCCATTGTCCTAAGTGTCCCCCACTATTATTACCAGTTTCCTTATGTTTGTTATTAGTTGCTTTAAATTTGGGTGCTCACTCCCATGTTGGGGGCATAAATATTTACAGTGGTTCTTCTTGTTGGAAAGTCCCCTTTATTATGATATGATGCCCTTCTTCATGTCTTGTTACAGTCTTCAGCTTAAAATCTAGTTTGTCTGATAGAAGTATTGCTACTATAGCTTTCTTTTGATGTCCATTTGCATGATAAATGTTTCTCCATTCCCTCATTTTCAATATGCAGGTGACTTTACGGCTAAAATGAGTCTCTTGTAGGCAGCATATATAGATAGGTCTTGTTTTTTTGTTTTTGTTTTTTATCCATTTTGACACCTTATGTCTTTTGATTGGAGTTTTTAGTCCATTTATATTCAGAGTGATTACTGATAGATATGTATGTATTGCCATTTTATTGTTTTGTTTCTGGAGATTTTCTCTGTTCCTTTTTAGTCTTTGTCACTTTTGGTCTTTCCATTCAAAGAGTCCTTTTAAAATTTCTTGCAGGGCTGGTTTACTGGTCACAGATTCCTTTGCTTTTTTTGTCTGGGAATCTCTATTTCTCATATTCTGAACGATAGCCTTGCTGGATAGAGGATTCTTGGCTGCAGATTTCTCCCATTCAGCATGTTGTATATATCATGCCACTCTCTTCTGGCTTGTCAAGTTTCTGTTGAGAGATCTGCAGCTGGCCTTATGGGTCTTCTCTTGTAAGTTAGGGACTTCTTTTGTCTTGCTGCTTTTAGGATTTTTTTTAACACTATATTTTTCAAATTTATTATAATATGTCTTGGAGTTGGCCTGCTTTTGTCAATTTTGATGGGAATTCTCTGTGCCTGCTGGATTTGGATACCTATTTCCTTCACCAGATTAGGGAAGTTTTCAGCTATTATTTCCTGAAAAAATATTTCCTGACCCTTTTCTCTCTCTTCTTCTGGGACTCCTATGGTACGATTATTATTACATTTGAAAGAGTCACTGAGTTCCCTAAGTTTATTCTTCTCTTCTGTAATTCTTCTTTCTCTCTTTTGTTCAGCTTCCTCATTTTCCATTATTTTATCTTCTGTATCACTTATTCATTCCTCTGCTGCTTCCATCCTGGTGGTCATTGCCTTCAGTCTGTTTCAAATCTCAGTTATTGCATTTTTCATTTTTCACTGTTTTGTAACTCTTTTATCTCTGGTAAGGGCCACTCTGAAGTCTTCCATTTTTTTCTGAAGCCCAGTGAGTATCCTTTTGATTGTTGCTTTAAATTCTCTATCAGGCATATTACTTATCTCTGTTTAGATCTCTGTGACTTTTCTTGCTTCATTTGGGATCAATTCCTCCATGTTGGCATTTTATCTAAGTCTCTGTCATCTTCTGTGTATTAGAAGAGCCTACTGTGTTTCCTGCTCCTGAGAGTAATGGCTTTATGAAAGAGGTCATATAGTGTCCAGGGCCTGGTGCTTCAGGGAGTGTTGTCTGGTGTGAGCTCCTGCACTCTGCTGCTGTGTTTTGTATGGCTGCTCTATCCCTCAGTTCAGTCCTGTGCAGAGTTTCTTCTTGCCTGCAGTGGGCAGTGTTTGGACCTTGGCCTGAATGTGGCTAGTTTTAACTAGGTCTGCTTGTTAAATGAGACCTGATGATACTTCCATTAGAACTGAAGCCTTGTAGAACACTCTGGTCAGGAAAGGTGATGTGTGCAGGGGTTTCTGCTGGTCTTCAGAGGAAGGGCCTGCTGCCCTGGGTCTGAAGCATACCTGCCAGAGAAGGGGCAGTACTGGCAGAGCGCTGGGGGTCAGGACCTGGTGGAAGCAGGTCTGGAAGCCAGTACTGCTATGCTGTTTACTGAAGCAGGTTTATACTGAGGGGTGGGGGAGGGAAATGGCACCAGCCAGTTCCCTTGTCCCTGGAGAGGGGTCTCGTGCTGTGCTTGCTGCTCTCAGGGAAGCACTTCCAGAAGAGCGAATAATCTCCCTTCGTGCATCCCAGGTGTTTTTCAGATTGCTGTTTTCATGCTATCTGTGTCTAGGTGGCTTGCCTGCCTGGAGCAGTGTAGTGCCCTTTGGGCTCTAGCCCAGCCAAGTCTGCTGTCTTTTAAAAACCACAAACTTTAGGGACCTGGGATGGGCAGGGGCTTGCTGGTCCTCTGGGGGGAGGGTCTCACCATGCTGGAACTGAGATAGGTTTGACTGAGAAGGACAGTCACAACAGAGTGCAGAGGTGCAGGACTTGGAGCAGGCAGGGGAGACAGCCAGCGTTAAGGCAAACTTCCCTTTGCTGGCGGGTCTGTGTCTATACTGAGGGGCAGGGGAGGGAAATGGTGTCCACCAGGTCCTTTGTCCCAAGAGAGGCATCTCTGCCAACACTACCTCTCACAGATGCACCCCAAGAAGAGTGCACCTTCTTTCCCCTGTGACCCTTAGGTGTTCCTCAGATTGTGCCACCTCCCCTCCTCACCGCCCCCCACCCCAGGTTGCCTGCCTGCCTTCTCTTCAGGAGTAGGGCAGCACTCTCAGGGCTGTATCCCAGCCAAGCCCTCTGACTTTAAAACTCCAGACTTCAAGCTCCACTGGTTGCAAAAACTCACGAAAATCAGCCTCTCTCATTTTCCCAGCCAGTGACTTTAAGGAAGTGTTCTCCTTGTGCAATCTCTTGTGCATTCCTCTCTCTCTCCCCTTTCTCTGCAACCATGGCTCCCTCCCCTCTGCAGCACCTGCAACCCATTTCTCCCCCAAACCACATCTGCATACTTCCTCCCTTCCTCGATGCCACCTCCTCTCTCCCTCTAGTTGTGCAGTTTGTTCTGTCAGTCCTCAGGTTGATTTCTTCAGTATTCAGAGTGATAGTTATCTAGTTCTGTTCCAGGAGTGAGACGATCCCAGGGTTCTCCTGTTATGTTGTCATCTTAGCTCCCTCCTCTGCTGGGAGGTTTTTTTATTATTGATTCAATCTCATTACTAATAATTTATATGTTTAGGCTTTTTATTTCTTCAAGATTCAAACTTGGTAGGTTATGTTTCTGGGAATTCATTTCTTCTAGGATTTCAAATTTGTTGGTAGATAACTGTTCATAATAGTCTTTATGATCCTTTATATTTGTGTGGTATCAGTTGTCATGTCCCTCTTTCATTTCTGATTTTGAGTCTTCTTTTTTGGGGGGAGGGTGGGTCTAGCTAAAAGTTTGTCAATTTTCAAAAATCCATCTCTGTTTTCCTAATCTATTGTTTTTTAATCTCTATTTCATTTATCTTTGCTCTGATCTTCTTTCTTTTACTAACTTTGGACTTTGTTTATTCTTCTATTTCTAGTTCCTTGAGGTGTAAAGTTAGGTTGTTTATTTGAGATTTTCTGTTTCCTGATGTGGGTGGGCATTTATCACTATGAAAATCCCTCTTAGAATTCCTTTTGCTGTATCTTATGTTTCAGTACATTGTGTTTTCATTTGCATTTGTCTCATGGTATTTTTTATTTTAATTTCTTCTTTGACCCATTGGTTGGTCAGTAGGTTGTTTTTAATCTCTACATATTTCTGAATTTTCCAGTTCTCTTCTTGTAATTGATTTCTAGCTTCATACCATTGTGGTCAGAAAAGATGCTTGCTATGATTTCAGTCTTCTTATATTTATTAAGATTTATTTCATGGCCTAACATATGATTTACCCTGGAAAATGTTCCATATGCACTTCAGAAGAATGCATATCCTATTGCTTTTGGATGGAACGTTCTGTTTAAGTCTGTTAAGTCCATCTGGTCTAACTTGTCATTTAAGGCCACTATTTCCTTTATTATTTCCTGTCTGGATGGTCTATCCATTGGTGAAAGTGGGGGTATTAAAATCCCATACTGTTACTGTATTGCTATTTCTCTGTTTAGGTCTATTCATATTTGCTTTTTGTATTTAGCTGATCCCTAGATTCCAGTTCTTGAAATTGAGCCTGTAGATATATCTCTACAAAAACAGGACAACAACAACAATTACAGCCACCACAAAAACATGCACAGAGTTATTAATTGTGAAGTTTTTTGTAATAGCATGGGATTGGTGACTTAAATGCCCATCAAAAGGACTGGTTGATTAAATGACTGTAGATAAACATAATTGAATACTATACAGCCTTAAAAGAATGGTAAAGAGCTCCAGGAGCTGATTTAAAATTAATTCTAAGTTATTTTGCTAAGTGAAAAAGTCAAGATTATCATTTTTTTCTATAGTAAAGAAAAAAATAAGAGTGCATATTTATAGGAAAGATAGATGGGAAACAAAGGAACATGTTTACCTTCAAGGAATATGGAAAATAGAATAGAAGGGCTGGTGATGAGTTTACCATTTTATGTAGTTTTGGCTTTTAAACCAGGCAAAGTTTATATATTTAAAAATAAACAAGAAGGAAAACAAACCCTAAAATTGAACCAAAGTGTAACTAATAAACCTAAAGTTGTATCAAATTGATAACATAGCCACTCAGAGAAAAGAGTGAGTTTAAATGATTTTTGAACCCAGTACCATGATTGTACATTTTTCATGGGGAATATGCTAAAAACAAGCAAAAAGAATTGCATAGAAATCTTAAATTCACTCAGTAGGTTTATTATTAGTTGTAATGTGAATAGTAATATTTTATTAATGTTAATAGCACTTTTAGTAGTAGGCTATATTACTGTAGGATGAAGCAAATAAATAAATATACTAGTGTTACTATGAACCAAGAGTTTTAGGGCAAAAGATGTGATAATGAAATAAAAGTAGTTAAAACTCCTTTTAGTGGCAAATTTAATTAGAAATAGAAAATACAAACTCATAATTTTTCAAATGTATTTTCCTTTACTCTGTCCACTGAAAAAAGCTTAAAAGCAAAACTATCCAGTAGCAATGAGAGAATCAGCATGGAAATCTTAGTCCTAAAACCAGTTCCCAGTTAAAAGAAAAACAGAGCTCTCTGAAAATTTGACTGATTTCAGGGTGTTCTAGTTATCTACTTCTGTGCAATAAACCACCCCAAAACTTAGTGGCTTACAAAACAACAGCATCAATATTGCTCACGAATCTGCAATTTAGGCAGAACTTGGCAGGGGCAGTTTATCCCTGAGTCACTCTGTTGGCTTGGGAAGCTTGTAGCCTGGATGCTAGCATCCATATCACTTGAAGTCTCACTCACATGTCTGGCAAGTGATGCTAGGAAGACCCAAATAACTGGGGGATAGACTAACTGAGGATCCTTGTACATCTCTTTATCTCCATGTTGTCTCTGTACCTTGGAGGCTTCAGGATAACTAGAATTCTTATGTGGTAGCTCAAGACTCCCAAGGAATAGGTCTCAAAAAAGAGAAAGCCAAGAAATAAACTGTGTATTTTCTTTTATGATCAAGTCTTGGGAGCATGATTTCTGTTTCATTCTGTCTATTAGAAGTGAGTCAGTAAGGCCAGCTCATATTCAAGGGGAAGGGAGCTCAAGTTTATCTTTTGATGGGAAGACATCAAAGAATTTGTGGCTATGTTGTAAAACCACCACACATATCTCCAGGGAAATACAGTGTGAGTTGAGACCTCTGCATATGCCAAAAATTAAGAAAGTACTTAAAGACGAATATAAATCTGTCAGCAGAGCACAAGAGCTTGCTTAAGCATGTACTTACCAAATTTTGGGCAATTTAAGCATGAGTATAATTAATTGTATCATTTGAGTAAAAACCTCTGAGTCTATAGTGATACTCAAAAGATGGAGGAGCAAAAGCTACCTTCTTTTAGATAAATGCTAGCCAGTATACACAAAAATTATAAAGTTTGACTATCACTATTTAGGAAACTCTAGTGTAATAACTGGTTCAGGCAAGTGATAAACATGTTTGTTTAAACCATTAGGTGAAACTTAGTTGGGAAACAATATTTACATGTAGTGCCAAAGAATGAATGAATTACTATTTGCAGAGGGAGGAAATTTTTCTTGACATAGGGAGATCTGGTCCCTGTTATTTTAACCAAGTGATCCAATTTGGCATTAGTAATGGTAAGCTATGTTGATCTTCTAAGATCTTTTAAGACATGTTGTTATCCCATGTAAGGTAGCAAACATCTGCTCTGACATATTCTTCCAATGATTAACCCAAATTCAATCAGGCCTCTAGTTCTAATGTAGGCTTTATAGAAAAGAATGGCAGTAGAGAAACAAATTAAAACCAAAGAAATCAAAACCAAAAATACAAATCCAGAATGTGAGATACCTTTTAAAAAAAAAAACCCAAAACTGGTCTGGATTGTTCATAAATCTGAGTGTTAGAAAAAAAAAAGTGGGGGCTTTTATTTAATCCATTAAAAGTGATTAAAGGGCCATAAAAAGCAAGTGGAATGTATTAACTTTGATAGGATCTTGGTTTAGTAACATAGATAGCATGAAAGCAGGAAGAAAGGGAAAAAAATGGCCATAATAGACACTTTGGAAACAACTGGGGACATTTGCATATGGACTAAATATTATACATGCCCAAAATCATGTTTGAAAAGCAATATGTTGGACTGGACTAGATTTTATGGGCTAATTGTGTGATTTTCAAGTAGATGCTAAAGTCCGTCCTCAAAGAAGAATAACAAAAATTTTTGAGCAATACTTAACATTATTGAAGTTAGTGTGATAGCCACCAATGTGATGACATTGGATATAACTATATATAACTATTTAACTAAAACTATACACATACTTATGTACATAAAATAGCTAGAGAAATTTTTTTAATTCCATTAAATTCATTCTATCATAGAGATTAATAAAAAAAAGGGTAAAAATTGATTACTGGCAGGATGGAGCAACGTTATAGGGCTCTGGCAATCTGAGTTTATCTGCCCTTCCATTTGCCACACTTATTCCTTTAGAGAAACCCTATCTTTGTGTTTCTCTATCCCAAGTAATAAAGAAAATAAATTCCAAAAGGCACAGAGTTGAAATCCAACCCAGGTGTCCATGTCCAAATATGAGTTCAAACACAAAGAATGAAATCCAAATGACTCTTTCTTAACCTACTCAGATTTCAGAAACTGGATCTCCTTGAGAGGAAGTCCAGTTTTGTCCTTGGAAGTAATATTTAGTTTTAATATACTTATATCAATAGTTGCCTCCATGACTGGCTTGCTATGTTTTAAATTGCCATATTTTATTGAAATTTTAAATATGCAGGATTCATGTCTGAATTCAATACTAGCATTACAGAAAAAGATAACAATATCCAATATCATAAAAAAAGTTAAAATTGTATTTTTAGTGTGGAGGAAGAAAGGCATGTTTTCCAGAAGGGGAAGGAATAAAAAACTTCATTTGGCCAAGATTTATGAGTAGAATTCTCTTCCTGGTTGATAAAGTATTTGTTCAAGAATTTCTGACAATGGACATGAAGAACACATTTGAAAACTGATTCAATAATAGTTTTACTCTCTGCTCTTATCTAACTGTATTTTGAAGAAAAATATGTTATGGTTTGGCATAGATAAGTTTTGATCTTTGATATGATCCATTTCCTTCCAGGACTACACCATCCCTGTAAGCCTCCTATATGGCTCCAAGGGACTTCAGAGATTCTGAGGATTTCTCTAATCCTAGACCTCTTGGCAGTCTGGCCAAAATTTAATCATAATTTCTGTCTCTTCTGCTGTTCTGAGAAATGTCCTGATGGAGGTTCACATTAGCTAATCTGACAGCTATCAACTATCATGTATATAATGTCGGTTTATAAAGTATTTTCATATATATCATCATATCTAATCCTTACATTAGCAAGTCCATGACTCATGAGTTTCTTTCCTACTTTACAGATAAAAGACACAATTGAAACAATATTGTCTGCTTTTCTACTTCACCAACTGTAAAACTTCTTATTAGCTCAAGGAATTTCCTTTTGCAAAGTACCTGGAGTAGTCCCTGGCACATGTGCACTCCATAAATTATTGTTGATAAAGCCATGCTTCTCAAATTAGAGGATACAGGAAGAGTGCCCAGGGCACCAAACTTAATGCATATGTTTGGAGCATTAATTTTACTTCATGTTAAATAATTTCAAGTATTTTTATTACAAAAAATATGGATAAAAAACATATATTTAAAGATAAAATACAAGACATGAAAAAGACTCTCAAACTTGCAGCATGCTAATTTACATCCCAGGCCTTCTGAACTACAAAATATATTGGAGTTACTTCAGCAGGAATATTAGAAAAACCCGGCGGTTGTGTTCTTTCTGCTTGTCCCTTGCTCTGGTGGACCCTGTTTAGGTTGATGACAGGGACTATTGGACTTAGCCAGCCTTATAAGACACCTTCCTCTCCAGCATAAATTCAAGATTTGTGCATTGATCCAGTTCTTGAGAGCTGCTGATGAGACGATGAAGGCATTTGAGGAAGTTCTATCCCAGACTACCTATCAAGCCTTAAATTTTCACCAGAATTATAAATTTTCAAAGCAAATTTCCAGAAAGAAGTTATTCCAATTCACTGATTTTTACAGATTAGGAAGCTGAGGACGTACAAAGTGAAGTGATTTGCTTAGCGTCACACGGCAATATAAAAATAGAACTGAAATGCATTTTAGTTTCTTAGCCCCCCAGGTCAGTGCTATATCCTCTTTCTTTATTTGAAAACCTATCTCGAGTAAGCAATCATACTGCCTAGAAGGGAGAGATCAAATGCACACACTAACAGCCAAAGCGCAGGGGAGCCAGGAGCCGAGGCCAGAGGCATTCACGAGTGGGCATATTATATAAGGTCAGTTTATGAGAATAGGACATGAAACATGGGGAGATGTCCCCAAAGGCAGACCCTGCCCTAGCCTTGCCAACCTCCCTCAGCAGCCTGAAGGTCTGGGATGGCCAGGAGGCAGCACTTCAAGGGGCTCTCAGTATCAGTAACTGATGATAATGAAGAGTAATACTCAGAGGGAAGAGGACCATCCAGAAAGGTTCAGGGAGAAAAAGTAAATGCTCTACCACTTTAATATGGAGTGGCAACACCCCACCCCTGCCTCTGTGAAGTGCCCCATGGCCTGAAACCCAATTCCTCCCTGGCTTCTTTGCAGACCTAAAGCAAGCACACTGAGTACTGTTTACCACAAGCAGCCAGTGATGCCCCAAGGAGCAGTATCCCTGTACTTGTAATGCTGTCAGCAGAGAAAATGCTGATGCGATATTTGAAACCCTGAGTTCAGGGGAGAAAGCAACTGGGCCAGAAAAAGAATGAATAGGCATAGCAGTGTTTCAGTGTGGGTCCCTTTAAATGTCCCCTAGCAAGGGCAGTACGTCCTGGCATCACCCTGAGATCAGTGATTAGAACTGACATCTATTGGAGAACCACAATCTCCAAATTTCCCTAAAGTGATAAAATAGCCCAGGGTGACCATATATTCTGATCTTGGTTTCCAACTATATGGATTGAGTTGATAGGCTTTCATGGAAAACCTGCTATTAATAATAACAGACAAGTAGTTTACTTGGTGCCAGGCACTGTTCTTAAGTATTTACTTTCATTAACTGATTAGATCCTCACCACCAACTTAGGAGAGAAGTACTGTTAACCATTTTCATTATAGAAATAAAAAGGTGAGACTCAGAGAATATAGATAACTTGCCCAAAGTCCTGTGGCTAGTCGGTGGTGGGACTGAGATTCCAGCTCTGAAGTGTGTGCTCTTAACTGGTACCCTCCAGGCAGGAGACCAGGCAGCAGGGAATCAGTGGAAACCACACGGAGTATAATGGGAACCAGAGGCAAAGCCCCAAACCTGGGCAGGGGAGTCAAGAAAGAGCTTCTGTACAAAGATGTTCAAGTAGTCCTGTGAATAAAGAGCAAGACTTAGGCTGACAATGAGGTGCTTCCTGCAGAGAGAGAGGCAGACACCCTGACCTGCCGAGAGAGGAAAGAGAGTGGAGCATTTTCAAGTGATTGAGTCCATTTGAATAGGACTGGAGTGTAGAATTTAAAAAGGAAAATGTGAGGCTGAAGAAGGATGCAGGAGCAAGTTCCCAAGGGGCCTTAAGTTGTCTTAACAAGTGGAGTGCAGGTGGGGTCTGGATAGGGCATTCTCTTCTCAGTCCTCTTTTTAGGATACATGGGCCGTGTTAGATAACTGCCATCTTTCCTAACTGAGGTGTGGATGGAATTGTTGACAAATGTGCTCGACATTGGTAAGCAATTCATCAGCATATTGGCATTCTAGACTTGTGTTCTCATCCCGGTGTAGCCTTTAAAAAAAAACATAGAGGGGAAAATGTTTTCTCTGGCCACCCTCTGGTTTTATTAATGACTGTTTCTTCCTTGTCAGAATCACCTTCTTTTCCAGATTCTGCCTCAGCCATAAGAACACACAAATAATAGTTGCAGTGGATTGATTCTCAAATATTATAGCTCAAGGAAGCAACACAGCTTGATGTGGCTAAGACAGTAGACTACAGAAACAGACTAGCTCTGTGTTCAGACCTGGCTGTAGGACTTCCCAGATGGGGAACTCTAGACAAAAACGCCTTCACTTCTCCACACCTTAGTTATAAAGCAATCATATGCACCTACCTCTTAGGTATAGAGATGATTCAGTGGTTAATTGTATGTCAACACTTTGAACAGTGCCTGGCACATAATGAGTACTTAATAAACATTAGCTGTCAGTGGTACTTTTCACAGAGATAGTGGCATGAACAAAGCACTATGGGAACATAGAGAAAGGAGCAATTTATTGGGGTGGAGAAGTGTTTGGGAAATATACCACAGAAGATTTAACATTTTTCTAAGTCTTTTTTGGAGAAAAAACAGAGCTAACAACTGACGAATTATTGAACTCTACAGCTGAAACTAATGTACTATATGTTGGCTAATTGAATTTAAATTAAAAAATAAAAATAAAAAAATCCAAGAGTCAAACCCAAACGAAACAGAGTTAATACCCATCCTTCCCTCCCTGCGCCCCGCACCCCACCGCCACCCCAGCATTAGAGCAAGTAATTCTTAGCTCTGCAGGAGCCATTTATTGAAAACTTTTTGAAAGGTGGTCCTATCCTGTTGAGCACCAGGTCAAGTTGTCTCTCATGCAGAAGGACTCAGGACATCAATTATTTGAACCATGCTGTGTGTACCTATTTTAAGGAAATCTCACTTATAAAAATCTACCCTTGAACAATAAGCCACAGACCACATTTTAGCAGGATTATTTACTTTATAAAATTGTAGCAAGTTTTTTTTTTTAAATAAGAACCTCTCCTTGAATATTAATTAAAAAAAATCTTGATTTGTACTTTCCATTGAACTACAAAGACATTGGCTATGGAAGTTGAATCGCTCAGCTGTGTGGCGCTGGGCAACTGACTCACATTATTTCTAATTCTTAAAACCGTAGGATATGTGATGTAGCTGTTACTATCCATGTTTTACAGTTTAAGAGAAGTTTAGTTGTCTTAGTGTACAAAACTAGAACATGAAAACGCCTGGATTAAAGACTAGTTTCCAAGGCTCATGGTCTATATAACTTCTCCAATAGGAATTGTGGTTTATGTGTTGTCATAATCTCTTCACTAAGGAAACTGCCAGTCTTTAAATCAGAAGAGGTTTTCAGGTTCTGATTTGTTTTTGCCAGAACTGCCTTGCCACTTTTGGTCATGTCTTTAGCTTCCCATTCCTAATTCAGCTTTCCAGCTCATTTAACACAATGCCAGCTCGATGATGGAATTCTCAGCTTTCCAAAATGTAAGATGGTGAGTGGAAATTTTACTCAATAACCCAATCCTTTTAACTCTAATTAAGCCACTTTCAAGGCTCTGTCTAAATTTGGAATTGACAACTTAATTGGTTGTCCACGTAAAGGAAAGACTATGCTCTCCCTGACTAGGTTAGGACTAGGACTATAATCCCTTTTACATTGGCAGGAAAGAAAAAGCTCTGAAGTATAAACTGCCTGATGGAGTAAGAGTTTCCCGGGATGCGCTTAGTTTTTCAGGATCACTTCTGGAGATCATATTTTCATTATTCAGTGCTTAAGTCCTTTTTTCTTTGGTTGATGTAGTTGACCCTTTGCCTCGAAAACATTGAAGAAAGCATAACTTTCAGTGTTGCCCCACAAGAAATAAATTCCCAAGATTTTGTCCACCCGCATCTCTTCTTCCAGAAAACACTGTTCTTCATCTGTCCAGCTAAGAGGGAGCTATTTCCATACTGCCTAACAGATTACCTAGATTAGAGTTGGATCCTGTCTGGCAAAACTTAGCTCTCAGACTCCATGTTTCCTTAAGGCTGCAGCCTCCTGAAATGTGGTGTGTGTATGTGTTTGCCTGTGTCCACATCTGTTACTGATTTGACTGCAGCACAGTGGGTCAAGGTGTCTACTTGGACCTCAGCAACACAAAGACTCCAGGAAGGGATGAGGCTTCAGAACCAGTACAAAACTCCTGATCTCCAAACTAGTCTTTTTAATGATAAAGCTCATGTGGTAGAAAACATTTGATACAGATAAACAAAAATGTCAAAACTGAAAGGGACCTCAGAGGTTACTTACTTCATCTACCTCCCTTTACTGATGATTTTACGGAGGTTCAGATAGATGAATTGCCCCAGGTCACAGAGGCAGGGAGAAAACCAAATTTCTGATATTAGCCTGTTGCTCAGTGCACCAGAAGCTAGGGTACTTGCTAATTTTAAGTGGCTTATATATGCCACCATTTAGTATGGTGTTCTTACCAACACAGAAGTTGGAAACTACACTCAAGCATAGAACCAGTGAGAGGCATGAATTTATCAACACAGTTAAAAGAGAGAGAGAGAGAAAGAAAGAGATTGATTGTACAGAGTGAGATGATATTCTGGAGCTAGAATGCTTCCTTGTCTTTAAAACTTCTAATATGCATAGGGCACCTGGGTGGCTGAGATGGTTAAGCGTCTGCCTTCGGCTCAGGTCATGATCCCAGGGTCCTGGGATTGAGTCCCGCATCAGGCTCCCTGCTCCTTGGGAGCCTGCTTCTCCCTCTGCCTCTCTCCTTCTCTCTATCTCTCATGAATAAATAAAATAAAAGTCTTTAAAACAAATAAACAAAAAACTTCTAATATGCATAGATTGTTTAGGGGTTTTAATATGTAATTTCATGAGTAGATTTTTGTTGAAAAGGATAACATGATACCTAGAAATAAGAAAACTGGTAGGTGGAGCTGAGTTCTGCTCCAGACATCTGGGGACCTGCAGGATTCCCAAGTTCACTTATAGCACCAGGCTTTTTCCCTTTCATTTTCTGCTGATGCTGCCTGGTCATCCATTTATCATCTCCCACACATAAAAAACCTACAGATTTTAAGTCACCTCTAATTTCTTGTGATCCCTCCAAATCACCCCCGATTCAGATTCATGTTTCTTGCAGGGAAGGGATAACAGCATCCTACATATTGGACATGCTAGCCATAAGACTGAGGTCCCTCAGCAGGTTGCTCTGTGTGCTGAGTGCCTTGCTCCTGTCCAGGGCTGAGATCTTTATATTTGTTTTGTGCTGCCCTGGTCAATGAAAAAATTGATCCAGTATCCCAGTTCTCTTTGGCTTTGCTTCAGCTTGTTAGAGCTTTTAACATTTGCCTTTTCCTAATTGCTGCAGGCAGGGTAGGCTTTAATAAAATTGTAAGGTTGGAAAAGTTTACCTTTAACTCTATCTCCCCTTCTGGGTTCTGTCTTCATTCCTGGCTTTCCCCATTACATCTCTTCAGGAACAATAACTCTAATGAGGTATGACTTCATATTAGTTGATAAAGCATCAGGCATTCCTTCCATTCATCCAATAATTTTTTTTTAGATTTTATTTATTTGAGAGAGAGAGAGAGAGAGAGAGAATGTGTGCATGAGCAGTGGGGGAAGGACGCAAGGAGAAGGAGAAGCAGACTCCCCCCCCGAGCAGGGAGCCCCACACGGGGCTCGATCCCAGGACCCTGAGATCAGGACCTGAGCCAAAGGCAGACAGACGTTTAGTGGACTGAGCCACCCAGGCGCCCCCACCCAACAATTTCTTATTGAGTACCTGCTGTGTTCAAGGATTGGTTATTTGCTTAACATATTTATAATTTGTCATTGGCTCATCATAATCTTTATACTACCTCTGCAATTTTTGCCATACCACCTCAAAAATAACAGTATTTTTCATTGAAATCAATTTGCCATCTACTTAAATTTATATCAAAAATAGATTTTGGAGTTTTTTGTTTAAGCACTAGCTTCTAACTTTGTCTTTCACATCAAACCTAGTGGATGCTAGAGAGGATATAGCTCACATGAGCAAATGTGGACCTTCTAATAAAAAGGGGTACAAAACTGGAAATATCTCAGGTGGCTGTTAAAGTCTGTGTTTCTTAAGTGAAAGCAATGGCAACACGGAGCCCAGGAGATGGGTTGGGTGGAGCATCCCAGGCACCATGACGCCTCTCTCTCAGGTTGCCTTGGGAAGCCCAGGCTGGAAGTCATGAGCTGGCAGGGCACTCCCTTGGCTATAGTGAGTCTAACTCCAGTATAGGAGTACAGAATTTGGCTGGCATTTATCAAGTTCCCAGAGCACTAAAAAGAAGGGGGATGGAGTAAACAACTGTAGGCATACCTCAGAGAGATTGCAGGTTTGGTCCCAGGCCAATAAAGTATCACAGTAAAATGAGTCAAATTAATTTTTTGGTTTCCTAGTACATATAAAAGTCACTATACTGGGGTCTATTAGGTATACAATAGGATTGGATCTTAAAAGATATACTACCTTAATCAAAAATACTGTATTGCTAAAAAATGCTAACCATCACCCGAGCTTTCAGTGAGTCAGTTTTTGCTGGTGGAGGGTTTTGTCTCAGTGTTGATAGCTGCTGTGACTGATGAGGGTGGTGGTGGTTGCTCGTGGTTGGGGTAGTGTGGCAGTTTTTCTAAAGTAAGACAAGGAGTGAAGTTTACCACATCTCTTGACTCTTCCTTTCACAAATGATTTCTCTGTAGCATGTAATGCTGTTCGATAGCATTTTACCCACAGTGGAACTTCTTTCAAAATTGGAGTCAGTCCTCTCAACCCCTGCAACTGCTTTATCAGCTAAGTTTATATAATCTTTGAAAGCTTTTGTTTTCACTTCAACGATCTTCATAGCGTCTTCACCAGGTGAATGTCTCTGGGTAAAAGAGAGCCTGGGATGATATGACATTTGATGTCATGGGTCCAGGAAAAGAGTGGAAGTGTTTAAGTAGATTATATCAAAAGACAATCCACCTGTATAAGATGGCTCTCCTCCCCACAAATCACAGTTAGAAGAACAAGGCTAGGATTAGATTTCACCTTTCCTTTCACCTTTGCAGGGTGCTGACCCTGTAAAAGGAATATTGATAAGATAGTACAATTTTTAAAAGTCACAAAATATTTGAGTATGACAATACAAGGCAACAACAACAACAAAGATACATAGTGGATAAAGCAGAGCTAATGGAGCAGAAAGAACAGAAACTTTGAATAAGCATAATACATATACTTAGAGAAATAAGGAAATTTATTGCAAACATGATAAAAGGACAGATGTTTCTAAAGAACCAGTTAGAGATATTGGATGTGAATGATGTAATTATTTCAATAAGGGATTAAATAGAAAATTTAAGTAGCAGAATAGCTACAAAGAGTTAATTAATGGGCTGGAAAATTATACTGAGATTTTCCAGATTAAGGGGCTGGCATAAATAGGCAGAAAGTATTTTTAAAAGTTTCAGAGTTATAGAAGATCAAATTAGAAAGCAAATATTCATTTAGTAGGATTTCCAGAGGAAAAGATATTGTAGAAAGGTAATCTTTGAAGAAAACATATTTTCCAGAACTAAAAGAAGGCACATGACCTTAGATTAAAAATTGTTTCAGGGGTGAAACAGCACACAATAAACAAATAAAACCACATATCCAAGCACATCAGAGTGAACTCTCACAGCAATCTTCCAGAGAGGAAAAACAAACGAACTATAAAGCCGTAGGCATGAGATAGGACATAAGATTTCTCAAAAGCAATGAGACAATGAGATCATGTGGTATTGGGGGACAGGGGAAGGAGCTGATTCCAGATTATCCAGAAAATAGTACTCTAAATAACATAAAACAAAAATCTTTTCACCCTAATGCCCATAGACCTCATCTAAAGTAACTTTTTTTAGAGCATATTCTTTACTGAGAATATAAATTAGCCAGCAAGGAAGTAATAATTATGGAAAGCAGGAATAAATAAGGGTATTAATAAATATCATTTGTTTTAATAAGCAATAATTAAAAGGAAATATATATACACAACACCTAATCTACAATTTAATGTCCTATCAAAACTGGCAAGGCGAGTTGTAGAGAACAAAGGGAGAAAAGTCAAAGTTCTTACCTGTAAGAGAGGGAAACATAGGTACTAAAGATATTTAGACATTGGACAGGAAAGAACTATAGGCTTTAATAAGTGAACCATAACCATCAGAAAAATTCAATGAAAGACATAAGTTTAAACAA
Organism: Eumetopias jubatus; assembly: GCF_037043125.1. Classification (NCBI taxonomy): domain Eukaryota; kingdom Metazoa; phylum Chordata; class Mammalia; order Carnivora; family Otariidae; genus Eumetopias; species Eumetopias jubatus. The sequence continues at coordinate 23,068,823 of NW_028274822.1, read as the reverse complement.
CTAATGGGGAATAGAGGAAGGAAGGAAAAAAAGATTGACCTAAGTAATAAACATTGTACTTAAAGACAAACCAGAAAGTAGTAGAAATAAATCCTAATTCATTGGTACTATAATAGGTAAAAATGGTGTAAAAGCACAGATTTAAAAACACAGACTCAGATAAGATTTAAAAATCCAGTTTTGCTTTTTTTTTTTCAGTTAAAAGTAAAGATAAAGGGGTACCTAGGTTACTCAGTCAATTAAGCATCTGACTCTTGATTTTTACTCAGGTCATCTCAGGGTCCTGGAATTGAGCCCTGCATCAGGCTCCACATTCAGTGAAGAGTCTGCTTTGGATTCTGTCTCCCCCCTCCCTGCTTTTTCTCCATCTCTCTCTAAAATAAATAAAATCTTAACCAAAGATAAAGTTTGAAAATGATGATGTGGGATAAGGGCTAATAGGCAAACATGAAACAAATCTGGGATAGTTGCATTTTCATTATCAACCAAAATGGGATAAACAGACACACATGTATATGTGTATGTACTTATGTGAGAGAAAACATCGTGGAACAGAATTTGGCACATCGTAAGTGCTGCGTGAGCTAGGTGTCATTACCTTAATGCTTTTATTCCGAGACAGATTATAGACAAATCTCCTATGCTGAGGTATCCCCAATAATTTATGTAAATATTCTGCCCTTGAGGAAGTAGAACATCCCACTTTTAAGAGTGAAAGCTCCTAATGACCTCCTTCCAAAGAATACGATATGGAGAAGGGGAAAATTGTAACAGCACAGTGGAGAAACCTGACAAATACCAACTACTTCAACCAGGTGGTCAACATTCATCTTAACAAATGAAGATGACACTTCACCCCTGTGGCCTTTCTCCCCAGTATCCATAACCCCAGTTAAATCATGAGGAAGACATCAGACAACTCCCAGCTGAGGAACGTTTTGCAAAATAGCTGACCAGTACTTTTCAAAACTGGTCATGGTAACCCAAATTAATGAAAGTCTGAGAAACTGCCACAGCCAAGAGAAGCCTGTGGGAACTTGATGGCTACACGTAATGTAGAATTCTGGATAGGATCCTGGAACAACAACAACAACAACAAATTATGTTAAAACTAGGGAAATCTGAATAGTGTATGGACTTAAATTAATAACGTTGCAATTATTGCTTTGTCAATTGCAAGGAATGAACCATACGGATGTAAGATGTTACTAATAGGGATACTGGTTGTGAGGTCTTGGAACTCTGTTATTTTCACAACTTTGCTGTAAATCTGAAACTTTTAAAATTGCTTTAAAAGTTTATTTAAAAAATTCTAGCCAACATATTTTTAAAAACATTTGTGAGAGTGAAATCTATAAAAACAGAGTAATTCTATAAAACATAGGAGTAATTCTTGGAGTAGATGCTGGTTTCTAGATATAAAACTGAAAATGCTAGCCACAAAAGAAAAAAAAAATAGAATATACCAAAACATGAACTTTCGTGCTGCAAACAACACATCAAGAAAGTGGGGGAATAAAAAGCCCACAGAATGGGAGAAAATATCAGCAAATGAAGAGAGTTGCATCAAAAATATGTAAGGAACTAATGAAACTCAATAATTCAAAGACAACCCAACTGAAAAATGGGCCAAGGATCTAAACAGAAATTTCTTTAAAGAAAATGTATGTATGTATCATTTGTCATTAGTGAAATGCAGATCAAAGCTGCAGTAAGATACTACTTCATACCAATCGATGGCTGAAATGAAATGTCTAGCATGCAGAGAAATCGGAAACCCATATGTTGTTGATGAGATTTTAAAATAGTGCAACTGCTTTGGAAAACCGTTTTGCCATTCCTCAAAAAGTTAAGCATGGAGTTACCTTATGATCCAGCTATTCTAACCCAAGGTATATATACCCAAGGAAAATGAAAACCCGTGTCCACACAAAAAACATGTTCATGAATGTTCATACCAGTATAATTCTTAAGAGCTGAAATACAGAAACAACCCAACTGTCTGCTAACTGATGAATGAATCAACAAAATGCAGAACGCTCATACAATGGAATATTATTTGGCAATAAAAAGAAATGAAATTCAGATACATGCTATAACATGGACAAACTTTGAAAACATCCTAAGTGAAAGAAGCCAGACACAAAAGAAGACCTATTGTATGATTTCCTTTATATAAAATGTCCTGAATAGGAATATTTATAGACACTTAAAGTCGATTAGTAGTTGTTAGAGCCTGGAAGTGGGAGGGAATGAGGAGCAACTGCTAATGGATACAGGTTTCTTTTGAGGGTAAGGAAAATGTTCTACCCTAGAGTTCTGATGTTTGCACCACTCTGTGAATAAATTGAAAACCATGGTGGGGTGCATGGGTTGCTCAGTTGGTTAAGTGTCCAACTTTTGATTTCAGCTCAGGTCATGATCTCAAGGTCCTGGGATCAGGATTGAGCCCCATGTCAGGCTCTGTGCTCAGAGGGGAGTCTGTTTTTCTCTCTCCCTTTGCCACCCCCTCTGCTTATTACCATTCTCTCTCTCAAATGAGAATGTGAAAATCTCAAGAAAAAAAAAAACCATTGAACTTTGCACTTTAGAAGAGTGAAATTTTATCATGTAATTCTATCTCAGTAAAACTGTTATATTAAAAAGGAAAAAAAGCAAGCATTTAGAACATTTGAAGATCCAAAACACCATACTTTGTCAAGGAAACAGAAGACATTTCTTCTTTGGGAAACATGAGCCATTCTTCAAAACCAATGATGTATCAGGCCACAGAGGAATTTCAATAAATTCAAAGAATCAGTACCATACACATTGTGGTCTTTGACTGCCAGGCCATAAAATTAGAAATTAATAACAAAAGAACACATTTAATACTCCCATGTGAATGGGAACTATAAAATGCCTTTAAATAACTCATGGGTTAAAAAGGAAATCAAAAGTGAAATTGTAAACTATTATAGCCAAATAGAATGAAAGCTGTGTATTGCAAAATGCGTGATGTGCTCCTAGAGAGCACCGAGAAGGGAATATATAGCTCTGACTGTAATTATCAGAAAACAAGAGGAGCTGGTGGAGATACATGAGGTTCAACTCAATAGGCCAGAAAAATAGAAACCAAGCACGTTTGAAGAAACAAAAAGAAATAATAAAAATAAGGCTGAAATCAATGAAGTAGAGAACAGGAAATCACGATAATTTTTTTTAAAGTATGTTGTTTCAAAACCCAAATATAACAGATCTATGGTGAAACAGATCAAGGTGAAAAAAAGAAACCTGTAATAAGCAAATGAAAAAAAAACAACTGTGAAAATCCATAAAGCAGATTTATAAAGACACAAAATATAAGGAGCAATTGTATGCTAACTGGAAAACTGAGGTAAAGGAATACGTTTATAGAAAAATACAATGTCAAAATACAAGAAGATCTAGAAAAACATGAACAATAGCCATTAAAAAATTGAAATGGCAATAAAGAACAAATGCACCTCTGGACACATACTTCCTCCTTCTCCATCACACATTTTCTGTCTCAGTTCTTGGGCTACTTGTTCTTCCCCCTCCAGTCCACTTGCCAGATTGCTCCTTGATTGATCTTTTTAAATAGTAAATATGGTCATCACCCACCCTGCTTGTAACACTGAACTGGCTTCCTACAGATTTAGGGTAAAGTTCATAATCTTTGGCGTATTCTTTGACCTATCATTTTAAACTATGATTCAGAACTATAGGTTCTGTTTCTCCACTCTTGATGCCTTTGTTCATATTTTTCTCTTCCCTGGAATGCCCGTTTCAACCATTCCATCATCTTTCTGTGTCTTGTGTCAGAATTGAGCTCTAGTAGTATCTTTTCCGGGACAGGTAACTCATCCCCCAGTCTAATTGAGCTTTACTCACTTTTCATTCTTGATGCAATCTACATACAAGTAAGTAGCCTTTGTTCTCATAAATGCAAAACCAGCATCACTTGTCATACAGAAAAAATAGGTGAAAAACTAATTTTTAAGACTGTATTTTAAATAGGTACTGTGGCCTGTTCTTGATTCTTTGCTCGAAATTTGTTCTCAGTTTATTAAAAATGATATTACCACATGTTGGACAAGTTAAAAATAAACACTAAACCAAGATTTTTCTTTGATGTTACAGAAGAATTGAAAGAGAATTATAAATGGAATAATTTCCTGAACTTCCCTGGACATCATTTTGTGCCCCATATATAAGTGTACAAAGATTTGAATAAGATATGATTCTGCCCTCGAGAAATTTATGTAAAGTGCCAACTCTGCAATGGTATTTGCATTCACATGTGGGGCTTTTAAGGACCCAAAATAAAACCCCAAACAAAACAAGGATCTGAATTCCCCCCAAAATCATGGGCAAATTTCACTATAGAGGGAACCAATTGAGGGCAAGTGGTATGCTTTAATTTATACCTTATAAATATGTAGTTGACTTCCTGCATTTGATGGTGACTGTTGATTCATGATTGTGAATAGTGAAGTGTTCTCCAAAAGCACCTTGTGAAAGTAAACTTGATATGGCAAGTTGAATACTGAACAGACACAGTGGTGGCTGATCTGCCCAGGTGGGTCTCATCCTTCTCTTCCTTCAGGACTCCATGCAGGTCTGAACACTTGCTGAAGAGGGCTGTCATTTCCAGTAAATGGGTGTGTGTGTGTGTGTGTGTGTGTGTGTGTGTGTATAATTTAAGATATATAAAGATATATAAAACTTAAACTTCACCATGCATTGCTGTTTAAATTCCTGTTTCTTCTGATGTTAAAAAATAGTTTTAAAGAAATTGTTGAAATGCACCTGATCTTCAGATCAAAAACACCTCCAAATACTATCTTTCAGATGTGATTATTTTCATTTTAAGTTAAGGCAAATTCTTGTCACTATATGGAACGTCGGTTTTTATAGAAGTGCCAAACCCTAATAAAATACACATTTTGGCAAAATATTTCCTTGCAATTAAGTGTCTATAATGTAAAAAGAAATTTAATTAAAACTCTATTTCTAAGCTACTAAGAAACCAAAAAAGCAAGTAGGCAAACATTAAAACAGACTGCCTGTCTTGACAAATTATAAAATCTCAAAGTTAAAATAACCATGGAAGTTATAAATGTGGTGTGGTAGAAAGAGAAGGTGAATCATAATGGTGGAATAATTTCTATGCGTCATGCCCTTCATAAGCAGAATGAGGATACCACAGCCCAGAAAGACTATTTAATATCCAAGGTCAAGCAGATATAAATGGCAGAACAAAAACGAGGGTGCAGGTCTGTTTTTGCAGCGCCACACTGCTGATTTCACCCAGAATGGAAACTTGCAGTTTAGGCTGGAGTTCTTGTTCTTCTTAGCAAGCTGCATGACTTTGAAAAAGTTATCTACACTTTATACTTGAATAAACTTGATTTTTTTTAATTGTAAGGTATATAAAATACAATCCACTCATTTTTAGTCTAAATTCAATGACTTCTGACAAATGCATTCAGTCTTAAAACCACCACTACAAATTACTCATGAAATTTATCCATACTACTTCAGCCCAAACAAGAGAGATATAGACTCATTTTTTCCATACCTCCCTGCTGTATACAAGTATAAATCCTGTATATGGCACAAGAAATGAACAAGTGGTTTAAAAAAAAGGGGTAAACTGGCTTTGGGACTCTATCTGGAGGAATAGCACAATAGCAGGATACCTTGCAATCCTTCCACCCAACAGAGCAAGACCACTAGCCAGTGTTTCTCAACTCATGACCTAGCCAACAATTGAAGCCCAGGTGGGCTCATTCCTCCCCAGATTGAATTGTTTCTCTGACAGTATTTGAAGGTGAATCGAATGCAAAAACAAAGAAAAACAAAAACAACTCCTCCCCCAAACAAAACAAAAGACTAAGTCATAGCAAGGAGCCCCAAATGAGAAGTGATTTTTGTTGCCATGGATCTGCAGCTCAGTTATTGCCTGGAGACACTAGGGCAAGTAGGTAAAATGGGAAAAAGGGCCCCTGGTCACAGAAAGCAGCCCAGTCTGAGGAACCTCTTTATCTCCATGTATACACATCTCTCTTCCCATGCTCAGAGACACTAAGGCAGCTAGGGAGGTAGTGGTAGAGGGGATCCCACCACCCTACTCCTCCACCAAGAGATACTTGAAGCTTTTCCTGGGGAAATACCTTCCACCCCTCAGGCAGCACTAGCAGCAACCAGTGCAAGCCCCAGAAACACCGGCCGACCAAACTAATACTAAAAAGGTTTTGGAAATTAAACAGCCACTGGAACCACAACCCACAAGGGAAAGCTGAGACATGCATAGTCAATCTCAATAGGGTGACTGCTTGCCAAAATGAAAGATTTAAATAGAACCCTGGCTAGGTCATGGGTTGAGAAACACTGTCTAGGTGGTCTTGCTCTGTTGCGTGGAAGGATTGGGTCTTCTAATATAACACAGAATGTCCAGGACACAATAAATAGTCACCAGTAATGCCAATAATATAACAACTTGAATGGGAAAAGAAAACCAACTGATGCCAATACCAAGGTAAATCAGATGGTGGAATTTAAAAGGACGTTGAAGCAGCTGCTGTAAAAATACAGCAACAATTATAAATTCTCTTAAATGAAAAAATAAGAAACCTCAGCGAAGAAATACAATTATAAAAAGAAAAAACAAAGCAGAAATTATTGAGCTGAAAAATACAGTAACAGAAATGAAAAATTCAGTAGATAGACTTGGAGTGGAAATGGCAAAGAATAGAATTGAGGAACTTGAGGACAGAACAGAGAATTCACCCAGTATGAGCAATAGAGAGAAAATTGGAAAAAAAAATGAACAGAAACCGAGACCTGTGTAGCAATAACAAAAGATCCAACATTCATAGCATTTGAGTCCCATCATAGGATAAAGAAAGTGGGGATGAGACAGTATTTGAAGAAATAATGTCTGAAATCTTCCCAAATTTGATGAAAGACACCTACCTCTCTAAGAACATGAGCAAAACCCAAGCAGGTTAAGTCCAAAGAAATCTACACCAAGACACATCATAAACTTTTGAAAAACTAAAGGTAAAAACAACTGCAGGCAACCAGAGAGAACAGACACATTATGTATAAGGAATCACCAATTTGAATAATAAAAATTTCCTCACTTGAAATCAAGGAAGTCTGAAGGAAATGACAAAATATTTTTTAGGAGCTTAGAGAGAAGAACTGTCAATTATAGCTGGCAACACTATTTTTCCTGAATTAAGGGGAAATAACATTTTCAAATGAAGGAAAATTACAAGAATTTGTCTTTATCAGGTCTACCCTTAAAGACTGGCTTAAGGAAGTTCCTTAAACAGAAAGGAACTGATCAAAGAAGCAATACTGGAACATCAGGAAAGAAGAATGAATGGAAGGAACAGAGGTATGTGTACATATGTTAGACTATCCATTATGGACTGATTGTGCCTACTCCATAATTCATATGTTGAAACCGTAACCCCCAATGTAACTGTATTTGGAGATGGGACCTACAAAGAGGTGACAAAGTTTAAATTAGGTGATAATGGTGTGCCCCTAATCTAAGGAGACTGTTTTTAAGTACCCAGGCTTTGGTATTTCCTTATGACAGCCCAAGCCAATCATACACTATCCTTTTCTTCATGAGTTTTACAAATCCTATTTAATGATTGAAATGAAGATTATAGCATTACCTGATAATATAACTATGTATATATGTGTGTATATATATATAAATATATATATGTATAAACATTGGGGAAAGTAAAGGGACCTAAATAGAAGTGAGATTTCTACATTTCAGTTGAAGTGGTAAAATGTTGATACTAGCTGATTGTGATAAGTCAGATATGTAATACATAAAACAACCACTGGGGAAAATGGAACAAAGATATGTACTCAAAAACAATATAAATCAAGATAGGATCTTAACCCACAGGAATACAAGAAAAAAGAAATAGAGGAATGACAGCCAAAAGAAAAATAGAAACAATATGGCAGACTTGAGCACTAACATACCAATAATCACGTTAAATAGAAATGTCTAAATGCACTGGTCAAGTAGGTACCAATTGGAATAATAGATTTCAAAGAAAAATAACACAAATATTAACTGCTGATTAATAAAAAACTCTAAGTTCAACAACATAGATGGGTTGAAAGTAAAAGAACGGAAAAAGATATATTATGCAAACATTAATGAAAAACTCAGGAATGGTGAAATGTCCGAAAGTAGGGAGGACAAGAGAATGATAAAATCCAGAACAAAGAAAACTAGTACAGGCAAACAGGGTTATTACATAATGATAAATGGACAGATCCAGCAGAATGACATAACTATACCAAATATGTACGCATCCACCAACAGAGCCTCAAAATACATAAAGCAATAACTGATATACCTGACAGGAGAAACACATAAATACACAATTATGATTGGGGACTACAATACCCTTCCCTCTCAGCAATTGATAGAATTGCTAGATGGAAAATCATCAAAGATATAGAGGACTTAAGAAATACCATAAGCTGATAGGATCTAATGAACATTTTATAGAACATTGTACCCAACAAGAGCAGTATACGCGTGTTTTTTCAAGTGTCCACAAAACCTGTATTAAGATAGACCATATCCTGGGCTGTGAAACAAACCTGAACAAACTAAAGATAGTTGAAAGCATACAGAATTTGTTTTTTGATCATAATGGACTCAAACTTAGGATTAAGTAACATACCATTTGATAACTCACAATATTTTTCAGAGCTATATTGCTAGTTTGTATGGTAAATTGTTACACTTTCTCATTAACGATGCATGAGCATTCCAGTTGCTCTGTATCCCTGTCAGCACTTTGTATTGCCAGATTTTATTTTTAAATTTTAGCCCCATTCTAGCAGTTGTTTAGTGTCCACTCTACCCCTCATGCTTACTAAAGTCTCCTAGAACCATGGAGTGATTATTGTTATAAAAAAATAGTGGCCAGATACCTAGTGCCTAGTGTCTGCTAGTGAAAACTCAGTCCTTTGTATGAAGTTGAAAAGCATTGTATCACTTGTCCTCAGATAATCAATGAACTATGACTGCATCAGGTATCCTTCCTTTTTGCCTTCTTGCTGTTTTCCAAACTTCTGAAGCAATTTAATGATTTTATGTACCAGCACTTTTTTTTTTTCTTAACATTTATGCTGTTCCCTCAATTTGGGGCACCTGTCCTCACTTTCTGGCTCATAGACATTCACTTCGTCTTTCAAGATCCAAAGAAAATTCCCATATTTCTCTGTGTCATTTACCAGTGCTACCATCCGGGTTATTTGTTCCTTGCTTTGTTGTGAGGGCACTTTATGTGTGACCCCATTGAGTAATTCGCCTCTTGAGTTGCAGGTATCTGCTTTGGGAGGAAATGCTCTTTTGCTTGACTCTGAGCAATTCCTAAAGAAAGAGAAGCTATGCCTTATTTTACTTTATATTCTCTAAGACATAACATCAACCTCATTTGTTAAACTGAATTTAATAATGTTGATTTTGTTGTTTTGCAATATCCAGAAATGGTCTCTGAAATCTTAAATGTAAAAATTATTTTCAGTGCTGTTTATCAGTGTTGCAGGTTATATGCTGACAGGATATCTTTGCCACATGTTTCTTACTATTCTCTTTGTGCTTGGCTACTTTACCTCTAAGCCAGTATTTCATAATGAAGTTATGAAGCTCTCTAGGGTGAATCTATAGTCAGTTTTCTGCTTCCCATCAGCCAAAATTGTATTTTTGAGTTTGACTTTAAGGAGTTTGTATTATGAAATCAATAGGTATTTTGAATGGGCTTTTTCAAACTACATGCATCCTCCTGGTCACCATCCCTACCTCATCATGCTACGCTATCTTGAGAACACTGCTCTGAACCTGTATTCTCAACCTTGACAGCTCCCAGATCTCATAGGAAATGTTATGAGGATCCAATCTGAGTTACTCCACATGAAGATTTAAGCATGGTGGTCTTTACTTGGTGTCATAGGGATCAGAAGTACAAGTGCAGATGCTGTGATCATATGGCAACACTGTTCTATAAGATGGTTTATCCAGGTGGTAATCCTGAACAAGTGTGCATTAATTTGGTTGAGATTATCAATGAAATAAAACACCAAATTTAAAAGGTAATCATAGAAAACTTACAACTCCTTCCCTCAGAAATATGTCCGTGAAAAGAGCCAAATTTGAGAAACACTATCCAAAATGGTTCTCTCTCTTCTTTCCGTGCTTTTAAAACTTAAGAATCCCTTACTGTGAAGTTTTTCTGTTGTAGAATTGCAAGACTAACTTAATTTCCTTCTGCAGTCTCTAATGCAAATGGTTAATTTCTTTTCTAATAAAGAAGTACTCACAGACGGAAGAAAAGAGGGAGTTTAGCATGCAAGGTATTTATTAGGGATCAGTAACCTTGGGAGGAAGGGGAATGTGGAACTCCCATGCAGTCTCAATAGAGCCTTAGTTAACCAGAGAGGGTTCAATCCAGAGGTGGCCTCTGCTGGGCCGAGATGCCTGGATCTTCACACCCCCATCTCACTCATTGATTTGGATGTGGGCTGTTTCCAGAAGTGCATGAATTTGGGTGAAGAGACTGTGCAGCTGAAGCAAATCCTTCAGTAGTTGACAGCTGGAGACAAGCTGGAAAGACAAGTCTTTCCTTGAAGGGGGATCTGGGTGGCAAATCTCCAAGTCTATCACAATTAGTAAAAGTAGCTGATATTTGTTGTTTACCAGGTGCCAGAATATTGCAGAAAGCCTTTTATGGACAACATCTCATTAATTCTCACCTTATCTCCCTAAAGTAGGTATTACTATTCTTCCTATTGTACAGATGAGACAAAGAGGGGGTAATTGGCTTGTCCCAAGTCCTACAATGAATTTAAATGGTGGGGCTTAGATTGTATCTAGGCAGTCTGACTCCAGAGCTCAAGCATTTAACCACAGTGGTACCCTGTGCAGTCTACACTGTACTTAACTGCAGTTCCTTGAAATTTGATAATCTATATGCAATGAATAATTTTCTGTTAAGGTGAAAAGGAATGTCCATTTGCCTCTCATTCTAAACAAATGTAGTTGTATGCAGAGCCTTTTTGTTTGTTTGAGGCGTATGTGGTATAACCTGATAAGAAAATTACCTTTTTGGTCTTCTGCAAATTCCATAGATTAATATGTCACTGGCCAGCATTCGAGGTGAGTCCTGAGTTAGCTGCCCGCCCCACCCCCCACCCTGCCTGCCATGTTTGTGTTAATGGAACTTACCAATTGAAGTGCTGGGAAGCTGCAGGAAATCAGAGTATGGCCATCAGCATTTCTAGGCCATCCAATTTATAACCTTCTAGGACTCAGATGAAAGTACAGCAGTTACAAAGTTGCTTTCAGCTCAGGAGCTCTTCAAGATAATAATTTACCTTTAGATTTCCATGGAGCTGTAGGTAACAGCATCAATTAGCACTGACAAATTCAGTGGTGAACCTCATTTTTCCTCAATTATCTTTTGATAGATCTATATTAAATAACTAAATGAACTTTGAACAGGTATGATTTTTTAAAAACTCCTTGGCCTTCACAATCTTACAATTTTACTGATAGGGTAATATATGTGTATACGGTGTTTATTTTAAAGATTTCCAGTGATTTTTCTATGCATCATCTTTTTCTATGGATAACTCAAATAAAATAAAGATAGACTGTCCCAGTTATTATTAGAGGTGATAATTTGCAGCCTAAGTGTGTTGCCATGGATACCTAAGAACCCCCCAAAGACTCAGGCCTGGGAGTCAGGGCTTAATCCTGAGGTGCTTTTCAATAGCACCAGCTGTCCGGAGCCTGAAAGGCGTGGCAAATTACACCATTATTAGAATGAAATGGTATGGCTAAGCTAATTATTTGTGGGCTTTAGACACAGGTGTTCATAAAGGCTGAACGTGCACTCCTAATCAAGTCTGATTGGGCCAGAACAACAGCCCAGCATGGGACTATCAAAGAGTTGTTTATAGTGTCTTTCATTTAAATAATAAAAGGGGCCACTGTAGGCCTTCTGTTCAGTAGAATTTTTAGTGTTGCTCTGAGTTCATCATTACAGGTAATCATATTTGGTTTTTCCCTTTGACTTAGTCCAGTCCTGGAGATCTGTTTTCTAATAATATTTTACTTGCTAGTCATACAACAATTTGATGTACTTCAGCTATTCTCTGACAGTTATCCAGTTGATGTTACTTTTAGTGAATGCAACTTAGCTTTACAGAACTGAACATTAGCCCTTTATCACAAATGGATACCTTAGCTATGACTTATTAAGAGATTGGTTAATTCCCCAGGTATTTCTATTTTATTACCTGTGACAATTCTCTGATAATACTTGTGTTCATAGTATAGCAGCAAGTTGATTGAAAACATGCTTTAAAATTTTTCCTCATTTATTAGTATTGATTCACCTAATATCTAACTATCAGTTGCTAAAATGTGTGTTTGATGGGAAAATCTGTATGGATTCATCATAGCTTGATATTATACTGAGTATGATAAATTGTTCTGTTAATAAAGCATACCTATTTCCCTATTTTTGCTTCTTACTGAAATGAGTACTTCTTTGACGTGCACAGGCCATAAAGAAGTTTACATTCAATAGTTATAAAACAACACTTATACATCTAACAATTAGCTTTCAGATAATAATGATGTAGTGGATTCATTACTCTGAAATTACTTAGTAAGGAATCAGTTTTTCTATTTTACTTGTCCGTGGTTAATAGAGTGGTTGTGTATTTAGAAAATGATCAAATTAGCACTCCTGTGCAATAATGTTGGAATACCCAGTAGATAATTTTGCTTAAAAATTTTTTTGCTCTACATTCTCACAAATGCTTGTGAATTCACAACATATAAAGACAGATTTCCTTTTATTTATAATTTTTTAAAAAGATTTTATTTAGAGCATGAGAACGTGTTGGGGGAGTGGCAAAGGGAGATGAAGAGAGAGAATCTTGAGCAGACTCCATGCTGAGTATGGAGCCCAATGTAGTGCTCCACCTCAGAACCCTGAGAGCATGACCTGAGCCAAAATCCAGAGTAGGACGCTGAACCAGCTGAGCCACCCAGGCACCCTGTGAAGACAGATTTTTTTGCGAGAAGGAGCCTTTGCTACCACAGTTGGTTGAAGATGTACTTACTCATTCTCTGGAGGCAGAGTGAACTATTAAGAGAGTCAGATGACCTCATACATCTGTCTTTGTGCAGATAAATATGATGGAGCCTACTATGAGTATAGCTAACGTTTTGGATGAGTAAGAACACAGAGTTGTGACTCTGAGTTCATTCGGTTAAGATAATCTTCCTCCCAGCTGTTGTTCTGTGCATAGGAGGAGAGTGGGAGTTGGAAGTTTCTGGAAATGATTATGTAGTCTTTAAAGACAGTGAGGAGTAGCTTTTGTAATATTTTATGCAACAGCACAAGACTTCCTACATACTGGGAGAAAGCAAATAAATTACCTCCCTCTTCAGAGCAGTAAGTATTGTACACAGGAAAGAGTGCTCTCCGAGGCAATTAGAGGGAGACTGGCAGAGGCCACCTTGAGCTTGCAATGGTTATATGAATAATCACTCAGTTAAAATCCAACAGTTAGCTACCAAACACCATGCTTGTTGCTCTTCTAGAAGGACTGGTCTTCAACCACAGTTAGGTAACTTCCAGAGTTAGTTTTTCTTTTTTTTTTTTAAAGATTTTATTTATTTATTTGAGAGAGAGAGAGAATGAGAGAGAAAGCACATGAGATGGGGGGAGGGTCAGAGGGAGAAGCAGACTCCCTGCCGAGCAGGGAGCCCGATGCGGGACTCGATCCAGGGACTCCAGGATCATGACCTGAGCTGAAGGCAGTCGCTTAACCAACTGAGCCACCCAGGCGCCCCAGAGTTAGTTTTTCTTAAATCTAATAAAATATATTTTTTCTATCATAGCCCAGAGATAGAACTAGTCAATCATTGTTGGGGAACATAATTCTATATTTACTCTCTGTGACCCTGTGGAGAAAAAAAAAAGTGCCTACTCATTTATTGTGAGAGTAACCTCTCTAGTGAGGGGGTTTCAAGATCTCTAACTATGAAAAGGAGTTACTTGAGCTCATGTATCAGTTAGGGGTGGCTATGATGTAGTGGCAAGCTCCCAGACTCTCAAGAGCTAAACACCAAAGTTTAATTCTGCCCATGTCACATGGTCCTTATAAGGTAAGCAGGTAACTCTGCTTTTTAGTCATTAGGGGTGCAACCAATGGGTGCTGTATCTTGATGCCTGCTTCTCTAATCACCATGATACAGGGAAGGTGAATCATGAACTGGCTTTTAAAGTTTATGTATTAGGGACACAAGATACTTCTGCTTACATTTTATTAGCCCAACAAATTATATGGCCAAGCTTAAATTCAAAGGGCAGTGTTCAGAAAGCAGAGAGGAGAGAAATATTTAGTGAGCAGAAATAACTACTACGGCATCCTCTAAATCACTTCTTGCAAATAAATTCTTTACAGACTAGACCAGCTCAAGAATTACCTAATTAAATAGTACCTAATTAAAATGTGAATTGAGGAGAATAGAAGATTGTATCAAGATATCAGATATGCATCTACCCTTTTGTTTGAAATCACATAAAATGACAGAGAAAAAATTATAATGTAGAAGAAGGAGAAAGATTCTCATGGAAATTCTTTTTTTTTTTTTTTAAGATTGTATTTATTTGAGAGAGGGAGACAGAACAGGAGCAGGGGGAGGGAGAAGCAGACTCCCTGCTGACCAGGAAGCCTATGCGGGGCTGGATCCCAGTACCCTGGGATCATGACCTGAGCTGAAAGCAGATGCTTAACTATCTGAGCCACCCAGGTGGCCCTCTGATGGAAATTCTTAATCTTAAATATGTATATTAGAAACAAAGTTTAAAATTAAATCTTCAACTATGGAAATGAGAAAGAAAATTATAAAACAAATACTTTTATACTTAATGGTGAAATATTAGAACAATTCTAAAAAAAATCAGTAAAATGGTAAGGATCCTCATTATCATTCTCTAAGACATGCTGAAGGTCTAAGCCCAAATAATAAAATGAGAAAAAGAAAATATTTTAGATACCAAGAAATGTTATCAACTTTATTAAAAATAATTTTAACAAAGGAAATGATAGGAACAGACATTTGACAGGAAAGTAAAATACAAGAATATAAAGAGGACAACTCCTGTATTAAGGTTCTTCAGAGTAATAGAACCAATAGCATGTGTCTGTCTCTCTATAGAGAGATTTATTTTAAGGAATTGGTTCACATGATTGTGGAGGCTGGCAATTCAAAATCTGCAGGGTAGGCCGGTAGGCTGAAGATCCAGGGAAGAACTGATGTTGTAGTTCAAGTCTGAAGGCAGTGTGCCGACAGAATTTCATCTTCCTTAGGGAAGGTCAGCTTTTACTATTAAGGCCTTTAACTGATCAGATGAGGACCACCCACATTATTGAGGGTAATTAAATGTTATCAAAATTATGCCTTCTCTTCTTAAAAAAGGGACAGCAGTTATAAACTTGAAATTCACTTAAGAAATACCAAACCTCATCCATAAGCATAACTATACTAAGTGAAACAGTAAGGTATGTTTTACCAATTACATTTGGCAAAATTTATAATTTGGTAATATTTATTTTTTAAACTCTTTTTTCTTAATTGAGATATAATTGACATGTGACATTGTATTAGTTTTAGGTGTACAACATAATTTATGTTTATATTACAAAATAACCACAGTAAGTTTAGTTAACATTTATCACCACACAGTTACAATTTGTGTGTGTGTGATGAGAACTTTTAAGATTTATCTCTTAACCTTCAAATATACAATATAGTATTGTTAACTATAGTTACCATGGTGTACATTACACCCCAGGACTTGCTTATTATACAACTGGAGGTTTGTACGTTTTGAGCACCTTATCCATCTCACCTACCCACCACAACCTGCCTTTGGCAACCACCAATCTCACTGTATCCATGAGCTTGATTTTTGTTTTGTTTCGTTTTGTATTGTTATAAGATTCCACACATAAATGAGACCATACAGTGTTTGCCTTTCTCTTTATCACTTATTTCCCTTAACATAATCCCCTCAAGATTCATACATGTTGTCACAAATGGCAAGCTTTCCTTCTTTGTTATGGCTGAAAAAATGTCTATACCATATTTTCTTTATCCACTGAGGTTTTTATGACACTTAGGTTTTTTCTGTGTTGGTTATTGTAAATAATGCTACAGTGAACATGAGGGTGCAGGTATCATTTCAAGATAGTGATTTCATTTCCTTCAAATAAATATCCAGAAGTGAAATCGCTGGTTCATATGCTAGTTCTATTTTTAATTTTTTTGAGGAATCTCGATACTGTTTTCCATAGTGGCTGCACCAATTTACATTCCTACCAATAGTCCACAAAGGTCACCTTTTCTCCGCACTCTTGCCAACACTTATTTTGTGAAATAACGATTTTAACATGTTTTAGGAGATACTTTATTGTAGTTTTGATATGCATTTCTCTGATGATTAGTGATGTTAAGTGCCTTTTCCTGTGCATGTTGGCCATCTGTATGTCTTTTTGGTAAAATGTCTATTCAGTTTCTCTGCCATTTCTAATAGCATTGGTTTTTTTTTTCCTACTTATATGGGTTCTTTATATATTTTATTTATTTATTTATTTATTTTAAAGATTTTATTTATTTTTCAACAGAGAGAGAGAGAGTGACAGCGAGAGAGGGAACACAAGCAGGGGGAGTGGGAGAGGGAGAAGCAGGCTTCCCGCAGAGCAGGGAGCCCGATGCGGGACTCGATCCCAGGACCCTGGGATCATGACCTGAGCTGAAGGCAGACGCTTACCGACTGAGCCACCCAGGCACCCCTCTTTATATATTTTAGATATTAGTCTCTTATCAGACACATGATTTACAATTTTTTTTTTCCATTCCATAGGTTACCTTTTCATTTTCTTGGTGGTTTTCTTTGCTGTGCAGAAGGTTTTTGCTTTGAGGTAGTCCCACTTAACTATTTTTGCTCTTGGTGTCAAATCCAAAAAATCATTGCCAAGACTGATCTCTAGGAGCTTACTTCTTATGTTTTCTTCTAGGACTTTTATGGTTTCAGGTATTGTTTCCAAGTCTTTAATCCAGTTTGAGTTGATTTTTGTGTATGGTGTAAGATAGTGGCTGTCTAGTTTTCATTGTACTGTTTATTGAAAAGATTGTTCTTTACCCATTGTATATCCTTTTTCATAAACTAATTGACCATATTTGTGGGGGTTTATTTCTAGGCCTCCTATTCTGTTTCATTGATTGTATGTCTGTTTTTATGCCAGTATCCTACTTTTTTGATTATTGTGGACTTGTAATATAGTTTAAAATCAGAGAGCATTTTGCCTCCGGCTTTGTTTTTCTTTCACAAGATTATTTTGGTTAAATAGGGTCTTTTGTGGTTCCATACAAATTAGTGGATTGTTTGTTCTATTTCTGTGAAAAATACCATTGAAATTTTGATAGAGATTGCATTAAACCTATAGATTGCTTTGGGTAGTAGGGACAGTATTCAATGTGACAATGATATGAGGTTACTGACACTCTAATTCACTGTTGTTGGGAATGGAAATAGTACATTTTGGAAGGGAATTTTATAGAACCTATCAGTGAATATACATACCTTCAGACCCATTTATATCAAATTCTAAGGATTTTATATATATATATATATAACAGAAGAAACTCTTGCACATTTTCGCAAGGACAGTCATTGCTTCATTATTTGTAATAATGAAAAAGTGCATGTGATTTAAAGGTCTACCAACAGAAAAAGGTGTACATATAAAAGGTACATGTAATGAAAACAGTAAATCATAAGACAATATAGTATATATGTAAAGCAAGAAAAAGATGGATGGATGATCCAGATATAGACATAGATGACTGAGATCAAAGTACCCTTGGTAATTAAAATGGCATGTTTTACTTAGCAGGAAAAAATTGTGATATCTATGTGGTTGGTCGTTTTTTTTTTTTTCCCCCCAGGGGGGAGGGAGGGGGGTAGAAGGAGAGAGGAGAAAGGGAATCTTATGTAGTCTCCACGCTGCAGCACAGAGCCTGATGGTGGGCTCAATCTCATCACCTTGAGATCATGAACTGGGCTGAAATGATGAATTGGTCGCTTAACTGACTGAGCCACCCAGGCGCCCCATGGTTGGTCTTTACCTTCTTCTTCAAATTCATCTTTACCTCCAATAAGTCCAGCTTTGCATAGGAGTATAATTGCCTCATAATATTTCTCCTTGAGAAATTCTCATTTTAACAGTAAACATGAGGGAAGAGATAAGAAAAGTGTGTGCTCCAACAGTAGAGTATTAGAAATTAGCATTTAGATGTAGAGATGGATGGAGCAGGGGAAGGAGAAGTAGAACCTTTCTTTTTAACCCTAATGAGCAAAAGATCAGAACCTATGGGGAGCAAGGAACAGTTACTAGAGGGCCTCAGCAGCTATTCTGAGGGGGTGAAGATTTTACCTCTCAGGCATGCACAGAATAACTACTGAAAAGTGGGTGAGGTGAGTAGTTGTGGGGAATTACCATTTTTCAGCTATTCATAAGGTCATGAAGATAATAAGGACCTGGATAAAAATAGCCAGCACCAATACAGCAGTGACTCTGAATCAGGTTCTGATCTAAACATTGCTCTTGTATTAACTCATTTAATCCTCACAAAAGTCCTTTGACAGAAATACTGTTTTGGGGCATGTGGATGGCTCAGTTGGTTAAGTGTCCAACTCTTGGTTTTGGCTCCGGTCATGTTCTCCGGGTTGTGAGATTGAACTCCAAGTTGGACTCCATGCTCAGAACAGAGTCTGCTTGTTAAGATTCCCTCTCTCTCTTTCCTTCTTCCCTCTGCCCTTCCCCCTGCATGCACTCTCTCTCCTCTCTCTGTCAGTACATAAATAGATAGATAGATAGATAGATAGATAGATAGATAGATAGATAGATATGAAATCTTAAAAAAAGAAATACTGTTTCTGTAACCTCCATTTCACAAAGAAAGGGAAGCAAGATGACTGAAGCAAGTATGTAACAGAGCAAGGACTTGAACCCAAGCATGCTGGTTCCAGAGTGTCTGCTTCTAGCCACTGGTGGAAGTGGGGAAGTTAGGAAAGCTTAGGTGCAGAGTTGATTGAATATTTCATTTACTATCATCTTGCGCTAAGGGTTATAGGCTGAGATGGGTGGAGGTAAAATAAAAAAGATAATTATTGGGACAGGGAGTGGAGTGGTCACTTACGGTTCCCTGAATATCATAATTTTGTGTTTCAGGACTTCTGCTGATGTTGCTTCTACCTCCTTGCATATTCCTTTTTTTAAAAATTCAGTTTGGGCATTTTCTGTTTCCAAAATCATTTCCTGATTTGCCCCTTGCTCTACAGTTAATCACCCAGGCTCCATTATGTTCCCACCATCATTCTAGCCTTTAATTGACAAATATTAGTGCATTCATTGATTGCTGCATCTGTCTTCCCACTGGCCTCTGTTATCTGATCTCCTTGATGGCAGTGGCTATACCATTGAGTTAATCAGACTCTTTTTAATGGTGAGAAGCAGAGCCATACTATGACAGGTTCATTTAATAGGGTACATTAAATGAATACACAGGGAAGTAAGAAGAACAGAAATACTCCCAGTGACCTCCTGAAATACTAGACTGTCTTTTAGGGTATTGCCTCTCTGTTGTTCCCTTTATACTGGGCAAGCACTTAACACCCTGATGATAGCCCTCCTAATTCTGATGACTCAGCTTTTCTCTTGCCTTTTTTTTTTTTCTGCTGCAGTCTCACTTTTTTTTCCTATGCATCTTGTATGCAAATTTCCCAGGAGGTTTAAATTAGCCACCACCTAGAATAGTGAGCCGTTGTTGACCAGCATTCGTGACCAGTATTCATTGTCGACCAGCATTCAGGGACACCTCAGAGATTACTGGCCAGCCTATAGCTTGTCATATTTTTGTCCTATGTAATCAATCATGACCAAAGTAGTAATTATAGTATATAATACCATACCGTGGTGATTCATGAGTAATGAATCACTTGTGGTCAGTTCCACCAAAGGAACATTTAGCTAGGGGGCCATTAAGATCACCATATCCAATGCAGTCATATAGCTATTTGTTCAAAAAATCAAATACAATGCCTTTTATATATCAGACACTCGATATGTGTTGAGTGAATATGAATGAAGATGTTTTGAAATGACAAAAAATACATCAAAGGAAGCAGGAAACCAAGGGGTTTCCTAAGTTCATTTGTTCCATCATTTAGCAGTCGTTTATGAAATGTATATTAGGTCTGATAAATATCAGTGTGTGTGGTGTGAGGAGTGCAAAATTGATTTAGATAAGATCACAGACTTGGAGAATTTTGGTCTAATGGAATACAGTAACAAGTAAACCAACTATTACACTACAATACTGTAAGTGGTATAGAGGAATGTCCGTGCATCTTGGGTTTGAGAAGAAGGATCAGAAATAGTTGGCTTCCTGAAACCCAAAAAATAGGTACTCAGGGTGAGTGGAATGAAATGTAAAGAATTTGGAAATCTGCTATAGAAGAGTTTACTACAAAATCATTGAGTCATGGAGCTGGCAGAGATTTTTTTTAAAGTCTGCATTTAATCAAATTACTGGTTTTAATTACTCTCCCTTGAACAATAGCCATGCATCAGGAAAACTCTCAAGTGAGCTGAAGGCTACCCAAGCACAATTATTGGAAAATGATCAAATGGCAGAATGTGAAGGATTAACTTGTCTTTTGCCTCTTCCTTTTTTCAAGTTAGCTAATAGGACTGGGCTACTGAGCTCCCGCTCTGTAATTAGTGATCCATATGGATTTCAATGTATGTACTGTAGGGCATTTAACTGAATTATCCAGATGCTCCAGTTTTCTGCTTTTAATTTATCATTTCTAAATAGACAAGTCTTGGGAGGGATATAGTGTATGAGGAGCTTCCAATGCTTAGGGCTGTTTTTCAGCCTTTTTTTTTTTTTTTTTTTTTTTAATACAGACAAGCCTGGGAGGATTTAGTCCTTTATTTCCTTGAGATGCCCAACACGGTGATGACTGATTCTTTTTTTTTTTTTAAGATTTTATTTATTTGAGAGAGAGAGAATGAGAGATAGAGAGCACGAGAGGGAAGAGGGTCAGAGGGAGAAGCAGACTCCCTGCTGAGCAGGGAGCCCGATGTGGGACTCGATCCCGGGACTCCAGGATCATGACCTGAGCCGAAGGCAGTCGCTTAACCAACTGAGCCACCCAGGCGCCCAATTTATCATTTCTAAGTAGACAAGTCTTGGGAGGGATATAGTGTATGAGGAGCTTCCAATGCTTAGGGCTGTTTTTCAGCCCTTCTAATAGGACAGGTAAGATAACATCATCTTTGATGGATGAAAAGTAAATGGACCGGATATTCCTATGGGTGGGACAAGGTTCTTCCTGTGTAGAAAGTTATTGTTTGGGAAAAAAAGAGGGATGTGGAGACACAAAATAGCTTCTAAAGCAGTGGGAAGGATGGTGAGGTATCTGGAGGCCATTTCACATAAACAGACAAGGTGCTAAGGGTGTTTAGCCAAAAGAGAAGTTTAAGGGAAAGGGAATAAAGGCATATCTGAAGAACTAGAGCATATAGTAGGGAGGAGATTAGTTCTGGAGTGATGAAGGAGGCAAAATCAGGATCAGGGGCCCAACAATTAGAGCTGTATGATCGTTGAATGGCTTGTCTTTATAATAGTGATCTTTGTGATTCTGGGAGCATCAGGAAGATGCCAGAAAAATCATTGGCATGAATCAGAAATGCTGTGGAAGAGATTCCTGCATTTGTGTATAAGGGGGGTGGAGGTAAGGATGACGGTGAGATCGTCTCTTAGGGCCCTTTCCAGGATTCTTTATTTAGGGGACAGTGAAAAGCTCTGTATCTCAGTAGTGACTTTTCAGACTGCCTGATATATCCATGTATATTCATTCATTTGTGCAGATCTCGACTTGTTTCAAAAATATTTACATGAGAAATGTCTACCCTTATTGAGTAGGGCATAACCATCACCTCCCGGAGGCCTGGTTAAAATGCAAACACGATTTTTATTTTTTTAATTAATTTTATTTATTAATTTAAAGATCTTTTTTATTTATTTGTTTGACAGAGAGACAGCGAGAGAGGGAACACACCCGGGGGGAGGGGGAGAGGGAGAAGCAGGCTTCCCGCGGAGCGGGGAGCCTGATGCGGGGCTCTATCCCACATGACCTGAGCCGAAGGCAGACGCTTAATGACTGAGCCAGCCAGGCGCCCCAAAATGCGAACGCAATTATAATAAGTCTTTAATGGTTTCATTTGACCCCTCACAAGAACCTCAGTGAAAGAGGTAGATGGGATATTATCCCTATTTTACAGACAAGGAAACTCATTTTAGAAGAATTGTGTTATGCAGGGAATGAAAAGAGGGCTCATTAAGAGATCACAAGACATTAAAGTGGATGGCTAAATTTCCTCATCCATGGAGCTTGTGTTGGGGATCCTTATGGAGCTGCTGTGACTGGACACAGGAACACTTTTATGGGTATGAAGGACGAGAAGTATCCTGAGGATCTAGAGTCCTGCTGGGCCAGCGCAAGGGCACTGAGGATTTATTACTGTCAAAAACAAATCTGTATGTGGTGTGTATACACACACAATGGAATACTATGCAGCCATCAAAAGGAATGAGATCTTGCCATTTGCAACGACGTGGATGAAACTGGAGGGTTATGCTGAGTGAAATAAGTCAATCAGAGAAAGACATGTATCATATGACCTCGCTGATATGAGGAATTTTTAACCTCAGGAAACAAACTGAGGGTTGCTGGAGTGGTGGGGGGTGGGAGGGATGGAGTGCCTGGGTGATAGACATTGGGGAGGGTATGTGTTATGGTGAGTGCTGTGAATTGTGCAAGACTGTTGAATCACAGATCTGTACTTCTGAAACAAATGATGCAATATATGTTAAGAAAAAAAAAAGATAGCAGGAGGGGAAGAATGAAGAGGGGGAAATAGGAGGGGGAGACGAACCATGAGAGAGGATGGATTCTGAAAAACAAACTGAGGGTTCTAGAGGGGAGGGGGGTTGGGGGGAATGGGTTAACCTGGTGATGGGTATTGAAGAGGGCACGTACTGAATGGATCACTAGGTGTTATACGCAAACAATGAATCATGGAACACTACACCAAAAACTAATGATGTGGGCACCTGGGTGGCTCAGTTGGTTAAGCAACTGCCTTCAGCTCAGGTCATGATCCCAGAGTCCCGGGATCGAGTCCCCGAGCAGGGAGCCCGCTTCTCCCTCTGACCCTCTCCCCTCTCATGTGCGCTCTCTCTCTCATTCTCACTCTCTCAAATAAATAAATCTTTAAAAAAAACCTAATGATGTCATGTATGGTGATTAACATAACATAATAAAATAAAAAAAAGTAGGAAGGGAAAAATGAAGGGGGGGAAATCAGAGGGGGAAACGAACCATGAGAGACTATGGACTCTGAAAAACAAACTGAGGGTTCTAGAGGGGAGGAGGGTGGGGGGATGGGTTAGCCTGGTGTTGGGTATGAAAGAGGGCAAGTACTGAATGGAGCACTGGGTGTTGTACGCAAAGAATGAATCATGGAACACTGCATCAAAAACTAATGATGTAATGTATGGTGATTAACATAACAATAAAATAAAATTAAACAAATCTGTATGGGAAGTACTGAAAGTTTTCTCTTTGGGAGTTTACTGTGCTAGTAATTTATAGGTGTTTTCTCATTTAATACTTGCAACAACACTATGAGCACCAACTCCATTTATTTATTGTTTTATTAATCACCATACATTACATCATTAGTTTTTGATGTAGTGTTCCATGATTCATTCTTTGCGCATAACACCCAGTGCTCCATTCAGTACTTGCCCTCTTTCATACCCATCACCAGGCTAACCCATCCCCCCAACCCCCTCCCCTCTAGAACCTTCAGTTTGTTTCTCAGAGTCCATAGTCTCTCATGGTTCATCTCCCCTTCTAATTTACCCCCCTTCATTTTCCCCTTCCTTCTATCTTCTTCTTCTTTTTTTTTTTTTTTTTAACATATAATGTATTATTTGTTTCAGAGGTACAGGTCTGTGATTCAGCAGTCTTATACAATTCACAGCGCTCACCATAGTATCTGTTCTTCTTTTTTTTTTTTTTTTAGATTTTATTCATTTATTTGACAGAGAGAGACGCAGTGAGAGAGGGAACACAAGCAGGGGGAGTGGGAGAGGGAGAAGCAGGCTCCCTGCTGAGCAGGGAGCCCGACGCGGGGCTTGATCCCAGGACCCTGGGATCATGACCCAAGCCGAAGGCAGACGCTTAATGACTGAGCCACCCAGGCGCCCCACAATACTATCTGTTATCAGCTCAACTCCATTTTTAAATGAGAAACTTCAATTTAGCAAAGGAAACCATTCTAAATATTAAAAGATATGCTATGAATAAGATTTTTGAAACACTTATCACTATTTAGAATATATAAGGAATTGAAAATCATTTAGAGGAAGATAACCCAATAGAAAAGTGGGCATTTTAGATTCCTCCAGGAAAACCTGTTTGGTGAACAAATCTGAATGTGTTAAAGTTCCCAGGGAGAATGTCACCTGTATAAAGTCTTAGCAGTACTGCAAAAGTACAAGGCTAAGAAAGGGAATCTGTGGGGCTTTGACGTTTGCTCTTAATGGTTTTAGGTGGGTCTTTCATAGCATGAAAGTGGTTGGACTTGGGCAATGTTTCATACCTACTAATTTAATTGCAGGGCATATAGGGCAAGGATCTGAAGACAAGTCCTTTTGAGTAAACTATTGTCCTAATGAGACAGTTGTTTTTCTAGGTAAGCAAACTGTTTGCTCAGATAACTTGATATGCCAGAAGTTCCTAAAGATCCCCCCCTACCCCCCATCCCATTCCGCGTACTGGTGTAGTCACTCTCCAGCCTCAGTTGGAAGATAGATTATTATCCTCTGGGCACATGATTAATCCAGATCCATGCCATTGATTGAGGTGTTGTGATTGTGTGTCAAGTTTCTGGTGGTGACCACTTCTACTTTTATTAATAGTAGGCATTTCTGTTTTTTTTTTTTTTTTTGGGGGTGATCATTGTTGGGTCATTTGAGAGGGTAAGGGCTGAGCATTTGAAACTGGAGATTTGAGCAACACAGAAAAAATACTAAGAGAAAGCTGTGGTCAGTTTGCAGTTCACCTGTAAACCATTAGTCAAGGCTGCTCAGATTAAACCAGATTTCATCTCAACTCTGAAAATCTGAAGCATACATAGGAGCGCATTTGGAGTATTGGCCCAATTGCTTCATTGCTTTCTTCTCCCACTATCCCCACCAACTATTTTCTGTTTCACGGTAGCATAGGATGTTCCCAGCTTGTCAGTTTTTGTGTAAGTTATGAAATGAAGAGACTTGAGAAGAAAGCAGCTCAGAAATCAGTGTCTTTGGTTAAGGATTTGCATCTCAAATTGAGAACCAATTTTTCTTCTCCTTAAATTGTTACCCAGAGCTAATTTGCTGAGAGGGTGAACAGTTGAGCCAAAATGGACCATGAATCATGTCAGGGACTAATATAAAGGCAAGCATCAGTTTACCTAAGTAGCAAACTCCCATCCAGGTTGCAGTGAGAAGCCAATAGGCTATTAGCGTAAACCATTGTGTTTAGAATTCTTATAGCTGGAAGTTTTTTTTTTT
This sequence comes from Eumetopias jubatus, assembly GCF_037043125.1. Taxonomy (NCBI): domain Eukaryota; kingdom Metazoa; phylum Chordata; class Mammalia; order Carnivora; family Otariidae; genus Eumetopias; species Eumetopias jubatus. Next base: position 23,042,977 of record NW_028274822.1, on the reverse strand, counting down.
TAATTTAAATTCAATTAGCCAACATATAGCACATCATTAGTTTTTGATGTAGTATTCAGTGATTCATCAGTTGCGTATAACACCCAGTGCTCATCACATCACATGCTCTCCTTAATGCTCATCACCCAGTTACCCCATCCCCCACCCACCTCCCCTTCTGCAACCCTCAGTTTGTTTCCCAGAGTCAAGAGTCTCTCACGATTTTTTCTCCCTCCCTGATTTCTTCCCATTCAGTTTTCCCTCTCTTCCGCTATGATTCTCTGCTGCTATTTCTTATATTCCACATATGAGTGAAACTTGTCTTTCTCTGACTGACTTATTTCACTTAGCATAATACCCTCCAGTTACATCCATGTCGATGTAAATGTTAAGTATTCATCCTTTCTGATAGCTCAGTAATATTCCATCGTGTATATATACCACATCTTCTTTATCCATTCATCTGTTGAAGGGCATCTTGGCTCCTTCCACAGTTTGGCTATTGTGGACATTGCTGCTATGAACATAGGGGTGCCAGGTGCCCCTTCTTTTCACTATAACTGTATCTTTGGGGTAAATACCATATTCCTATTGTAAACCAACATCATGTGTCATACTTGACAGTGAAATAGGCAATGCATTTTTATTATATTCTAAGATAATTCAAGGATATCTACTATTGTGTCCATAACTAATACAAGTAAATAATATTTACTGAATATTGTGGGACATGAACTATACTGATTTCATCAAATATTTGTTTAACCTCTTTGGCCATTTGAGGAAGAGACTATTAATGATCCCCACTTTGAAGATGGAGAAAGTGAGTCAGAAAGAGGTTAAGGTAATTTACTCAAGCTGGTTAACAGTGAGACAGAATTTGTACTTAGGTAATCTGGTGCCAGACTTTTTTCCCTTCCAAACCCTGTTTATTTGGTGTCCCCTGCCCTCAGGCCTGTCCAAGCCACCCCTTGGAAGCACAGGGATGTCTGGGTCCTGAGCTGCTCTGAGGTCACTGGGCTTGGAGTGTCCTTTCACATCAGCTTCTCCATGCACTCCCGGGTGCCCAGGGTCCCAGATGGCTACAGCATGGCACATGGGCCACAAAGCGGTCACGTGGCATGAAGCACACAATCCAAGTGTAGCCCTTCCCCAACGTAGGGCAGGTCATAGTGAATGACTGCTTTTCCCACTGAGTGGCCTTGGCCTTGTGGGATCCAGAAGCTGGCTAGTGCTTTGTCCTTTTCCTTGCTTGCAGGTAAGCGTCATCTGGGCTATTCCCTGAGGCAGCCTTGGGCATGAAGGGGTTGAGGGGTCAGTGCGTAAGGGCCACCTCCTTCTTGGTGAAGTCCCACACCTGCTCCTGTGTCCATGCAGCAATTTCTGTTCCTCACGCCTGGCACCCTGCTGCTTCTCATAGGCCTTCATCTACTAGGGATCTCTAACTTCTGATGCAAAATATGCTCCAGGATTTTCTCTCGCTTGTACAGAAAGTAGTGTGGGGGTGATGACGGGGTCATGGCAGGACTGCAGAGAGAAGCAGAGGCAGTCTAAGCCTTTGGCATCATCCTGGCTTGGTCAAATATTCTGGATCCTATAGACTGAGGAACTGTGTCTTCCTCTTTCTCAAGTAAAGATAGTCCCTGAGGTGCATTTCTTGTTGTCCTTCGTTCCTTCATGGCTTCTTCAGCTGGGCTCCTACACCAGAAAGGAACCAGAGAATTTTGTCTCATGTTAATTTAGCCAGTGCTCTTTTGGTTGGTCTTTTCGTGCTTTTCTTCCTCAACCTATTACTGTTAACCTGTCTGTTTTTCACATGGAAAGTTGGTATTTTGTGTATGAGAAATTGTTCTTGCTTTTTATCCTGTTTGACAATCTGCCTTTTACTTGCAGTGTTTAGAAGATTTACATTTAATGTCATTATTGATATGGTTGGATTTAAATCTACCATCTTGCTAGTTGCTTTCTCTTTGTCCTGTTCTTGGATCCTTTTCCTCTCTTTCTGCTTTCTTTTGGGTTAATTGAATATTTTTTTAAATATCATTGCTCATAAAAGCTCACTATGTATTCAGATGGACAAACACTTGTCCTTATACAAGAATTGTTTTTCCAAATGCACAGATTATTTGCCTGGATAAATTGAATCGCAGGAATTTCCTGAAGATAATAGTGAAGGTCTTTATGAGGTTGCAGTGCTTCTGTAGTGGGGTCTTCTGGAGAAAACAGTATGCTGACTTAGGTCATCTCAACTCTCAGCCCATAGAGCTAAGTTTAATTTCTCCAGGGTAGGAGAATAGATAAAGTCTGGCATTGCTACACCCTCGAATAACATACAGCAGTGGAAATTTATGTAGCAATAAGAATTAACATGAAAATGATGAATCTCAAAAACATGAGAAGAGTAAGTTGTTTATGAATACATACTGTATGAAATAATTCATGTAAATTGAAGAACACATAAGTAGTAAAACTATAAATAAAGAGGAATGATAAAAACAAAACTCAGAATATTTCCTTGCCCCTTCTCCCATAAAATAAGAGAAGAATGTGATCAAGGAATGTCACAGTGAGACTTCAGTAGTTCTGCCCATTTATTAAGGCAAGTGGACTGTTGATGGTATTTCACTTTATACTTATTTAAATTCTATATCTATTATATTCACATATTTTTAAAAAATATTAAGGCAAACTGCTAAACTTGAGTAGTACTCAAAACATACTCTATCATCCTCTATTCTAGACTTTAGTCAATATCAGCTGGCATTTAGTAACCTCTAAATTGGGACATCTTCAAATTGCCTCCATACTCCAGCCCTTGGTTTTATCTCGGCAAGATAAGGAGAAACTGTTTATATGACCAGTAAATCTCCTTACAGAATTAAATGATTTTATAACTATATTTGAACCTGTCAAATGCAGACTTTTTGGTTTCAACTGATTATGTTCTAATTACTTATTTGTGATCCTAAGACTTCAATTAAGTAGAATCTTAAATAGGTTTGATAGAATTTTTGGGTAGGTGGTAGGAATAAAGGTCAAGAAACACCTCTTCATTTTTGTGAGTGGGTGGAAATATGAACACACTAACCTTTTTCTTCTTATGAAAAGTTTTTCCCGGATCTGAAGATTTTTCACGTGTGTAATTTTTGATGTTCTTCACGGAAGATTTGCCTTAGTAAGGATTACAGCTTTCAGGATACTGGAAACTGGATTAACTCTGCTCTCTCCTTCAATGTAGGAATTAATTAGTCTTTGATTTCTCTCTGTGCAGTTAACATTCATAGCTGACACAGGAACGATTTTTGCAAATATCTTTTTGGCAAACTGTATTTTTCTGTGATTTTCTACCAGCATTTCACATCATGGAGATACTGTTAGACCCATTAATCAAGGGCAGCCTGTGTGTTATGTGAAATCATGTAGACACAGCCGTGGGGACCTGGAAATAATTGTTAATGAACTTCAGTTGCTCTGCCAGAGCACACAGTCTCTGACATCCTGCCTCACCCTCCTTTTCCTTCTCATTCCTCTTTAACCAAAACCTCAACCAGACACTCGTAAGTCTTCTCTCGTTTTTCTTGCTCTCAGAATGCTCAGACTACAGCTGCCAGGTCCAGACTGCTCATTTCCTAAGATCTGTACGTGCGGGCTAAGGAAACTTAGAGGTAGGGCTATTGCATATGACATAGCATTAAGTCCCCAAAGACTCAAGGCCTCCCGAAACCCTCTTCAGATGCTAATATTCACACAAAGTGCCTCTGGCCCCAGCTGGCCTTCACCTGCAGCCCTGACAGGCAGGAGCCTCCAGAATGAGGTTCTGGTTTCCATAAAAATAGGAAGGGCACACATGGTAAATGGCAGAGATCTAGTACAAGCTATAAAATTATTTAAAATTGGCTTCCAGTCAGTTAAAACTAATTGCTGTGAACACAAAGCCCAGCCAGGAGCCCCCTTTCTGTTTTTCTTCTTTGGTAATTAGCTTGAGACAGGGTTGCTTGAATCTGCTGCTAATGCCCATACCTAAAATTAAATGATGCCGCTAAATTTAAGATGTAGCCTTTGTTGTTAATATTCACATATGCTTTCAGCACAGGAGAAATGTATTACATGGTAGTATGAAAAATATTAGTGGCTCATTTTATAATTGTTCCTGGATTTCCTTGATTTTATGGGGTCACTTTGTTTAAATGTAGCTTATTGTTGTTATTGCTAGTCCTATGGTGGGTTCCTGTTGCTGCTACATACAGTTCATAGACCATTCATTCTATGTACTATAAAACAGATTTGCAAATGAAAAGTTATTTAATTCACCAACATCTTCCAGGACTTAGTAGGCTGACTACATATAGGGCAAGAGGACTTCTTTCATGCCCTTTTCTGTAATTAGAGAATCCCTGTGCAATCCCTTTTCCTGTCCATCCCTTTTCTTATCAGGCTATCCCTGAGCAGAGCAGAGTGCTCTCCTTAGCAGACCTCAGAACTCTGTTCCTGCTTCTCCCAAGTTTGTAACTAATTCATGAGACCCTTTGTTGAAAGGAAATCTTAATTTAAAGCAGTAATTCCCTTCTTTAAGTTTAAAGGCCATCTTTGACATTTAAAAAAAAATTATTCAAGATTTTAGATGCCTCTGAGAATGGTCGAACATATTTGGGCAAGATGTTTATTAGGTCTACAGTGCGTAATACATATACGTATGCATTCCGGCATGCTTCTCAAAATCTCTCTAACCTTTTCAGGAGCCCTCTACCTCTTCTCTCTGTTAAGGAACTGAGAAAACTCAGGGAGTTGGAAGGCTAGAGTTCTGTGTGTATTCAGTCATTTGTGCTGTTCTTGACATTTCACTTAACCTCCCCATGCTTGTTTCTTCACTGTAAATTAAGGGTAGCTTATACCTGCCATATTTATTTATCTCAGCATGAGGCAGGAGGGAAGGGAGACTCAGGAGACAAGTTGACTTAAAGCCATTTTGGTTTTAGGCTGACCCTTGACCTAAAAGTCAGGAGGTCATAAATGGAGTCACAAGATGTGACTCACTGAAGACCACAAGACCCCACTCCAGCATGCCAGACATTCTTAAAATTGCTCCCTGTGAGTAATTTCACAACCCTAAGACGATGGAAAAACTAACCACCCAATGTAAATGATAAACCCAAAGTTAAAGGGGAGGCCCCTCTCTATTTGGTTAGCTAATTTAAAAAACATAAAACCCTTCATTAGAGGCAAAGGAGAGACTGTTACTTTGTGAAGTAGCTCCTTTCTTCTATACTTCATAAGTCTGTGTCTCTTTCTCTAAATGGCTTGCTCTTAAATTCTTTCTTGAGCAAAGCCAAGAACCTTCTTGGTGAGTGGTGTGAGGCCCTCCCTTTTGGGGCATCAACAGGTCATAGTAAAAGTTATATCCAGTAAGAATGGCCAAAAATTTGCTTTGAAAAGTATGAAGCCACTACAGGTATCTCCTGCTTTTCCGAAGATCGTGTTACATACAGCATTTTGCTTTTACAAAAAGACCTCCATTAGTACCCGTTTTCACTAATTGTAAGAAATTCAAAAAGGATGCAGCAAACCATTATAGAGGCAATGTGCATCCTGAGCAGAGAGAGTGGCACCGCCAAGCTCCTTCCCTGGGAACTGCACTGAGCATCAAGCCACCCTAGCTTTGAGCTGTGTCTGTGACCATCTTTACTTTGTTTCGATTTATTTTGCATCTTTTAGCAAGATGTGTCCTAAGGTATTAGAAAAGCCTAAAAGAGGTTATTTTTGAGTCTGGGAACACTAAAAAAAATTTCCAGATAAATTAAGGGTAAATTGCTCTAATTTATGCTGTTTTGGCTTAGGAAGGTTTTCACAGGAATTCTCTAATTTTAGATAGTGGAGGACACCTGTGTTCAGGGTACTATTATTTACATAAGGCTACACATTACGTACTTTGACAAAGGATTAGGTACTATATATGTAAGATATCTATAGGATAAGGTACTATATATATACATACATATGTATATATATATATATAAGATATCTATAGGATAGGTACTATAATATATAAAGAATCTCAAAGCTTTCCTTACCTGGTTTTTTTATGAGTGAGTGTGTGTGTGTGTGTGTGTGTGTGTACACACACATTTATATTTTTTTCCTCCTAAATTTCATTAGATCTCAGAAGAAAAAATTCAGACAAAAGACCTTTTTTTTTCTTTTTTCAATTTGCGCATAGTCAAAACCATGAATTTGAGCATATACTTCCTGCCAGGCATAGTGCTGAGTTCTCAGGATTCAGAAACAGTTACTTTTAAATCAGTAGACTAGATAATTCCTACACTAAATATTTCCCCTTTGCTTTCTCTCTCTTTCCTTCTCTTCCTTTTTTGCCCCCATTTCTCCCAGTTTTTCCTCTCAGGGAACAGCTTAACATTTATGAAATTGTAAGTATTAAATTTGGCTACTTATTTTTGTAGATCCAGGTTTTATAAGTTCCAGAAATAATAATGCTCTTGTTAATGTAGTTTAGGCTTCAACTGTTTATTCTTTGGGGTTTTGTATCATCATCATCCACTAGAAGGAGGAATACATTACTTTGCATGTTAAAATGAAATTGTTCCCTTATTAACCTCAGTTTTACTAAGTAAATAGAGAAATAAATGGGAAAAGAAAACCTTTATCTTCCAGTAGATTCAGCTTATATGACTCTCTCTTAAATATCACCTAAAAATAATTTTGGCATTAATATCTACCTTAAAAATTTTACCTATACATATTTTAGCTATTAAGTATTAATGCAGTGTACCATTATTAATGAGACTTCACTGTATGAAAAAAAATGAGGGATCCTGAAAAGTTGTAGGTAGATTTTCTTGTTGGCTGGTTGGAAATCGAATGATATTTTACCATTGAAATTCCAAAGTTGCTTTACTTCATTTAAAATTGATCTTAAATCTGCTTCTTATGCCTCCAAGTACTAATAGCTCTTCAAAGGGCAGACTACAAAAGGAGGTTTTCTGGTTCTCTGTAATAATAAAGTTGCCGGTGGTTTGGGGTAGAAATTATAAGTAGGTGGTGACTTAGCACTGGCACAAAAGAGTAAATTATACCATAAACAAGTGTTAAATATATGGAAAATATGAATAATGTTATTTGATTAGAGAGAGCAATAGGGCTGTATCAGGATGCTTTGTGGCATACTTGCACAAAGGATAAAACAACTTCATCAAATATATGGTTAAGTTATAAGGACCACTTCTACTTCCAGGAGGATAGACTAGATGTTCTATTCCCTATCCTCATGTGGAATACAACTAAAGCACCTGGACATTATCGTGGTGTAAGGCCTGAAATGAAGATGCAATATTATCTGCCTTAACATTTGAAAACAGGAGGGCCTGAAAAGATTAACAGTGAGTTCCCCTGCTCTCACCAGATATATTCTCCACCCAGCAGGAAAGGCTCCCCACCTGATTCATTCCCTATCAGCCAGACCAGCTGCTCTCCACCTGACCTTCAATCTAATGGATTTCACTTCCCTACCAGGCTACAAAATTATTCAGACAAGACAATCACATCCTCCCATGGGAGTCAGGGATCACCTATCTCTGACTACTGCAAAGCCTGCCTCCCACAGCCTCAACTGGTTCACTCTGTTCCCAAATGCATCTCCTATGTGATCATGTGTGCCTGGTGATATCTAGGGATTTTAGGAGTCAAGGAATGCATGTGGTGAGTTCCCTGGGTTTTCTTTCTGTCTCCTGTATCTCAGACTTGGAACTGAAGAAGATGGCAACTTGGGGAAATACAATTGGTGGATGGTGAAAAAAAAAAGAAACAAAAACCAAAGCTTGTTCTCTATAGTCAAAGGACCAGGAAAAGGAGCAGACTAGAGAAAGAAAAATTAGACAGTAACCACAGTAGTACAGCCAAACATCACAGAAAATCTATGGCTCCCACTCCTACACATAGCAGAAAATCTAAGTAGGAAACCTAGACTTCCACTCTTACCAGGATGTAATGAAACACACCAGCTTGCTTGCCTGAGTGGTGTCAGAGAAGGCTGATTAGGGAGCTGGGCCTAATTATTTGAGTGATAACAACCCCCATCCTCTTGTAGTGTTAGTGGAAACCATGTGGTGACCTTGACCTTCCACCTGTCTTCACACAGCAATAACTAGGGAAACCTCCCCCTTCTAACAAGGGTGGTATCAAGAGAACTCCAGTCCCCACCCAACAGTACAAGGTGCTTCTCCTACCCTTATCCTGGTTATTAATGGACACCAAGTGGGGAACCTGGACTTCTCATCTGACATTAATATAGAAACACTCTTCCTTCCCTTCTGAAGTGATCTCAGTATACTAGCTAAAAAAAGAAGGTTTAAATAAGAACCAGAGTCTCAAACATAATAACCCTAAAATCCAGGTTTCAATGAAAAATCATTATAAAAAGGAATCGGGAAAATTTCAACCAAAGAAAAATAAGTTAATAGATGTCAACACATGATTATAGCAATTGATACAGAAGAAGCATTTCACAGAATTCAGCATCCATTCATGATTACAAACTCTCATTAAACTAGGAATAGAAGGGAACTTCCTCAACCTGATAGAGAACATCTACAAAAATCCCTAGAGTTAGCATTATAGCTAAGAGTGAAAAACTGAATGTTTTCTCCCTGAAATCAGACAAAAAGCAAGATCATCTGCTCTCATTATTCATACAAATTAGCACTGGAAGTTCCAGCCATTACAATAAGGCAAGAAAAGGATATACAAACTATAAAAATATTAAGGATAAGTAAAACTATCCTTAATGGCAGATGACCTGTTCTGTGTAGAAAATCCTACAGAAAGAACAGAAACAACTTCTAGAACCAATATGTGAGTTCAGTAAGGCTACAGGATACAAGATAAACCTATAAAACTTCTATATAATAGTAATGAACATCCCTGCCAACAGCTGTCATTTCCTGACTAAAATTAAAAAATATAACTCCATTTATAGTTGTTAAAAAAGTTTAGATAAACAAAACGTACATATTCAAAACTACAAATTGCTAATGAAATCAAAGAAGAGCTAAATAAATGGCAAAACATACAACATCCATAGATTAGAAAGCTCAACAAAGATTACAGTTCTTCCCAAATTGATACACAAGTTTAAAACAATTCCTTTTAAAATCCCACGAGATTTTGGGGGTATATAATAACAAAATATTCTAAAATTTAAACAGAAATCTGTGGATGAAGAATGGCTGAAACAGTTTTGAAAGAGAAGAATAAAGTAGAAAGAAGTAGTCTATTTCAATAACAATAGCTTAGTAATCAAGACTACTTGAAAAAGGGATAGACCTGGAAATAATGAAGTGGAATAGAGAACTCAGAACTAGACTCAGACAAATATGCCCAACAGACTTTTGACAAAGTTGATAAAGCAATTCAGTGGAGGAAGAATAGCCTTTCCAACAAATGGTACTAGAGCAATTGTACATCCATAAACAAGGGAAAAAAAAAAAAAACTTCAACATCATTCCTTATAAAAACCAAACTCAAAATGTACCACTAAATTAAATATAAAATGTAAAACTATAAAAGTTTTTTTTTAATAGAAAATCTTCAGGCTCAAAGGTGAAACAGCCAGGCCCGTGACTTGTCACCAAAGATATCATGCATAGAAAAAAAAATTGGTATATTGGACTTTATCAAATGAACAACTTACTTTGTGCAACATTCTGTTAAGAGGATGAAAAGAAGCTACAGGTTGGAAGAAAGGGTTTACAAACAATTATCCAACAAAGGATGGGTATCTAAAATAGAGAACTCTCAAACCTTGATAGTAACCCAATAATTCAACTAGAAAATAGGCAATAGACTTGTAGTGACATTTCCCAAAGAGTATGTGTAAATGACAAATAAACATAAGAAAATATATTTAAGATGATTATCCATGAGGGAAATGCAAATTAAAAATATTACTACCTATCAAAATGAATCTAACAAAAAGTAGTGATAACACCAAATGCTAATGAGGAGGTAGAGAAACTATCACTCACACATTACTGGATGGGGGGCAGTCTTTTTCAAACAACATCTTATCAATCCCTTTTTTAAAAAAAACATTTTTTATTTTTCATTTTTATTTTTCATTTTTAGAGATAAAATGGGTAAATTCCAGTAATTTACCCATTTTATCCCAGTAAAATGGGATAGCTACTTTGGAGAACAATTTGACAGTTTCTTAAACTAAACATGTGATTACCAAATGACCTGGCAGTTGCTCTCCTAGATATTTATTCCAGAGAAATGAAAAACTAAGAACCCTGATAAATTTAATGCATAGCTTTTTTATAATAGCTGGAAACTGGAAGCAACCCTGTTGTCCTTCAGTGGATATGCAAACTGTGGTATAACCATACCATGAAATACTACTAAGCAACAAAAAGGAACACACTACTGATACACACAACTTGGATGGATCTCTAGAGAATCATGCTTAATCAGAAAATCCCAGAAGATTACACAAGGTATGATTCCACAAAGAGGTCTTTAAAACTGCAGAATGGGGAGGGTGGAGCAAGATGACAGAGGAGTAGGAGACCTGGATTTCGTCTGGTCTCAGGAATTCAGCTGAATAGGGATCAAACCATTCTGAACACCTACGAACTCAACAGGAGATCGAAGATAAGAAGAGTAACAACACTCTGAACAGAAAAGCGACCACTTTCTGGAAGGTAGGACGTGCGGAGAAGTGAATCCGAGGCGATATTCGAGAGAATAGACGGCGGGGGAGGGGGCCTCCGTCGGCCACTTCTGGCAAGTGATAGAGCCGCGGAGCACAAAATCGGACCTTTTAGAAGTCGGCTCCGCTGAGGGACGTTGCACCAGTGGCTAAGCGGGGGGTGGAACCCTCGCGGGACAGTGTGGTCTCAGGACCCTCGGGGTCACAGAAAGACCGGGGGTGCCTGAGTGCAGCAGAGCTCCCAGGTATCGGAGCGGGGAAGCCGGCTGCAGAGACGGAGCCGAGGCGCGGGCTCTCAGCTCGGGGTTGCCATGAACTGTGATCCGTGGCCCAGTCGGGCCACTGCTCCTCCAGCAGGGACCCAACAAGCGGCAGAGCCGGGGAGACTCCCCTTCCTCCCCCAGGAGGAGCGGTGGGGAAGCGCACCGCAGGCATCTGCTGGGTTTGGAGACTCCACACGGGGTCCGGTGCCAGACATAGAAACACTCGATCACAGGCCAGAGACCAGGGAGACGGGAGCGACTGCTTTCCTCTGGGGACACACTGAGGAGCGGGGCCCCGAGTTCTCAGCTCCTCTGGGCGGAGACTGGGAGGCCACCATTTTCACCCTGGTCCTCCAAAGCTGTACCGAGAGCTTGCAGGGAACAAAAGCTCCTGAGAGCAAACCGGAGCAGCTTGCTTAGTCCGGACTCACAAGGGCGGGGCAATTCCGCCTCTGGCAAAGACATTTGGGAACCACGGCAACAGGCCCCTCCCCCAGAAGATCAGCACAAACAGCCAGCAAGCCAAGACCAAGTTTACCGATCAAGGAGAATGGGAGAACTCCAGCCCTAGGGGAATACTGCACATAGAATTCATGGCTTTTTACCATAATTCATTAGGTTTTCAAAGTTAATTTTTTTAACTGTTTTGAATTTTTTTTCCCTTTTCCAAACAACATTGTATCAATCCCTTTTTTTAAAAAAACATTTTTTATTTTTCATTTTTAGAGTCATATTTTTATCCCTTCATAGTAGTTACCCTTATTTTTGGCATATATATATAAGTTGTTCTCTCTTTAAAATTTTGAGATACAATTTCTTCTAACAGATCAAAATATACCCTAAATCACTAGTGTATGGCTTTGTTCTATTCTCCTGCCTGATCACATTCTCTCCCTTTTTTTTTTCCCTTTTTTTCTTTTTTCTTTTTCTTTTTAAATCTTCTTTTTTAAAAACAACTTCTTATCTTATCAATTCCTTTTATAAAATCTTTTATAATTTTCATCTTTACAGTCATCTGCCATCCCTTCATTGTATCAACCCTTATTTTGTACATATATAAGTCTTTCTTCCTTTAAAATTTTAGCAGGCACTTTCTTCTAACAAACCAAAATATGCCCAAAAGCTAGTGTGTGGCACTGATCTATGCACTAACCTGATCATACTTGATCATATTCTGTTGTTTTTTTTTGTTTTGTTCTGTTTTTATCTTTTTCCTTTTTTTTTTTCCTCTTCTTTCTCTCCCTTTCTTGTCCCCTGGTTTCAGGTCTTTTCTGATTTGTATAAAGTATGTTTGCTGGAGACGTTGTTAACCTGTTGGCATTCTGTTCTCTCATTCATCTGTTCTCCTCTGGACAAAATGACAAGACGAAAAAAATCACCTCAGCAAAAAGAACAAGAGGTAGTACCCTCTGCCAGGGACCTACTCAATACTGACATTAGTACGATGTTGGACCAAGAGTTCAGAATCATGACTTTAAAGATACTAGCTGGGCTTGAAAAAAGCATGGAAGTTATTAGAGAAACGCTTTCTGGAGAAATAAAAGAACTAAAATCTAACCAAGTCGAAATCAAAAAGGCTATTAATGAGGTGCAATAAAAAATGGGGGCATTACCTGCTAGGATAAATGAGGCAGAAGAAAGAATCAGCGATATAGAAGACCAAATGATGGAAAATAAAGAGGTTGAGAAAAAGAGAGATAAACAACTACAGGATCATGAGGGCAGAATTCGAGAGATAAGCAATACGATAAGACAAAACAACATTAGAATACTTGGGATCCCAGAAGAAGAAGAAAGAGAGAGAGGGGCAGAAGGTATATTGGAGCAAATTATAGCAGAGAACTTCCCTAATGTGAGGAAGGAAACAGGCATCAAAATCCAGGAGGCACATAGAACCCCTCTCAAAATCAGTAAAAATAGGTCAACACCCCGACATCTAATAGTAAAACTTATGAGTCTCAGAGACAAAGAGAAAATCCTGAAAGCAGCTCGGGAGAAGAGATCTGTAACCTACAATGGTAGAAACATTAGATTGGCAACAGACCTATCCACAGAGACCGGGCAGGCCAGAAATGACTGACATATATCTTCAGAGCACTAAACGAGAAAAATATGCAGTCAAGAATACTATATCCAGCTAGGCTTTCATTGAAAATAGAAGGAGAGATAAAAAGCTTCCAAGACAAACAAAAACTAAAGGAATTTGCAAACACAAAACCAGCCCTACAGGAAATATTGAAAGAGGTCCTCTAAGCAAAGAGAGAGCCTAAAAGCGGCATAGATCAGAAAGGAACACAGACAATATACAGTAACAGTCACCTTACAGGGAAAAATGACACTAAATTCATACCTTTCAATAGTTACCCTGAATGTAAATGGGCTCAATGCCCCAATCAAAAGACACAGGCTATCAGATTGGATTAAAAAACAAGACCTATCCGTATGCTGTCTACAAGAGACTCATTTTAGACCCAAAGACACCCCCAGATTGAAAGTGAGGGGGTGGAAAAGCATTTACCATGCTAATGGACACCAAAAGAAAGCTGGGGTGGCAATCCTTATATCAGACAAATTAGATTTTAAAGAAAAGACTGTAATAAGAGATGAAGAAGGACACTATATCCTACTTAAAGGGTCTATCCAACAAGAAGATCTAACAATTGTAAATATCTATGCCCCGAACATGGGAGCAGCCAATTTTATAAGGCAATTAATAACAAAAGCAAAGAAACACATTGACAACAGTACAATAATAGTGGGGGACTTTAACACCCCCCTGACTGAAATGGACAGATCATCTAAGCAAAAGATCAACAAGGAAATCAAGACTTTAAATGACACACTGGAACAAATGGACTTCACAGACATATTCAGAACATTCCATCCCAAAGCAACAGAATACACATTCTTCTCTAGTGCCCATGGAACATTCTCCAGAATGGATCACATCCTAGGTCACAAATCAAGTCTCAACCGGTACGAAAAGATTGGGATCATTCCCTGCATATTTTCAGACCACAATGCTTTGAAACTAGAACTCAATCACAAGAGGAAAGTCGGAAAGAACTCAAATACATGGAGGCTAAAGAGCATCCTACTAAAGAATGAATGGGTCAACCAGGAAATTAAAGAAAAATTAAAAAAATTCATGGAAACCAATGAAAATGAAAACACAACTGTCCAAAATCTTTGGGATACAGCAAAGGCAGTCCTAAGAGGAAAGTATATAGCAATACAAGCCTTTCTCAAGAAACAAGAAAGGTCTCAAATACACAACCTAACCCTACACCTAAAGGAACTGGAGAAAGAACAAATAAAGCCTAAACCCAGCAGGAGAAGAGAAATACTAAAGATCAGTGTAGAAATCAATGAACTAGAAACCAAAAGAACAGTAGAACAGATCAACGAAACTAGGAGCTGGTTCTTTGAAAGAATTAACAAGATTGATAAACCCCTGGACAGACTTATTAAAAAGAAAAGAGAAATGACCCAAATGAACAAAATCATGAATGAAACAGGAGAGATCACAACCAACACCAAAGAAATACAAACAATTATAAGAACATATTATGAGCAACACTATGCCAGCAAATTAGATAACCTGGAAGAAATGGGTGCATTCCTAGAGATGTATGAGCTACCAAAATTGAACCAGGAGAAATAGAAAACCTGAACAGACCTGTAACCACTAAGGAAATTGAAGCAGTCATCAAAAACCTCCCAACAAAGAAAAGCCCAGGGCCAGATGGCTTCCCAGGGGAATTCTATCAGACTTTTAAAGAAGAATTAATACCTATTCTCCTGAAACTTCCAAAAAGTAGAAATGGAAGGAAAACTTCCAAACTCATTTTATGAGGCCACCATTACCTTGATCCCAAAACCAGAGAAAGACCCCATCAAAAAGGAGAATTACAGACCAATATCCTTGATGAACATGGATGCAAAAATTCTCACCAAAACACTAGTCAATAGGATCCAAAAGTCGATTAAAAGGATTATTCACCATGACCAAGTGGGATTTATCCCTGGGCTGCAACGCTGGTTCAACATCCGCAAATTAATCAACGTGATACAATACATTAACAAAAGAAAGAACAAGAATCATAATGATCCTCTCAAAAGATGCAGAAAAAGCATTTGACAAAGTACAGCATCCTTTCTTGATCCAAACTCTTCAGAGTATAGGGATAGAGGGTACATACCTCAATATCATAAAAGCCATCTATGAAAAACCTACAGCCAATATCATTCTCAATGGGGAAAAGCTGAGAGCTTTCCCCCTAAGGTCAGGAATGCGGCAGGGATGTCCACTCTCACCACTGCTATTCAACATAATATTAGAAGTCCTAGCCACAGCAATCAGACAACAAAAAGAAATCAAAGGCATCCAAATCGGCAAAGAGGATGTCAAACTCTCACTCTTTGCAGAGGATACGATACTGTATGTGGAAAACCCAAAAGACTCCACCCCAAAACTGCTAGAATTCTACAGGAATTCAGTAAAGTAGCAGGATATAAAATCAATGCACAGAAATCAGTGGCATTCCTATGCACCAACAACAAGACAGAAGAGAGACAAATCAAGGAGTCGATCCCATTTACAATTGCGCCTAAACCATAAGATACCTAGGAATAAATCTAACCAAAGAGGCAAAGGATCTGTACTCAGAAAACTATAAAATACTCATGAAAGAAATTGAGGAAGACACAAAGAAATGGAAAAACGTTCCATGCTCATGGATTGGAAGAACAAACATTGTGAAGATGTCAGTGCTACCTAGAGCAATCTACACATTCAATGCAATCCCCACCAAAATACCATCCACCTTTTTCAAAGAAATGGAACAAATAATCCTAAAATTTGTATGGAACCAGAAGAGACCCCGAATAGCCAGAGGAATGTTGAAAGAGAAAAGCAAAGCTGGCGGCATCACAATTCCGGACTTCCAGCTCTATTACAAAGCTGTCATCATCAAGACAGTATGGTACTAGCACAAAAACAGACACATAGATCAACGGAACAGAATAGAGAGCCCAGAAATGGACCCTCAACTCTATGGTCAACTCATCTTTGACAAAGCAGGAAAGAATGTCCAATGGAAAAAAGACAGTCTCTTCAACAAATGGTTTTGGGAAAATTGGACAGTCACATGCAGAAGAATGAAACTGGACCATTTCCTTACACCACACACAAAAATAGACTCCAAATGGTTGAAAGACCTAAACGTGAGACAGGAGTCCATCAAAATCCTAAAGAAGAACACAGGCAGCAACCTCTTCCACCTCAGCCACAGCAACTTCTTCCTAGAAACATCACCAAAGGCAAGGGAAGCCAGGGCAAAAATGAAGTATTAGGATTTCATCAAGATAAAAAGCTTTTGCACAGCAAAAGAAACAGTCCACAAAACCAAAAGACAACCGACAGAATGGGAGAAAATATTTGCAAATGACATCTCAGATAAAGGGCTAGTATCCAAAATCTATAAAGAACTTAGCAAACTCAACCCCCAAAGAACAAATAATCCCATCAAGAAATGGGCAGAAGACATGAACAGACATTTTTCCAAAGAAGACATCCAAATGGCCAACAGACACATGAAAAAGTGCTCAACATCACTTGGCATCAGGGAAATCCAAATCAAAACCTCAATGAGATACCACCTCACACCAGTCAGAATGGCTAAAATTATCAAGTCAGGAAACAACAGATGTTGGCGGGGATGTGGAGAAAGGGGAACCCTCCTACACTGTTGGTGGGAATGCAAGCTGGTGCAACCCCTCTGGAAAACAGTATGGAGGTTCCTCAAACAGTTGAAAATAGAGCTACGCTACGATCCAGCAATTGCACTACTGGGTATTTACCCCAAAGATACAAATGGAGGGATCCGAAGGGGTACGTGCACCCCAGTGTTTATAGCAGCAATGTCCACAATAGCCAAACTGTGGAAAGAGCCAAGATGTCCATCGACAGATGAATGGATAAAGAAGAAGTGGTATATATACACAATGGAATATTATGCAGCCATCAAAAGGAAAGAGATCTTGCCATTTGCAATGACGTGGATGGAACTGGAGAGTGTTACGCTGAGTGAAATAAGTCAATCAGAGAGAGACATGTATCATATGACCTCACTGATATGAGGAATTCTTAATCTCAGGAAACAAACTGAGGGTTGCTGGAGTGGTGGGGGGTGGGAGGGTTTGGGTGGTTGGGTGATAAACATTGGGGAGGGTATGTGCTATGGTGAGCACTCTGAATTGTACAAGAGTGATGAATCACGGATCTGTACTTCTGAAACAAATAATGCAATATATGTTAAGAAAAAAAAAGAAGGTAGCAGGAGGGGAAGAATGAAGAGGAGTAAGTTGGAGGAGGAGACGAACCATTAGAGACGATGGACTCTGAAAAATAAACTGAGGCTTCTAGAGGGGAGGGGGGTGGGGGGATGGGTTAGCCTGGTGATGGGTATTAAAGAGGGCACATTCTACTTATTTTATTTTATTTTATTAATTTTTTTAATTGTTATGTTAATCACCATATATTACATAATTTGTTTTGGTGTAGTGTTCCATGATTCATTGTTTGTTCATAACACCCAGTGCTCCATGCAGAATGTGCCCTCCTCAATACCCATCACCAGGCTAACCCATCCCCCCACCCTCCTCCCCTCCAGAAACCTCAGTTTGTTTTTCAGAGTCCATCATCTCTCCTGGTTCTTCTCCCCCTCTGACTTACTCCCCTTCATTCTTCCTCTCCTGCTATCTTCTTCTTTTTCCTTTTCCTTAAAATATGTTGCGTTATTTGTTTCAGAAGTACAGATCTGTGATTCAACAGTCTTACACAATTCACAGCACTCACCGTAGCACATATCTTCCCCAATGTCCATCACCCAGCCACCCCATCCCTCCCACCCCCGACCACTCCAGCAACCCTCAGTTTGTTCCTGAGATTAAGAATTCCTCATATCAGTGAGGTCATATGATACATGTCTTTCTCTGATTGACTTATTTCACTAAGCATAACACCCTCCAGTTCCATCCACGTCGTTGCAAATGGCAAGATCTCATTCCTTTTGATGGCTGCATAATATTCCATTGTGTATATATACCACTTCTTCTTTATCCATTCATCTGTCGATGGACATCTTGGCACTTTCCACAGTTTGGCTATTGTGGACATTGCTGCTATAAACATTGGGATGCATGTACCCCTTCGGGTCCCTCCATTTGTATCTTTGGGGTAAATACCCAGTAGTGCAATTGCTGGATCTAATGGTAGCTCTAATTTCAACTGTTTGAGGAACCTCCATACTGTTTTCCAGAGGGGTTGCACCAGCTTGCATTCCCACCAACAGTGTAGAAGGGTTCCCCTTTCTCCACATCCCCGCCAACATCTGTCGTTCCCTGACTTGTTAATTTTAGCCCTTCTGACGGGTGTGAGGTGGTATCTCATTGACGTTTTGATTTGTATTTCCCTGATGCCGAGCAATGTTGAGCACTTTTTCATGTGTCTGTTGGCCATTTGGATGTCTTCTTTGGAAAAATGTCTGTTCATGTCTTCTGCCCATTTCTTGATGGGATTATTTGTTCTTTGGGGGTTGAGTTTGCTAAGTTCTTTATAGATTTTGGATACTAGCCCTTTATCTGAGATGTCATTTGCAAATATTTTCTCCCATTCTGTCAGTTGTCTTTTGGTTGTGTGGACTGTTTCTTTTGCTGTGCAAAAGCTTTTTATCTTGATGAAATCCCAATAGTTCATTTTTGCCCTGGCTTCCCTTGCCTTTGGTGATGTTTCTAGGAAGAAGTTGCTGCGGCTGAGGTCGAAGAGGTTGCTACCTCTGTTCTCCTTTAGGATTTGGATGGACTCCTGTCTCACGTTTAGGTCTTTCAACCATTTGGAGTCTATTTTTGTGTGTGGTGTAAGGAAATGGTCCAGTTTCATTCTTCTGCATGTGGCTGTCCAATTTTCCCAACACCATTTGTTGAAGAGACTGTCTTTTTTCCATTGGACATTCTTTCCTGCTTTGTCAAAGATGAGTTGACCATAGAGTTGAGGGTCCATTTCTGGGCTCTCTATTCTGTTCCGTTGATCTATGTGTCTGTTTTTGTGCTAGTACCATACTGTCTTGATGATGACAGCTTTGTAATAGAGCTGGAAGTCCGGAATTGTGATGCCGCCAGCTTTGCTTTTCTTTTTCAATATTCCTCTGGCTATTCGGGGTCTCTTCTGGTTCCATACAAATTTTAGGATTATTTGTTCCATTTCTTTGAAAAAAGTGGATGGTATTTTGATGGGGATTGCATTGAATGTGTAGATTGCTCTAGGTAGCATTGACATCTTCACAATGTTGGTTCTTCCAATCCATGAGCATGGAACGTTTTTCCATTTCTTTGTGTCTTCTTCAATTTCTTTCCTGAGTATTTTATAGTTTTCTGAGTACAGCTCCTTTGCCTCTTTGGTTAGATTTATTCCTAGTTATCTTATGGTTTTGGGTGCAATTGTGAATGGGACCGACTCCTTGATTTGTCTCTCTTCTGTCTTGTTGTTGGTGTATAGGAATGCCACTGATTTCTGTGCATTGATTTTATAGCCTGCTACTTGACTGAATTCCTGTATGAGTTCTAGCAGTTTTGGGGTGGAGTCTTTTGTGTTTTCCACATAAAGTATCATATCATCTGCAAAGAATGAGAGTTTGACTTCCTCTTTGCCGATTTGGATGCCTTTGATTTCTTTTTGTTGTCTGATTGCTGTGGCTAGGACTTCTAATACTATGTTGAATAGCAGTGGTGAGAGTGGACATCCCTGCCGCGTTCCTGACCTTAGGGGGAAAGCTCTCAGCTTTTCCCCATTGAGAATGATATTCGCTGTAGGTTTTTCGTAGATGGCTTTTATGATATTGAGGTATGTACCCTCTATCCCTGTACTTTGAAGAGTTTGGATCAAGAAAGGATGCTGTACTTTGTCAAATGCTTTTTCTGCATCTATTGAGAGGATCATATGATTCTTGTTCTTTCTTTTGTTAATGTATTGTATCACGTTGATTGATTTGCGGATGTTGAACCAGCCTTGCAGCCCAGGGATAAATCCCACTTGGTCGTGGTGAATAATCCTTTTAATGTACTGTTGGATCCTATTGGCTAGTATTTTGGTGAGAATTTTTGCATCCATGTTCCTCAAGGATATTGGTCTGTAATTCTCCTTTTTGATAGGATCTTTGTCTGGTTTTGGGATCAAGGTAATGGTGGCCTCATAAAATGAATTTGGAAGTTTTCCTTCCGTTTCTTTTTTTTGGAACAGTTTCAGGAGAATAGGTATTAATTCTTCTTTAAATGTCTGATAGAATTCCCCTGGGAAGCCATCTGGCCCTGGGCTTTTGTTTCTTGGGAGATTTTTGATGACTGCTTCTATTTCCTTAGTGGTTATAGGTCTGTTCATGTTTTCTATTTCTTCCTGGTTCAGTTTTGGTAGTTGATACATCTCTAGGAATGCACCCATTTCTTCCAGGTTATCTAATTTGCTGGCATAGAGTTGCTCATAATATGTTCTTATAATTGTTTGTATTTCTTTGGTGTTGGTTGTGATCTCTCCTCTTTCATTCATGATTTTGTTGATTTGGGTCATTTCTCTTTTCTTTTTGATCAGTCTGGCCAGGGGTTTATCAATCTTGTTAATTCTTTCAAAGAACCAGCTCCTAGTTTCGTTGATCTGTTCTACTGTTCTTTTGGTTTCTATTTCATTGATTTCTGCTCTGATCTTTATTATTTCTCTTCTCCTGCTGGGTTTAGCCTTTATTTGCTGTTCTTTCTCCAGCTCCTTTAGGTGTAGGGTTAGGTTGTGTATTTGAGACCTTTCTTGTTTCTTGAGAAAGGCTTGTATTGCTATATACTTTCCTCTTAGGACTGCCTTTGCTGTATCCCAAAGATTTTGGACAGTTGTGTTTTCATTTTCATTGGTTTCCATGAATTTTTTTAATTTTTCTTTAATTTCCTGGTTGACCCATTCATTCTTTAGTAGGATGCTCTTTAGCCTCCATGTATTTGAGTTCTTTCCGACTTTCCTCTTGTGATTGAGTTCTAGTTTCAAAGCATTGTGGTCTGAAAATATGCAGGGAATGATCCCAATCTTTTCGTACCGGTTGAGACTTGATTTGTGACCTAGGATGTGATCCATTCTGGAGAATGTTCCATGGGCACTAGAGAAGAATGTGTATTCTGTTGCTTTGGGATGGAATGTTCTGAATATGTCTGTGAAGTCCATTTGTTCCAGTGTGTCATTTAAAGTCTTGATTTCCTTGTTGATCTTTTGCTTAGATGATCTGTCCATTTCAGTCAGGGGGGTGTTAAAGTCCCCCACTATTATTGTACTGTTGTCAATGTGTTTCTTTGCTTTTGTTATTAATTGCCTTATAAAATTGGCTGCTCCCATGTTCGGGGCATAGATATTTACAATTGTTAGATCTTGTTGGATAGACCCTTTAAGTAGGATATAGTGTCCTTCCTCATCTCTTATTACAGTCTTTGTTTTAAAATCTAGTTTGTCTGATATAAGGATTGCCACCCCAGCTTTCTTTTGGTGTCCATTAGCATGGTAAATGGTTTTCCACCCCCTCACTTTCAATCTGGGGGTGTCTTTGGGTCTAAAATGAGTCTCTTGTAGACAGCATATGGATGGGTCTTGTTTTTTAATCCAATCTGATAGCCTGTGTCTTTTGATTGGGGCATTGAGCCCATTTACATTCAGGGTAACTATTGAAAGGTATGAATTTAGTGCCATTGTATTGCCTGTAAGGTGACTGTTACTGTATGTTGTCTGTGTTCCTTTCTGATCTTTGCTGCTTTTAGGCTCTCTCTTTGCTTAGAGGACCCCTTTCAATATTTCTTGGAGGACTCGTTTCATGTTTGCAAATTCCTTTAGTTTTTGTTTGTTCTGGAAGCTTTTTATCTCCCCTTCCATTTTCAATGACAGCCTAGCTGGATATAGTATTCTTGGCTGCATATTTTTCTCGTGTAGCGCTCTGAAGATATCTTGCCAGTCCTTTCTGGCCTGCCAGGTCTCTGTGGATAGGTCTGTTGCCAATCTAATATTTTTACCATTGTAGGTTACATATCTCTTCTCCCGAGCTACTTTCAGGATTTTCTCTTTGTCTCTGAGACTCGTAAGTTTTATTATTAGATGTCGAGGTGTTGACCTATTTTTATTGATTTTGAGAGGGGTTCTCTGTGCCTCCTGGATTTTGATGCCTGTTTCCTTCCTCACATTAGGGAAGTTCTCTGCTATAATTTGCTCCAATATACCTTCTGCCCCTCTCTCTCTTTCTTCTTCTTCTGGGATCCCAATTATTCTAATCTTGTTTCGTCTTATCGAATCACTTATCTCTCGAATTCTGCCCTCATGATCCTGTAGCTGTTTCTCCCTCTTTTTCTCAGCCTCTTTACTTTCCATCGTTTGGTCTTCTATATCGCTGATTCTCTCTTCTGCCTCATTTATCCTAGCAGTTAGTGCCCCCATTTTTGATTGCACCTCATCAATAGCCTTTTTGGTTTCGACTTGGTTAGATTTTAGTTCTTTTATTTCTCCAGAAAGGGTTTCTCTAATAACTTCCACGCTTTTTTCAAGCCCAGCTAGTATCTTTAAGGTCATGATTCTGAACTCTAAGTCCGACATCGTACTAATGTCCGTATTGAGTAGGTCCCTGGCTGACGGTACTACCTCTTGTTCTTTTTGCTGAGGTTATTTTTTTCGTCTTGTCATTTTGTCCAGAGGAGAATAGATGAATGAGAGAACAAACTGCTAACAGGTTTACAACGTCCCCAGCAAATATACTGTATACAAGTCAGAAAAGGCCTGAAACCAGGGGAAAAGAAAGGGAAAGAAAGAACAAAGAAAGAGAAAAAAAAAAGAAAAAAGAGAAAAAAGAGAAAAACAAAAACAGAACAATACAAAAAAAGCAGAATGTGATCAAATATGATCAGGCTATTGCATAGATCAGTGCCACACACTAGATTTTGGGCGTATTTTGGTCTGTTAGAAAAAAGTGCCTCCTAAAATTTTAAAGGAAGAAAGACATATATGTACAAAATAAGGGTTGATACAATGAAGGGATAGAGGATGACTGTAAAGATGAAAATTATAAAAGATTTTATAAAAGGACTTGATAAGAAGTTGTTTGAAAAAAGAAAGAAGATTTAAAAAAAAAAGAAAAAAAGGGAGAGAATGTAATCAGGCAGGAGACTAGAACAGAACTATACACTAGTGATTTAGGGTATATTTTTATTTGTTAGAAGAAACTGTATCTCAAAATTTTAAAGAGAGAACAACTTATATATATATGCCAAAAATAAGGGTAACTACTATGAAGGGATAAAATATGACTCTAAAAATGAAAAATAAAAAATGTTTTTTTTTTTTAAAGAGATTGATAAGATGTTGGTTGAAAAAGGGAAAAAGAAGAAAAAGAAAAAAAAACAGTTAACAAAAATTAACTTTGATGAACTAATGAATCATGGTAAAAAAAAAAACCCATGAATTCTATGTGCAGTATTCCCCTAGCGCTGGAGTTCTCCCGTTCTCCTTGATCCGTAAACTTGGTCTTGGCTTGCTGGTTGTTCGTGCTGATCTTCTGGGGGAGGGGCCTGTTGCTGTGGTTTCCAAATGTCTTTGCCGGAGGCTGAATTGCCCCGCCCTTATCGGTCCAGGCTAAGCACCTGCTCGGGTTTGATCTCAGGAGGTTTTGTTCCCTGCAAGCTCTCCGTACAGCCTTGGAGGACCAGGGCAAAAATGGTGGCCTCCAATCTCCACCTGGAGGAGCTGAGAACTCGGGGCCCTGCTCCTCAGTGGGCCCCTAGAGAAAAGCAGTCACTCCCATGTCCCTGGTCTCCAGCCGCACTCCATGCTCACCCGGCCTGTGACCGAGCGTTTGTATCTCTGGCACCCGACCCCGTGTGGAGTCTCCAAACCCAGCAGATCCCTGCGGTGCGTTCCCGTGCCGCTCCTCCCCAGGAAGAAGGGGAGTCTCCCCGGATCTGCCACCTGTTGGGTCCCTGCTGCAGGAGCAGTGGCCCGACTGGGCCGCGGATCACAGTTTATGGCAACCCCAAGCTGAGAGCCCGCGCCTCAGCTCCCTCTCTGCAGCCGGCTTCCCCTCTCCGATACCTGGGAGCTCTGGCGCACTCAGGCTCCCCCGGTCTTTCTGTGACCCCAAGAGTCCTGAGACCCCACTGTCCCGCGAGGGTTCCACCCCCGCTTAGCCACTGGAGCGACGTCCCTCAGTGGAGCCAACTTCTAAAAGGTCCGATTTTGTGCTCCGCGGCTCTAGCACTTGCCAGAAGTGGCCGGCGAGGCCCCTCCCCCGCCATCTATCCTCCCGAATATCGCCTCGGATTCACTTCTCCGCACGTCCTACCTTCCAGTAAGTGGTCGCTTCTCTGTTCAGAGAGTTGTTGCTATTCTTCTCTTTGATCTCCTGTTGAGTTCGTAGGTGTTCAGAATGGTTTGATCCCTATTCAGCTGAATTCCTGAGACCAGACGAAATCTAGGTCTCCTACTCCTCCGCCAAATTGCTCCGCCTCTCAAGAGGGCACATTCTGCGTGGAGCACTGGGTGTCATGCACAAACAATGAATCATGGAACACTACATCAAAAACTAATGATGTAATATATGGTGATTAACATAACAATAAAAATTATTAAAAAAAGGCAATAGATCAATTTGAGTAATATAAAAATATAGGTAAAGATAAACTAATAAGAACAGTGAAAAAAAAAACCTGCAGAATGGTCTTCACTGTGTCCTGTCACCAGGTATAGAATTTCTTGACGATTCCAGTTTTTAGTTGTCTTGGGTAAATTTTTAAAATGCATGTATCTTTGGTTCCTGAAGGCCAATGTTATCTTTCTCACAAATGGTATGCTCTTGATGCATTTGGTAGTGCTTTCATGGGACACCCCATATTAGAGAAAATCCAGTAAAGTTCTCACAGGCTGGACAGCCTCTTACCTTCGTCCTGCTGGAATGAGTCTCAGTTGAAAGTAATCAGGTTCATTTGAAACTATCATTTAACAGTGATAATACAAAGAAAGCTCAGAGGAATGGAACTTACAGCCCATTCATCATATCACTAAACCACATTCACATTTAAAAGGGACGTCCTGGTTTTGCCCATTAAGTGCCCACAAGAGGTTCTTGTAGCTTTTGATTTATTACCTCACATTTTCGGCCTTCCCTTTCTTTAAATATACAGGAAGTTCAAATCTCAAATCAATATGCATAATACTGAATTTGAGACAAGTGGCAAAAATCAAAGACAAAAATAGTCATGAGACATAATTTTATAATCTTTTACTAGATGACAGTCTTACTAAAAGGCTAATGATAACAAGCTATGAGTTTTCCTCTTTTCTTTCTCTTCCATGGTTTAGCACCAAGAGTTTCAGAGTCAGTCCCACAGATAAGATCAAAACCATTTGGCACAGTGAGCCCCTACGATGCCATTTCATGCCTCTATGGCTTTGTTGACACTGCTTCCTTGATCTAGTATACAATTATCCTTTCTTACTGGGTAATTTGAAGTTATCCTTACCTCAGTTAAATTATCTCACATTGATCACCTCTTTCCCCAGGAAGACTTTCTTGACTTCTGGAGGAAGGGGAAGATGTCTTCTTTTTCTCTTGGTACTCCAGCTTACATATTTTAGAGCATTTTACCATACTGTGTGGAAATTATCCCCACTAGGCTACACACTTTGAAAAGAGAAGCTGTGGTTTATCCATTTGTATCCCTAGTACTTTATATAATGTGTTCAGTCGATGTTGGTAGAATCAAGACAATGTAAAATATGTACATGGTATACTTACCAGAAAAGCGGAAATAGATCTCACAAGTAAACGAGTTTATTAGATTTTTAGTGCAGGGAATCCATTTTGAATTCATTGGAGAGCAGCAGGTGTAGTTTACTGGATGTTTTCCATGTCTGAGCCTCTTTCCAAATGAGAGTGTCTACAAGATTGTAAGTGCCATGAGGACAGGAAGTCTGCTGCTTCTGCTTATAGAATTGGCCCTCAAACAATGTCTTTGCTCCCAACTTTGATTATTTATCCAAAATAGATTAGTTCAAGTAGTTAAATGAGTCAAATACATCCACCAGATTTCATTTCTCATATAAAGGCTGGTGTTGAAGTCTTTAAAAAAATTTTGGGTGAGAATCATAATATTTTCATTCATATTCAAGTAATAATATGACTTAGAGGTTAGTATATGTTTTAAGCTCAGACACACCTGATTTGAAACCAAACACCATGATTTTATGCTGTGTGACCTCAGGAAGTTTATTTAATACCTGTAATCTTCATCTCAAAAGAAGGA
The DNA here is from genome assembly GCF_037043125.1 of Eumetopias jubatus. NCBI lineage: Eukaryota > Metazoa > Chordata > Mammalia > Carnivora > Otariidae > Eumetopias > Eumetopias jubatus. Next base: position 23,016,652 of record NW_028274822.1, on the reverse strand, counting down.
TTAATAAATTGTATCCTCTTGTAGCAAGTTGGAGAAACACTCAGATGGTATGTATTAATTGTAAGCTCAGTGCCTGACACAATTGTTCAATAAGTATGAGCTGTTAGTTTTAGAGGTATTAGTCTTTCATTACCAGTGAGATTGAACATTTGACTATATCTGTTAAAAAAACATATCTTTGCTTTTGAGTATTATCTTTTCATTATCTTTATTTATCTATTGGAGGTAAATTTCTGTTTATTACTGAGTTATAAAAGTTTACTATACATAAAAGCAAATTTTTGTGATGCATATTTTGAGTATTTTTACCTAATTTGTCCTTTTATTTAATGTTATCGATAGTTTATTTTACTTTTATACCCAGAAAGGTAATAGTCAGTTTTGCTCTGCAAACATTTTTAGTTCTCTGCACTTTCCTGCCTCCTTTGAAGTTAAGCAGAGTCCTATAATTTGCTTTGGCCAATAACATGTGGCCAGTAGTGATCATGGGAGCAATAGTGATGTCATTTTTGGGCAAATGCTTCAACAGCCAGTGCACAGTTTGCTCTTCCATGCTGATCCTGACAGCATATGTAGAGATGGAGACTGTCAGCCTGCATTCCCAAGGGACTAAAATGAGTGGCACCCTCCCTCCCTAAATCATGTAAACAAAATGAACTTTTGCTAAGTTGAGCTACTGAGATAGGGGACTGCTTATTGCTACAGAATAATTCAGCCTATCCTTACCAATGCAAGGATTTTTTTGTTTGTTGATTCCCCCCCCCACCAGTTTTGTTGAGATATAATTGACACACATCACTGTGTAAGTTTAAGGAGTACAGCAGAATGGTTTGACTAAATATATTTTAAAGTGATTGCCACAATAAATTTAGTTAGCATCCATCATCTCATATAGATACAATGAAAAGAGAAAAAAAAAAAAAAGTCCTTGCAGTGAGAATTCTTAAGTTTTATTCTCTAAAACCTTGATATCATACAGCAGTGTTAACTATAGTCACCATGCTATAGGTTACACCCCCAGTACTTAATTATCTTGTAACTAGAAGTTTGTAGCTTTTGACCACCTTTCTCCAGTTCCTCCTTCTAGCCCCTCCACCTCTGGTAATCACAAATCTGATCTCTCTTTCTATGACTTTTGTTTTCATTTTTTGTTTCTCTTTTAGATTCCACATGTAAATGAGATCATACAGTATTTGCTTTCTCTCACTTACTTCACTTAGCATAATGCCCTCAAGGTCCATTCATGTTGTTGCAAATGGCAGGATTTCCTCATTTTATATGGCTGAATAATATTCCATTTTATGTGTGTATATGTGTGTGTGTGTGTCGCTGACACTTGAACAACACAGGTTTGAACTATGCAGGTCCGCTAATACATGGATTTTTTTTTTTTATAGTAACAGTACTGTAAATGTATTTTCTCTTATGGTTTTCCTAATATTTTCTTTAGCTTACTTTATTGTAAGAATACAGTATACAATCATAAAACATAGAAAATATGTTAATTGTGTTCTTGGTAAGGTTTCTGATCAATAGTAGGCTATTAGTTTTGGGGGAGTAAGTTATACACAGATTTTCAACTACATGGAGGATTATAACCCTAACCTCTGTGTTATTCAAGAGTCCGTTGTTTATACCATAGCTTCTTTATCCATTCATCCATCATTGGACATTTAATTAAGTTGTTTGCATGTCTTAGATATTGTAAATAATGCTATGAACACGGGCATGCAGATATCTTTTCAAATTATTATTTTTGTTTTCTTTGGATATATTCACAGAAGTGGAATTGCTGGATCATATAATTCTATTTTTAACTTTTTGAGGCTCATCCATACCCTTTTCCATAGTGGTTGTACTAGCTTAGAACCCTACCAATAGTGTACACAAAGATTCCTTTTTCTATTTCTGTAAAAAGGTGCCATTAGAATTTTGAAAGGGATTGCATTTGGATCTGTAGATGGCTTTGGTAATATTGACATTTTAACAATACTCTTCTAACTCATGAACACAAGATACCTTTCTATTTATCTGTGTCATCTTCATTTTTCTTTTAATCAGTGCCTTGTACTGTTCAGAGTAGAGCTCTTTCATCTCCTTGGTTAAGTTTAATCCTAAGTTTTTAAAAATTTTATTCCCAAGTTTTTTGTTTTAATGTTATTATGAGATCATTTAGTATATAGAAACATTACTGATCTTTGTAAGTCAATTTTGTATTCCTACGATTTTACAACTTTAATGAATTTAATGAAATTAAATCTTTATGATTTTCTGTATAAAATTTTGTCATCCACAAATAGAATTTTACTTCCTCCTCTTCAATTCTGATGCCTTTTATTTATTCTCTGATTGTTCTGACAAGGATTTCCAGTACTGTGTTTAATAGGAGTAATGAGAGGGGCACCCATGTCTTATTCCTGATTTTAGAGAAAAAGCTTTCAACCTTTCAATGTTGAGTGTGATGTTAGCTCTGGACTTACCATATTTGGCCATTATGTTGAGGTGCATCCTTCTATACCTCATTTGTTAGGAGTTTTCATCATGAACAGGTGATGAACTTGTGAAATGCCTTTTCTGTGTCTATTGAGATAATCATGCAATTTTTCTCTCATTCTAGTAGTGTGATGTACTACATTAATTGATTGGCATATTTTGAAAGATCCTTGCATTCCATGTATAAACCCCACTTGATCATGGTGAACGATCCTTTGAATGTGCTGCTGAATTCGGTTTGCTTGTATTTTATTGAGTGTTTTGAATGTATATTCATCAGGGATATTGGTCTTTAGTTTTCTGGTAGTGTCTTTTTCTGACTTTGGTATTGGGTGATGCTGGCTTCATAAAGGGAGTTTAGGTATGGTTCCTCCTCTTTGATTTTTTGGAAAAGTTTGAGAAGGATTGATGTTAATTCTTCTTTAAGTGTTTGGTAAAATTCATCAGTGAATCCATCTGGTCTGGGCTTTTCTTTGTTGGATTTTTGATTACTGGTTTAATCTCCTTGCTAGTAATTGATCTATACAGATTTTCTTTTTCATTCATCCTTGGTAGTTTGTATGTTTCTAAGAATTTTTCCATTTCATCTAGGTTATCCAGTTTTAAGATTCTTTATATTTCTGTAGTATCAGTCATAATGTCTCTTTTTTAGTTATAATTTTGTTGATTTAGCTTCTTTTTCTTGTTTAACTAGTGATTTGTCAATTTTCTCTATCTTTTTAAAGAACTAAGTTTTAGTTTGGTTAATCTTTTCCCGTTTTCTATTTTATTTATTTCTGTTCTAATCTTTAGCTGTTTACTTCTGCTAATCTTTGGGCTTAGTTTGTTCTTTTTCTAGTTCCTTAAGGCATAAAGGTATCTTGTTTATTTAGGATCTTTCTTCTTAAGGCATTTATTGCTATGAACTTCCCTCTCAGAACTGATTTTGCTGCATCCCATCGATTTTGGTATGTGTGTTTCTATTTTTGTTTGTCTCAAGACACTTTCTAATTTCCCTTGTAAATACTTCTTTGATCCATTGGTTGTGACTGGAGAATGTTGTTTAATTTCCATGTATTTATGAATGATGCAGTTTTCCTCTTGTTACTGTTTGTTTCATACCATTGTGGTTAAGAAGATACTTGGTATGATTTCAGGCTTCTTGAATTTGCTAAGTTTTTTTGTGGAATGATGTGTGGTATCCTAGAAAATGTTCCATGTGCATTTGAAAAAAATATTTTGTCTGCTGTTGTTGGATAGAGTGTATGTATCTGTTAGGTTCATTTGGTCTATAGTGCTTTTCAAATCCCCTGTTTTCCGTATTGATTGTCTGGATGACCTGACATTGTTGAGTGGCAGATATTAAAGTCCTCAACTACTATTGTATTGTTGTTTATTTCTCCTTTTAGCTTTAGTTTTTGTGTTATGTATTCAGCTGTTCCAATGTTGGGTGCATAAATATTTATAATTGTTATATCTTTTTGATGTATTGAGCCCTTTATTCTATAATGAACTTCTTTGTCTCCTTTTTTACTATTTTTATTTTAAGGGCTATTTTGTCTGATATAAGTATAGCTATCCCTGCATGTATGTATGTGTGTGTGAAGGATTAATGTTTGCTTGAAATATCTTTTTCCATCCTGTCACTCTTATGTTTTCTTTAAGGCTAAAGTGGTGTCTTTTTGTAGGTAGTATATCTTTGGATCTTGTTTTCTTTTTGAATCTATTCAGACTTTCTGTGTCTTTTGATTGGAGAATTTAATCCATTCACATTTAAAGTAATTATTGGTAATTAAGGACTTAACATTTCCATTTTGTTCATTGTTTTCTGATTGGTAGATCCGTTATTCCTTTTTTCTTATCTCAATTTTTGTGTGTTTTGATGTCTCATGGTATCAGTGTGTTTTGATTTGTTTATCATGCCCTTTTGTGTAATTACTTTTGTGTAATTTCTTTTTGTGTGGGTGTATGTGTGGTTACCATGAAGTTTACATAAAGTATTTAAAAATTAAGACAACTTATTTGAAACTAATAACCTGACTTCTATACAATTCCTAATTTTTACACTCTTGTCCTCCCCTTCACATCTTGGGTGATTGATATTACATTTACCTATTTTTTAATAATGTGTAACTAAGATTGTTTTAGTTATGGTTATTTTTACTAATTTGTTTTTTAACTTTTAAATTAGTTGTAATTGAATTATGCACCACCATTACCATATTACAGGATCTGTTCTAATTTGAGTATATATATACCATTATTAGGAGTTTTCCATTACCTTCTTATATTTTTTTATGATATTAATTAGTGTCCTTTTATTTTCATTCATAGAGCTCCCTTTAGCATTTTTTGTAAGATCTAATAGTAATAAATTCTGTCAGCTTTCATTTGTTATGGACTTTTTATCGCGATTTCTGAAGGACAGCTTTACCTGGTATAGTATTTTTGCTAGACAGTTTTTGTTTTGTTTTGTTTTGTTTGTTTTTCTTATTTCAGTAATTGAGTATGTTGTCTCCTGGGCTAAAAAGTTTGTATTGAGAAATCTGCTAATAATCTTATAGGAGTTCCTTTATATGTAACTTTTTTTTTCTCTTGCTGCTTTTAAAATTCGTTTTGTTTTTGAGTTTGACAATTTAATTGAAATGTGTTTTGGTGTAGCTGTATTCGTGTTTAACCTACTTAGGATCCTTTGGGCTTCCTGGACCTGGATGTCTATTTCTTTTGCCTGGTTTGAGAAGTTTTCAGCTATCATTTGCTTTAAATATACTTTCTGTCCCTTTCCCTTCTCTTCTGGAATACCCATAATGTGAATATTATTTCTTTTCCTTGTGTCCCATAATTCTCATAGGTTTTCTTCATTCTTTTAAATTTTTTCTTCTTGCTCCTCTGACTGGATAATTTCAGTTGTCCTGTCTTCCAGGTCACTGATTCTGTCTTCTGCATCATAGAGTCTGTTTTTGAATCTCTCTATTGAGTTCTTCAGTTAAGTTATATTTTTCAGCTCTAGGATTTCTGGCTTTTTTTTTTTTAATGGTTTCTGGTTTGTTATTGTTGAACTTCTTGTATTACTTTCCTAATTTTCTTTAGCTGTCTATCCATGTGTTCTTGTAGTTCACTGAACTTGTTTAAGAGCATTATTCTGAATCCTTTGACAATTGATCAGTTTTTTAAGGATCAGTTATTAGAGCTTTATTAGTTTCTTTTGGTGGTGTTATATTTACTTGTTTTTGTTCTGGTCCTCAGTTCCTCATGTTGGTATAAGCACATTCAAGAAAGTGGTTTTTTCTTCCAGACTTTTAGGTCCATTTTGGCAGAAACACTTTGTTACCAGTCAGCTCAGTTTCCATTTCTAGATGTGTTTGCTGGCAGCATTCTTGGGCAGGTGGGGTCTGCTATTGGAGTTTGTTTTTTGGCAAGGCAATTGTTGGAGTTCTGAGGTTGGGGGTAGTGTGCCACTGGCTGAGAACGGCTGGATAGGACTGTTGGCTTGATTCCCTGACCAAGTGAGGCTGTAGGATGGATGTAAAAGTTGTGTGGATTCTGTGGGCAGACTTATTACAGTTGGGGTTGGATACTATACTTAGCAGTAGATATGTCTTGAATTAGCTTCCCTGTCTTGAGGGGGTGGCAGAATGGGACCCAGGGCCTACATGACTCACTGTTTGTGAGCTCAAATCAGGCAAATACCATGCAATGAGTATTCTAGTGAGGTGAGGCCTTTGATTTTTTTCCACAGATAGGGAAAACCACAGGCTGTGCTCTCTGTTCAAGTGCCACTGTAAACAGCGCTATTTGATGGGCTCCACAGCTTCCCACAAGCTCTGCTTAGGTTTTCTGGTTAGGTGAGCTGAAGGCTGTATTCAACAATAAGTGGGGCTACAGATTAGGTTCACTGCCCAAGCACAGCAGGAAAAGCAGCTTCAAAGCTCTTAATGCTCTTTGTTTGACTCAAGCTGACCTATGGTCCAACTTTCCTGCTGAACAGGGCCACTGGCTTTAATCATGGGACAATCAGCTTGGCCTTCCCTGCCTTTAGGCTAGGGAGATGCTGGGTTATGCAGATTTCAGGTGTTCTTGCTAGTTCTGTCAGATGGAGCTGAGGCTATGACTCAGGGTCCTGCCTGGACAAGACTAGGAGGGCCCACTTCAGGCAACTCCCAGATTTTCCTGAACTGGTTTTCTGGTCAGGAGTTGTTGGGAGCTACCTTCTGCAGTGGTAGCTTTTGCCTGGGCATGGGCAGACCAGGCTCCAGGGCCAGCAGAACTCCTTGTTTGGGGATCCATATTAGGCAGACCTGCATCCCCTGGATTCTTATGTCTGACTGTGCTACCAACCTGCCTCTGCAGATGAGCATATTGTTGGTTGTGACTATGCGGTCTCTGCAGGGAGGAATTTGGTTCACCAAGACCCTAGTGCTGGTGCTTGAAAGCCCCCTCCTCCTTGTTCTATCTCAGACTCCCAGTGGTTGAATCCCACAGATTCTCCTATGATCCCCATAGGGAAAAACCAGAGTCAGGGCTCCCATGAGGCAACCTATAATGCTGGGAGGCTGGATGTCACCCCAGGCTGTTTTTTCCCACTGGCGGAACGATAGGCTCAAGGAAAACCTCTTGCTGTGGTGTTGCTTCAGCATAGGGGAGGGGCGGTGTAGTCAATGTGAAGCCATTCCTTTTATCCTTTAATGTAGTCCCTCTTCTCTGTGGTGCAAGGACGTGGCTCACCCTCACTCCCAGCTCTAGGAATTTCTCAGGGGAGCTCTATCCATGAATAGTTGTTATTCTTGTGAGTGGGAGCAAGATGAGGAAAGACCCATGTTGCCATCTTGGTGGTGTCACTCCTCTGCTTATTATTATTTTTAAATGTCACATTTAGACATCTTTTCCTTAAAAGTACCTGCCTTTGCTATTATGCTGTAAAAGTCCAGAAAGACCATTCTATTGGAGTGTCCAAATATTGACTGAATGGCTTTTTGAGGTAGTAAGTTACCTGTACATAAATGTTTTAAAGCAGAAGTTATGGCTGTGTGTCATGAATGCTGTATATTATTATATGAGTAAGCAGCATAGTTGACCTTTAAGTTTCCTTCCAGCTGTTTGGATATTAAGTATAATGCATAGTTACTACTCTTAAAGGACTTGCAATGTACCTTGGTATTTGCAAAGACAAGGTAGAAGTTGGGGAAAAGATTCTTCCATCTTTTCCCAAATAATCAATGATAAATATGCAGATAAAGTTATCCCTACTTTGTAGAACAGCTGTAGATTTCCAACTGTACATTAAAGTTCTGTGCTTGTCAGTATCTCATCAGTGACTCAATTTGGCCCAAACAGTACAAAATAAAAAATAATACCTTTTTATATAACTTGAACAGATTCCTTACTGAGAACATATTTTGGTGGTGGTGGTGTTTGAGTTGTTATGTAGCTGAACTAATAAGTCAAGACAGTATAAGGGATGTAGAGCCCTACTGGATCCATATAAGAGGATGATTTCAAAGCACCATTAACTAAAGAGAACGGTATTTCTTACCTGCTCTGACCATGGCAGCCCCTGAAGCAGTTGACACGGGGGTCTGGCAGCATCTGAGCTGCTGAAGTATCTCAGAGTAGCAGCGTTCTTTATTTTCTGTGCCACCAAATGACTCCTTAAGGGCAGACTCTCCCATTCAAATGGGCTCCCAGAAGATACTTTCCACCTCTAATTGCTCTCCTCCTCCTTTTAGTCCTCATGGTTCTTGAGTTTTGGGGGAAGGCTCAAAAGGTTTAAAGCTAACTAAAGATAATTCAAAGAATTGTATAAAAATTTTCTTCCAAACTATGTATTTAGGTTCTTTGTAGAGAAGCACCAAAGGATGAGCTATTAAGAAAACTGTAACATTAAAATTTGACTGGGAAGATTTTTGCTTTTTTCCATCTCATGTATACTATTTAAATGACTTTTTCCTTTCATCATTATAACTTTCTTGTTCCCATTCGTCTCAGCTTTTTCACCTTTGGCATCCAAGTGTAGGTGTCTGTTGTACAGAGAAGACATGTTGGAGAAAGCAGGAGGGAAGTGAACTTAAGTCCCTTGCCACCATTAATGTTACAAATATCTGAACTTGAAGCTTTTATAAAATTATCCTCTAACTTCTACCTTTTAACAGTGATGTTGGGTGGCTAGTTTTATGTACCAGTTTCAAAATCCTAGGAGGAAACATTCTGAAATACCTAGCATTTTCTTCAAAATCTACCTTGACTTCCATTCTACATGCATTTTTGAAATGTAGGCATGCACAAATTTGCATAATTCCTCCTGCCTTTCTCTTCCATTTTCATTACCTTCTCACTGAGCCAAGGATCCCCCTGTCTGGACTCTTTTTATCTTCTAGAGAAATTAAACATTTGTGTTGTGTTGTGCTGTGTTGTGTTGTGAGGTGTAATTCCTCACTGGTGAAGGGATCTAATGATGTATATGCTTTGTAAATACCCTGTAAGTTCATCCTAACTTCTAGAGGTAGGTGTTGCCACCATTTCTCAACAAAGTAAATCAGGTTGGTTATGGACTGGATTTTCTGCTATTGGTTTAGAATTTAGCTTTCTAGGGTGTGTGTCTTAACTATATATATATATATATATCTTTACTATAGTTTAGCAGTTTTTATGTGGAAGGAAAAGGACATATGTGATTTTAGCCTCCTCATAGAAGTCCTCTAGATTCCTTAACTATAGTGATGAATGATTTTAACTTTAAGACAATGGTGTTTATTTTCCTATTTATTGCAGGAAATATGCTTACTTGTCATATGTGTGTTACAGGAAATCAAATTTAAGTTTGCTTTAAAAATGATGGTAACTTCCCTTCTTATTAACTCAAATATAAAAACAATCCAATTCTCTTGAACTAAGGAAATAGTACCTTCCCCCCCTTTCTTCAAGTACAGTGAGTTACTCTAAATGTTGATTTTTACAGTAAAACTTTAAAACTCTATGAAGAATGTTGGCTTCACCATCAATGTAATGATTTTTAAATTAACCTCCAATACTAATTGATTTATAGTTTGCACTTCTTTGGAAGAAGAAAAGGAAAAAGAATATCTGATGGTTCTTGTAAGTTTGCATTCTGATTCAAAAGAGTAAAAAAAAAATTAAGAAAATATGTATATAATTGGGAATAAGTTGGATAGCCCAGAAAATAAGAATAGTGGCTTTTCATTTATCTGTAATATCCCTAGAACTAAGATTATGTATACATTCATCCACTTGTATTTCTCTTTTTGAGAAATAATTGACATAAATCACTGTATAGGTTTAGGGAATATGGCATAAGGTTTGATTTACATATATTGTGAAATGATTGTCAGAAGTAGTTTCAACTGACATCGATTTTTTTCATTTAGATACAATAAAAAAGAAAAAGGAAGAAAAAAATTTTCTTTGTGATGAGAATTTTTTTAAAGATTTTATTTATTTATTTGAGAGAGAGAGAGAGAGAGTGAGTGAGAGCAGGTGCTGAGGGGAGGGGCAGAGAGAAAGGAAGACAGCAGACTCCCCAGTGAGCACGGAATCTGATACAGGGGCTTGATCCTAGGACCCTGGGATCATGACCTGAGCTGAAGGCAGATGCTTGACCAACTGAACCACCCAGGCACCTCTTGTGATGGGAGTTCTTAAGATTCACTCTTTTAATAATTTTCCTATATATCATACAATAGAGTTAGCAGTAGTCATCACGTTGTATCTTATATTCCTAGTACTTGTTTACCTTGTAAGTTTGTACCTCTTGAATATCTTCCTCCAATTTCCCCTCCTCCAACCCTCTACCTCTGGTAATCACAAGTCTGATTTCTTTTTCTATGGGTTTGGGTTTTTTTGGCTGTTGTTTTTTTTTAAGATTCACATATAAGTAAGATCATACAGTATTTGTCTTTCTCTGTCTGACTTATTTCATATCCACCAAGATCATCCATGTTGTTGCAAATTGTAGAATTTCCTCATTTTTTATGAATGAATGATATTCCATTATATATGTATACACACACACATACATATATATATATAAAATACATACATACCTACCACAACTTTTTTGTCTACTCATCTGTCAGTAAACACTTTGATTACTTCTCACCCAGTAGTCTCAGCTGTTGTAAATAATGCTGCTATGCACACGGGGGTGCAGGCATCTTTTCAATTTAGTGTTTTTGTTTCCTTTGGATATATTCCTGGATGTGGAATTGTAGACTTATATGGCAGTTCCATTTTTATTTTATGAGAGATCTCCAGACTGTTTTCCATAGTGGCTGTATTAATTTACAATCCTACTAACAGTGTACAAGGGTTCACTTTCTCCACATCCATGCCGATATTTGTTATTTCTTGTCTTTTTGACATTTATTGAAGAGACTGTCTTTTCTCTATTGAGTGTTCTTGGCTTGCTTGTCAAATATTAGTTGACAGTATCTGCTTGAGTTTGTTTCTGGTCTCCTGATTCTGTTCTCTTGGTCTATTTGTTTTTATGCCAGTACCATACTCTTTTAATTACTGTAGCTTTATAGTATAACTTGAAATCAGGAATTGTGATGCCTTCTGTCTGTTCTTTCTCAGCATTGCTTTGGCAATTTGGGATCATTTGTAGTTCCATATAAATTTTAGGATTGTTTTTACTATTTTTGTAAAAAATTCTATTGGAATTTTTTTAGGGATTGCATTGAATCTATAAACGGCCTTTGGTATTACTGAGATTTTTAACAATATCATTCTTCCAGTACAAGAACATAAAATAACTTTCCATTTATTATGTTGTCTTTGATTTCTTTTATCAGTGTCTTATAGTTTTTAGAGTACAGATCTTTTACTTCCTTGGCTAAATTTATTCCTAACTATTTCATTGTTTTTATGATATTGTATTTTTTGTCTGTGTTTCCATGGTTTCAGTACACATGTTTAGATGTATACAAACTTTAGTTTTAAATTATCTCTTTTATATTCTGAATCCCTCAAAGACAGGGGTATTATCTTTTGTGTTTTTAAACTTCATCCTATGCTTGTCTTAGCACAGTGCTTAGAATGGTGTCAATTTCTGTACATTTAATAAAGTTACACTAAATTTGTATTACTTGGACCTACATAGAGGCCCGCAAAATATTTAATTATCCAAAGAGATGAACCACAATTAAGAGAAATAGATAAAAGTCAATAAAACAATTTTTTTCTAAGGTAATTCTTTTTTAAAAATTTAGAGTATAGTTGGCATACAAAGTAATATTAGTTTCATGTAGGTGTACAATTTAGTGATTTGACAAGTTTATACATTATATTATATTCACCATCTATCCCATTACATCACTATTACAATATCATGGACTCTATTCCTTATGCTGTGCCTTTTATTCCCATGACTTATTCATTCCATAACTAGAAGCCTGTATCTCCCTCTCCCCTTCAACCATTTTGCCCAATCTCTTACCCTCCTCCCCTCTGGCAACCATCAGTTTGTTCTCTGTAATTATAGGTCTGACTCTGCTTTTTGTTTTATTCATTTTTTTTTTTGTTTTTAGATTGCACTTGTGAGTGGAGTCATAAGATATTTGTCTTTCTCAGCCTGACTTATTTCACTTAGCATAATACCCTGTAGGCCCATCTATGTTGTCTCAAATGGCATGATCTCATTCTTTTTTATGGGTGCATAATCCTGTGTGTGTGTGTATGTGTGCGCACGCGTGTGTGTGTATGCATGTGCACATTTTCCTTATCCATTGATGTATTGGTGGACACTTAGGTTGCGACATTTACTTTAAAAAACAAAACCACCTGCTTTATTTGGTTTCCTAGAAGTTTGTTCATGGCCCAACAATCTCCTTCACATACACCCAGTGTTCCATTTTCTAAGGAATTTATTCTCAAGATGAAGGCCTTGAGGTACAGTCCCACACCTAAAATAAAGTTCTTATTTTGCTCTTGGGGTCTACTTAAACATGGAAATTATTTTTGAAAGATTATCTTAAAGTCAATTATGTTTATTTATTGACCTCTTATTATTTACAAGTTATTGTGGTAGGTGCTTGCAGAATACAAAAATAAGACATAGTCCTAGTCATTAAGGATTAGAATTTAACTGGGAAACAAAATAGTCACAAATAAAGATTTAACTAACAATTCAAGTGCCAAATGAGGATGCTATATGAGTTCAGGTAAAAAGAACCTCAATGATACTGGTACTAATAAAGCTAGTAAACATTTATACAGCATATATTATGTTCAGGGCACTACTCTGAATATTTTACATATATTAACCCACTTTAATTTTCACAGTAAACCCATTTTGTAGGTACCTATTATGTCCATTTAAAAGAGAGGACAATGTTACACAGATAGGTTAAGTAACTACATAAGGTCACACAACTGGCAACAAAACCTAGAATAGAACTCAGATTAGTAGTAGTATAGAATATCATGGAGGGCCAGTAATATGAACTGGACACAGAAGATGTTAATCACCAGAAAGATAATTAGGAAGCTCCAGTTCATGTAAGTCAAAGTTTGAAAGTAGAATATGTGAAACTAGTTCAGTCTTGCAGGATCTGAGATATTATCTAAGTATAAAATGAACATGTAATTTATTTTTTCATGGGGCCATTTTTGAGAGTGAAAGGGGTGGTTAACTGGGTATGATGTTTGGACAATAGGCACAAAGTGTGCAGTGTCATGCAAACTGAGACCTATGGTCATCCTAGTTGTACCCCTCACTCATTCAAACAAGGACCCCCATATCCTTAAATTATTTCTGGCTATGGTAATTGTGTGATCAGGCTGCATAGCCCATATCAAGTTGTACAAAATGTGGAGGAGAAAAATAAGCTTTAGTTCTGCTCTAAGGGTTTGGTTCAATGTCTGCACTTCAGTGCAATTATCTTTGACAGTCTGGACTCCTAGACTTTGGTCTTTGCCTTCTTAGAGCTATTTTTCTTCTTTCACTGTTTCTGCATTAATGAATTTTATGGACACAAACTCTGACCTGCTTGAACTTATGCAATCCACTTGATCATCTGGGGTATGTCAACAGTGCAGAATACTGACCTACACACTGATTGACTTATGGAACTTGTCAGACTCTCCCTGCGGAGCCAAAATTACATCTTTTGTGTAGCCCTAGCTACTCTTAGCTGGATCTGGCTCTTTACCACCTATCAAAATGATGACTTTTAAATATGGTGTCGTTATGGGACAGAAGTTGGAGTAGATCCTATGTGAAGTAAAGACATTTTCCTGTAGATGGGGAATAAGGGTTGGAGAATGGGTTATTAACGGATTTTGGTCAGAAAAATGACAAGATGAAAGTAAGATAGATCTGTTGGGACATGTAGGATAGATCACAATGGGACACTGAGGCTAGCAGACCAGTCAGGTGGACATGTAATCGTCCATAAATAACGTACAAGACGTTCTATGACGGCAGCAGTGCGAAGCCAAGAAAAACAGGTTGAAGAAATATTACAAAAGAATTTTCAGAACACAGTGACTTTCCAAAACCTGGAATGTGGCATAGAGTTCTTTGGGTTCAGTGAATCAGTGAATATTCTCTTTTTTTTTAAGGTTTTATTTCTTCATTTGACAGAGAGACAGCGAGAGAGGGAACACAAGCAGGGGGAGTGGGAGAGGGAGAAGCAGGCTTCCTGCGGAGCAGGGAGCCCGATGTGGGGCTCCATCCCAGGACCCCGGGATCATGACCTGAGCCGAAGGCAGACGCTTAACGACTGAGCCACCCTGGCGCCCCATCAGTGAATATTCTTGTTGACTTATTTTGTGTTAATTGGGTGAGGGAGAAAGTGATAGTGTTTCTTCTTTGTTTTCCCAAAGGATACATCCTATTAGAATGTATCTTTTTTTTTTTTTTTTCATGTCTGTCAACCACATTTCCCTTAGTATCATCTCCTCCAGAGCCAATGGGGCATTCAGCTTTTCATCTTCAAGATGTAACTCACTGGCTGGAATTGGCTGGCACAGGAACATACTTTAAGTGGTAGCTTAATCAGGTTAGCTAAGAGGGAACTGTGTTTCCATAAATTTCCTTCTCTGTTCCAGGTTAGGAATGGGAGAAATTTGCATGCTATTTGGAAGGCAGATATGAAGCAGCAGCCGTTTTTAATACTCTGAAGGTCAGTACCTGAACTGTGACAGCTTGCACATGTTATCGCTGACCTGCTGGTTCACCATATGAGCACTGGGCAGCATGACAGGTGCCTATAGAAGCAAGACTTTGACTAAGAATATGGCGTGGAATAACAAGTGAAAGTAAGGAATATAATGGGATTCGTTGGTTGCTTTTAGGTGTGGTGTAGAACTTAGGGAAAGAAAATTATAAGCTCAGGGCTTTAAATTCCCAGCTCAAAGTCTGGGGGAAAAACCAGGACACTCTAAGTCTGCCCTGAAGGAAACCCTTCTCTCCTATTGCCTCATGGCTGAGATTTCTGAACATTGAATCCAAAGTCTACACTTGGCACATGGTTAAATTGCCAATCTCACAGAGTCTGTTATGTTAACGTTAGGGCCATTAGTTTGGAGGTAGTGGTATCCTGAAAACTGGGTTCATATGTGCAGATTCCATGGAATCTGGGGATGTTGGACCCTTGAATTTTACTTTTATTTTTTATACCTTTTACCAGTAGAAGCAACCTTTCTGTTTTCTATTCCTTTCTGAGGAAGTTAGTATCCTCTTGCCTGAAGAACATGAAATGGGCCCCATTTGCCTTCCAAAAGACTGTTGTTCTTCCTCAGGGTCAATACGTAAATGTTCCATTGCTTCTAGACTTATAACCAAACCCAAATCCAGACAATGACTAATAGAGTAAGGCACAAAGTATGACTTATGAAGAGGTATAATATAGAAGAATTATAAGGTTTTGCCAATTTATACTGATGGTAACCTGGGGGAAAATATAGGAATATATTCTAAGTGTGTAGAGGACAAGTAGAAGGAATAAAATGTTGGGCTCGATGAATTTGTTGATATGGCTTACTAAACAGTAATTCTGGATTCAATATGTCACCTTGAATAACTGGGGGGGTCTCTCTAAAAGTCTTCTTGGTTGTTTGAAATTTGTACCCCAAAGTCTCCTATGAATTGGAAATGCCAAACTAAAAACTAATGAAGTAGAAATGCCAGAACTTCCTTGGTATATTGTAGAGGAAGATATCTAAAGGCTTAGTGAGCCCAATATGCTGGAATACATTTCTCAAATAAACTCTGTTCATCTGTCCCCTAACTATGTCCCCCAGGAGGCTCCAGAAGACAATTTCTTCTCCAAGGCTGTGATAAAAACATTTGTGAGGAGAGTATCTTTTTAAGAGTTTTTTGATAGCTATTCTCTGAATTCCTGCCAGTAACAGGAATGAGCTTGGAAGAAGACCTTGAACTCAAAGTGAGAATGCAGTTGGTTGGCACCTTGATTTCAGCCTGAGCAGAGAAGCCAGCCACCTTGTGTCAGATTTCTTGCCTACAGAATGGAGAGCTAATAAATAGATGCTATTTTAAGCTAATAATTTTGTGATAATTTGTTGTGCGGCAATAGAAAATTAATACAGGTAGCAAAGGCCAAGCAGAGGCCATTAAAATTCCCTCTCTCCACCAAAATAGTTTGATGATAATAATACCACCACCATCACATTGCTAAGGGAATTACAGAATTATTGTCACCATCAAGGACTTGAAATATGCAGGAATGGTGATCCCCAACACAACTCCATTCAATTAACCTTTTTGGCCTATGAAGAAAACAGATGGATCTTGAAGAATGACAGTAGATTACCATGCATTTAATTAGATGATAACTCCAATCTACCTGTTGGTCCAGATGTGGTTTCATTGTTATGGCAAACTGACATATCATTGCGTATGCAGTTATTGATCTGGCAAATGGTTTTTTTCTCTGTACCTATTAGCAAAGACCACCAGAAGTAATTTTCTTTCATCTGGAGGGCTCAGCAATAGACACCTTTATTATTTTAACTCAGGGCTATAGCCACTCTCCAACCCTATGTTATAATCGAATTCATGAGAACTTTCCTCACCTGTCCAGGTCATGGGGTATCATACTCGTCCCTTACATTGATTATATCATGATAAATGGATCTGATGAGCAGAAAGTAAAACAATCTTTAGTTACCTGATTTAGACCGTTGGTAGAAAATAAATTTCTCCCAAATTCATCGTCACCTAATATTTCTTTCCCATTGCTGTTACAACAAATTACCAGAAACCTAGGGGGCTAAAAACAAAACAGATTTATTGCCTTACTATTGTGTAAGTCAGAAGTCCTATAATCAAGGTGTTGCTAGGGTCGTGTTTCTTTTAACGACTCCAGGGCAGAATTTGTTTCTTTGCCTTTAAGAGATTGCCTGCATTTATTGCCGTATGGCCCCTTCCTTATCCCCAGAGCCCATAGCATAGCGTCTTTTAAGCTCTTTGCCTTTCTCTCTCTCTCTCTGACCTTTTCTTCTTTTATCACACCATCTCTGACTTGAACCCTCTGCCTCCCTCTTAAACGCTTGTGATACATTGTGTTCGCCTGGATAATTCAGTATAATCTTCCTATCTCAAGTTAATCATATGTGCAAAGTCCTTTTGGACAGGTAACATGTTCACAGGTTTGAGACATTAGGATGTGGACATCTTTGGGAGAACATTATTTTGTCCACCATATGTCTCATGAGAATGAAATTTCTCAGGGTCCTTTGATATGAAGCAGTCAAGATAACCTTTTCAAAGTGAAGGGCAAGTTTTCGCATCAGTCTGTTTCTGCTCCTAAAAAGTATCCATAGTAATTGCATTTTGTATTTTGGAGGGAACATGTATCTCATCTGGGCCTTACACTACAACCATTTATTGAGTAATCTGAAAAGCTACCAGTTTTAAATTGGGTCCAGACAAGGAAGAGAAAGCTCTGTAATAGGTCCAGTGGGCAATGTGAGCTGCTCTGCCTCCTGGACTATATGATCCAGTAGATCCAATAGTACTTGACAAGTGTCAGACAAGAATGCCTTTTGAAAGGCTCTCATAAGCAAATCACACTGCATGCCCTCAGGATTTTGGAATATCACTATGCTAATCTCTGAAGATAATGATTATCATTTTGAGAAACTGCTTCTGGCCCCAGGAGAGACTGAATACTTGGCCAAGGACTACCTAATTCCTATGAGACCTAAAATGCCCACTATTAAATATGTATTGTATATAATTCCATGCATAAATCTGGATACACACAGCAGCACTTTATCATAAAATGGAAGGGGTATCTATAACATAGGGTTTAAGCAGATCCTGAAGGCACAGGTGCGCTCATAAGTCTAGTGGCCCAAATGCCCATGTCTCATACTTATGCTGTATTTCTTCCTCCCTCTCAACATACACTTATAGTCTCACAGGGATTTCCATATTAAAAAAAAAAGCGGTGAAACAAAATTCATTCAGTGGGCATAACTCCAAGTGGTGTGCTTGGATTTTGCCCGGGCGGAGACATAGCCAGAGGTATGGATCTATACTGATTCATCTAAAGTACCAAATGGTTTGGCCAGATGGTCAGAAATTTAGAAGAAACATAATTGGGTATTGGTGACAAGGAAGTCTGGATCAAATTTTTATTTATACACCTTTGCAGATTAGCAGGATTTGTGAGATATTAGTATCATGTAAATGCTCACGAAGGAGTAACTTCACCGAGGAGGATATTAAAAACTGAGTGGAGAAGATAATGTGTTCTATGGATATCAGTCAGTTTCTCTCCCTAGCTCCCTCTGTATTTACCTAATGGGTTCATGAACAAAGTGGCCTGGCTGGAAAGGATGAGGGTTATGCATGAACTCAGCAACATGGACTTCCATTCACCAAAGTTGATCTGGCTGAGGCCTTTGCTGAATGCTCAACATGGCAGAGACTGATAAGCCCATGAGAAGATACCATTTTCTCATGTTCTCTTACAAAAGTCAATGAAAGATTACGACAGTCCAGTATAGGCAAGACTGCTAATGGCCCAAACCATTCAGGAGTGAGGGTTTAGATTAACCTACCAAGCAAGGAACTAAAGGTAACTGAGGTAGTTGCTGAGGGCGAAGGAAATATGGAATGAGTAGTGGAAGAACGTAATTCTAAAAAACGTGTTTAACCATGTGACCACTTATAGAAATGAGAACTGTAATGGTGATGAGTATATATCTATCTTGTTTTGATGTGAACATACTTTCTATATTAACCAATTCTTTTTTTCCTTCTTTCTCTTTTATTTTTTACCACCTAAAGTAATATGTACTAATAATATTTAATTTTATATTAAAGGGGAGTAAGGGGGATATGTCATAGCCAGATGAGGAATGAACATTCTCAAAGATGAATAAAGGGACTTGTATCCTCTTTTGTGGAAAGTATTAGCATGTCTTCAGTTTTATGAGGGACAGTTGCAAAAAGTTAGGTAAAGCATGGTTTTTCTATTTTGTTTATTTGGAAGTTTTAAGTATGATTAAAAGAGGAGTATGTGGATGCCAAGGTAATAGGGATGAATTCTAGTGGCTCTGTACCCTTTCAAATTAGTTAAGCTGAAATTACCTTTTCCACAATTCCATTCCCTGTATACTACTTAATTAAAGTTGGGAGAAATTTGTTCAATATTTTGAAAGTGGAAATAAAGCAGCAACCATTTGCAATTCCAGAATATCATGGAGAGTGGGTGCAAAATGGCATTGCTCTTTAAGAGATTTGGGTAGGAACGTTCCTTTTTATGGGGCTTAAAGAAAGACTTCACAGGGCTCCTCAGAGTTAGCCTGCAGTTTCACTGTGACACCAGTAGGGGAAATGCAGTAGTTCTTGCTGTGCTGGCTCAATTTTGTGTCCAGTCATGGCTGCCTCAGAGGTACTGTTCCCACTTGTTACTGGAAAGTTCCACTGTTAGTTCAGAAAAGTATTTTCAAAACAATACGCACATATCACTCCAAATAGAGACATAGATCAAATACATAGAGAAAATAAACTTATTTTAAGTCATCTTACTTCTTCTCTGAAGTAGTTTCCAAATTTGGGTAATTGCTAGGCTATTCAGAGTCACTTAAATAGAATGCACATCTTGTTAAGGGACATTTATTCCCTAGAAGCTTGAAAAATATTTTTTAGTGTACTTAGTTGATGCATGATTGGAAGTGCATAACTGTGACTGAATTTATATCAAAAAAGTAGGTAATTTTATGATCATTAATAATGGTTGTAGCTATGCAGGCCAAGACAATGATACGGGTAATTGAATCTCATGCTTCAGAGCACAAAGTGATTGCCATGATGAAGTCAGGGAAAAATGTCTGGCCCCATGTACAACATTAAACATTTGAATACTTAGGTAGGTGGAGATGAAGAAAGATCAACTCTTCCTGAGGCATGAGGGATTTTATGCAGAAGAACATCTCATTGGATAAAACAGTGGTATTGGTTCTGCATTAAAATGAATTATAATTTCTTTTCAACTTACATGTTATATAGGACTATGGGTAGGTTTGAGTCAAACCTATGGTTATAGGAGTGACAGCTCTTGTCTGGCATACTGAGCAGGCAAAGAAAACAGTCTTGAGACACATGGAAGGAAAAGGGAAGGAGAAAGGGGGAGGAAAAGGAGGAAGGGAGAAGAGGAAAGGATGACAGGAGTCCATTTTTGAAGCTCCAGAACCAAAGACATCTGAGAAATAGACCCTGAGCCCAAAAGTGCTGGCACTGCCAAATAGAAGCAAGAACAAGACATTTGGTCATTCAAAAAAGGACCACTAATAAGCAAAAATTCAGTGTTTTCCTTGACCGGTGGCAGCTCCTACAGAACATCTTGCCTTTGATTCCTCATAGTGAGGAATGACAGTAATGCATGCACCACCCAAGCAGCTTTTCACTGAAAATATGGCCATCCTTCTTAGCTCAGTAGACAAAATGTTTACATATGTTCCATTCACTCAACAAATACTTTTGGAGCATGTACTGTGCCTATATGATCCAGGAGGAAAAAATATGGAAGGATCACTCCCAGTTTCCCTCCACACCTTGATTCATTTCTTCTCACAGGGAAGTGAGTAGACCTTTAGTAGCAAGCCAGCTTTGGCTACAAACACAAAGCCATATTGTTTAATCCTCTTTATCACCAGTAAAGATGATCTTTTGCTCTTTACATATCTCCTGTGTCATCTTTGTCCATTGATTCTAAGTGTGAAAGGGGGAAAATGGTACAAGAAATTCCCAATATTGAGTACTGGAGAAAGTAAAAATAATATAGTGTCCATTTCCTATCACTATGTACCTTACAGTTTAGCTTTATAGATCACCTTTTTATTTCATAGTTCAGGCACCATGTTCCCATGAAGTGTTTCCTGGATCTCATCCCTCACCAGGTTTGGCTTAGGGGTTAAAACCTAGATTGAGTTAAAAAGATGAATTGGATCTGAGATTCTCTTTGCTTCTGGTTTGTGCTTTTCTTTATTGCAGCCCTAAATACATTATATTAAAACCAACTCTTTGGTTTTCCTATTTATCACCACTGCTAGAGAGTTGTCTCTGACCCAAACAGACCAGTTTCCGTATTTGTATTCTCAGCTCCTAACACACCTTTGAGATACTTGGCCTTCAGAAATTATTTTCTGAGTTAAAATCAATTGCCCTCTGGAATTTACCTAAAGTCTTAGTACCTTTTACATTTAAGACAATATCTAGATTTCATATGCCTGGTATTCCCACACTGTTCACCAGGAAGGGCTGGTAAATATGCTGGTGCCCTCACCATACCAGAGAATAACAGGAATTTCTCTTTCTCTGCTAGGAGAGAAGGTTGAGGTGACATTTTATGGCCCAGATATCTCTGTGAGAATCATAAGCTGTTCTTCTTAACTAGAAAGTGACCTTGGCTGTTAGAGCTAATCATTGGCCCATCAGGGTTCCAGTTATAGCTTCCTGTTGGTCTCGGCCCCCTTATGCTTACCCCCTAGTCAAAGCACTGGCTTATCACAATATCTTCTTAACTGTATGTCCTGTCCTTGGTTTATCTTCTCCAAGTGGAGTGTGGTAAAAGGAGTCCTGGATTATGAGAGACATGCCTAACTGTTGGATATTGATTAAATCATTTAATTCTTGAGGATTTGATTCTTCTTGAAGGAAATGGGATAAACTCTTGGGTTCTTCATCTCTGAAATGGAGTTGAAATAAGATATTGCTTAGGATTCCTATAAGATTTTAAAAAATAGAGTGAATTACTAAGGTGGCTTTATAAATTTATTCAGTTCACATATGTCTCCCTTCTCTAAAGTCCTAAAGCAGTTACTATTCTGTCCCACACAATTTCTCAGTTGATTATATATATTGTCTGGTACTGTTCACTAATTGTTTCTTATATAAAAATCTTGTTTCTGTAAATAGGTTGTGTACTCCTTGGGTTTAGGAAACATGTCTTCTGCTTCCTCATATGCCCTACGTGTTGGCTCTTTCCAAATCTCTCTCTCTTTGAACCCGGGTAACTCCCTGGTCTCTTTGTTCTCTCCTTCAGTTCTAACGTGAAATGTTTAGAGTTCTTCAAGCTTACAGCATTTTCTTAATATAGTAGGACATTTGGCTCTCATCTAAATCATGGGAATGAAGTATTATAATTTGTAAAAGAGAAAGCTGAGTCTTAAAGTTGATTTTTTTCCCATTGTCTCTTTACTTAGTTAAGAGGTGGGACTAGGAGTAGAATTAGATTTTTTCCCCTAAAAATTGTGTTTTAACCATTTATCTTGCATTATGGCAAAAGAAAAAAAGAACAAGAAAGAGAAAGAAAAATAAGATACAGGGCATCAAGGAATTTTCACTATTAAGTTGTGACTAAGGGGAAGTAGTGCCATACAATACTTGCAGACAAGGGTTTTTGTTGATCTGAAAGAATGTGAAAGGAATGTATGAAGCACACGAGAATCTGTAGTGAAGTTGAGACAGCATCCCTACTTTTGAGGTGACATCCATGGAAGGTACAATCACGTTTCAATCTGTAAGCAATGCAGATGTGAATGTGCTGTTTCCCTTATCTCACAACCTCAACTATGAGGAACACAATGAGCACCACACAAGTAGCAAAAGGGTTTCTCAGTGACAAGAATAACATAAAAATTACATGCCGTGAAGATCATAAACAGTTTTCATGAAGTATTTTCAGAGTCCTCAAAGCCTACCCACTTGCATACAGCTTTACTAACTTTATCACAGTCTTGATTATGTGAGGTTTCCCATCTCACAGAAGAATAGAAATAAACAAGATTGTAAAACTGTAAGAAGTACTGGGAGAAACAGGCATGGTGGTCAATGGCAAGAATTGATTGCGTGACAGTAAAAGATAAGAAGGAAGAGCAATAGGATGATAACTCAAAACTCCAATAGTTCAGGGACATTCACAAAAGGGGGCATCACTGTTAGAGCCCCATAAATCTTCTACTAGAGCCAGTTATTCACCCACTCATCTGCCCATCCATTAATCTGCTAATTTAGCAAGTATTTGTGTGCCAGGCATTGTTGAGGATCTGCCATATGAAGATGGATAACCCGTTGTCCTTGTTTCTGTTTAGCTCAGAGTCTATTTGGGGCAAGAAGTAAGTAACCCAAGAATTACAATAATGTTAGGGAGAATGGTAAGCAAAAGAAAAGAAATGCAAATACATCAGGTGTCTTGGAAGCTCAGAGAAGAGATACCTAATCCAGCTGGTGGAGAAGGGGAAAGAGGGAAGGAGGTAAGGAAACTGGTAAGAGAGTGTGTTGTCAGGTAAGGAAACAAAATTTGCTCTCCATTAGAGCCAAGATAACAAAGACGTTACTCAAACCAAGCCCTGTTAGCAACAGCTTCTAATCAGTATTAAATAGCTAAAATGGAACAAACGTGGAAAGTGACATAGATCCAGCTCTTCTCAGTATGCATCTGAATAATGTTTTGTGGGATTTGTCTTTGCGGAGTCTTTCAGCCAGGAGGAGGTAACTAACTATGTTAATAAGGATATGTACCTTCTTTAAGGGCTCTTTTTGAACAGAATTGGCCACCTGGGTGGTCTCTAATAGTAGTTCTGCCTCTATGTCTGAAATCCTAATGGTAATGATGCCTTAAAATACTGAAATCCTTTGTTCATCTTCATTATTATCTAGTAGATTTAACATATTAACTTTAGAGTGGTAGTTAACAGAATTGCTAATTTGATGTATCAGAACCCTGAGGTAATGAAATGGCTAGCAGTCATGCTTGGTAGGGGCGTGTGTGTAACTGGGGAGGGGATTACGAAAAAAAAGGTAGTGATTCTTTACCAGGGATGCTACTAACTCTGGCAGAATTTCTGAGCAAATATAAGGACTTGGGGGTGATTAGTAGGGAGTACTATAATAATAAAGACCCAGAAAGGAGAGAAAAGATGAAAGGTCAATGTGAGCTGGGAAACCACACATATATTATGTATTTGCTTCTCCTTTCCAGGCAGGAGTCCAGATTTAATTCAGTGCATAGGAGCTGAGAGCACGGTCTATACCTCTCTTAGCCTTTTACCATCATCATCATTAAGAGTAAGAAGGAGCAACAGAAACTCAACTCTGCAACCCTGTCCAACAGACGTATTATCTCATATTAGTTATCACAAGAAACCCTAGGCCTCCTGGTCATCCCTTTTCTCCCAACTATAATTCTTTTTTTTTAAAATTTTTTATTGTTATGTTAATCATCATACATTACATCATTAGTTTTTGATGTAGTGTTCCATGATTCATTGTTTGTGCATAACACCCAGTGCTCCACGCAGAATGTGCCCTCCTTAATACCCATCAACAGGCTAACCCATCCCCCCACACCCCTCCCGTCTAGAACCCTCAGTTTGTTTTTCAGAGTCCATCGTCTCTCATGGTTCGTCTCCCCCTCCGATTTACTCCCCTTCATTCTTCCCCTCCTGCTATCTTCTTTTTTTTTCTTAACATATATTGCATTATTTGGTTCAGAGGTACAGATCTGTGATTCAACAGTCTTGCACAATTCACAGTGCTCACCATAGCACATACCCTCACCAATGTCTATCACCCAGCCACCCCATCTCTCCCACACCACCACCACTCCAGCAACCCTCAGTTTGTTTCCTAAGATTAAGAATTCCTCATATCAGTGAGGTCATATGATACATGTCTTTCTCTGATTGACTTATTTCACTCAGCGTAACACCCTCCAGTTCCATCCACGTCATTGCAAATGGCAAGATCTCATTCCTTTTGATGGCTGCATGATATTCCATTGTGTATATATACCACTTCTTCTTTATCCATTCATCTGTCGATGGACATCTTGGCTCTTTCCACAGTTTGGCTATTGTGGACATTGCTGCTATAAACATTGGGGTGCACGTACCCCTTCGGATCCCTCCATTTGTATCTTTGGGGTAAATACCCAGTAGTGCAATTGCTGGATTGTTGGGTAGCTCTATTTTCAACTGTTTGAGGAACCTCCATACTGTTTTCCAAAGGGGTTGCACCAGCTTGCATTCCCACCAACAGTGTAGGAGGGTTCCCCTTACTCCGCATCCCTGCCAACATCTGTCGTTTCCTGACTTGTTAATTTTAGCCATTCTGACGGGTGTGAGGTGGTATCTCATTGAGGTTTTGATTTGGATTTCCCTGATGCCGAGCGATGTTGAGCACTTTTTCATGTGTCTGTTGGCCATTTGGATGTCTTCTTTGGAAAATTGTCTGTTCATGTCTTCTGCCCATTTCTTGATTGGATTATTTGTTCTTTGGGTGTTGAGTTTGTTAAGTTCTTTATAGATTTTGGATACTAGCCCTTTATCTGATATGTCATTTGCAAATATCTTCTCCCATTCTGTCGGTTGTCTTTTGGTTGTGTGGACTGTTTCTTTTGCTGTGCAAAAGCTTTTTATCTTGATGAAATCCCAATAGTTCATTTTTGCGCTTGCTTCCCTTGCCTTCGGCGATGTTTCTAGGAAGAAGTTGCTGTGGCTGATGTGGAAGAGGTTGCTGCCTGTGTTCTCCTTTAGGATTTTGATGGACTCCTCTCTCACATTTAGGTCTTTCAACCATTTGGAGTCTATTTTTGTCTGTGGTGTAAGGAAATGGTCCAGTTTCATTCTTCTGCATGTGGCTGTCACCCAATTTTCCCCACACCATTTGTTGAAGAGACTGTCTTTTTTCCATTGGACGTTCTTTCCTGCTTTGTCAAAGATGAGTTGACCATAGAGTTGAGGGTCCATTTCTGGGCTCTCGATTCTGTTCCATTGATCGATGTGTCTGTTTTTGTGCCAGTACCATACTGTCTTGATGATGACAGCTTTGTAATAGAGCTGGAAGTCCAGAATTGTGATGCCACCAGCTTTGCTTTTCTTTTTCAACATTCCTCTGGCTATTCGGGGTCTCTTCTGGTTCCATACAAATTTTAGGATTATTTGTTCCATTTCTTTGAAAAAGGTGGATGGTATTTTGATGGGGATTGCAATGAATGTGTAGATTGCTCTAGGTAGCATTGACATCTTCACAATGTTCTTCCAATCCATGAGCATGGAACGTTTTTCCATTTCTTTGTGTCTTCCTCAATTTCTTTCATGAGTATATTATAGTTTTCTGAGTACAGATCCTTTGCCTCTTTGGTTAGATTTATTCCTAGGTATCTTATGGTTTTGGGTGCAATTGTAAATGGGATCGACTCCTTAATTTCTCTCTCTTCTGTCTTGTTGGTGTATAGGAATGCCACTGATTTCTGCGCATTGATTTTATATCCTGCCACTTTACCGAATTCCTGTATGAGTTCTAGCACGTTTGGGGTGGAGTCTTTTGGGTTTTTCACATAAAGTATCATATCATCTGCAAAGAGTGAGAGTTTGATTTCCTCCTTGCTGATTTGGATGCCTTTGATTTCTTTTTGTTGTCTGATTGCTGTGGCTAGGACTTCTAATACTATGTTGAATAGCAGTGGTGAGAGTGGACATCCCTGCCGTGTTCCTGACCTTAGGGGGAAAGCTCTCAGCTTTTCCCCATTGAGCATGATATTCGCTGTGGGTTTTTCATAGATGGCTTTTATGATATTGAGGTATGTACCCTCTATCCCTATACTCTGAAGAGTTTGGATCAAGAAAGGATGCTGTGCTTTGTCAAATGCTTTTTCTGCATCTATTGAGAGGATCATATGATTCTTGTTCTTTCTTTTGTTAATGTATTGTATCACGTTGATTGATTTGCGGATGTTGAACCAACCTTGCAGCCCAGGGATAAATCCCCCTTGGTCATAGTGAATAATCCTTTGAATGTACTGTTGGATCCTATTGCTAGTATTTTGGTGAGAATTTTTGCATCCGTGTTCATCAAGGATATTGGTCTGTAATTCTCCTTTTTGATGGGGTCTTTGTCTGGTTTTGGGATCAAGGTAATGGTGGCCTCATAAGATGAGTTTGTAAGTTTTCCTTCCATTTCTATTTTTTGGAACAGTTTCAGGAGAATAGGTATTAATTCTTCTTGAAATGTTTGGTAGAATTCCCCTGGGAAGCCATCTGGTCCTGGGCCTTTGTTTCTTCGGAGATTTTTGATGACTGCTTCAATTTCCTTAGTAGTTATAGGTCTGTTCAGGTTTTCTATTTCTTCCTGGTTCCATTTGGTAGTTGATACATCTCTAGGAATGCATCCATTTCTTCCAGGTTATCTAAGTTGCTGGCATATAGTTACTCATAATATGTTCTTATGATTGTTTGTATTTCTTTGGTGTTGGTTGTGATCTCTCCTCTTTCATTTATGATTTTGTTGATTTGGGTCCTTTCTCTTTTCTTTTTGGTAAGTCTGGCCAGGGGTTTATCAATCTTGTTAATTCTTTCAAAGAACGAGCTCCTAATTTCATTGATCTATTATACTGTTCTTTTGGTTTCTATTTCATTGATTTCTGCTCTGATCTTTATTATTTCTCTCCTCCTGCTGGGTTTAGGCTTTATTTGCTATTTTCTCTCTAGCTCCTTTAGGTGTAGGGTTAGGTTGTGTATTTGAGTCCTTTCTTGTTTCTTGAGAAAGGCTTGTATTGCTATATACTTTCCTCTTAGGACTGCCTTTGCTGTATCCCGAAGATTTTGAACAGTTGTGTTTTCATTTTCATTGGTTTCCATGAATATTTTTAATTCTTTAATTTCCTGGTTGACCCATTCATTCTTTAGTAGGATGCTCTTTAGCCTCCATGTATTTGAGTTCTTTCCCACTTTCCTCTTGTGACTGAGTTCTCGTTTCAAAGCACTGTGGTCTGAAAATATGCCAGGAATAATCCCAATCTTTTCGTACGAGTTGAGACCTGATTTGTGGCCTAGGATGTGATCTGTTCTGGAGAATGTTCCATGGGCGCTAGAGAAGAATGTGTATTCTGTTGCTTTGGGATGGAATGTTTTGAATATGTCTGTGAAGTCCACTTAAAGTCTTTATTTCCTTGTTGATCTTTTGCTTAGATGATCTGTCCATTTCAGTCAGGGGGGTGTTAAAGTCCCCCACTATTATTGTGTTGTTGTCAATGTGTTTCTTTGCTTTTGTTATTAATTGCCTTATAAAATTCGCTGCTCCCATGTTCAGGGCATAGATATTTACAATTGTTAGATCTTCTTGTTGGATAGACCCTTTAAGTAGGATATAGTGTCCTTCGTCATCTCTTATTACAGTCTTTGTTTTAATATCTAATTCGTCTGATATAAGGATTGCCACCCCAGCTTTCTTTTGGAGTCCATTAGCATGGTAAGTTGTTTTCCACCCCCTCACTTTCAATGTGGGGATGTCGATGGGTCTAAAATGAGTCTCCTGTAGACAGCATATGGATGGGTCTTGTTTTTTAATCCAATCTGATAGCCTGTGTCTTTTGATTGGGGCTTTAGCCCATTTACATTCAGGGTAACTATTGAAAGATATGAATTTAGTGCCATTGTATTGCCTATAATGTGACTGCTACTGTATATTGTCTGTATTCCTTTCTGATCTCTGCTGCTTTTAGGCTCTCTCTTTGCTTAGAGGACCCCTTTCAATATTTCTTGGAGGGCCGGTTTTGTGTTTGCAAATTCCTTTAGTTTTTGTTTGTCTTGGAAGCTTTGTATCTCTCCTTCTATTTTCAATGACAGCCTAGCTGGATATAGTATTCTTGGCTGCATATTTTTCTCGTTTAGTGCTCTGAAGATCTCATGCCAGTCCTTTCTGGCCTGCCCGGTCTCTGTGGATAGGTCTGTTGCCAATCTAATGTTTCTACCATTGTAGGTTACAGATCTCTTCTCCCGAGCTGCTTTCAAGATTTTCTCTTTGTCTCTGAGACTCGTAAGTTTTACTATTAGATGTCGGGGTGTTGACCTATTTTTACTGATTTTGAGAGGGGTTCTCTGTGCCTCCTGGATTTTGATGCCTGTTTCCTTCCCCACATTAGGGAAGTTCTCTGCTATTATTTGCTCCAATATACCTTCTGCCCCTCTCTCTCTTTCTTCTTCTTCTGGGATCCCAGTTAGTCTAATGTTGTTTCGTCTTATCATATCACTTATCTCTCGAATTCTGCCCTCGTGATCCTGTAGTTTATCTCTCTTTTTCTCAGCTTCTTTATTTTCCATCATTTGGTCTTCTATATCGCTAATTCTCTCTTCTGCCTCATTTATCCTAGCAGTTAGTGCCCCCATTTTTTATTGGACCTCATTAATAGCCTTTTTGATTTCGATTTGGTTAGATTTTAGTTCTTTTATTTCTCCAGGAAGGGTGTCTCTAATAACTTCCACGCTTTTTTCAAGCCCAGCTAGTATCTTTAAAATCCTGATTCTGAACTCTAGGTCCGACATCATACTAATGTCCATATTGAGTAGGTCCCTGGCAGACGGTACTACCTCTTGTTCTTTTTGCTGAGGTGATTTTTTTCGTCTTGTCATTTTGTCCAGAGGAGAATAGATGAATGAGAGACCAAAATGCTAACAGGTTAACAACGTTCCCACCAAATATACTCTAAACAAATCAGAAAAGACCTGAAACCAGGGCTAAAGAAAGGGAAAGAAAGAAAAAAGAAAGAGAAAAAAAGAAAAAGAAAAAGATAAAAACAAACAAAAACAGATTAAAACAAAACAAAAAAACAATATGATCAAATATGATCAGGCTAGTGCGTAGATCAGTGCCACACACTAGATTTTGGGTGTATTTTAGTCTGTTAGAAGAAAGTTCCTCCTAAAATTGTAAAGAAAGAAAGACTTATATATGGACCAAATAAGGGTTGATACAATGAAGGGAGGGAATGTGACTGTAAAGATGAAAATTATAAAAGATTTTATAAAAGGAATTGATAAGAAGTTATTTGAAAAAAGAAGAAGATTTAAAAAAAGGAGAGAATGTGATCAGGCAGGGACTAGAACAAAGCCATACAGTAGTGATTTAGGGTATATTTTGATATGTTAGAAGAAACTGTATCTCAAAATTTTAAAGAGAGAACAACTTATATATATATGCCCAAAATAAGGGTGTCTACTAAGAAGGGATAGAATATGACTCTAAAAATGAAAAATAAAAATGTTTTTTCTTTCAAAAAGGGATTGATGTTGGTTGAAAAAGGGAAAAAGAAAAATTAAAAAAAACAGTTAAAAAAAATTAACTTCGAAAAACTAATGAATCATGGTAAAAAAGCCATCAATTCTATGTGCAGTATTCTCATAGCACTGGAGTTCTCCTGTTCTCCTTCATTGGTAAACTTGGTCTTGGCTGGCTGTTCTTGCTGATCTTCTGGGGAAGGGGCCTGTTCCCGTGGTTCCAGATGTCCGCCAGAGGCGGAATTGCCCCGCCCTTGTCGGTCCGGGCTAAGCAAGCTGCTCGGGTTTGCTCTCAGGAGCTATTGTTCCCTGCAAGCTCTCCATACAGCTTTGGAGGACGAGAGTGAAAATGGTGGCCTCCCAAATCTATGGGGCCCCGCTCCTCAGTGCACCCCCAGAGAAAAGCAGTCAGTCACTCCCGTCTCCCCGGTCTCCGGCCCCCTCCATGCTCACCCGGCCTGTGACCGAGCGTTTTTATCTCTGGCACCCGACTCTGTTGGAGTCTCCAAACCCAGCAGATCCCTGTGGTGCGCTCCCGCACCGCTCCTCCTGAGGGAGGAAGGGGAATCTCCCCGGCTCTGCCGCTTGTTGGGTCCCTGCTGGAGGAGCAGTGGCCCGACTGTGTCTCTGATCACAGCTTATGGCAACTCCAAGCTGAGAGCCCGCGCCTCGGCTCCATCTCTTCAGCCGGCTTCCCCGCTCCGATACCTGGGAGCTCTGCCGCACTCAGGCACCCCCGGTCTTTCTGTGACCCCGAGGGTCCTGAGACCACACTGTCCCGCGAGGGTTCTTCCTGCAGCTTAGCCACTGGAGCGACGTCTCTCAGCAGAGCCGACTTCTAAAAGTTCTGATTTTGTGCTCCGCGGCTCTATCACTTGCCAGAAGTGGCCGATGGATGCTCCCTCCCCCGTCGTCTATCCTCCCAAATATCGCCTTGACTTCACTTTTCCTCATGTCCTACCTTCCAGTAAGTGGTCGCTTTTCTGTTCAGAGTTGTTGCTATTCTTCTCTTTGATCTCCTGTTGAGTTCGTAGGTGTTCAGAATGGTTTGATCCCTATTCAGCTGAATTCTGAGACCAGACGAAATCCAGGTCTCCTACTCCTCCGCCATCTTGCTCCTTCCCCAACTGTAATTCTTATAAAGATGTGCACATTGCCTGGATCTCTCACATATTCCTTTCGTTAAAAAAAAAAAAAAGAATTATTAACAACAGCATACGTGAGTTGTGGGAGTGTCAGAGGGAGAGGGAAAGAAGCAGACTCCCCACTGAGCATGGAGCCTGACACAGGACTCGATTTCAAGACCCTGAGATTATGACCTGAGCTGAAACCAAGAGTTGGAGTCTCAAATGACTGAGCCCCCCAAGTGCCCCTCCACATATTCCTTTCCTTTAATTCATTGCTTCAGTGTCACTTTTCAGTGTAGCATACCAGACAACGACCCCATTCCTCCTATCTGGGTCAACTTACTCTTTTTTTTTCCATAGCACATATCACTGTCCAATATGTTATATGATTTATTATGTTTATCATTTATCTATCTCCTCCTTGCTAAAATGCCAACCCCAAGGGCGCCTGGGTGGCTCACTCCTTAAGCTCCTGCCTTCAGCTCAGGTCATGATCCCAGGGTCCTGGGATCAAGTCCTGCATTGGGCTCCCTGCTTGGTGGGAAGCTTGCTTCTCCCTCTCCCACTCCCCCTGCTTGTGTTCCCTCTCTCACTATCTTTCTGTCAAATAAATAATCTTAAAAAAAAAAATGCCAATCCCAGGCTAGCAGGTATCATTGACTCTTTTATTCACTGATATATCACAAGCACCCACCCTATTACCTGGCAAACAGTAGGGCTCAATAGATGTTTGTTGAAGTGATAATGAATGCATGAGAAATTAAATGTGATAAACTTTGAAGTTTTGTCTCGTTTCATGCATCCCTGTGATAGTGGGGGCTGTAACTTAAGTGTCTGTTGTAGTTTTCCTTAAGTTTTGGTGAGGGCTACATTCACTCACATATTTATTATCAATTAAATGTGTTGCATTGTTCTGATGAATATTAATGGTTGAAAATAGAATTTTGCTAAGAGTAAACAAGATGAGCATATTTTCCCTCTCTGCCAAGAGAAACAATGTCTAGTTATGTGTCTAGAGAAGATAGATTCATGTCTGGAAGAAAACTCCTTTTCTTCTGAATTTAAACCATTATTCAGTAGCTCTGCAATTCCTTAATTTTGTCATTCATTTACTACTTACTGAAAGCCCACTATGGGCTAAGCACTTTGTCTTTTGAACAATCCTCAGCCTCAGGGTGCTGTTAGAATCTGGGCAAAGAATTGGGCAGAACAGATAGATGATTTTCTCCTGAGTGTGCATTGATGCCTTTTATGACCAAAGGGATTTATTCCATAATAAATAAAGTAATGGCACATAATAAAAATTATATTCATAAGGCAAAAATACTTCTGTCCCAAGGAGGAAGACACTCTGGGATCTATAAGCCTAAATATAAAAGGGAAGAAACCATACTTTTTGTCCAAGTGCCATTTTTGGGAACTGCTCCCCTACCATAGGCCACTAGAAGAAAATACTGTAATGCATCCTCTTGTGATGACTGGGTAGCCCATAGCAGTTCTGCAAATTATGAATTATTTTAAAGTATAATGTTTTAAATTTGATATTTCTGGAAGCGGTTAGAAAAGTCAAATATATTGAAGACAACTGATTTTTAATTACATTTTATTTTTCAGTCTTGTAAGAACTACACCTTACCCCATCCACCCCACCTATCTATGTGAACTTAATTTTGCTGTTTGAGGTGCAATTTAATTGTTCAAAGTACTTAACATATAAAAATACTCTCTATTTAAAAGATGCAAAAGCAGTAGTGAGTATAACTTCCCATTAAGGCTTTGGCTGAGACAAAACACAAATAAAAGGGAGTTTCTTTGCCCCAAACAGAATGAGCCACTGATCCTTGGGCAGATGTACCCACACAGGTTAATAATTCTTGTTGATGTAAGAAAAATTCTGGTTGCCATTGGTACCATGCCAACTGGACATCAGGCCTACCAAACCTAGGCATTTAACTTCTGTAAAGGAGCCTTCCCTGTTTCTCTGGCCAACCCACTAGGGGCTGTTTTCAACTTTTAGGTTTGAATCTAAGATTCATGTGAGAGCAAGGTAGCGCTGGCCAGAACGCATTCCATTGTCATGACCAATGATTTTCTGTGAACTGTCTCTGGGCTGAGGGCTAAGGAGAACCACACAAGATGTCCTGCCAACAGTCTGAGCTCTGGCTTCCCCAAACTCCTCAAAAGACTGCACACTAGGCAAGGGCAGCAACCAATGTGGTGGTATCTGTTGGATGTTGATGTTTGTTCCTTATTTGGGAAAATGCTACACATTTTTATAAGGCTGTAATCCTGAAAAAGGGTGATGTGCATGTATGTTGAGCAAAGGATGGGTACATTTGCAACTATGAGTGAAATTATTGGAGCTTTCTTTGTGGATATGCAATGGGAAGTCAAGGGGTAATTATTATTCTTGGTCTGAAGCTGCAAAGAAGTCATTTCCCATAACTAGAGTTAGTCTACCCTTCAAGACATGGGGAAAGGGAGAGAGGTAGCTAAAGTTTTTTTGTTTAATTTTTTCTTATTTATTTTATGTCACAACAACTTATTGTTGCTAATAACAGCTTGGAAGTGAAAGATTTGAACTTTACTTTGGCATTATTGTGTTCGTCATTGCTGCAACAAAAAAACATTTGCTTACCTGAATCTTTGGTGGATATTTAGAATAAATCACAGTTGTCATAGTAACAGAAACAGAATGACCTGGTGATGAGAGCAAAGGTTTTGGAGTTGGATAGCCCCAGGTTCATTTCCTGGTTCTGTCACACATGGTTGTGACCAAGTTCTTTGAGTCTCAATCCCTCGCCATAACATGGGTAGTATAATGTCTGCTCCATAAAATACTTGGGAGAATTATCTTTTCAAAAAGCATTAAAAACATGGAGAATGATGATGAGCACCTAGTAAGCTCTCCGTAAAAGTAGTTTGTATTATACTTAATACAGAGTCAGTGATACAAAGAAATCAAACAATAAATAATGTTAAATGATTTGTACTATTTTTATTTACTAAATCTGAATTTGACTTTTCTGGATAGGCTAATGACATTAAGAGTGTGTGGAACACCTTTCTTTACTTTTCCTTATGATGGCCCCAAATGGTGTGTTAAACATGCTCTCTAGAAAGCCGAAAAGAACCCTGACTTGTATCATTTGCTAATTTCTCTGATACAAGTATTTCCACTGTGGTCTTCAGGCTACCAGCATTTTAACAACCATCTCACAAAAGTTCCGAGTACTAATATTCGGCTCTTGTGAGCTTGTAGAAGTCAGCAGGCTTCTGCCCTGGGAGGAACCTAAGGCTCAATCACGTTTATTTTCTTGCCACTGATCAAGAATTCGAGTGGGAATTCAGATCTGCTCATCTAGTGCTCTTGCTCTTATTCTATCTGCCTAAAATTGTCTAGGATCACAAGAGTGGGCCAATAAATAGAAAGTAAAGGACTTGTTTCCACATGGATTAGTAGTTTTACACAGAGTGTAAAAGTACTCCTTTCCCCACGTACTTGCCAGTACTTGGGAACATCAGATTTAAGTTTTGTTGTTAATCTTCACGAATAAAATTACAGCATATTGCTGCAGTTCACACAACTTCAGTAACTAATGTGAAAACAAATTAAAATAAACCCCCTTTCTGTTCAAGCATTAAGTAAGAAAAAATATGTCTTTAAGCAGGGAATCAGTTTTAATTCAAAGTGAACTCTGACATAAGTCATTTAGACCTAAAAATACTTTTTTGGTAAAGGCTCTATGTTGTAAATTGTTTCTCTTTGCTGATAAGAAAAGCCAAGGTTACAGAATATTTATGCCTCAGAGAGCTAAACAAAGAACGTACCTGATAAATAATCAGATTGAGACAAAGTAGGATGGAAAACTTGGCTCTGCACAATTACGGTTGGCAGTTTTCTTATAGGGGGATTTTTATTTTCAACCAATGTAAAGAGAAAAAAGATTCTCTTTTTGTTCAGTTATTTCACTCCTGTATATTGTGAAAATTTTTCTGAGTTCTGAAACATGCTTAAAATTATGAAAAGTCATAAAGCATAACTGGCGTAGAGAATATTTCATGAATGGAATGTTTTTATATAATTCATATACAACTAAAGTTACAGACCTCAACCATGTTGTTTTCTAAAACTATAGAACACTAAAACAGTGCCTGGATTTTGAGATAAGTTCCCTTATACACTCTCTTTAAAAAAAAAATTAATTATAGAGAAGGTGCTTTCAACATTATCAAAATTTAATATAAAATTTTCCTTAACTTTGATACTAGTGAGATTGCACATATTTTCAAATGTTAGTGAATTTCTTTCATGTGAATTTTTTTTCAACATGTTGGTCTTTTCCATTAGAATTGCAGGAATTCTTTATATATGCCAGATATTAATTTTTTGTTATATACATTTTAAATATCTTGTTCTTGCTTGTGCCTCAGTTTTATTTCGCTTATGGCAACTTTCCCTAAAAGTATAAAAAAAAAGCATTTATAAAAATTTGCAGCTGATATACTTAATGGCAAAAGACTGAATGCCTTCCTCTTAACGGTGGGAACAAGGCAAAGCCATCTGCTCTCACTGCTCTTATTAAACATCACATCTGAAGTCTTAGTCAATGCAGTAAAACAAGAAAAAGAAATAAAATGCTATAGATTGAAATGAAAGAAATGAAACTATATTTACAGACATGATTGCCTGTATAAAAAAATACTATGGAATCCACAAAATACTATGGGATAAGTGATTTTAGAAATGTTTTATGATCTAAGATCAAAATATATAAAAAATCAACTATTCTATATTTTAGCAATAAATAACTGGAAACTGAAGTTAAAACAACTGTACCATTTATAATAGCTTCAAAAAATGAAATATTTAGTATTGGAAAAATATGTACAGGACTTACAGACTGACAATAGCTAAATGTTGATATGAGAAACAAAGATGGCATGCATAAAATGAGAGATGTTCTGTTTTTATGAATTTATAGTCTCAGTATAGTAAAGGTGTTGATTTTTCTCAACTTGATCTATAATTATAATTCAAATCAATATCCCAGCGGAATTTTTTTTTAATGCATGGAAAGCTTATATTAAAATTTATATGGAAAGTCGAAAGGCCTAGAATAGCCAAAAGAATTTTTAAAACTCATGAAGTTGGAGGACACACATTCCTAGATTTTAAGATTTATTATAACATCTCAAGAATGAAGACAGTGCAGCAGTGGTGAAAATAATGAAACAAATCCATGGAACAGGATTGGAAGTACACAGATAAACCTATGCATACATAATAAATTGATTTTAGATGAAGATACAAAATTCGATGGAGAAAAGCCATTTTTCAGAAAATAGTGATGGAACTGTTGGTATTGGATACCTATTTCAAAAAAGTAAACCTTGATCTCACAGCTTTACAAAAATTAACTTGAAGTGAATCAAATACTAGAGTGTAGAATTCAAATCTATAAAACTCTAAGAAAAATACAGAGATAATCTCTGTGACCTTGAGCAAAGCAGAGTTCTTAGAAATAACTTTAAAAGCATGGTCCATAAAATAAATAATTATAATTTAGATTTATCAAAATTAAATTGCTCTGTAAGAGACACTGTTAAGAGAATGAAAAGACAAAACACAGAGTGGGAGAAGTATTTTCAATAACATCTGACAAAGGATTTGTATCTGTAATATATATATAAAGAACTCTCAAAACTCAACAATAAGAAATCTGACAACTAGGGACGGCTGGGTGGCTCAGTCACTTAAGTGTCTGACTTTTGATTTTGGCTCAGGTCATGATCTCAGGATCATGAGATGGAGCCCTGCATTAGGCTCTGTGCCGAGCCTTGTGTCAGCTTAAGATTCTCTCTCTTCGTTCTCTCTCCCCCTCCCCCACTCCACTCAGACACACACACACACTCTCAAAAAAAAAGAAAAAAATCAGACAACTGAAAAAAAGTTTGGCAGAAGATGTGAACAGATATTTCACCAGAGGAGACACTCAGATGGCAAATAAGCACAAGAAGACATACTCTGCATCATTTGTCATCAGAGAAAGCACATTAAAATGACAATGCAAAACTGTAATACAAACCTATGAGAATGGCTTAAACATAAAAGACAATGTCACGTGCTTGCAGGGATATGGAACAACTGAAATTTTCATACATTGCTGCTGGTGGGAATGCAAAGTTGTACAGCTATTCCAGAAAATGATTTGGTAATTTCTTATAAAGTTAAACACATACTTATAATTCTTCAACCCTACTCTTGAGTATATACCATACATAAGTGAAAATCTATGTTTAAACTCTAAAGCTTTGAGCCAGCATTATTTATAGTCATCCCAAACTGTAAACAACCCAAATGTCCTCTGGAGAGTGAAGGGATAACAAACTGTGGCTCATGTATAAGATGGAATACTCCTATGCAATAAAAAGGAATGGACTATTTATACAACAACATGGGTAATTTCCAAGGCATTACGCTAAGTGAATCAAGGTAGTCTCAAAAGGTTGTCTATTCTATTTATATGGCATTCATGAAAGAACAGTTGTAGGGACAGAAAGCAAGTCAGTGGATGCCAGGGTTTGGGCTGGGGAAGTGTTTGACTAAAAAAGAATAATAGCATGAGTGAGATTTTGGGGGTGATGGAACAGTTCTGTATCCTTACTGTAATAGGAGTTACATATCCATATGGTAACTCCTAGAACTGTACATCCAAAGGAGTGAATTTTGTTGTATGAAAATTCAAAAATACCTCTTATCCAGCATTTCTACATGTTTGTAGTAGTAAGCAGAGATTAGAACAGTCCATCATGCTCTCGTCATAAGAAAATATAACACAATAAGAGTTACTATATAAAGAAAAGACAATTACAGTGATAGTACTTCAGGGTAAGACATCCTGTATGAAAATGTGTTTTTACCAAAGAATAAAATCCACTGTATTTGAAACTTCAGATCAGAATAGACTTTCCCTGTTTTGCCAACCCTATAGTGAGTAGCATAGAGCCTGGCAGTTAACAAGTTCTTACTAAATACTTTTAATCACGTTATTCAATAAGTGATGGTATGAACTCAGACCTGCTGACAGTGGGAGATGTGGGCCAAAGACATGATACAGAGCACGCAGAACTGGCTTAGATAATCTGTACCAAGTGCAACAGGAAAAAACCCAAACACCAAATCTCTTGGCTTTTATTTTTCTATTCTGTACTTCATTCTCTTCTCTAACTCCTCTTCCTCATTGTTTAAGATTCAGATCAAGTTTTATCTCTTTCAAAGAGTTTTCTATGGCCTCTCCACCTCACTTGTTTAGAAAAATTGCATTTACCTATTGGTTCTTTCTGGGGGTATATGAATGTTGTGTAGGTGATAAAAGCTCAGACACTGGATCTAAAATACCTGTTTTTGTTTTTGTTTTTTTAGTTAAGAAATAATTGATATATAACATTAATTTCAGTTATACAAAATAATGATTAAATATTTGTATATATTGTGAAATGATCACCAGAGGAAGTCTAATTAGTATGCATCATCACACATAGTTTTTTTCTTTATAGTTAGAACTTTGAAGATCTATTCTTTTAGTAATTTTCAAATGTGCAATACAGTGTTATTAACTGTAATCACCATGTTTTACATTACATCCCCATGACTTATTTATCTTATAACTGGAAGTTTGTACCTTTTGACCCCCTTCATCCATTTTGCCCACCCCTATACCTTGCCTCTGGCCACCACCAATTTGTTCTCTGTATCTGTAAGTTTGGGTATTTTATTTATTTTTGATTCAGCATGTAATGAGATCATACAGTATTTGTCTTTCTCTGACTTATTTCACTTATCACAAAGCTCTCAAGGCTCATCCAAGTTATTGCAAATGGCAAGACGTCCTTTTTCATGCCTGAATAATACTCCATTGGTGTGTGTATAAACACATTTTCTTTATCCATTCATCCACTGATGGACATGGATGTTGCTTCAGTGTCTTGGCTATTGTAAATAATGCTGCAGTGAACATAGGGGTGTGTATGTCTTTTTGAATTGGTGTTTTGTTTCCTTCAAATAGATACACAGAAGTGGGATTGGATTGCTGGATCATATGGTAGTTGTATTTTTAATTTCTTGAGGAATCTCCATACTGTTTTCCCTAGCATCTGTGCCAATTTACATTTCTACCAACAGGGCACATGGGTTCCCTTTTCTCTGCATCTTTGCCCTTGTTATTTCTTGTCTTCTTGATAATCATTCTGATGGGTATAAGGTGACATCTCATTGTGGTTTTGATTTTTGCTTTTCCTTGATGATTAGTGATGTCGAGCACCTTTTCATGTACCTGTTGGTTGTCTGTAATCTTTGGAAAAATGTCTGTGAAGATCTTCTGCCCAATTTTTAATTCAGTTTTTTTTTCTGTTGAGTTGTATGAGTTCTTTATATATTTTGGATATTAGCCCCTTATCAGACATATGATTTGTACATATTTTCTCCCATTCGGTAGGTTGCCTTTTTCATTTTGTTCAGAAGCAGAGCTTTTTGGTTTCACTTCACCTTGATTTTTTTCTTATTTGAATGCTGATAGCTTGTATTCTGATAGTGAAAGGAACCATATAGGCCATTGTATGATACATTCTGTAATGTAGCTATCTATGTCTTATCCCTCTAAATTCATTGAAAACCCATGAATGGTAAGAACATAAACACGTTGTCCTGTTCTTAATTCTTCTCAGCACCTGTTTTCTACTTAATGCACCTGGAGGGCACAGCTGATGTCCCATCAGAGCTGTTGTTCTGTGAGGATCCTCATGACTTTACTTCCAAGTTGGCAGGGAACTTGGTTTTGCTAAAGCTGAGGGGGGTGGTTATATAAGAGGAAAAGTTGAAATGGCTTCGTGTTGGCCCAGACTCTGATAGGATGCTATTAGAAATTTTCTGGGTAGCACCCAAACCTCTGAAGTTACATCGTCAACACAACTGAGGTATCTGGCAGGAACTCTTACGCGATGAATAACAAACCCTTCCTTTTATCACCCAGACTTTGTACAGGAATCTCAGTCCATCCATAGACAAACATATTATTACTCCAAATCTACAAAAAAAAAAATTTAAAAGAGAAAAGGTTAGATGCAGTATATCCCTTGTAAAGAAATATATTAAATCATTAATGGAATTAACATTATTAATAGATTTCATTTCTTGTAAGAGAAGAGTAAAAGTAGAGTTTCCCCTAAATTTTGCTTTCTCCTTCAGACAGTGCTTCTAATAAAAAAGGCTCACTATCATCAAATTGATTTAATCAATGGTGCTTGACATTGAACCTAGTGATTATGACTTTGCTGTATTTATGTGTTTAGCACATTTGCATATGGCATGCTTATTAAACACAACAAATAATTTGCAACAAAGTCTTCTGAGTCTTTGCAAGCTTAAAAATGTCTAGAGCATTGTGTTTCTTCTGCCCTCTTAGTGTCCCATTCTTTCTAAGGCTTAGAATATACAGGCTTATACGTGTTTCTGAGCTGGGGTTTCCATTTACTTGAAGCAACACTACTTGACCCAGCCTCCCCCATCAAAAGAGTAGTTTGGGGAATTTTAAGATATTCCAATTGGGAGAGAAGAAAGACAAATTTATGTCCTGTTTCAGAAGTAGAATAGCTCTGAGTTTGCTAAGGCTTCCATTAGATAAGGAGAAAGAAGAGTAGTGACAAGAAGTGCCCAGAGCACACGATGCTTCTAACCATGGTCCCTGTTTAAGTTCCACCTTTCCCACAAAGCCTTTCCTGATGACACTAGTTTATACTGGAATTACACAGTACTAATGATCAGTACTCTGGAATTACACCATACTAATCATCAGTACTCTGGAATTACACCATACTAATCATCAGTACTCTGGAATTATACCATACTAATGATCAGTACTCTGGAATTACACCATACTAATGATCAGTACTCTGGAATTACACCATACTAATGATCAGTACTCTGGAATTATACCATACTAATGATCAGTAGTCTGTGAATTACACAGTTCTAATGATCAGTACTCTGGAATTACACAGCACTAATGATCAGTACTCTGTGCTTTAACACTGACTTCCATTGTTTTAAAGTGGCTCTTTTAAAATTGTTTTTAATGACTTGTTTCTCCTGGGGCTGGAGGCATGCTACTTACTTTTTTTGTGTCTCCTATAGTCCATGCTGTAGTGTAGGCACTCAGTGGGTACCCAGTTTTCAAGTATATTGCTTGTTCTTTGAAGAAAAATGATTGTCTGTTGCCCAAAATTGGCATATGTACAGATAGTACTAAATACTCCAAATATTAATTTCTTGCCACTCAGAAAAGAAATATACTTTTCTAGCTCGACCGAGGTGCTGTCCTTCTGACCTCCAGCATTTTCACACTTTAAATAGAGCATAACTGTCACTTTTGACTCCATGAAATATTGTACTTCCACTGACCTTATTGGCTCTGCCTAGGTTTAATGGGAATATAAGCAACTGTGAAAGAGCCAATCATTTCAATTCTTCTACAGAATCAATATATCCAACAGCTGCTTTCCTCAGGTGACCAGCACTCACTTCCCCCAACATGGTGAGGAGAGGGAAGGTAAGTCTGAAAGCCTTGTCAATGAGCAAGCATTTGCATTGGGCCTTTAATGGGCCTCTGATAAGCTCAGTACTTCACTTACAGCCTGCCTCTTCTCTTGCTCTACCTCCTTGTCCAGCAGCCATGCAGTTGAGGCTTCTGCAAGTCCATTCTAATTGTCAGCCCATTTCTGGCACTGTTTTCTCAGGTGTCTGTGTCCATGTCCTTCCCGGCAGTAGTTTCCTGAGGTTAGACGTCCCTGTAAGCAGCTTGCACTCCCCTCCTACATCCAGGGGGATCTCACTCTTTCCTGATGAGGTGCTACTTTTGAATTCCCTGATGTCTTATGTTATTAACATGGAAGGTAACGGACAGAATTTAGTCTTATTTGGGAATTCTAATAATGTCTAGTGTCATGCTTTGGGCAGTGCTATGGATTGAATGTTTGTATCCTGTCAAAATTCATATGATGAAGCCTTGTCCCCAGTGTGATGGTGTCTAGAAGTGGGGCCTTTGGGAGATAATTGGGTTTGGGAAGGGCCATGGATTTGGAGTCCCCCTCCATGGTCCTTGGTGGGATTGGTGCCCTTATAAGAGAATGTGATGAGAGCTCTTTCTCTCTGCCATACACTATGAGGGCATCTCTCTCCAAACCAATGAGAGAGCTTTCACCTTGCAAACCAAGAAGTCAGCCCAGGAACTAAATGGGCCAGTGCATTATGTTGGACTGTCTAGCTTCCAGAACTGCAGGAAATAAATTTCTATTAAGCTACCCAGTCTATGATGTTTCTGTTATGGCAGCCTGAACTTAAGACAAGCTGTCTTCCTTTCTGGGACACCATTAGGTATAAGAGCTGAATAATTTAAGGTTTGGCTATCAGTGATTTCCTATCTACTGATAAGCTTCTGATACTTCCTACTCATTTTTGCCTTTCTATCTGGATAATTGTCTTCTAAACTGTCCTGTCTAGATCTGATACCTGCAACTGGGGCAGCCATTGTGTGACCCTGATTGGAGCCAGCCCAGTGGCAAAGGTGACTTACAAAGCATGAACGTGTGAGTGATGTTCTAAAGAAAGAGTCCTTGGTGATATCCCTGTGCTATGGAGTCCATCAGCCCTGCAGCTTACCATACTTTGAATTGCTTCATGTCGGAAAAAGTAGTTTTTGTATTATTTATACTGTTTTGAATTGAGATTTTTCTATGACTTGAAGCTGAAAGCATCACTGAGGTAGTTGGCCAAGTGAAGATTAGTTATTAGACCTTCTACTTCACCTACATCAAAAGGCTCTTGTGTAACATGTTCTTTAAATAATTATTGACTGGGCAATTAAGATCTAGGGAACGGTACTAGGCAGTGGTGATACAATGGCACATAAGAAATTTCCCTGCCCTCATAAAGCTTATCCTCAGAAAGAGACAATATTAAAAAATTATGCACATAATTATTTCTTTTCAATAATAAGTGCTAGGAAGGGAGAGTGGAAGGGGCAATCAGGAGTATAAGTAGTAAAACTAATTTGATGTATTTGTCTGGGACGAACTCCCTGAAGATATGATTTTTAAATCTAAGATCTGAAGAAGAGGAAAATGTGGACTCTGAAAGCATTAGTGTCTCTGGGTAGACACAATGTGGATGCATGGCATCCCTAAAGACTGAGGGAGGAAGAGAGTCAGACTTAGTGGAATGAAGTCTGTAATATATTACAGTAAGGAGGAGTGTGAATCATAGAATCATAGACGTACAAAGTACCTATTAAGTAATTGGCAGTTGATGCCAGTTCAATAATAGTAGCTAATACTTGTTAATACAATTATTACAGGAATTGTGGGTTTTGCTTCACTAAGAATTATGGTATAACTGTGAAAATCGTTTCTAGGATGTTTAGGTGATTAATGAGTGTAATGCTTATTGTCGATTAAGAAAGAGGAGACTGTCTGGGGGAAGCATTGCTACTCTTTGAAACACACGTCATCCTAAACAAGGCAGGTTCAGGACCAGTGCTACAGCCATGGTCCTGTGCCAAATGGACAGTGGGTTAGAGAGAGGGTTATGGACCCACTCCCACCTCCTTGTCCTGTTTTTCTGGCCTTATTCTGCAGCCTCAGCTCCAACTGTACAGCCCAGGTCTATGGAAGGATGTGATTGCATATCAGGACACAGCAGTCTCATTGTTTTGTAAACTTACAGTATAGACTATTTGTGATGTTGACATTAATACTTTCCTGTCTCAAAAATACATCCTGATTTCTAAACGCTTTGAGTCCCACATGTGATTAAAAAAATGTT
The DNA here is from genome assembly GCF_037043125.1 of Eumetopias jubatus. Lineage (NCBI taxonomy): Eukaryota > Metazoa > Chordata > Mammalia > Carnivora > Otariidae > Eumetopias > Eumetopias jubatus. Next base: position 22,972,630 of record NW_028274822.1, on the reverse strand, counting down.
CTGTTGGTAAGTAGAGAGCAATAAGAAACCCAGAAGGAGGGAGTAAAAAGGGAAATTTACAGAAATAGTGGGAGAAGGGGAGGGTCATATTTATCTTGGACATCTTTACATATTCAGAGCATTTTTTTAAAAAAGTTTTGTGCCAGTATCTATCATGCTGTGTTTTTAGGTGCTGGCAGATACCAAAAATGTATAGTGATGGAGTGTTAATTTTTAATAAATCCTCAGGAATAAATGCAATAGCTCATCCATGAAGGATGACTGTGTTTCTTTCACTTATGGAGAGACCTTGATAATATATTAATGAGCAGCATAATGCTTACCCTTCAAGGGTGACATGCTCCATATATATGCAAAAGCCACATCACCCCACACTGAACTTTGGATAATGTCCAAATGTCCTCCCTCTATCCTGGTTGTGTGGCTCTCCTGTCTGTTTGCTAGGTGCTTGCTCTGGCACAGCTTAGGCATAAATAATAGTGTCTGGAGGTTAAGGAATCTAACCATGTTCTGCTGATTGATCAATTAGTCAATTTCCATTGATTACCATAATGTTCTATTAATTCCATTATGATGTCTAAAGGGTAATCCGTAGCAATTAAACAAAAAGACAGTTGATAGTTTTTTGGTAATTGAATTTGTAAATTTATTAGCTTTCAGTTGTTTACTTTTAATATAAGTAATATTTCATGTTACTCTTTTAAATGGGAAAATGCTTATGAGATCATTTTAATTAAGGAGCAGATATTGATTTGAAATGAAATCCCTAAAAGCCCTGAGTTTGTAATTGGATAATACCTCTGTTATCAAAGAGGATGCATTCTGATTATATTTGTATTTCTCAGAAATCTTATTCCCTGGCACAGAAGGCATATGGATCTGTGCTTCGATGTCAGCTAAGGAAGAAAGCACTATGGTGTGAGGAGATCATTAAGTACCAACCCAAATAATGCCAACGATAGCAGGAAACATGAAATAAAGGTGGTCTCAGGACAGACTGGGATTTGCTAAGATATAAGCAGAGAAGATAAGAGAAGTGCTGGTCCTCAGGCAGAGGAGGGAGGAGAGGGATGTTGAGGAGGCATTAGGGAAGGCGCGGTGGGAGCCCTGTGCTGGAAAGTTCAGTTTGTAACAATAGGCAGAGGCTCCTCTGACCTGACAGAGGGAGGGGACCAGGCCTAGATTTTAGAAATCTTCTAATGTGGAACATGGAAGAAGTCTCTTATTTTGCTATAATTAATGAATACCAAGGACCCTTAAGAGGTCACAGGATGGAGAAGGGCCTATGACCCAGGCTGGTCAGAATCTCTTCATTAGGAAGGAATAAATGCAAAACAAAGTTGGGTCAACCAGTTGAGGAATGAGCACCATATGCATGAGGCCAAATCAAGGAAAGAAAGAAGCTTAGAGGACTGTTGTTTCAGGAAGTAAGGAAGTCGGGTACAGCCATAGAAGGTTAGCTCCTAGGCACATAGACTGTTTCTGACTTGTTTGGCTTAGTGTTCCCAGCACCTAGAACAGTGCTCAGCGTGTTGCAAGTCCTTAAAAATAAATGTTAATGCAGAATGAATGAGGGTCTATTGAAGAAATAGGGCAGGGGGAGTTGTTGGGGAGAGGGTCTGGCTTAGTACATTTTGGCAGATATAATAAGATAGAGTAGACTGGATTGGCGCAGGGCAGGAGCTTATAAACAACATAAACTTATTTTTCACAGTTCTGGAGGCTGGACGTCCAACATCGGGAGAGCCAGACTGGTTGGGTTCTGGTGAATGCCCTCTTTCTAGTTGAAGATGGCTGTCTTCTTACTATACCCTCACGTGGTGGAAGGAGACAAGGGGGCTCCCTAGGCCTCATCTCTAAGGCACTAATCCGGAGCCCTCATGACAAATCACTTCCCAAAAGCTCCATCTCCTAATACCTAGGAATTATGAGGGAACACATTCAGACTGTAGTAGGGTCCAAGTGAATGTATAGACAATAAGTGACTTAAAGTGACTTGCATTTTTTTGACCTCTACAGTTGTCTTCAGTTTTCCCACTACTCGGAGTCTGCCTTAAGGGCAAGATGGCTTGATTTCTGCCTGGATCATTCCATGAAATTCCACAATGAGAAAACATTTCAGGGCATGTATGCTGCTATTAATATTATATGAATGAGCTTTAACCGGCCAGCCAACAAGTTTGAGTGACTGATATCAGATAATTTTTTGGTTTTATAGTCATTAAGGATGTGGGAGAGGTATAGAGAGAGTAAGAGAGCTTTGCAGTTTGAAAGGGTCATTATTACAGGGGATAGGGTATGAGGTAAAGACAAATGCTGTCAGACTTCACCAGATTTTGTATGTCTTTGTGTGGGATCAGCACTATTTACCTTTACCACATATATAAAAGTGATTCTAGCAAGTAGTTCAAGTGCTGCCTGTGACATTTTTATATTTTGCTATAAAAGTTTTATTCACAGTAAAATGATAACTATTATATGTGCATTTTGAAACACAATTTTTTAAATAAAAATTGTCCATCACTGATATTTCTTCTTCCATTTTGTCAGGACAAAGTGGAATTCTTATCAGATATAAACTTTTCAGTGATACAGGACAATAGCCTTGATCTTTTAAAGAGCCTTCCAAGCTGTAGATTTTTTTTAAATTTTATTATAATTTTAATAAGTTAAGATACTAAGCACTAGAGAAATAGTGTGGAAATTGGAACACACTAGGCTGTCATGACTTGGGTTCTAGTCCTGTTTCATTAAATATCTGGGTGACCGTGCCCAGGCACTTTACCCTCCAGGCTTCACTTTTTTCACCACCTAAATTATAGAACCAGTAAACTGGATCATCATTTAGGTCACTTCCAGCTCTGACGACTGAGGGTAGGGTCTATAACAATATTGTCCAATAGAAAGATACTTTGTGAGCCACAAATATAATTTAAAATTTTTAGTAGCCATGTAAAAAAAATGAGACACGGGACATTGATTTTAATATATATTTAAATGAATATACCAAAATGTTATTTCAACAATCTAAAATTTAGTGTTATTTCATGTTCTTTTTATCACACTAAGTCTTAGAAATCCAATGTATATTTTATACTTACAGCATTTCTTAGTAGCTGTTGTATTAGATAACACAAGTCTATGCTATTCAGCTAGGAAAAAATTTCTATTAGAGGGAAGGAAGATTTTCTTAACAACATGTGCAACAGATAAAACCTTTTCCTTTTCATGGAGTAATTAGAGAAGGAGCTAAATTATTAAAACATGAGTTTGGCTGAGTTGTTTGTAGTCTGGTGGATTCTGCCACATGCTGTTGGGGACTAGAATTTACTTTCTTTTGAGGCTCTCTTTTCTTATCTGATGCCCCTGATTCCCTGTTGTGGCCTGAGCTCTGCCTTACAGTTCTTACTGCTTTTCTCTGGGTCTCTTCCTGTGGCACAGTCACTACTAGCCTCAAAGAGTTTGTGGCTTCAACAGAGAAGAAAGAAGCAATCTCTACCCTTTTCCCCTGCCTCATCCCAAGGGTCTTCCTTGCCCATCCTTTAATCCTTAACTTATCCTCAGCAACAGCAATAAACACAGCTGTGTGTATTATACATCACCAATGGTATGGGCACACCTTGAGTAAGTTAAACATGTGGTAGGAAATTGAAGATGGGTTGATGTGTAATACCGTTTTCAAAGTCAAAGAGGAAAAGAAAAGAGTTTCTTCATGTTAAGTTTGCCTGATAAAATGTAGAAACTCAGATAGATGACAATATTAGTATAAGTATATCCCAAATATTGCATGGGATATACTTGTACTAAAAAAATCATTATTTCTCTGAAATTCAAATTTGACTGGGCATCCTGCATTTTTTTTTTTTATATCTTGCAGTCCTTTCTCATGGATAGTTCAATTTCTGGTGTCATTTCTTCCCAAAATGTAAGCCCCTTCTTGAGTTTTTCTAGTGTTAATCTCATACATTTCAAGAGAATCCTTTTTTTTTTTCCCTTTAGATTTGGTCCTCTGTCCAACAGTTCCTTCCACTAGTCTATGAATATAGCAATCTGTTTGAGAGGATTTTCTAGAGTCTAATATCATCACATAGTTGGGAGACCTACAATGACACTTTTAGTGGGCTTTTGAGTCTGCAATCCAGTTCTCCCTGGGCAAGTTTTTCTCCCAGTGTGAGTTCAGTATATGGCTTCTTTCTGCCATCGTCCGGCCTCAAGTCCTAGTCCTCTGAGAGAAGTTTTTGAAACACACACACACACACACACACACACACACACACACACACACACACACACACACCAAGAACCTCCCAAACAATAATTCTGAAGGACTGTGTAGTCTATATCCATGATAAGAAGGGGAAAAATGACTTGTTAAATTCAACACATTCTCAAAAAATCCCACTTTTGAAACAAAGAATTTTCCTATTATTTTGCGGAACAGTTTAGATTTTACTTTCTGGGTCTCTAGTTCTCATTTGCGCAGTGGTCAACCTGAACCTGAAAACGGAGTTTGCCTAGTGGTCTACCTGGACCAGGCTCATAGTTGTGTCTTCTCTCTGAAAACAGTAGTTGTCCTTCACAGACATAGCTCACTCTCTCCACCTCCCTCACATGCTCACACAAATATGGAGTAAGTGGAAACAGTTATCATTTTAAAGCAGCACCTTTTTCTTCCCTTTTGTCTTGGTCCTCCAGGAACTGTTGGTAATTTTATTCCCAAGTAGAAGGCCGAAGTCAGGTTAGATTGCCTCTGTATAGGACCCAGGACTAATTCCAGGCAAAGTTGAGGAACAAGGCAGGCACTTTTATCTTCCCCCCTTAAACTCTTTTCATTCCTCTGTGTAGTTTCTACTACCTGCCTTTATAATCTCAGCCTCAGAACACCCTCCTCTGCCTCCTTATGACAAGTTCCTGACACATTACTTACATATAGTCAAAGTGTCAGCAGATCAAGGTGTGTGACAGTTTGCAAACTTTTATATCACGGTTATATCCCTCTGTTCGTACTTCTATTTATCCTGATTGGAAAACCTCCTTGTGACCTGTTAAACCTCCTGAAAGCCTAAGTTGTGAACTAGTGAGAGTTGTAACTCATGAACCCCATTGGTAGCTGCCTTTCCACCATGCCATGGCTGACTTCTGTCTCTAGCTGGCACTGTTACAATACCCTATTTGGCTTTCCTGCATCTTCGTCCAAATGCTTGACAGTATGATTCTGACCCAGCTTCCTGGGCTTCCATTTAGCTTTAGGCATTCTTGAAATGCAGAGCTGCCCCTTTCCTCCTCTATGTGTTGTTTTTTCCTTCAAGCAGGATATGTTCTCCTTCAACTATCATTTGCCAATAATTCTGCCAAGTCGCAGGGACATTCATGAACTTGTAAGGATTTCTTTGGGTTAAATGTCTCAGGTTTATCTTGTTTATTACCCATACATCTTTCATTGCTATAGACACTTTGAAGTTGCCAGATTTACCTTTTGATTCTCTTCCCTGTTATTTTTTTTTATGAGTTACTTGGCATCTCTTCCATTGTTTCTTTCTTTTTCTTTTACTTTTTTTTCCTACTTCATACCTAATAACTTCCAGGGCAGCATTTTATGGTGCAAGCTGGGCATTTCTTCCTTTTTTTCCCTCAGGTTTCAGTTGAAATCTCTATCATGTTGGCACTTCTTGGAAACATATTCTTCTCAGGCCCCGTGAGATGAACTCTTTTGCTTGCCAGGAGCTTTACATTTTGGTGTCGTAAGTCATGATTTAAAAAAATACACAAAAATCCTTTTCTTTGACACCCTCTCTATAGCCAGCTGTTTATATCTCACAACTTCCAGTTGAGTCTAAAGTCATGACTTTTAACTGGAAAAAGAGATGGAAAACTCAGCTCTCGCCTTAAGCCCTTTTCTAGCCTAATAATTTGTAGAAATGACACTTTTCCCATTTTTAGTAGGATAATTTTATCTCCTATCATTCATGGATTGTATAAATCTGTTATAATAACTCAAAGAAGTTATAACATGAATATCTTAAATGCACTGTACATAACAAGTGGTTATGAGCTGTAGGTTCTGAATGGGCAGGACCTGAGGCTAGGGTATGCTGATATGTAGAGTAACTCAAACCCAGTCCTTCGTCAAATGTAGTCTAGTTCACTTATTTTTAAAGTTATAGAAATGTTCTTGAAAGATAACTTAAACCTTACTGATAATTGGGCTTAGATATTAACAAAAACATTTGGTGGATATGAGGGGGTAGTGGGCATGAAAGCTAGATTACAGGTGGGTGGGCGGGCGGATGAATCTCCATGGAGGAAAACCCAACTGAATGAAGAAAGTCTAGGGACTTGGCGGGTCAGTCTAAGCAATGAGGCTTGAATGTGGGAAAGGAATAGTGGTTTGTCATAAAACACTAGGCAGAACAGAAATTATTAGCTCATCCCTCTTGGAGGCAGCTATGTACCCAGAGAAGATGAGGACTCTATCATAATACTACAATAACCCTGCCACTATGGGGGATAGGAATTTTGTGGGAGTTTATGAGGGATACTTTTTGCCTCTTGGAGGAATATGTCAGCACCTGAAATTCAGGATATCAGTGATGGAGAAGAACTATAAATAGCAATAGAAAAAAAAGTCTATGTTAATGACTTCATGGGAACAGGTAGTTTCATTGCCATTAAAGCTCTAGGCAAAGCAGTGATGGACAGTATTTGAGATGGATGGAAAGGAGAGCTTCCAGAGCAGAAGGAAAGCAGAGGTTATAATGTTTTAAAATGTACTTGATATTTGTTTCAGTTAGGTATGGTAAGATGACAGAAACAAAGACAACTGCCTTTGAAAGAAAAGTTGATTACTCAGTTCCCAAGAGAAGGCAGCATGCCACACCACAGTCACACAAGGAAGCACCATGGTTGGTTAGAAGGTAAAAGGAGCAAGGGGGAAAGCATGGACACAACCTTTATTACCATGGTGTTGGGAAGTTGTCAGGTATGGACATCCCCTATTGGCCAGCACGTGAAGCACAAATGTTGGAGTTTGTGTTGGGAGGGTTTGTAGTAAGATTTTCTTACATCTGTGAAAACCCAGGGGGCAGTGATGGGGTAAATATCTTGTTCTGTTAACATAACTCTATGACACTGGATGCTACATCATCAATCATAGAATCTCAAGAATGACTATTATATGCAATAATGGTGCAAATTAAGTGTCTGACAAATCTTACTTTGGTGTCTTTGGAGAGAAACCAAGAAAAGAAGGGACTGGGAGGATATTAGTAAAGTGACCTATAGGGAAACCTCCCACTGTTGAGAAAGAGAACACTTTAGTTACATTTGCTAACATGTCAGTTAACAGAGCCTTGATGAGGTCTTCCATTTAGTAAAGACATTTTACCAATCTGGAACTCCTAATGGGTCAGCATCTAGATTTTGAAATTAGGAGCATCCTGGCACTAACTGAGTAATATAAAAATGAAGCATTTCTCCCCTGAAGACAAAGATAATGAAAGAAAAATGACTTCCTTATAACTTGGTGAACATTCCAGAATATGCCAAAGGAGAAAGATAATTTTTGTCCTTCATTACAGGGTTAGGTATTCTTGTAGGTAGTGGTATTATCCGAACATTCATAAATAGTTTGAATCAGTATGAATTGGTATATAGTGAGGAATGAAATATGAATGAAAATGTTCTCAGGATAGAAGAATAAACATCATAGTAATGTCAATTATCTGTAAGGTAATGGAAGATGTTAATAAAATCCCATTAAAAAGGTCATCAATTTTTATGGGTATAAATTATTTATAAAATCAGAATAGCAAACATCCAAGAATAGCCATAGAAATTAGCTATAGAATAGCAAACATCCAAGAATAGCCAGAGAAAACCAATATGGGGGTACTATTGACTGAATATATCATCCCAATTTGATATGTTGGAATTCTAACTCCAAATGTGATGGCATTAGGAGTGGGACCTTTGGGAGGAGATTAAGTCATGGGGGTGATGCACTCATCAGTGAAATTAGTGACCTTATAAGAAGAACCTGGGAGAACTTCTTTACCCTTTCCACTTTGTGAAGATAGTGAGAAGACAGCCATCTATGAATGAGGAAGTGGGTATACTCCAGACACTTAATTAGTGCCTTGATTTCAGACTACCCAGACTCCAGAACTGAGAAATAAATTGCTGCTGCTTGTTAGCCACCCAATCTGTGGTATTTTGGTATAGCAGCCTGAACAGATTAAGAGGGTGCTAGCTATATCAAATAATAAAACATATTATAAAACCTGTATAATTAAATGGCATGGTTTTTGTTCATGAGCAGATAAAAAGTGTATAGATTAAACATTCTAGAAGTAGAAAAAATGCATTTGAAATTTTTATATACAATAATGTAGCATTGCAAATCAGTTGAGAAAATGTAGACATTTTAATACAAGATGTTGGGACAATTAGATAGCCATTTGAGAAAGATGTCTGTTTCTCACATTACACATTAGTTCCAAATGACACCATTATATAAATGTAAAAAAACAAAAACAAAAAAATATGTTACCAAAAGAAAACATAAGCAGATGCCTTTATAATTTGTGAGTGGGAAGATTTGGAAAAGACTTTCTATATATGATTAGCAGAGCTGCATTCTTTCTGGAGGATCTGGAGGGGATTCTGTTCCTTGCATTGTCTAGCTTTTAGAAGCTAGCCATATTCCTTGACTCATTGCTCTATCCTCTGACTTCCGCTTCCAAGTTCACATCTTTTCCTCTGACTGACTTTCTTCTTTCTCTTATAAAGGCCCTTACGATTAAATTGGGTTATCTTCCCATCCCAAGATCTTTAACTTAATCATACCTGCAAAGTCCTTTTTGCCGTGCAAAGTTACATATTCACAGAGTCTGAGAATTAGGATGTGGATATCTTTGGAAGGCTGTTATTCTGCTTACCACAGTCTTCCCTCTGGTCCCCAAAGATTCACATCCATCCCATATGCCAAATACATTCATTCCCTTCCAAGGTCACATAAAGTTTCAAATCATTGTAGTGTCAACTCAAAGTCCTCACTTTGTTCTAAAACTTAGCATCTCAAAGTCCTGAATCTTATCACCTAAATCATCTAAATCAGGAAAGGGTGAGACTCTGAGTATAATCCATACTGGGAAAAAATTCCTCTCCGTGAATTTGAAAAACTAGAAAGCAGGTTATTTGCTTCCAAATTACAATGATGCGACAGGCATAGGATAGCAGTTTTAGACTTTCTCTATAAAAAGGTAGAAAATGAAAGGCAAAAGGGAGTCATCAGTCCCAAGCAATTTTGAAATCCAACTGGGCAAAGACTTCATTAGGTTTGAAGATCTAGGATTAATACTCTATGGTTTATGGTTCTGGTCTCTGGGCGCAAGTTCCCACTCTGAGAATCATCTTCCTTTCCTGTGAAGGATAGTACATACCTGCAGCTGAGTGGATTTATCAGCCTGTTTCCTGCATTTAGGAATTCTAGCAAGGGATATAACAGCTTCATTTTGTTCTTTCTCCATTTTGATTTAAGATGGTGGTATTTCTCTCGGTATAAAATTCTCAAGAACGTTGGAGGCCTCCTGTGTATGTCATATTCAGTCCATTAAATGAGAGACTTCTCTATAATGTGTTGTGCACAATCTTAACCTGTATCTTGGCTTCTACTGAGTTGACTGAGGGGATCTGTGGGTGACAGGCTTAACTACATATACATCTAATAATATGGATGGATCTTAAATGCATTATGGTAAGTAAAAGAAGCCAGATTAATTCATAGAACATTTTGAAAAAGGCACAGATCAGTGGTTGCCCAAGATTTCTGGACCAGAGGAGGTTTGACTGGAAAAGGTAGCACAAGGGAATTTGGGGGAGGTGTTGATGAACGTTTCTATATCTGATTGTTTTGGTATTTAAACAACTCTATGGATTTGTCAAAACTCATAGAATTAAATATAAGAGAGAAATTTACTGTATATATATGAAAAATAAGTAAAAATAAAACAGAAGGAGGGGAATTCGTATTAGATGAGTCCACTTTCTTGTGAAAGTTCTAGAAAGAGAGAAAGTGAATATAAGAGGAAAATAAACTTTTTGTCCAAGGAGAACATAATTTGTAATAATCCCTTCTCTCTCTGCCTGGTTTATGCTTTCCAAAGTGGGCAGATCCTGAATAGAGAACTTGGCACTCCTATTTGAAATTTCCGGGGCGCCTGGGTGGCTCAGTTGTTAAGCGTCTGCCTTCGGCTCAGGTCATGATCTCAGGGTCCTGGGATCGAGCCCCACATTGGGCTCCCTGCTCCGCGGGAAGCCTGCTTCTCCCTCTCCCACTTCCCCCTGTTTCTGCTCTCGCTGTCTCTCTCTGTCAAATAAATAAATAAAAATCTTAAAAAAAAAATTTCCTGCAATGAGCTCAGCTTCAAACCCTAATCTTTCGTCTCTATTCACCTTTCAAATAGAATGCATTTTTTTCATTGCTATTGAAATCAACAGGTTTTTATTTGTTTGTTTATTTCAGGGTTTTTTAAAAATTCCAGTTAATATAGAGTGTAATATTAGTTTCAGAAGTAGAATTTAGAGATTCATCATTTATGTACAACCCCCAGTGCTCAACACAAGCGCCCTCAATACCCACCACCCATTTATAAAAAATAAATAAAGTAGAATTCAACAAAGATTTGGGTTAAACTCTCCAATTGAAATGTGTAGAGCATTTACTGACCTTTAATTCATGAATAATAGAATAATTTGGATACCATGCTCTAAAGTTACTTGAGAATAAGATCTGGTTCTGCCTTACTTTAATTTTTTTTCAAAGTTCTCATCATAGTCTCCTGTTAATACTGCAAACCCTCAATTTATCTGTACTGACTGAATATATCTGTCAACAAACATTCTCTCTTAGAAATGCAAATATCCTACAGGCTTTGAGAATTTTTGTTTTTTTCTTCATACGGTTTTATATTTTGTATATTTTCCACAATAAGCGTGAATTACTTTTATAATTAGAAAAAAACAAAGTTTTTTTGCAAATGCAAAACATCTGGGAGAGTTGTTTCAACCTTATTGCTTTTCTTGAAACAAATGAGCTCCCTTGCACAGAGAAGGGAGTTTTGAATTGGGGAGAGTTCAATAAGTCATTTGAGAACAAGGATTACTTTTGCAATGGGACTTAAGGCAGTCGGAGAACACCAGAGGTTTGATGAGAGGTAGGACAGAGATGCAGAAAGGGAAGTGGAAGGAAGTGGTCTAAAATATATTTTGATATGTTCAAATCATTTTTTTCTGTCATCACTACATTATTAATAATAGGAAGAAGTAATTCTGCCTTTTTCTTGTCCCTCCAGACTGACTTGATTCTGTACCTTGAAAGTAGGGATCCAAGAAAATTTATATTTCTTAGAACAGTGTTCCCTGAGTCCAGAAGCCAAAGTCAGTGACAAAATTATTGAGGTTAGCTGGAAAATGAGAAAAATAAGAACAGTGTAGACTTTTTTTTTATAGATCGGCTTACTCATTTAAAAAATTTTGATATTACCTTTTCTCAAATTCTTTTGTGAAAGTATTCTCGAGAATAGAATGATATTGATAGATCTCAGTTAATCTTTAAAGATTTTTCTAGTCCTTGAAATTTAAAATCTGGCTTTGCTGCATTAGACTATAAACTCCATGATGGTAGGGAGTATGTCTTTTTTTTTAAATTTTTTATTGTTATGTTAATCACCATATATTACATCATTAGTTTTTGATGTAGTGTTCCATGATTCCTTGTTTGTGCATAACACCCAGTGCTCCATGCAGAATGTGCCCTCTTTAATACCCATCACCAGGCTAACCCATCCCCCTACCCTCCTCCCCTCTAGAACCCTCAGTTTGTTTTTCAGAGTCCATCGTCTCTCATGGTTCGTCTCCCCCTCTGACTTACTCCCCTTCATTCTTCACCTCCTGCTATCTTCTTCTTTTTCTTTTTTCTTAACATATGTTGCATTATTTGTTTCAGAAGTACAGATCTGTGATTCCATGTCTTTGTCTTCATATTCCCTAGCCCTGCAACCCTGTATCTAGTACTGTGTCCACTGCATAAAAGGTTGCACGTAATTATTCACCCTCTGTGGTCAATTAGATTAGGATCTAATTCCTTTGAATAACTCTTCAGGTAGTGCATACCAGCTTGACAAAAATACAAAAATTTCCTTAACAATATGTTCACATGTTGCAGATAAAAAATATATAAATTTCATATCCCATTTGGTATAATTCTGACACTATATTTTTCAAATATGTATTTCTTAGTTTGTTAACTTATGTGTAGTCTGACATTTTCCAACAAGATGTAAGTTTCCCTGTGTCTAGTATAGACCTGGCGAATGTCTAAAGTCTTTTTTTTTTTTTTGAATGAATGAATACTCCACTTCTGTGCCATCTGCACAGTGGCAATGTCTTGGTTATATTACCACCTGTGGTGGCAGACATATCTGGCATTCCGTAATCACATTTCTAGCCTTCTTGCTGACCACTCCTCCCAACCCCATACCATCTGCTACTGTGACACAAAACTCTCAGAGAGGATGTCTGGTCTGGGTGTGAAAAGATAAGTCAAAATTTTCCAGGTGTAAGTACTGAGAGGTTGGAGGATGGAGGATAAGGGAAGATTTCAAACAGAAGGAACAGTGTATCAAATAGAATGACAAATAGTTCCAGGTTCTCTTTGTCAAATTGTTCTGTCTGGAAATATTTTCACTTTTCTGGACTGGGACACCTTGAGGCAAAAAAATGACTTAGTATAATTTTTTGCTTACTCTTGGTCTCTTCTGTAGACTAAACCCTTTCGAAGGATAAGACCACCACTCATTTATTTTTGGCTTTGTAGAATTTTGCTCAAGAAGCACTCAGTGTGGAGTGCCTGGGTGGCTCAGTCGGTTAACTCTTGGTTTTGGCTGGGGTCGTGATCTCATGGGTTATGGGATCGAGCCCCGCGGAGGGCTCTCTGCTCAGTGGAGAGACAGCCTGAAGATTCTCTCCTTCTTCCCCTCCCCCATACTCCTGTATGCACCCATGCTTTCTCTCTCAAATCTTAAAAAGCACTCAATGAGTCTTAATTGAATGAAGGTCATATGCAAGTGTGTAACAATATAATATTTCAGTTGAACTTCATAGTTTTAAAAGCTTATTGTCAGATTAATATAAAGTGTGAGATAAGTAAAGGAGGTATTTACACTCATTATTGGTAAAAGAAAAAAAATCTGAGTCTTACAGGCTGAATATTTGTGTCTCCTCAAAATTTGTATTTTGAAACTCTAAGCCTCAGTGAGATGATATTAGGAGGTGGGGCCTTAGGGAGGTAATTAGGTTTAGATGAGGTCATGAGGGTGGAGCCCACAGAAGAGAATTGGATCCCTTAGAAGAAGAAGAAGCAGTACCAGAGTTTCCATTCTTCCCCATGTGTGGACACAATGAGAAGGCAGCCATCTGCAAACCAGGAATGGAATCTGTCAGTGCCTTGATCTAGGACATCCCAGCCTCCAGAACTGTGGGGTATAAGTGTCTATTGTTTTAAACACCTGGTCAGTGGCATTTTGATATGGTAGCCTGAATGGACTAACACTGAGGTTCAAAGAATTAAGTGTAGTACAAGATCCTAGGGCCAGAGTGTGGTTAAGTCAGGACTTGAACCAGGTCTCCTGATCTCAACCCAGTGCTCTTGGTATTAAGTAATTAATTTGTTCATTCCTTAAACAACTATCACATTCCTCTGACTTATTAAATTTGCAAACAGCAGATAGAGTGTCTCTGGAAAGATTAAGGAATATAGTTCTCAGAAGGACCAATGAGGAGGAGAGCAGCAATGTTGTTTGGGATATCTGGAACTGGATATGGGGAAGAACAGACTAGAAATAGAACATCGCTAACAGCATAATGAAAGTTCATGAGTAGGGACAGTTTATTTCCAGGGAAGTCATTTCAGGGAAAGAATGAGGTAAAAACACAGATGAATCCAGTTTGTAGTTTGGGTACAATTTCCCAGGTGACTGCTAAGTTAGAGGCTAGGCTCAACACAAGGGTATGGGAACAGAGCTGATCTAGAGCTTTGGAAGTGAGCAAAAATACATTCTCAGAAGAGATCTTTCACATACTGTTGCAAATGGAGTTCTGATAAAGCTTTCCCATGGACATATTTGGATATGATCTGGGATAACCTGTGTTTGTTCTTACAAGGCTAAGAGGTAAATCAGTTTAGTTTTGAAGTTTCTTATGGCCCTGCTTTCCCAGAATCAAATACCAACAGTGACTGAGACAAGATCTAGATTCAGTGAGTCAGGTCAGTGGATCTAAATGTGGATTATTGAATAGTTTTGCCGTATTGGAAATTCAACACAGATTCAGAGTATCCCACCCTGATGATCTTGAGCTAAAATGATTATTGTCACTTAGGACAATTACTCACCTCATTTATAACATATTCTACTTTAAGAGTTGGCTGTAAAATTTGCTTTTTAGAACATATTAAGTAAAAACCCTACTCTTGTTTTTGTTTGAGTTCGAAGGAAGAAACTAATAGCCATGAGATAAATACCAGCATTGTGAGACCAAATTAAGTTATATCACCAAAGAGAAATCTCTTCTCTCTCTTTTTTTTTTTTTGTTCTTGTAGCTAAAATCTCTGCAAATCTGGTTTTGTAGCTCCCTTTATATTTGGAGTCTGTCATTCTGCCATAAACCATTCATTTGCCCCCAAACTCTAAATTCCATTTTTCTTTACTTGGGAATGGGGTCTCTTAATGGTAGAATGGCTAACTGGGAGCCCCACACAATGTGTAACCAACATGCATGCTTGGACTTCCACAATTTTTAATGTTCTGGGAAGACCTATAGTTCCTCTGATGAGTCAACGTCATGACCCACTAATTGAAGCCCAAGGGCAGTATGTAATTAATGCTCACCAGACCACTGTGTCAAGCCTGGACAGAAAATGTTGTTACATAGTATAAGAATCCCATAACACATCAGAGTGATGAGAAAGGACTAATTACCATTAAGAGCTCTTATCTCCTCAGAACTACTCAAACTGCTATGAATAGAGATGTTTTCCTTGCAAAGAATCTGTGATGGAAAATGAACATTTTTAGAAGTACCTAACCTTCTGGGTAGGCAGAGTTTGCCAAGTTTCTCTGTAATAGCTTTGCCACTTCCAGCCTCTTCCTATTCCTCTTCAAATGCATATCCTTACTGGTGGAAAATTTTCTCCCTTGCCTCTTAGGATTTGGTTGATGTGGGGTTGAGGTTTCCAGGACAGTTATCTGATCCTAGATAGATCCTTCACCCTGGTGTAGGAGAAACTTTTAAAGTAGAAATTGTCCAGGTTTTCTCATCCTAGGATGGACCCCTGAGAATCCATCCTAGTGAATATTAGTATTGGGAATGTGTCATAATCTTTAGGTTTGTTTACGTAGAAAGAAGCAGTGAGAACTCTACTTCTTCATATACGAAATAGGAAATGCAGTTGTGATGGGAGAATTCAGTGAATGGCTTGGTATCATGGAAAAAGAAAAAATGAGACAAGTGAATGGAGGCGTTCAAGTCTTTCTGAAAGCCTGCTGAAAACAGACACTTTGAAGACACTGTAAATCACCAGTCCCCAAGGAATTGAGTAGACTCCCGGGGAATGACTCTAGAGCAAGATCTAGGTCTTTCTGTCTTTTTTACTAATTATGCAGCTGTTGGAATGATGAGAGCAGAGAAGTGTCTCAGGTCATAATTAGTGTGTGGCTTGACCATGTAGCCTCACTCTTGTCCTCCTTAGTTTCTTCCTCTGCAGAGTAAGTGCAGATGATATCTAAGGAACTGACCCTCTGGCATTTTATTATCTATTGTTCAGTGAGCATGCTGACTCCTCATGTATGTAATTTTCTTTTTTGCTAGCTCTATTTGCTAAGGAAAATGGAAGTTAACCTCCAGGGAAAACTGAAATGGCTGTTTGAGGTTCTAGAGGACCATATGTTCTACTTGATTCAAAGGAATATGTATTTATTGAGTGTCTACTATGAATTTAGCTAGTAATATATTAAGGACTCCAATAGGATTCAGAAGGAAAATAAGGCCCAATCTTTTTTTTTATAAAGAACTAATAATCTAATTGTGGTAAAACAAAATACATAAAGAAGAGTGTGAGGCTCTAATAAGATTCTGAACTAAATATAATCAAACTATAAATTAGATCATCTAATAGAATATTTTTTAGAGATTTATTAGGCATCCCTTAGGTTTATAGTAGAAGTGTTTCTCGACACTATTTAGTCATGTGTGCCAGAGTGTAGGTCAGAAATGGCAGGGATTTTGTGGAGAGCAAGAATAGGTTTGTCATTGTGCCTTGGAATGCCTGTGAGTACAGCAACTGAGCTTATGTTATTGGTAAAATCCACTTTAACTTTCTTTTGATTTATTCTCAATTCTGTGTCTGCCTCCCCCACATCAGCTCCCAGTGAGGACATCTGTTGAAAATTTTGCACTGAAGACATACAGTAGCAACTTGATAACATAAATTTGATCATTGGGCCTCAAATGTATTCATCCAATTACAGATTCAAGAATCTCACACTGAGGTGCTGGGTGGCTCAGTCATTAAGCGTCTGCCTTCACCTCAGGTCATGGTCCCACGATCCTGGGATGGAGCCCCACATTGGGTTCCCTGCTCGGTGGGAAGACTGCTTCTCCCTCCCCCTCTCTCCCTGCTTGTGTTCTCTCTCGCGCTGTGTCTCTCTCTGTCAAATAAATAAATAAAATCTTTAAAAAAATTAAAGTTCACACTATTGCCTACATGCTTTTTATAGGACTGACATTATTTACAATATGTAGAGAAAAGAGAATGATGTTAAATATTTAGAGGTTGACTTATTTTTCTTAAAATTGCTATTAGTGCTTTAAGAAATTTCAGATATGCTTATGCATTTCCATGTAGAAAAAAAAGGTAAATGGGAATCTCTTTCAAAATACAATTAAAGAAATCCTCATGTCAGAGGCTTAGACTAGAGCCATGTTCTTTGAAAATGAACCGAGAGGGGAGCCTGGGTGGCTCAGTTGGTTAGGTGTTAGGCTAACTCTTAATTTAGGCTCAAGTCATGATTCAGGGTTGTGGGATCCAGCCCCAAGACAGGCTCAGTGCAGAGTCAGCTTGAGATTCTTTCCCCTGCTCTCTCCCTCCCCCTCTCAACCTCCCCCCGCTCATGTTCTCTCTCTCTCTCAAATAAATAAATAAATAAATAAATAAATAAATAAATAAAATCTTTTAAAAAAAATGAACCAAGACATTATAAAATTCTCTTTCTTCCTAAGTTACAAAGAAGGTATCAGGTTATGCTGGTAGCATGTTTGTTGGAGATGTGGAGTGGGTGCTAGTGCATATGATCACCTACTTCTGGCAATATCCTGTAAAATGAGATTGTCTTATGTCATGCACTAAAATACCAGTGGGTATGCAGAAAACTCAAGAATTAAAAAATCTTTTGGGTCCGAGCTATTCATATATCCTTTGATGAGTATTGTAGATAAGAAAGGCAGTGACTTAATAAAGAGCAGTATAACAGACACTGAGACTTAAACACAAAGCTTGAAAATTCCCCAAGCAGACAAAACCTATAAGCTGCATAAGCAAAAGTAAATCTAATTTAATTCATAAACATAAATGAAACTTAACATAGGTTATTTCTTATAAATGCTACTGATAATCATAAAAGAAACTTAAATCATCTTACTAGAATGTATAAACTAATTACTTTTAACCAGTTCCATCATCTGGAACCCTTTTGGTAATAATAAATCATGGTAAAGGTTAAACCACCTCCTCATTTTCACTTTATAAGCTATTGTGCAATGTGATGCCTCTGAGCTTCATATCAGTTTTTTTAAATTCAAATAGAATAGATATATTCTGTTAACTTTTGGTATACATCATAGTGATTTGGTATTTTTTGTACATTAGGAAATGATCCCCATGATAAAACGAGTTACCATCTGTCACCATACAAAGTTATTGCAATATTACTGACCATATTTTTCATGCTGTACATTATATCCTCATGATTTATTTTATAACTGGAAGTTTGTCCTTCTTAATCCCCTTCACCTCTTTTGCCTTTTCTTTCAAGACCTCTTCCCTTTGGTAACCAACTATTCTTTTCCTTTATCTGTAAGTCGGTTCTATTTCATTTTGATTGTTTTGTGTTTGATTACACATATAAGTGAAACCATATGGTAATTGTCTTTCTGTGTCTGACTTTTTTAACTTTGCAAAATACCCTCTAGGTCCATACATACTATTTCAAATGGTAAGATTTCATTCTTTGTTATGGCTGAGTAATATTCCTGTGTGTGTGTGTGTGTGTGTGTGTGTGTGTGTGTGTGTGTACATCTTTTTTATCCGTTCATCTATCAGTGGATATGTAGATTACTTCCATATTTTGGCTATTGTAAATAATGCTGCAATGAACATAGGGGAGCATATATCTCTTTGAATTGGTGTTTTTACTTTCTTTGTACAAATACCCAGAAGTGGAATTGCTGCATCAAAAATACTTTTAATATTTTTTTTTAAAGATTTTACTTATTTATCTGACAGAGAGAGACACAGTGAGAGAGGGAGCACAGGCAGGGGGAATGGGAGAGGGAGAAGCAGGCTCCCCGCTGAGCAGGGAGCCCCATGCAGGGCTCGATCCCAGGACCCTGGGATCATGACCTAAGCTGAAGGCAGACGCTTAACGACTGAGCCACCCAGGTGCCCCAAAAATACTTTTAATATTTTGAGGAAACTTCATACCATTTTCCACAGTGGCTGCACCAGTTTACATTCCCATTAATAGTGTAGAAGTGTTCTCTTTTCTCCATATCATTGCCAACACTTGTTATTGTCTTTTTATAATAGCTAATCTGATTGGTGTGAGGTTATATTTCCACCGTGGTTTTGATTTACACTGTGGTTTCATTCTTTTGAATGTAGCTGCTTAGTTTTCCTAGCACCATTTATCAAAGAGACTGTCTTTTCTCCATTACCCCTTTGTCATAGATTAATTGACCATATATGAGTGGATTTATTTCTGGGCTCTCTGTTATAGTCCATTGATCTATGTGTCTTTTTTTGTGTCCATAGCATACTTTTTTGATTATGATAGCTTTGTGGTATAGTTTGAAATCAGGAAGCAGGGTACATCCACCTTTGTTCTTCTTTCTCAAGATTGCTTTGGCTATCTTTTGGTTCCATAAAAATTTTAGAATTTTTTGTCTTAGTTCTGTGAAAAATGTCATTGGTATTTTGATAGGCATTTTATTGAATCTGTAGATTGCTTTGGGCAGTATGGATATTTTGACAGTGTTAATACTTCTAATCCAGGGACAAGGGATATCTTTCCATTTATGTTGTCTTCAATTTCTTTCATCAGTGTCTTATAATTTTCAGAGTACAGATCTTTCACTCCCTTGATTAAGTTTATTCCTAAGTATTTTATTCTTTTTGATGCAATTATAAATTGGAATATTGTCTTAATTTCTCTTCCTTGAATATTCATTATTAGTTTTATAGAAATGCACCTGATTTCTGTATTTTAATTTTGTAATCTGCGACTTTACTGAATTCATTTATTCTAACAGTTGTTGTTATTGTTCTTGTTTGGTGGAGAGTTTAGTGTTTTTGTATATAGGATCATGTCATCTCTAATAATGATAGTTCTTCTTCCTTTCCAGTTTGGATACCTAGTTGTTGTGGCTAGGACTTCTAATATTATGTTGAATAAAAGTGGGAAGAGTTGACATTTTTGTCTTGTTTCTAATCTTAGAGGAAAAGCTTTCAGCTTTTCATAATTAAGTATGATTTTAGCTGTGGGTTTGTCATCAGTGGTCTTTATTATAATGAGGTACTTTCTATATACATTTGGTTGGGAGTTTTTATCATAAATGGATGTTAAACTTATCCAAAGCTTTTTCTGAATCTTTTGAGATAATGATATGATTTTTATCCTTCATTTTGGTTAGTGTGGTGTATTACACATTGATTTGGTGATATTTAACCATCATTGCATCCCTGGAATAAATCCCACTTGTTCATGGTGTATGACCTTTTTAATGTATTATTGAATTAAGTTTGCAGTATTTTGTTGAGGATTTTTGCATCACTATTCATCAGGTATATTGGCCTGTAATTTTATTTTTTTGTTGTGTCTTTGCCTTTGTTAGCATACTGCTGGTTTTGTAAAATGAGTTTGAAAGCATTTATTCCTCCTCAATTATTTGTATAAATTTAAGAAAGTAACTAACACTACTTTAAATGCTGGGTTCAATTCAGCTGTGAAACTGTTTGGTCTTGGGCTTCTGTTTTTGGGGAATTTTTAAATTACTTTTCCATTTTATTTATAATAATCTATTCAGATTTTTTATTTCTCCATAACTAGTCTTGGAATGTTGTGTGTTTCCAGAAATTTATTGATGTCTTCTAGGTTTTACAATTTGTTGGTGTTTTTAGTAATCTTTTATGATCCTTTGTATGTCTATGGTGTCAGTTGAAACTTTTTCATTTCTAATTTTATTTAGCTGGGTCCTCTCCCTTTTTTTCTTGATGATTCTGGCTAGAGGTTTATCAATTTTATCTTCAAGGAATCAGCTTTCAGTTTCTTACATCTTTTTTCCCTATTTCATTTATTTCCATTCTGATCTTTATTATTTCCTTCCTTCTAACTTTGAACTTTGTTCTTCTTCTGATTCCTTTAGATGTAACATTAGATTGTTCATTTGGGATTTTTCTTGTATTTTGAGGTAGGTCTATATCACTATGAACTTCCCTCTTAAAACTGCCTTTGCTGCATAGATTTTGTAAAGTTGAGTTTCTGTTCTCATTTGCTTCTTCTGATTTCTATTTGACCTATTAGTGGTCTTGTAGCAGGTTTTTTATTCTCCACATATTTGTGTGTTTTCTTACTGTAACTGATTTCTAGTTTCATACTTTTGTGGTTGGAAAAGATGCGTGATGCTCCTTCATTCTTCTTGAATTTACTGAGAGTTGTTTTGTAGCCTAACATGTGATCTGTTTTGGAGAATGTTCATGTATGTATGTGAGCTTGAAGAGAATGTGTATTCTGCAGTTTCTGAATGGAATGCTCTGTATCTGTCTATTAAGTCCATCTGATCTAATGCATCATTTAAGGCCAGTGTTTCCTTATTGATTTTCTGTCTGGATGATCTATTCATTAATGTAAGTGGAGTATTAAAGTACCCTACTATTATTGTATTGCTGTCAATTTCTCCCTTTATGTTTGTTAATATTATTTTTTAATATTTAGGTGCTCCTGTGTTGGGTGTATAAATATTTATGAATGTTAGGTCCTCTTCTTGGATTCTCTTTATCATTATGTAATGCCCTTTTTTGTCTTTTGTTACAGTTTTGGTTTTAAAGTATATTTTTTCTTATGTGAGTATCACTATTCCAACTTTCTTTTCATTTGTTTATACATGGAATATCTTTTTCCATTCCTTCACATTCAGTCTGTGTATTTAGATCTGAAGTGAGTGTCTTATAGGCATCATATGGATGGGTCTTATTTTTTTAATCCATTGAGCTACCCTATACCTTTTGATTGGAGCATTTAGTTCATTTTCATTAAAGTAGTTATTGATAGGTATGTACTTATTGATGTTAGGTTTCTGGTTGCTTTTGTAGTTTTTTTCTATTCCTTTCTTTTTCTCTTGGTCTCTTATGGTTTGATGGTTTTCTGTAATTTTATGTTTGGGTTCCTTTCTCATTATGTTTTGTGTATCTATTGTAGGTTTTTGGTTTGTGGTTACCATGAGGTTTATATACATTGACATATATATGTATATATTGATATATACACACATATGTGTATATCAATCAATTTTAAGCTGATAGTTGCTTTAATCTGAACACATTTTAAAAACGTTACAATTTTACTCTCCCCTTACCACATTTTATGTTTCTGATGTCATATTTGATATCTTATTTTGTGTATTCCTTAACTAATTATTGTAGCTATAGTTGATTTTACTATTTTTGTCTTTTAACCTTTGTATTAGCATTTTAAGTGGCTGATCCACTGCTTTTATTATATATTTGCCTGTAACTGTAGGATTTTTTTCCTTTCATATATTTTCTTTCTAGTTATAGCCTTTTCTTTTTCACTTAAAGAAGACACTTTAACGTTGTTTGTAAGGCTGGCTTAGAAGTGAACTCATTTAGTTTTGCTTGTCTGGGAAAATCTTTATCTCTTCTTGAATTTTGAATGATGACCTTACTGCATAGGGTATTTTTGGTTGTAAGTTTTTTCTCTTTCAGCACTTTATATATATCCTGCCACTCTTTACTGGCCTGCAAAGTTTCTGCTGAAAAATCAGCTGATAGTTTTATGGGATTTCCCTTTATGTGACTATTTTTTTTCTCTTGCTGACTTTAAGATTCTTTGTCTTTAACTTTAGACATTTTAATTATGATTATGTCTTGGTAGATCTCTTGTGTTCATTTTGTTTGGGACTCTGTGCTTCCTGGACCTGGATGTGTATTTCCTTCCCCAGGTTAGGGAATTTTTCAGCTCTTATTTCTTTAATACGTATTCTGCCCTCTCTCTCTCTCCTTCTTCTGGGACCCTTAGAGTGTGAATGTTAGAAACTTCATTTTGAATCAGAGGTCCCTTATATTATCCTCATTTTTAAAAATCATTTTTTCCTTTTTACTCTTTTGATTGGGTGATTTCCTCTTCTGTCTTTCAGATTGCTGGTTCATTTTTTTTCTGTAGCATCTAATCTGCTATTTATTCCTTCTGGTGTATGTTTCATTTCAGTTATTGCATTCCTCAGCCCTGGTTGGTACTTTGTTATATTTTTAAATTCTTTGTTGGGGTTCTCACTGTGTTCTTCCATCCTTCTCCCAAGTTTAGTGAGCATCTTTATTACCATTATTTTGAATTCTTTATCAGGTAAATTACTTATCTCTTTTTCATAAGACTTTTATCTGGGGTTTTATCTTGTTCTTTCATTTAGAACATATTCCTCTGTCTTCTCATTTTGTTTGACTTTCTTTGTTTGTTTTTATGAATTGGACAGAATAGACTCTCCTGATCTTGAAGGCGTGACCATGTGTAGAAGTGTTTCCTGTGTAGACTGCATCTGCTGGTGGCTTTGGCAGACAGACTGGAGAGGGTGCAGACTAGGGTGGGAGCGTCCTGGGTGTGCTGTGTTGGGGCTGCCTTGACAAGACAACTGGAGCTGGAGCAGGCATGAACCAGAGGTCCCTGGGTGCACCATGCTGGGACCTCCTTGGCAGGGTACTAGAGCAGATGCAGGTGGAGAGGGTCCTGTGGTGCACCATGCTGGGACTGCCATAGAAGACGGCTGGAACTGGAGTGGGCATAGGCCTACCTTGGCAGGATAGCTGGATCTGGAGTAGACATGGGGTGGTGGAGTGCCTGGGCATGCCACACTGGTGGAGTGGCTGGAACTGGAACAAGTGTGGGGCAAGGGGTCTGGGTGTGCCACACTGAGGCTTTCTTTGCATGGCAGCTGGATGGGGAACAGGCCAGGGAAGTCCCAGGATGCATTGCATTAGGGCTGCCTTGGGATGGCTTGATTTGGTGCATGTAGGCTGGACATATCAGTTTTGGATTTGAAGACTGCCTGTTTATTATCTGTTCTTCTGTGCATAATAAACTCAGTAAATATTATTTCACTGTTGTGGTTTTAATTTTTACTGTTTCTGAATTTTTGACAACACACACTTGTATCCTCTTGAAATTCAGCTTCTTATACTTGCCACTTCTGTCAAGGCTGTTGTACATGAATTTCTTTACTATAGGAGATGACTCCAACTTACATATAGAGGAGTAAGTCTATAAGCTGGACTAAGGCATTGCCTTTTTTTCTCTAAAATTTTAACTAAGGGACAAAGAAAAGTTGGTCAGTAAATTTCTTGAGCTGAAAGAACAATTGAAGTCAAGGCAATTCCATGTGAGATATCTGCAATCCTGAATTGTGAGAGAGTAGGAAACATAGAAATTGATGACTTGTGAATGCATAGAGGGAGCCTAGTAAATACTGAGTTGGCACAAACTGGTCAGTAACAAAGAGTAAGAATTGGAAGATGGTTACCCTTGATTCAGTCCCTTACTTTCTGATTCCCAACTTCAGGTTCCGTGAAACCTCACTATGCTTACATTCAGGATAATACTGTCAATCTTTATAGTAACCATATCCCATGACTTTTGCGAGTTTGAGTATTCCTAGGAGTCTGATCACATGCCCAGAAAAGGGCACAGCGAGTTAGGGGAACAGACTTAGAACTTAAAACTTAATTTACAAAGGGTCACTACCTTCCAGGCCAGTGTTTTACCCACTGAACCTCACTACCAGCTGCTCAACCACACTGCCTATAGGCTAATTTCCGTTTATCAAAGATTTTTTGGTTGTTTAATACTACATAGTAAGTTCATTTTTCAATGAGAATTAAAAATCTTAAAAAGCATCAACATAAAATGTCATAAGGGGCATGAATTATATATAAGGATTTAGAGTTCAGACATCTATTTCCCTAAACAATAGGCTCATTTTTAGTAGTTTCGGGGTTTTTTTTTTATTGTTTGTTTTTGTTTTTAGCATGGCTACATTCCCTTGCTGTATGGACAATTTAGCGCATTATCTACAAATAATTTACTTAAACCTTTTATATTATCATAATCCTTTTTTTTAAATTTTGGAAACCCACACTACTAAGTGAACAAAGCAGGTTACAAACCAGTATATAGTATGTTCCTGAATGTCTTTTATAATTTCATAATTGCCTTTATTTGTGTTACTCGTTTTGTGTGTATATTCAAATTACTAGAGGCACCTACTTTCAGCCTGGAAAACTTCCTTCGTTATTTCTTATAAGGCAGATTTGCTAGCAAAATCTTCTCTCAGTTTTTGTGTATCTGTGTGTCTTTATTTCGTCTTTTTGAAAATAGTTTTGCTGGATGTGAGATTTTTGGAGGAGAGTTTTTTTGTGTGTGTTTTGTTATGTTGTGTTGTGTTTTTCATTCAGCACTTAAATTCTCATCCCCCTGTCTCTGGCCTCCATTGTTGCCAATGAGAAGTCAAATCCTAATCTTACTGGGGATCCCTTGTATATGATGACTTTTTTTCTTGCTCCTGTCACAATATTTTCTTTGCTTTCAGCATTTTAACTATGATTTGTACAGTATGGATCACTTTACATTTTATCTATTTGGAGTTTGTTGATCTTTTGGATGTGTAGATGAATGTTTTTCATACGGGAAGCTTTTAGCCATTATTTATTTGCATTTTTTTTTTTTTTCTGATCCTTTCTACCCTCTTTCAGAACTCCCCGTACTTGTATGTTGGTGCACGGAGTGATATCTCACATTTCTCTAGGGCTCTATTTCTTTATTCTTCATTGTTTTTTCTCTTTGTTTTTCAGGCAGTTTAACTCTACCAGTCTGTATTCAAGTTTCCTGATTCTTGTAGTTCAGATCTTGTTTTCCCCTTTGGTAACTATTTTCATTTAGTTTTTGTACTTTACTACAGAATTCCCATTTAGTTCTTTTTTGTAGTTTTTTCTCTTTACTGATTTTTTTCTATTCAGTGAGAAACTGTCATCATACCTTCCTTTTTATTTAAACATTTTTTTGTTAAACATACTCTTTAACTGCTTTGAAATCTTAGTCTGCTAAATCTACTGTCTGGATGGACCCTCTTAAAGTCTGTTTCTATTGCCTGGTTTTTCTTTATGGGAAACGGTTTCCTATTTTTCTTCATGCCTTGTAATTTTTGTTGAAAAGTAGACATTTTAGGTACTATGTTGTAGCATTTTAAAATATTGAGTCCCCTCCCACCTTGGGCTTTTACAAATTTGTGTTGCTTGCTTATTTGTTTAGTGAATTGACTGGAACATTTCAGTGAAATTTATTTCCTCCATACACAGCGTAGAGCCTTTGATGTTGCTCTTCTGAGGGTTCAGCCTTGGCATTCACAGTCATTTTGGGACAGTGGTTTTAGCAAGCCTCTCCTTGACTGTCTCTTTCCATGATATTTCTCCTAATCTATGTGAGTTTGTTGATATGATACCCAGCTATTAGGTTCCACTAATTTCTGACTGATTGCTCTATTGTTTATAGCAATGTTCTGGGGCATGAATTGCTCCATATCTAGCTAAATTCAGACATATTTTCAGGAATGGTTTTTGAGACCAGTTCTTGAGATGTATTTGGAACTCACAAAGTCCCTTCTTAGCTGATTTCTTTTTCCCCGATTCTCTTTGGCAAACTGGTCTATGGTTTAGGTTGTTGCTGTCATGAAGTTACCAACTTCTTAATTGCATATTACCAAAATTCTTTTCTTTTCTTTTTTTTTGAGAGAACCCTTAGTCTTGAACTTCCCCACAGTCTTTTTAAAATAATGTTTTTTGGGAGACCTTCAAACCTCTTTATTCTTATGGATTTCTTCTCCCCTGATAAAATCTCTCGATTGTTCCTCATATCAGAGTTGGAAGAGTGGCCTACTCCTTGAGACACCCCTGCTTTAAAAGGAGGATGCTGAGTTGGAACACTAGATTCTAATCCTCTTGTTTTACCTTTCCCAGATGAAACTTCTATCCTATGAATGGGCTGGGATAAAGGAAATTGAGACTTAAGTATTTTTTGCTTTCTGTACCTGTGGCAAAACCTACCATATGAATGGTGGATGAGTGGAAGAAGAAGTCCCTAACCTCTCTGCCACACTTGCCAGGAACTTAGCCTCTGAAACTTGGAGCTAGAGGGAGACTGGTGAGAAATTCTGACCAGTGCCTCCTGGATTAAAACAACACTATATTCCTTGAGTGAGAGCTGAAGGATGACTTAAAATGCTACAACGTAGTACCGAAAATGTCTACTTTTCAACAAAAATTACAAGGCATGAAGAAAAATAGGAAACCGTTTCCCATAAAGAAAAACCAGGCAATAGAAACAGACTTTAAGAGGGTCCATCCAGACAGTAGATTTAGCAGACTAAGATTTCAAAGCAGTTAGAGTATGTTTAACAAAAAAGTGTTTAAATAAAAAGGAGGGTATGATGACACTTCCTCACTGAATAGAAAAAAATCAGTAAAGAGAAAAAACTACAAAAAAGAACTAAATGGGAATTCTGTAGTTGGAAAATACAAAAACTAAGAGACTATCTTCTTGACTACCCATACAGAGTAGAGTTTCTGTCATGCTGAGTTGAATGGGAAAAGAGAGTGGGCTGTGGCTCACATGTCACAGAATCTAGCTGGTCTTAGCAATATTTAATAGATTTCCATAAATAAAAAATTTTAAATTAATGATCCTTGTGGACAATTTGTCTTAATTAGAACAATTTCAAGAGACTTTAATTTTTTTTACTGAAGTCTAACATACAATGTTACATTAGTTTTGGGTGTGCAATATAATGATTCAACAATTCTATACATTACTCAGTGCTCATTAAGTGTACTCTTTATCTGCCCACCTTTCCTCTGTATTTGAGTCTTTTTTTTGTTTTCTTTGTTCATTTGTTTCTTAAATTCATCTATGAGTTAAATCATATGGTATTTGTCTTTCTCTGACTTATTTCACTTAGCATTATACAGTCTAGGTTCATCCATATCATTGCAAATGGCAAGATCTCATTCTTTTTTGTGGCTGAGTAATATTCCATCATATTTTATATAGATAGAGATATATATCTTCTTTGTCCATTCATCTGTCAATGGACACTTCAGTTGCTTCCATATCTTGGCTACCACAAATAATGCTACGGTAAACATAGGGGTGCATATATCTTTTCCAATTAGTGTTTTCATTTTTCTTTGGGTAAGTATCCAGTAGTGGAATTACAGATTTATATGGTAATTCTATTTTTAATTTTTTTAGGACTCTCCATACTGTTTTCAAGAGTGATCGCACTGTGGAATTTGTAGTCCCACCAACAGTGCATGAGGGTTCTTTTTTCTCTACATTCTCACCAACACTTCTTCCCTTTTTGACTCTAGCCATTCTGACACGTGTGAAGTAATATCTCATTGTGGTTTTGATTTGCATATCCATGGTAATTAGGGATGGTTGATCATCTTGTCATGCATGTGTTTGTTGGTCATCTGTATGTTTTCTTTGGGAAAATGTCTATTCGGGTACTCTGCCCATATTTTAATCACATATTTTTGGAGTGTTGACTTGTATAAGATCTTTAAATGTTTGGGATATTAACCCCTTATTGGATATATAATTTTCAAATACAGTCTCCCATTCAGTAGGTTGCCTTTTTTTGTTTATTTTTGTTTGTTGTATTTTGCAATGCAAAAGCTTTTCATTTTGGTATAATCCCAATAGTTAAGTTTTGTATTTTGTTTACCTTTTTCCAAAGTGATAGATCTAGAAAAATGTCTCTACAGCTAATGTCAAGGAAATTACTGCCTGTTTCTTCTAGGAGTTTTATGGAGGTGGTCCAGTTTTATGGAGGTGGTCCAGAGGTGGTCCAGTTTGCATGTAGCTGCATGGTTTTCCCAGCACCATTAGTTGAAGAGACTGCCTTTTCCGCATTGTATATTCTTGCCTCCTCCTTCATAGATTAATTGACCATGTAAGCAGGGGCTTATTTCTCAGCTCTCTGTTTCATTGATCAATGTGTCTCTTTTTGTGCCAGTACCATAGTGTCTTGATTACTACAACTTTGTAGTAAATCTTGAAATTGGGGATTGTGATACTTCCAGCTTTGTTCTTCTTTCTCAAAATTGCTTTGGCTTTTTGTGGTGTTTTGTGGTTCCTTAGAAGTTTTAGGATTATTTGTTCTAGTTCTGTGAAAAAAATGTTGTTGGTATTTTGATAAGGATGGAATTAAATCTGTAGATTACTTTGGGTAGTATAGACATTTTAACAACATTTGTTCTTCCAATTCATGAGCATAGAATATCTTTCCATTTGTGTGATCTTCAATTTCTTTCGTCAGTGTTTTATAGTTTTCAGAGTACAGGTCTTTCACTTCCTTGGTTAAGCTTATTCCTAGGTATTTTATTATTGGTACAATTTCAAAAGACTTTATTCTTTTAAGATTTTATTTATTTGAGAGAGAGAGAAAGAGAAACAGCATGAGAGGGGAGAGGGTCAGAGGGAGAAGCAGGCTCCCTGCTGAGCTGGGAGCCCGATGTGGGACTTAATCCCTGGACTCCGGGATCATGACCTGAGCCAAAGGCAGTCTCTTAACCAACTGAGCCACCCAGGCACCCTTCAAAAGAGTTTAAATGGTTGCTTTTTAAAATTATTTTCATCAGTTATGATTGTTTTACCAGAGAGTGGGGCCACAGAACTCTTACTGCCATTCTAGAAGTGGTGCTTCAGTGAGTATATTATTAATATTTCATAATATCACACAACTTTCTATAATTTCTATCATGACTATTACTTCCATTATCAGATACAATTTAAAAAGTCAGCTATTTAAAGGAAAACCTTAGTGTTTCAAAAATGGCAAATATTGTTTAGTATATTTTCAGAGGATTTTTTTAATTACTAAAAAAGAATCATTTGTATTTGGAATTCCAATTACTTTCATATAAACAGATGCTTCCAATCAGCTTGAGGGCACTTGAAAAGAGTTGATTCTTTTAAATATTCTACCTCTCCTTTTTCGATCAGTTCTTACACCAAGACTCTGTAGCTTTTAGTCATGCCCCTGTCTAAAGTAGAATAGTAATTCTATCCCTTCTTTCTTGGCTGAGAATTCTTGAGGTCCCTGTAGTATTCCTGTTCATCTTTGGACTCTGTGGTATTCATCATGATTGTTTACTTGAAATGAAATTTATTCAGAATTGATGTGTGTCAAACTGTGAACAATCTGAGATTTTACCCTGCTCATAAGCTAACAAGTTAGCATACCACGCTTTTCATGGATGTTGGCAGAAGACCAGATTCTTAGGTGAAAAAAAAAAGAACAATTTATTAGTTACAGCAACAGCCATAGCGACATTATCATCATTTTCTTTTGGTTCCCTGAGCCCCAGGTCCCACCTGGCAACATCACAAGTGTTGGGTGATTTTGCCTAGATGAAGTAGATTGCATTATGGGAGAGGAATCCTCAGTTTAGGAAACCCAAATCTTGTATAATGGATAATTTTTCTGCCTGAACTTTGTACCAGAGAGAGACTTTATTATATATTCTCTCTCTCTCTCTCTCTCTCTCTATATATATATATATATATACACATACACACACATATATATGTGTATATATACATATGTGTGTACACACATATGTATATAAACCCTCTCCCTCTCTTTCCATATATATATATATTATGTCTATAATAAAGTAAATAAGTAAATAAATCTGCCTTTTGCTCCAGAAGGAGACACTATTTTTATCTTCCAAGATTGTTTGCTATATAAATATCCTTGAAAAGATAGTCTAGAACATAGCTAGTCAGTAGTGCCTGTGCATTCAACATGTACGTAAATGTGAGAGACTCATGGAAAATTGTCTCCCAACAGTGTGAATCATTTAGTTTCAACATTTTTGCAATGACAACCTAATTAAACAGCAATACCTGAAAATGGGAACTTCATTGGAAATAGTGTTTCATATAGGTGACATTTTCATAGAACTGAAGTTTATACTTGCAGGTGCCAAAATTTCAAAGGATAAGTGCTTATGATGGAAACATACCAAATATATATAACAAATTATTGTGTCATCTTAAACAGATGATAGAAACACACAGACATTTATTAGTATGGAGACACAAAATGATAGTTATAGCCTATTCTATAATACCACCGTTCTTTGGGGAGATTGGACTGGTGCTTACATAAAAGGCCCCCCCTCAAAGCAAATATGACAACACTCTAGAGTAGGAATTGGCTGACTGTCTAGTCTAACTCAGTTTGTTAAATCATCAGAACCAGTAGTTATTTAGGAATTAAACCCAGGGCACTACTTCTAAGAGTGAAGGAATTCTAGGATCTTATACCTTGCCCTGGAGTGGTGAAAAAATGCCTTTATAATATATTAGCCAATTGACATCTTAAATATCACTAATCTGAATTAATGAAAACCCATTACTAGTACTCACTAAGTGGAGTAAAGCCTAATTTCACCAGTGAAAACCTATTGTTAACATTTGTTATGCTAAATTAGAAAACATCCACTGTAGATCAGAATGGTTAAAAATACTTATAGTAGCTGGGTCTTTTCATATTAAATGCTGGAATGTGTATTCTTGATTAGGGTGAAACACTGCCCTTAAAGTGTAAACTCCCCAACCTAAACATGCATACTTTCTCTCTCTGCTGGCATGCCGTGTAAGTTATAGACCTCGTGATAAGGACTTACTGTTAATTCCACTCTACAGCTAAGGAAACAGAGGCACAGACTGGTTATGGAACTTGCTTAGGGTCTCAAGGATAGGAAATGGCAGGCCTAGTTCCAAGTCAGCATCCACTCTGTTGAGTGCTATATTCCACTACTGGGTTCTGCTGCACCTTTAATTTTTTTTTTTTTCCCCATATGCTGTCTCTACCAAGTAGTAGATTTCCATTGTTTACTTATTTTATGGGTCTCCTTTTCCTGCTTCTACTAGTTAGCAAATTAAAATTCTCTGGGAGCTGAAAATCCAGATATACGAGTTCTTTGAGCATTTTGCTTTAAATAGCAGTCAGTAGGACTGAATGAAAGAGGAGGGCCTGGCTTTCGTACTGGGACCTTGTGAAAGCTGCTTCCAGGATTCCTAAAGGCTGTGGAAATCTGTCCTCTCCATAAGTGGTTTGCGACTGTGTTTAATTTTAAAGTTAACAAAGCGGGGGATGGGAGCAGGTGATGGCTGGGTTGCACTTGATGACTGCCACTCCATTTGGGAGCATGTTTCTGTAGTGACTGTCTGGTATTGTGTAAGGATGATTATTAATTCCAGCTATCAGCATGGCCTGAGCCAGATTAATCTCCATATGGCAGAGAGGCACAAGAGATCTGACTGTAACCATCGATATACACAGGTCTCAACCTTATCTACATGCTGGCATGGAGCGTGTCAGTTTCTAATTCTTCTTTGGGAATATATCATTTGATTCATGTGTGAAAGATCAGTGAGGGAGGAGTATAAATCCCACTTTTGTTCAGCCTCCTGGGCAGTTCGAGCCTGCTAATTTCTGCAATATGCATGATGTATAACAAGAACAACAACCTTTCAGATTTACCGTCTCTCCTTTGAGTCTAAATTAAGCAGGCAACTATTTATTAACATTTCAAAGACAAAGACCCATGTTCTGGTTAGCACTACAAGTTTAGAAAATTTTGATGAATGAAAAGCCCTTCTCAATCTCTTTACCCAGGATATTCATCTGTGAGCATGTGCAAGTGGATGTGTGTTGGAGAATGTGTGTTTAATCTCTTAACCCTGGTATCCACAGGGCTGACTCTCTCACTTCAGTTAGGTCCCTGGTCAAATGCTCCTTTATCTGCTAGTTCTTCCCTGACCACACTGTGTAAAACAAGACTCCTCCCTGTCCTATGCCACTGTCACTTCTCTTATGCCTTCTTCATGTACCTTCATATAATTTATCACCACTCAGTACATACTTATATGCTGGCTCTCAGGCCCTCTACTTAGAATAAGCTCAATGAGAGTAAGAACTTTGTCTCACTCGTGATTATATCCTTAGAGCCTAGAAGAGTGCCTGATACATAGTAGGGATTCAGTGAATATTTCATAAAGGAAAATGAAATGTTTATAAAAGTTTCTTCTCTGCTTTCCTTTGGCAGTGGAGAAAAGGCAATGTCATTCAACAAAGTAAAGAACTTTAATTTGTACAGTGCTGTTGGCAAAAAATATTTCATTTAACTGCCATTAGCCCTTGTCCTGGAATGACTCCATGCTGTTGAATTGCAAATATTTCTGCTTTTACTTGGAAGAAATAGTGACATTGTGTGATAGCAACTAAATTTTTCCTCTTCTTTTAACCTGCAATTTACTATCTGTAGAATAACTAGATTATCCTTAATGGTAAAACACAAATAATAAGCATTTTGATCCAGACAAGTTGGAGAAAGGCCAAAAACTAATAAAGATAAGGGGTAAAAATAACACGGCCTCCTCAGATTAAGTAAATTGACTATATAATGAGAAAAAAAGTTTAGTTACCAGTGGCCTGAAATGAAGCATTAGTAATATTTATTACTAGAAATCTGCAGAACCTATAATTATTATATTATTTTTCTTTAAAGCTTAATTTAACCAGTAGTCATAATGATATAGAAAACCTTTCAGGGAAGAAGGTCATTATGAAAAAGACAGGTGGGATTTGCTCAATAATTCTTAGATACCGCTAATGTTACCAAATACTCACGCTCTACAACCTGTTATTTTCCAGAGCCACCAGGCTTTATGAAACAATTCCTTTTAAATCTCCAGTAGAAAAGGCAAAATTTTCTTCTTGCCAAAGTTTGTAGCTGAGTTCTAAAATTCAGTAAGGTTACAGGTTCCCAGCATGTTCCATACTTCTTCATGTTCTGCATCCATGATATGGTGGAGTCCAAGATGAGGTAAATATTTAGATTGTCCACCAGCCACAGGAAAGCTTACACATCATCTTGGACCACATACACTTTGAGAGGCCATTGTTAAAGGCTGTTTCTACATAGCATTCTCAGTTGGTCATCTCTACCCAAATTCATTAGGTTTTACCCTCACTTGTAAAGATCTTCCCTCATCCCTCTTTTCTCTCTCAATCTTCAACCCAGTGATAATTCTTGGCCCAGCTCAGTTCTTCCTTTCTTGGGAAACCCTGCCTGGCTACTCCAGCTTATGGGTCTGAATACTCACTGACATGTAAGAATTCAGTGAGGATGATGATGATAAATATTTCTTGAGGTCTTACAATGTGCCAGGACTGCAATTTATCATTATTATCTCACTTAATCCTCTCATGTGAGGTAGATACTACCATTATCCACATTTTTGCAAATGAGGATGAGGTTAATGTCTGAGACCATTTGCTCTATAGAGGTGAGTTCCGAAGTCAAACCCAGGGAGTTTCCACTACACAGAACTTAATTCCATGCTGCTTTTTTTTTTCCATCCTGCTTTTTAGTTATTATTTTCTCATGTCTTATTTTTGCTTGCCAAACTAGATTGTAAGGTCCTTTAAGGCAAGAGACTGACTAATCCTTCATTTCTTTCCTCCCTTTTTCTCCCTCCCTTCCTTTTCTTTCTTTTGTTCTTTCTTTCTTTATCCGTTTTTAGAGGGAGAGAGAGAGTGCAGGGGGGAGGGGTAGAGGGAGAAGGAGAGAGAAACTCAAGCAGACTCTGCACTTAGCGCAGAGCCTGACACAAGGCTCAATCTCACGACCCTGATATCCTGATCCTGAGATCACAACCCGGGTTGAAACCAAGAATCGGACGCTTAACCGACTGGGCCACCCAGGTGCCCCACCCTATATTTCTTTAGTACGCTGCTTAAAGATTTTCATGATTGCCAAGTGGACTTAAATATAATAGTTGCTGATTATTTGATACAGTGGTCTAAGATAGTTTTCTCTTTCACAGTTCCAGAGAGATGACTGTCATATTTTGTTTATTGTTTCCCTTTTA
Organism: Eumetopias jubatus; assembly: GCF_037043125.1. NCBI lineage: Eukaryota > Metazoa > Chordata > Mammalia > Carnivora > Otariidae > Eumetopias > Eumetopias jubatus. The sequence goes on along the minus strand of NW_028274822.1, from coordinate 22,938,008 downwards.
TTCTTTCTTGACAGTCTCTTGAGGCAGTTTCTTCACTAACAGAGATGAGTTGTTTGGTTCACCCAAACCCAACATGAGGCAGCACTTTTTCTCAGTGACTTAATGGCTAGGCTAGATAATGCTTGTTCCTTTATCCATTTCTCAGAGAAACTGCTTAAGACAGCTTTGATCTGCCATGAGATTGATCTTTGCTAGCCCATTCATTGCTCTGCAATCAACTGTAGAATATTTGAGCCCACTCAAAACAATAGAGAGGGAAATCCAATCCACTCTCCCCTTCTTATAGACAAGGAAACGAGATTAGTTGGCCATAGCAGGTACCATGCTTTCCAAAATTTGGCCCTTGGCTCCTTCCTCTCCATCATTACTGAGCCATTGTAAAAGCCATGAAGGATACTGTGTGAGGGTTTATCCCTGACTCTGCTGGATCTAGAATCCTTTGCAAATATCAACAAAGCAAGGTAATAAGTAACAATCTTTTAAGAGTTCAGAAAAGGCAGAAGATACCCAGTGTGGATTTAGGATCATCAGGGATAGCTTCTCAGGGGAAGGTATAAATGAGTTGGGAATTAAGGGCTGTGCAAGATTCTGAAAAGAGGAAAAGATGGAAAAGTTTTGTGGACTAGAACAGTATCAAAGCGGTAATACCAAAGCAATACTCAGAAGCTATGAGAAAATTTGGCTGGAGGGAGGACCTCTTGGAATAGTGGGAAGAAAATTAACCTCTGCTAGGGATCCATGCATCTGAGAAAAAGCCTAAGAAATTTTGCAAATGGAAATTATGAAAGTTTTTGAGCATGAAGGTGATGTGATAGAGGTGTTTCATGAAAATTTATCTAATTGTGGCTTGCAAATTCAACTTGAGTGGAAGGAAACTGGAAGCAGGCCAGCCAACTTAGAGGCAACTTTAGATGCTTTAGGGCCTGATTACCTCAGAGCTCCCACATGTTATAATGAAATCAGTTAGAATCTTATGACTCAAAGAAATGAGAATTTTTGATCCAAACCTTTTCCTAGTAAATGGAAAGAAGGCTTTTTATGGGGGAGGTCTGTTAAAGATGGAGATCCTGCACCCAGATTCTTCTTCAAGGAAGAACTTGATGGTTAACTGTGGGGAATAAGGTCATTAGGTAACCTGCAGTTCTCAGCATGGTCAGGATCTATCTCAGTGGCTGAGAGCTACTCTGGGCATGCTTTCTGGTGGTTAAGAAAGAAAGGGCATAAAGTCTGGCCATTTCTGCACGATGCTAGACATCTTGATGAACAATAGTTGCTCTAGGGCTCCCAGATGAATGAGTTGCAGCTTTGTGGGATCTGTATTGAAGTTGTTTTTCCCTTTCCACAAATTTGCTTCCAAATATCAATGACTAAAAGCAATGGATATTTAGTTTCTCATATAACACATGTTCACAGTAGGTATTCTGGGTTCTTTGCTTTTACTTTGCTTATGTTCTGGGACCTGGGATCTTGTTCTGCAAGCTTAGAGTACCATATACCTCTTCACTCAGTTACTCTCTTTGCTATGTACATTAGGCTGATGCATGGCAAAGGGAAAAAGAATTCTGGAAGATCTCACATTCAAATGCTTTAGCCTGGAAATGGTACATGTGACTTCACATTTACCAGCTAGAAGTAGTCATATAGATTCACCCAACTGCCTGGAAGTATAGGAAGTGCAATCTTATCATGAGCCAAGAGGATGAGGGACATAGAAATATTTTTTTTTAAATACTTTCTTTTTTTTTTTAAGATTTTATTTATTTATTTGACAGAGAGAGAGAGAGAGAGCACAAGTAGGCAGAACAGCAGGGAGAGGGAGAGGAAGAAGCATGCTCTCCGCTGATCAGGGAGCCTGATGTTGGGCTCAATCCCAGGACCCTGGGATCATGACCTGAGCCCAAGGCAGCCATTTAACCAGCTGAGCCACCCAGGTGCCTGAACATAGAAATATTTTTTAAAAAAGATTTTATTTATTATTTGTCAGAGAGAGAGAGAGAGCAAGGAAATGAACATGAGCACAAACAGGGGGAGTGGCAGGCAGAGGGAGAAGCAGGCTCCCCGCTGAACAAAGAACACCATGAGGGACTCTATCCCAGGACTCTGGGATCATGACCTGAGCTGAAGACAGACACTTAACTGGCTGAGCCACCCAGGTGTCCCAGGACCTAGAAATATTTGGTCAAGTCCACAGATAATAAAATATTTTCATTTCTTTTTCCTTCTGGCTAATGACCTACTTTTATTATTTTCCACTTGGCAGCCTGAACTTAAAATGTGCCAGCATACCCACAGACACTACTGAGGGTTTTTAAAAATCTCCAGGGATTGAGGATCATTGAGAGACTTCTCCCCTCTGCCTAAAATTGGGTTCTCTCTCTTTCTCTCTGTGTGTGTGTATGTGTGTGAGAGAGATTGATTATTTATAATACAAAGTGGGGTGGGGTTAAGGAAGACTATTTCCTTATAGAATTAAATTAAGCATTTGCTTAGCAACACAAAATAGGGGGAGGGAAAGAGTTGGGCAGGGAGGAAAAGATGTAATGGAAATCCCATTTTGGTGTTCATTGTAATGTCACTCCTATGGCAAAATTACCTTGTATCCCTTGCAAAGATGAAAGGTTTTACTCCTGGTTATCAGCAACAACTCCTCTCATTAACCATTCAGCTCACCACTTAGTCATTTATTCAAGTGTATATGTAAAACTAAAAATAAATAAGAGAACTAATCCATAAAGGCACACTAGTATAGGCAGGTAAGAGGATGGGATGGGAGAAATGCTAGGAAAAATATTGAAAAATAATATTAAACCCATATTTCACAAGGCACAGAAGAGAGATTTCTTATTAGCTCATCCATCTCATTATCTTCCCAGAAGATCTTTCAATATTCACTTCTACAAAGACAGTTTTTAAAGGTTCAATTTTGTCTTGCTTAAATGTAAATTCAGATATCTGGAGAAAAATGCATGTTTTCTAGAAATGTGTTCACCTTTACCTATAATGTTGCCTCATGCTGGGGATTAGGAAAGTTTATTCTTCAAGAACCTGTGATCTAAACTGTAAACATCACAGAGGGTAGAACCATAGAAAAAAATTTCTGAGTTGCAATTAGAATGATCTAGGTTGTAGAAGTGAAAATGATTTTTAACTGAAAAGATTACTGCACACTGGAGTAGTTTATGGTCAGTAACAACTACCATGTATGGTGAGCCTCTGCTTCCTATATTCCTAATACTGGGTTGAATATTTTGGTACATTATTTCTAATCTTCACAGTGACCCCATGATGTGCATATGCATTAGTATCCCAATGTCCAATTAAAAAAAAGCCTCAGAAACATTGAATAACTTGCCCAAGGCAACACAGAGGGAAAATATAGCAGAAACAAGCTGCAAACCCAGGTGTTGAAGAACATCAACTATTTGCTGAAGTAGATAGAACTTACTCTTTTTAATAGTGATGATGGTGCTGATGATCATGATAATGACAAAATAACAGTTACTGAGTACTTACCTGCATGCAAGCCCCTCCCATAAGCATTATTGGTGTATTAACTCATTTGACCCTCAAAAAAATTCTAATAAAGTGAGTGCTAATACACCATTCCATAGATGAAGAAACTGATATGAAACTAAGAGAAGTTAAGGTAGTAGTGGTAGTTGTTCAAAAGATAACTTGCCCCAACATTGATTAATCTTTACTTGTGGAGGACATAGCATGAGGCAAATTTAGAGGATTATAGTTCCCAATACCCAAGTGTCCTCCTTGCCATCCAGTGCTGGTACCATATCCCAAGGATATTGTGAAAGGTAGTGGTGAAGCTTGTGAACTCTGGAGTCAGACTGGGTTCTAATCAAAGCTGAATAGGCTTGTGTGAAAGTCCCTATATTGGTTTACTGGACTGCCATAACAATTCACCACAAACTGAGTGGCTTAAAACAATAGAAATTCAAATAAATTTAAATAAATAAAATAATCCATAAGGGCACACTAGCATAGGCATAAGCGGATGGGATGGGAGAAATGCTAGGAAAAAAATGAAAAGAATATTTTTTGTATTTGTGTATAATTCAGGAAGCCAGAAGTCTGAAATCAAGGTGTCAGCAGGACTGTGCTCCCTCTGACGGTGTTAGGGAAGCATCTGTTGCAGGCCTCTCTTCTGTGTTTTGGTGGTTGCCAGTAAATCCTTGGTGTTCCTTGGCATTCCTTGGCTTGTTGATACATCATTCCAATCTCTGTCTCTGTCTTCACTTGGCATTCTCTACGGGCATCTCTGTTTCCACATTTTCCTCTTCAAATGAGAACACCAGCCATATTGGGTTTAAGGCCCACTCTAATCACCTGTGACCTCATCTTAACTTGATGACATCTATGAAGACCCTATTACCCAATAAAGTGACATTCACAGGTTCTGGGTGACATGAATTTTGAGGGATACACTATTCAACCCAGTGATGTCCTTAAAATTCTCTAAGTTTTATGGGTAAAATGGGAATAAAAGTGATACCTATGTCATAGAGCTGTCCTGAGACTTAATATATGTAAAGAAAATTAAGAATAGAGCTCCGCATAGAACAAGTGTTAAGACTTAACTATTTTAATTACATGACTAACTTCTACTTGAAACTTGATAGGATCAAGAGTTATGTTAAGTTCAGTCCTGTTAAAATAGATATGTGCATTTTCCCCCAACTTTTGTATTTTTCTGTAAATTAATAGAGCTGATGGCAAAAACTGGTGCTTACAGAACTTCGTTTCATTGCAGCCAGGCAAGCTTTCATCCTAATCAATGCAACAACAGAGGACGATCAATATACAAATCATTCTTTATATAGTGACATAAAAAATACTGGATTTCATTCTATACCTTTTTTGAGGGAGAGTGTTCCCCTTTCCTTTAGTTTATTATCATCCCTGTTTCCTCTGTCCATGATTTGCATCTAGTGAGATATGTGCAATATATCAAAGGGAACTTTCACAGTGGCTTGAGCCTAAAAAATTAGATTCACCCAGCAAACAAATAAATTCAGACAACAGTTGCATCCACTGCAGTAAGTGCAGTGAGATTTCACTTTAGGGCTTGTTAGCCACCCAGCCCTAAAACCACTGAAAGAAGATTACCTGACAGTGTAGACGTTTATATGGTTTAAAAATAAATCCTGTCATCAGCTGTTGATTCTCTTAGTGTTTCTTAATAAGCCCAGTGAATGATATCTTTCAACTGAGTCAATGTTTATTTTCAATCCATAGAACTGGAGGATTCCTTAGAGTAGCCAGAGCCACTCCATCATCTTACCAGTGAGGAAATATTTATCCACTTTGGTTTATAATAGGCTGTGACGTAGAAAATATTTTCTTTCTCCCCTGGCCAACCATCCCTTCACAATTCCATTCTGTTCTTCAAGCTCCCAGTTGTAGCACCTGAATATGCAGAAGTGATTTTCAAAAGCAAAAGTTTGGTTCAACAGAAGGCATAAGAGTCATAGAAAATGAAAACAAAAATGCTGCTTATTAGTTATTGTCAGAGGGAGCCAGAAGGAGTTAAAGGAAGACAGACTCAATGGCACAGTGCAGTTTCTGAGCGTTTCAGTATACCTAGCCCTTGCTGAATTGCAGTTCTTTTGGGTTCACATCAATTCAAATTTCAAGTTTAGAAAAATGGTTGTGCATGCTCTCATTTTGCTCAAGTTGGCTTTATTTTCAGTATTACTTTAGACATCACTTCCACAAATAATTTTACAAGATTAATTTTGTTTGGCTGTGTTTGAATTTTTAATGAGTGCATATTTTGAGAGAATTCCCCTTAACCATAGGTATGCTTGGTGAAGGTTCTGATTTGTTCAGAAAGTTCTTGCTAGGAATTTGCATCTGTGCTAGGGTAAATAAGTGAAGGATTCTACCACGTAGGCTCTGTCTTAAGAGTGTATATGGGGTGCCTGGGTGGCTCAGTCAGTTAAGTGTCCTACTTTTGATTTTGGCTCAGGTCATGATCTCAGGGTCATGGGATGGAGCCCCACATCCAGCTCTGTGCTCAGCACGGAGTCTGCTTGAGATTCTCTCCCTCTCCCTCTGTCTACCCTCCCCACTCGCATGCTCCTTGTTTCCCCCTCAAAAATAAAGAAAATCTTGAAAAAAAAAGAGTGTATTATGTGGTCATAACAAGTCAGAAAGGAGGTAATAGAAAAAATAATAGAGGATACTAAGAGCTATAGTTTACCCTTGAACATATTTGAACTATGTAGGTCCACTTATTACCTGGGTTTTTTTCCCCAATAAATACAGTACAGTACTATAAATGTATTTTCTCTTATGATTTTCTTAAACATTTTATTTTCTGTAGCATACTTTATTATAAGAATACAGTATATAAAACACATAACATACAAAATATGTTAATTGACTATATTATTGATAATGCTTCCAATTGACAGGAGGGTTTCAGTAATTACGTTTTGGGGGAGTCAAAATTTATGTGTAGATTTTTGACTGCATGGGGTGTTCAGTGCTCCTAATCCCCATGTTGTTCAAGGGTCAACTGTACAGCAAAATGCTCTCTCTCTTATTTCCCTCCTGAAAGCAGATGCTGTTTGCTTTGGGATTAGAAAACTGGGCTGAGTGATGGAAAGAATACTAGATTTCATTTGAGTTGCCATTTGAGTTAACTTCTGGGTTCATAGTAGTTTTATCCTTGTCTGTCTTGGGACATCATTTTCTCAGCTGTAAAACGAGGTGGCCTGGGCTCAGAGAACTTTGTTTTTTCTTGCACTGAAATTTAGAGTCTTCATCATCCTGGGATGTAGATGCCATCACCCGAAGAGCTTAAGACACTTTGTGAGTCTGCTTATGCAACTGATTTAAAAACTCTTGAAATAAAAACACAGACAAGCAAGTCCCTTTAGATGGAGGTGGCTCAGGCTGGTGAGTTGTATGTTTCCCATTAGGGCGTGTGATAAGAAAGAATTTGCCCTGAACTTGAAATCAAGAGATCTGGATTTATGTCCTTACCCTGCTGTTTGCTGGGAGAGTTTCTTATTTTCTTTAGGTTTCACTTTCCTTAACTGTAAAATGAGAATAACAATACCTTCTTACCACTTAGGGTTTTTATGATAAACCAGTGAAATCTGTACTTCAAAGTCATTTGTGAGCTATAGTGTTCTAAACTGTGCTAAACTAGGGATTCTGGATCATGAAGAACACACCTGTCCTTTTAGGAGAGAACATCAAATTTCACTTTGTTCCCTCATATAAATCCAAGGCACCCTAGCACTCTACACAGCATTGTACCCTATAAAATATCTTAGGAAACACTTAAAAGAGTAAAAACATCTGGGACCTACATATCTAAAGTGCTTATGTCCTTTCTGGTCATCTTTGCATGAGTTCCATTCTCAATCCTATGCAGTCCCTAGAAAGAAATTCTGGACCTTTCTCCTTATTATTGCCATAAGCGTTCTGGCACTTCCTTCTGCAAATGCCCCCACTCTGAAAGCTGCTCTGGCTTAGGAATTCTCTTTGCTCTTCCCATGTCTTTAAGAGCATCGCTAAGTTATTTACTTTTTAACCCTTCATTTAATAAAAATATTATTGAGGATTACTACATACTTGGTACTCTTAATCCCAAAGTATAGCTTGAACCTGACAAAGTCCTGCGCCCCATGGACCTCATAAATAATAAAATATATCATTTGAAGTGTCTCAACTCTTTTGGACCTCCTGAGCCAATTCTTAGAATTCATAGGGAAAGCCCCTTTTTTTCTCCTTCCTTAAACAACATTCCTTCTTAAATCCCCCTTTCTCCTGAATAAATAAGGATAAGCTGCACAAAGAATAGTCTTCCTTGTCTTTCTTTTATTCTCTGGAAGAAACTTTCTTATAAAGACTCATAAGTAGATATTTTTTAAAGTGTGGTTAGCATAGTGTGGAGACTTGCTTTGCATTTATTTTCTTTGGAAATTATAAATTCTGATGGCCCTAGATGTGCTTGTCAGAATCAGAGGGGAAACTGAGAAACTGAGTCCCCTACATTCACCAGATCATGTACATTTATCTTATTTCAATTTATGAGCATGACTTCCTTCTCTGTAGACTGACATTTCCCAGGATCCTTTCTGGTGACCTTGTCCTATCATTGCTGTTCAGGTGGCATCAACAAATCTCTGAAAGTCAAAAAGTGATGCCTCTGGTAGAACCCCACCTCACAGCTGCAAACGAGATTAGAGCTACCACAGCTTTGAAGAACAAAGTTGGTAGCCTAATGCAGTATAATTGCTAATCATCATCAATGTTGATTAGTCTATTGAAGGAGAGAGAATGAGTCAGCATCTGTCACTTACTGCTTTCCAACAGGTGAGAATACTGTGTGTTGGCAGGAATGCTATAGATTTCCTGTGTCTGGATGGAGTGGAAGTGACTCAGAGCCCAATTTAAGGCCTTATAGCAGTCCAACCGCATAAAGCAGCATTACCTCAGCTGGCTGGGTTCCTGAGCCAGCACAGGATACACAGTGTCAGCTGACATTTGGATGAATGTCTGTATTTGCCCCTCTCTCTTGCTCTTTTACTCTTTCATTCTCTCTCATTAGCTTTATTGAAACAATATACATGCCATAAAATTTGCCTATTTTAAGTAGGCAGTATAATGATTCTTAGGAAAATTTACAGACTTGTGCAACCATCAAGTCAAACCAGTTTAGAACATTTTCATTATCCCCCAAAGATCCCTCATGTTTATTTGCTGTCAGTACCCATTTCTACTTCCGTCTCAAACAGCCACTCATCTGCTTTCTATTTCTATGTGTTTGCCTTTCTAAACATTTCATATAAATGTCTTCTTTGCATTTGGCTTCTTTCACTTAGCATGTTTTCTTGAGGTCTACCCATGATATAGCATGTATCAATTAACTCATTCCCTTTTATAAATGAATAGTATTCCATGGTATTGATATATCACATTTTGTTTATCCATTCACCCACTGATAGCCAAAAAGTAGAAACAGTTCAAATGTCTATTAGGCATAATGTTGCTATGAATATTTGCATACCATTTCTGGCTTTCCACCCACCAGTTACTGTCTCCCATAGTTGGGAATACTTATGTGCTAGACATTTTTTCTTAGGTCTTTGTGTTTAGAATTCTTCCAAATATGTTTGTGTATATGTGTTATATACACACATATGAATCTGCATAGGTACTTATACACTGCATAGACTTATGTGTTTCTCAGCTCTCTGAACTCATGAAGTATCATTCTAGGGTGCCCTCACTTTCCTAGTGGTGAAACAAAAATAAATGCTCAAACTTCCCAGGGAACCAACAAGGACGACTGGGTGGGAAGAGCCCAGGAAAGCAGTATTCTTGGTCATTCTACGTGCTCATTGCTAACGTGGCTAGTCTTATATGGAGGAAACTATATGGAAGAGAGGTGATGAGCAGAGGGAAGCAGGAAGAGGGGTCAGTCATTTCTCATGAGGATATGTTAAAGGAGGTAAAGGGAGAAAGTATGCAATATTAAGTGTATGTATGCTGTCAGATAATCTGGTAATTGTTTTATATTCCTCATTATAATTAATCTTCGTATCCACCCTAGGAAATACCTGGTATCACATCTATTTAATATGTGAGAAAATTAGGGCAATATAAGATTAACCAGTATGTCCAAGGATATATTACTCATAATAAAGATCAAACTTAATCCTAAATAATTGTGATTACATAACCCAAGCTTTGAATAGAAGCCCATAATTGTCTCTCCATACCATGAAGTAAGCGAACAGAAATGTATCCTGAAGTTCCCAGTCATCCTATAGTGTCCTTAAAGACAGATTTGAAAGTTAGATAACTCCCTGGTGCCCTTTCCTCCGTGTAGCCAAGGAAAACACAAAATTCAGCTCCAAACTTGCACTGCATTTTTCACATTCTGAGAGGAACCAAGAATATTATATTAAGCAAGATGGGGTACCTGACCCAGAAGAGTATGTGAGTGCATGTGTGTGTGTGTGTATGTAAGTGTAGTGAAATCTATCATATCAGAAGAAAAGCTGGCATAATAAAATATAATTAAAAAAGAAGAAAATCTGGGAATATAAACCAGAGGCTGATTTGCTGACCCTGTTTAGGAATTTTTATCGGGTGGCTGCAATAATTGTAATACTAGCTACAATTAATACAATGCTGTATGTAAGTTCACGTGTTAAATGTTTTGTGTACATTACACATTTCCTTTCTAAAACAACAAATCTATGAGATGGGTTTCAGTATCAGACAGTAGAGGTTAGGTTTGCTATAATCACAAAACAAACAGCCTTATAATCTCAATGACTTAAAAAATAAAAGTTTATTTCTTATCATGTTATATGTCCATTGCATGTAGGCAGGTGTGTTTGCAAATCACAGTCTCTCAAAAACCCAGGCTGACAGAGGTTTCTTTTAACACATGCATCCATAATTGTTGACAAAAAAAAAATGGACATGGTGAATTAGGTACTGGCTATCAACGTTTCTGCCTTGACACGTGTAAAACATTCATACCTTAGCCAAAATAAGCCACATTGACCATAGCTAATTTTATGGATCGTGAAAACGCAATCCTATTGTGTGACCAGAAATGGAGGAAGAACTAGAAATAATTGATAGCCGCAGTGATTCCCGTAGTCTATTTTGATTGCCACCAAGATTGCCTCATTCTCCTTTTTCTATGGAGAAATTCGTGATGGAGACCGCTTAGAAGTCTCATCTAGTTATACCATCAAGTCCAGGATTTCTGGGTAATGTGCAGAGGGCTCTTTACTGAGGATCATGGATGTGTATTAGTCTCTCCATCAGGTTCAGATATGGCTTACTTTGGGTCAGACATACCTGAATTAATGATAAAAGTTATCTTCTCTTGTAAAATAGAGTGGTGGAAGAGAGACAAGATAAGCACACTAAACGCTTCTCTATAGGTAAAGGGAAGAACGAAATATATACAGCGACTTGTCTGTAGCAATTTTAAATCTTACTGTGCAGCACCACAAGGTGCTGCTGTCCTGGACCTGCAAAATATCCCTTTTAAGTACTGTTTCTTCCCCTCTGGGGGCTCCCAATTTATTGTTCTCTGTGGCCCCTGACCCCAGTCTCCGAGGAATTTTTCCTTTTCCATCATCCACCTTGGGCACAACTGAAGTGGGTGTTTGGGAATGTTCCTACTTTGGGTTGAACAGGCTTTTTGGCTTACTTTTTGCCTTTAAAAGATTGGCACCGAAGCGTTATTGAACTCTTAAAAACTCCTGAGGAAAACAGGGTAAGACTATAGTGGCAGCACTGGAGTTTTGAAATCTTCCTAAATCTGGTCACAGAAAATGAGAACAATTAAGTTAACAAAACCAAGGACCCCCAGAAAACTTCCACAAAATACTAGTTGACAAGGTACCACCATGCCACTGCGGAAGTGAGTGGGGACAGTACACTGACAAGACTTGTGTGGTTATCAGCAACTTGTGCAAGAGTAGTTGGAGGGACATCAGAGAGAATTGAAGGCTCGAGAGGAGAGAACCTCTATAATCAGGTTAAAGGCATCAAACAAGCACTCACCTCCTTAAAAATGTCCCCCAATAATGTGAAGAGCTCTCTGGGGCAGTGTGAGTGTAAAATCAAAATTGGGACCTGGTTTTCAAATTAATAAGTCAGCGAAAATGGGCTATAGTAAGTTCAGGTGGAGCTGGAATAGTCTGGGCTCCATGAACTTTTTTTTAAAGCAGCTTTATTGAGAGTTAATTCACACACCATATAATTCACTCGTTTAGAGCGTACAGTTCCATGTTGTTTAATGTATTTACAGAGTTATGCAACCATTACTACAGTCAATTTTAGAACATTTTTATCATTCCAGAATGAAAGCCCATGTCCCATTTCTCTCTAAATTTCCAGCATTAGGAAACAAATCATCTACTTTCTGTCCCTAAAGATTTGTCTCTTCTGGACATTTCATATGGATAGAACCACATAATATGTCGTCCTTGTGACTGGTTTCTTTCACTTAGCATGATGATTCTAAGATCCATTCATGTTGGAGCATATATAAATGTTTTCTTCCTTTTATTGCTGAGTAATACCCCATTATATGGATATGGCATATTTTATCTATTCATCAGTTTATAGATATTTGGGTTGATAGCACTTTGGGGCTATTATGAAAAACCTGCTGTGGATATTCATGTGCAAAGTTGTGTGTGGACACATGTTTTCATTTTCTTGAATGTATCTGAAGAGTTGGATTGCCAAGTAATATGGTAATACTAAGTTTAGACTTTTGAGGAACTGCTAGACTGTTTCCCCAAAGTAGTTGTACCACTTGACATTCCCACTATTTATGTATAGCCTTCCAATTTCTCCTCTCCAGAGAACTCTCCAAAATTTATTGATTTCTCTTTTTTGCAGCCATTTTAGTGGGTCTGAGAGTGTCTTGTGGTTTTGAGTTGCAATTTCCTGTGGCTCATGATATTTATCAGCTTATTGGCCATTTGTATATCTTCCTTGGAGAAATGTCTAGGCAAGTACATTGTCTTTTCTTAATAGAATTTTCTTGGGGCACCTGGGTGGCTCAGTTGGTTAAGTGTCTGCCTTAAGCTCAGGTTATGATCTCAGGGTCCTGGGATCAAGTCCCACTGCGGGCTCCCTGCTCAGCGGGGAGTCTGCTTCTCCCTCTCCCTCTGCTCCTCACCCCTGCTTGTGTTTGCTGTCTCTCAAATGAATAAAAAAAAAAATCTTAAAGCACAAAAGGTTTTAAAATTGATGAAGTCCAAGTTATTTTTTATTTTCTTTCATTACTTGTATCATTGGTATTGTATCTAGCAAACCATTGCTCAACCCGTGGTTATTAGATCTTCTATTTTCTTCTAAAGGTTTTACAGTAATAGCTCTTACATTGGGCCTGTGGCCCATCTTGAGTTAATTTTTGATTATGTTATGAGGTTGAGGATCCAGATTTCCAAATTTATTCTTTTGCATGTATATATCCCATTGTACTGGTACCATTTGTTGAAGAGATTGTACTTTCTTCATTGAACTGTCTTAGCATTCTTATTAAAAATCAATTTGCCATGAATATAAGAGTTTATTTCTGAAATCTTCTATTCCATTTAGGTATATGTTTATCATTTTAGGAGAACCACACTGTCTTGATTACCGAAGATTTGTAGTAAGTTCTGAAACTAGAACATGTGAATTAATCAGCGTTGTATTCTTTCACGATTGCTTTGGCTATTCTGGGTGATCCTTGACATTTCCATATGCCATTTGAGAGTCAACTTATTAATTTTTACAAAAAGCTCAGCTGGGATTTTATTAGAGATTCCATTGAACCCATAGATCAATGTAGGGAGTTTTGCCATGCTAACAAATATTTAGTCTCTAATACATTAATATGAATAATTCTATTTAGGTCTTCTTAAAATTCACTGTTATTTTATAATTTTCAGAGTATTATCTTTGCACTTTGTTAAATTTATTTCTAAGTATTTTTCTTTTTATGCTATTGTAAATGGAAAGTTTTATTAATCTCATTCTTGGATTTTTTGCTAGTGTATAGAAGAAAATTGATTTTTTATATTGGATATGTACCCTGTGACTTCATAAAAATTATTTATTAGTTTTAATAGTTTTTTAATGAATTCCTTAATTTTCTATATAGAAGAGGTTGTGATGGCATGCAAATAGAGATATTTACTTTTTCCTTTCCAATTGGGATGTCTTTTATTTCTTTATTTAAAAAAAATCCATTATTATTTTTTGCTTATTCCCCTTACTAGATGCTATAGTTAAAGGTTGAATAGAAGTGAAGATATCAGAAATCTCTGTGTTGTTCCTTAGAGGGAAAGCATTCAATCTTTCATCATTAAGTATGATGCTAGCTGTGAGTTTTTAATAGATGCTCTTTTTCAGGTTGAGAATATGTCCTAGTTGTTGAGTGTTTGAGTTGTTAGATATTTTGAACATGATCTTTCTATATCTATGGAGATAATCATGATTTTTAAAATTTTATTGATATGATTTATTACATTAATTGATTTTCAGCTATTAAACCAACCTTGCTTTCCAGGGCTAATCCTACTTGCTTATGCTGCATTATCCTTGTTATATGTTGCCAGATTCAGTTTTCTAGTATTTTGTTGAGGATTTTTGTGTCTATGTTCATAAAAGATACTGGTTAATAGTTTTTGTTTGTTTTTGTTTCTTCATGATGTCTGTCTGGTTTGGCTATCAGGATAATCCTAGCCTTAGAATGAGTTGGGAAGTGTTTCCACTTCTGTTTTCTAAGAAATTTGTGAGGCATTTTAGGAGAGTTGGTATTATTTCTAATTAAAATGTTCAGTACAATTCACTGGTAAAATCGTTTGGGGCTAGGATTTTCTTTGTGGATAGTGGTTTTGGTTGCTAACTAATTCTCTTTACTTTTTGTAAGTTTTTTCAGATTTTTCATTTTTCTTGAGACAGTTTTGGTACTTCCCAGTTTTATTTGGAGATTGTCCATTTTTATTTTTATTATTATTTTAAGATACTCAATTATTTACTTATTTATTTGACAGAGAGCAGGGGGGAGTGGCAGGCAGAGGGAGAGGAAGAAGCAGGCTCCCTGCAGAGCAGGGGGAGCCTGATGTGGGACTCAATCCCAGTACCCTGGGATCATGACCTGAACTGAAGGCAGTCGTTTACCCAACTGAGCCACCCAGGCGCCCAAGATTGTCCGTTTTTTTAAAGCTATCTAATATTTTGGCATATACTTGTTCATAGTATCCTTATGATCTAGTTTATTTCTGTAAAGTTGGTTGTATTTTTCTCTTTTATTCCTGATTCTAATCATTTGAGTCTTCTTTCTTTTTGTTCAGTATAACAAAATGTATGTCAATATTTTTGATATTTAAAAAGCCTTTTGGTTTCAGTGATTTTCTCTATTTTCTACTCTTTATAAAGTGCCACTTTAATCTTTATCATTTCCTTCTTTCCTTTTGCTCTAGGATTAGTTTATTCTTCATTTATGTTCTCTTAAGAGGAAAGTTTAGGTTATTGTTTTGAGATTTTTCTTTTTTCTTTTTTTTAGTACATGCCCTCTTTAATACTTATCACCAGGCTAACCCATCCCCCCAGGCCCCTCCCCTCTAGAACCTTCAGTTTGTTTCTCAGAGTCCATAGTCTCCATGGTTCATCTCCTCCTCCGATTCCCCCCCCATCATATTTCCCTTCCTACTATCTTCTTTTTTTTTTTTAAACATATAATGTATTATTTGTTTCAGAGTTACAGGTCTGTGATTCAATAGTCTTACACAATTCACAGCGCTCACCATAGCACATACCCTCCCCAGTGTCTATCACCCAGCCACCCCATCCCTCCCACCCACCCCCACTCCAGCAACCTTCAGTTTGTTTCCTGGGATTAAGAATTCCTCATATCAGTGACATCATATGATACCTGTCTTTCTCTGATTGACTTATTTCACTCAGCATAATACCCTCCAGTTCCATCCACGTCGTTGCAAATGGCAAGATTTCATTCTTTTTGATGGCTGCATAATATTCCAGTGTATACATATATACCACATCTTCTTTATCCATTCATCTCTCGATGGGTATCTTGGCTCTATCCGTAGTTTGGCTATTGTGGACATTGTTGCTATAAACATCGGGGTGCACGTACCCCTTCAGATCACTACATTTGTATCCTTGGGATAAATACCCAGTAGTACAATTGCTGGTCATAGGGCAGCTCTATTTTCAACTTTTTGAGGAACCTCCATACTGTTTTCCACAGTGGCTGCACCATCTTGGATTCCCACCAACAGTGTAGGAGGGTTCCCCTTTCTCCACATCCCCGCTAACATCTGTCGTTTCCTGACTTGTTAATTTTAGCCATTCTGACGGGTGTGAGGTGGTATCTCACTGAGGTTTTGATTTGGATTTCCCTGATGCCGAGCGATGTTGAGCACTTTTTCATGTGTCTGTTGGCCATTTGGATGTCTTCTCTGGAGAAATGTCTGTTCATGTCTTCTGCCCATTTCTTGATTGGATTATTTGTTCTTTGGGTGTTGAGTTTGATAAGTTCATTATAGATTTTGGATACTAGCCCTTTGTCTGATAGGTCATTTGCAAATATCTTCTCCCATTTTGTGAGTTGTCTTTTGGTTTTGTGGACTGTTTCTTTTGCTGTGCAAAAGCTTTTTATCTTGATGAAGTCCCAATAGTTCATATTTGCCCTTGCTTCCCTTGCCTTTGGTGATGTTTCTCGGAAGAAGTTGCTACAGCTGAGGTCAGAGAGGTTGCTGCCTGTGTTCTCCTTTAGGATTTTGATGGACTCCTGTCTCACATTTAGGTCTTTCAGCCATTTGGAGTCTATTTTTGTGTGTGGTGTAAAGAAATGGTCCAGTTTCATTCTTCTGCATGTGGCTGTCCAATTTTCCCAACACCATTTGTTAAAGAGACTGTCATTTTTCCATTGGACATTCTTTCCTGCTTTTTCAAAGATTAGTTGACCACAGAGTTGAGGGTCCCCTACTATTATTGTATTGTTGTTGATGTGTTTCTTTGCTTTTGTTATTAATTGGCTTATATAATTGGCTGCTCCCATGTTGGGGGCATAGATATTGACAATTGTTAGATCTTCTTGTTGGATAGACCCTTTAAATATGATATAGTGTCCTTTCTCATCTCTTATTATAGTCTTTGGTTTAAAATCTAATTTGTCCGATATAAGGATTGCCACCCCAGCTTTCTTTTGGTGTCCATTAGCATGGTAAATGGTTTTCCACCCCCTCACTTTCAATCTGGGGGTGTCTTTGGGTCTAAAATGAGCCTCTTGCAGACAGCATTTTGATGGGTCTTGTTTTTTAATCCAATCTGATAGCCTGTGTCTTTTGATTGGGGCATTTAGCCCATTTACATTCAGGGTAACTATTGAAAGGTATGAATTTAGTGCCATTGTATTGCCTATAAGGTGACTGTTACTGTATATTGTCTCTGTTCCTTTCTGGTCTATGTTACTTTTAGGCTCTCTCTTTGCTTAGAGGACCCCTTTCAATATTTCTTGTAGGGCTGGTTTCGTGTTTACAAATTCCTTTAGTTTTTGTTTGTTCTGGAAGCTTTTTATCTCTCCTTCTATTTTCAATGACAGCCTAGCTCGATATAGTACTCTTGGCTGTATATTTTTCTCATTTAGTGCTCTGAATATATCATGCCAGTCCTTTCAGGCCTGCCAGATCTCTGTGGATAGTTCTGTTGCCAATCTAATATTTCTACTATTGTAGGTTACAGATCTCTTCTCCCGAGCTGCTTTCAGGATTTTCTCTTTGTCTCTGAGACTCATAAGTTTTACTATTAGATGTCGGGGTGTTGAACTCTTTTTATTGATTTTGAGGCAGGTTCTCTGTGCCTCCTGGATTTTGATGCCTGTTTCCTTCCCCACATTAGGGAAGTTCTCTGCTATAATTTACTCCAATATACCTTCTGCCCCTCTCCTTCTTCTTCTTCTGGGATTCCAATTATTCTAATATTGTTTTGTCTTATGGTATCACTTATCTCTCGAATTCTCCCCTCATGATCCAGTATTTGTTGATCTCTTTTTTCTCACCTTCTTTATTTTCCATCATTTGGTCTTCTATATCACTAATTCTCTCTTCTTCCTCATTTATCCTAGCAGTTAGAGCTTCCATTTTTGATTGCACCTCATTAATAGTCTTTTTGATTTCAACTTGGTTAGATTTTAGTTCTTTTATTTCTCCAGAAAGGGTTTCTCTAATATCTTCCATGCTTTTTTCAAGCCCAGTTAGTATCTTTAAAATTGTCATTCTGAACTCTAGTTCCGACATCCTACTAATGTCTGTATTGATTAGGTCCCTGGCGGTCGGTACTGCCTCTTGTTCTTTTTTTTTGAGATGAGTTTTTCCATCTTGTCATTTTGTCCATAGGACAATAGATGAATGAGAGAACAAAATGCTAAGAGGGTAACAACTACCCCAGAAAAATATACACTGAACAAATCAGAAGAGACCTGAAACCAGGGGGAAAGAAAGGGAAAGAAAGAGAAAAAGAATAAAAAAGAAAAAGATTAAAAAAAAAAAAACAGAATATGATCAGGCTGGTGCATAGATCAGTGCCACACACTAGATTTTGGGTATATTTTGGTCTGTTAGAAGAAAGTGCCTCCCAAAATTTTAAAGAGAGAAAAACTTATATATGTACAAAAATAAGAGTAAATACGATGAAGAGATGGAATGTGACTGTAAAGATGAAAATTATAAAAGATTTTATAAAAGGAGTTGATAAGATAAGTTGTTTGAAAAAAGAGAGGATTAAAAAAAAAGGGAGAGATCTGATCAGGCAGGAGACTAGAACAAAGTCATACACTAGAGATTTAGGGTATATTTTGGGTGTTAGAAGAAACTATATCCCAAAATTTTAAAGAGAGAACAACTTATGTATATACCAAAAATAAGGTTAACTACTATGAAGGGATAGAATATGACTCTAAAAATGAAAAATAAAAAAGATTTTAAAAAGGGATTAAGGGGCGCCTGGGTGGCTCAGTTGGTTGGGTGACTGCCTTTGGCTCGGGTCATGATCCTGGAGTCCCGGGATCGAGTCCCACATCGGGCTCCCTGCTCAGCGGGGAGTCTGCTTCTCCCTCTGACTCTCTTCCCTCTCATGCTCTCTATCTCTCATTCTCTCTCTCTCAAATAAATAAATAAAATGTTAAAAAAAAGGTAAAATGTTGGTTGAAAAAGGGAAAAAGAAAAATAAAAAAATTAAAAAAATTAACTTTGAAAGACTAAAGAATCATGGGCAAAAGGCATGAATTATGTGTGCTGTATTCCCTTAGTGCTGGCATTCTGCTGTTCTCCTTGATCGGTAAACCTCGTCTTGGCTGGTTGTTCTTGCTGATCTTCTGGGGGAGGGGCGTGTTGCCATGATTCTCAGATGTCTTTGTGGGAGGCAGAATTGCCCTGCCCTTGATGGGGGCAGGACTAAGTAATCTCGGTTTGCTCTCAGGAGCTTTTGTTCCCTGCAAGCTTTCCATACAGCCTTGGAGGACTAGAGTGAAAATGGCGGCCTCCCAATCTCTGCCCCGGAGGAACCAAGAACTCGGGGCCCCGCTCCTCAGTGCGCCCCCAGAGAAAAGCAGTCAATCACTCCCGTCTCCCTGGTCTCCAGCCACACACCTGCTCACCTGGCCTGTGACTGAGCATTTCTGTCTCCCGCACATGACCCTGTGTGGAGTCTCCAAACCCAGCAGTTCCCTGCAGTGTGCTCAAGCGCCACTCCTCCGGGGGAGGAAGGGGAGTCTCCCCAGATCTGCCACTTGTTGGGTCCCTACTGGAGGAGCAGTGGCCCAACTGTGCTGCGGATCACGGTTTAGGGCCACCCCAAGCTGAGAGCCCGCACCTCGGGTCCGTCTCTGCAGCCGACTTCCCTGATCTGATACCTGAGAGCTCTGTCACACTCAGGCACCCCTGGTCTTCCTGTGACCCCAAGGGTCCTGAGACCACACTGTCCCAGCGAGGGTTCCACCCCACACTTAGCCACTGGGGCGACGTCCCTCAGTGGAGCCGACTTCTAAAAGTTCCGATTTTGTGCCCTGCTGCTCTATCACTTGCTCCTAGCAGCTGAAGGAGGCCCCCTTCCCCACCGTCTATCTTCCCAAATATCACCTCGGTTTCACTTTTCTGCACGTCCTACCTTCCAGAAAGTGGTCGCTTTTCTCTTCAGAGATTTGCTGCTATTCTTTTCTTTGATCTCCTGTTGAGTTCGTAGGTGTTCAGAATGGTTTGATCCCTATCTAGCTGAATTCCCGAGACCAGATGAAATTTAGGTCTCCTACTCCTCCACCATCTTGCTCCTCGCCGATTTTTCTTATTTTTTAACGTGTTTGTTTATAGCTGTAAATTTCTAAGCCCTGGTTTAATTTTGTCCCATAAGTTTTAGTATGTTATATCCTTATATTCATTGATCTCAAAATATTTTCTAATTTCTCTCATGATAATTTTTCTCTGAACCATTGATTATTTAGAAGTTATCCAATTTCCACACATTTGTGAATTTCCAAAATTTCCTACTTACATTTTTATATAACTTAATTCCTCTTTTGTCAAAGAACCTGTTTTTAAAGAAACAATTCCACTTCTTTTATATTTTAAATATATCAGGACTTGTATTATGGCCTGGCATCTGGTCTGTCCTGGTTAAAGTTCTATGTGCAGTTGAGAGGAATACATATTCCCTTCCTATTAGGGAGAATATTCTAAGATATTCTGCTAGTGTAGTTGGTTTATAGTGTTTTTCAAGTATCCTGTTTCCTTTTTTTCTTCAGCCAAGTTGTTTTATCAATTAGTGAATGTTAGATATTGAGATCTCCTGCTATTATTGTTGAATAGCCTAATTTTCCCTTTAGTTCTGTCCATTCTGACTTCAAGTAATTTGGGGCTCTGTGGTTACCTGCGTATATGTTTATAATGGTTACATCTTTCTGATGGATTGATGGACCTTTTCTTTATTATAAAATGTCATTATTTTATTAAAAGTATTTTTAAATTTTTTATCTTTTTAATTTTTCATTTTTTTTAAGTACACTCCATGCCCAGCATGGCTTCCAATGTGGGGCTTGAACTCACAACCCTGAGATCAAGACCTGAGCTGAAATTAGGAGTCAAACCTTAACTGACTGAGCTACCCAGGCACTCCAAATATTTTTTATTTGAAGTCTATTTTGTCTGATATTAGTGTATCTACTCCAGCTGTTTTCATAATGTATTATTTTTCTTTTTATTTTCAAGCAATATCTAAATAAAAAATGTGTCTTCTGCAGACAACACATAGCTGGATGCTGTTTTTCCCTTCATTTTTAAAATTTCTGCCTTTATATTGGATTAGATAATCCATTCACATTTAATGTTATTATAAATATAGTTGAATATTGTTTTGCCATTTCTCTTTCCTTTTAATTTGATGTGGGTTTTTTTGTTGCTCTTGTTTATCAATTCCTCTTTACTGCTTTCATCTGCATGTAATGAATATTTTCTATTGTACATTTAAATTATTTTAATGAATTTTTCAGTGTGTGTGTGTATATATTCAGTTATTTTCTGCATGGTTGATCTGCAGCTTATCATATATCTTGGTTCATCTGAGTTTAGTTCAGATTTGTATCTTAATTCAAAGAGGTACAGAAACATTATTTTTATTATCTCTCTGTTCCTCTTTTTGTGCTATGATTGATATACATATTACAGGTATATATAATTCCAAAATACATTGTTATAATTATTGCTACATCTAATTTAATATCTTTTTTAAAAGGTGATAGAAGAGAGCATGTGTATATATTATAGTGTTATGTTAAACTTTTAATTTACTCTAATACTTTGTTGAGGATTTTTGCATCTGTGTTCATCAGAGAACTCTCTTTTGGTAATGTCTTTATCTGGTTTGGCATCAGGGAAATGCTGGCCTCATAGAACGAATTTGGAAGCTTTCTTTCCTCTTCTCTTTTTTGGAATATTTTGAGAAGACTAGATAATAAATCTTTTGTAAATGTTTAGTAGAATTTACCTGTAAATCTGTCTGATCCTGGACTTTCATGTGTTGGAAGTTTTTAATTAGTGATTCAATTTCATTGTTGGTAATTGGTTTGTTAAATTTTCTATGTTTTCCTGATTCAGTTTTGGCAGGTTATATATTTCTAGGAATTTATCCATTTCTTCTGGCCCAATTTGTTGGCTTATAATTTTTCATAATATTCTTTTACAATCCTTTGTATTTCTGTGGTGTCAGTTATTTCTTCACTTTCATTTCTGATTTTGTTTGAATCCTCTCTCTCTGTCTCTCTCTCTTTTTTTTTTTTTCTTTTTATGAGTCTGGCTAAAGTTTTAATCAATTTTGTTGATCTTTTCAGAGAACCAGCTCCTGGTTTCACTGATCTGGTTTTTTGTTTGTTTGTTGTTGTTTTTATTTATTTCTGTTCTAATCTTTATTATTTTCTTCCTTCTACTGGCATGGAGTTTTGTTTGTTCTTTTTATAGTCCTTCGACTGTAAAATTAGGTTATTTATTTGAGATTTTTCTTGATTCTTGAGGTAGGGCTCTGTTGCTATAATCTTTCTTAGAACTGCTTTTGCACGGTTACTTTGAGGACTAATTGATTTATTGCATGTAAAACTGTCACAACAGTCCAGTTTCCAAGTGTAAGTGCCATATAAATGTTTTGCATTATTATTAATTAAGGAAATAGCATTTATTTTTAACCCAAAAATATTGGGAAAAAATCTCAGGAAAAGATTATAAAAGGCAGTATATTAGGCAGGGGGATGAGGGATGGACAAGGAACTCTGTCTTTTCTATTTTTATGTCTTTTCCTTCTGTGATACTTTGTAAAAACATTATTGCATACTGTAGAAGCCAACCTTGCATTTTTCTTCTGAGTTAGACAATACTGATTTCCCCAATGCATCTCTGTTTATCTCATGCATTGAAATGATGAGTGAATGTTAATTCAAGGACTATTTTGAAAGATAGGCTTCCAGTCTTTTCAAAATTATACTGAATAAACCAAAGAAATTGTCAGTGTGATTGGAATCATGCATTATACCTCAGCATTTGTCACCTTGCTGTAGAATCATAGCCAATGAACACAATTCCTTGGTCTCATTTTGGGGGACAGATATTGGTTCTTGTGATCTAAGGAGTGCCTGGGGAATTGGGCTTCCACTTCTCTAAAATTTCCATTCCCTCAAAAATAATTGTGATATTAATAATAGCAATAGTGTAACTTGACATGAATGATTAATATTTTCTTAATCATATACAAAGTGTGATTAGAAGTATATTTAGAAAATGATTTTTACTGATTTTTGTTATAAAATATAAGCAAATTTAATCTGCTTACTATGAAAATACACTTTCGAAATGGGTCTCCTCCCCTTCTTCATTAAGCCCCTTCTATATGGAAAATCTGGGGCTACCTGCTGGCTGGATACCTTGATGAATGATGACTCTGTAATGGTTTGTAAGAAGAGGAAGTTAAGAGTCTGATGGAGCCTTCCAGTAACTGGGATCTCTCTCAACTCATATGTCTAATGTTCCTGCTGTACAAGTAACCTTTAGGTCAGACTTAATAAATATCTACTTGTTTAAAGACAAGGACTTAGAAGCATTCATTTTATTTTTAACTAACCTTAAGAGAAAACAAAAAACCATGTGGTCTGGAGGAAATAGAAAAATCTGTATTGAAATTTGGTTCTATCTATCTGTGAACAACTGGGGCATGAACTGGATAGGGAACACTTAGAAATTTTGTTTTATTAAATTAGTTAGTAGGTCAGTCTGAATCTAAATTCAAGGCTATAGACTGGAGGAGGAGAGACATTGGCACATGCCAGGGAGGGGAGAAAGCCTTGACTGGGAATGGGGAACTGGCCAAACATATTTAACCAATTTTCGCAACAAGATAGCTTGTCCTTATGAGAAGAGGCTCGAGGCAAGAATGTGTACACTGATTATCAAGTTAAGAATCCAGTGATTGGGGAAATAAGAACCAATATCAGAGTGACACTGGTATTGTGGCGAGAAAATTGAATCAGACCTTTTTCATAAGACATTTCCTTGAGAAGAGGCTGGAATGGTAACCATTTGCTAAACTACTGGGTGGTTCTTTGTATTTCCCTTTTTAGGGACAGAAAAGGGCCTAGAGCCTGAAATTGGGTCAGACAGTGAGAGGAAGAGCTAAAGTGAAGCTTATTTCAAAGTTTGGACACATTAGAAGAGCAGGAAACCAGGCTGCCTTCACAGAAAATTACTTCCCTGAATGTCTGTTTTCCTCCTAGATCTTCCCTGAGAAGCAGTCTTAGGTCATGGGACTTATGATAATAATTACTGCAGAGGATTATGATGGGGTTGGATTAGGACATCTAAATAGAAAATCTGACACAGAATAGGTGCTCAAAAATTAATAACACTTATTTTCAACTCACTTGAAGGGTGCTTGTAACTCTTAATTTTCTCAATCTTTTCTTAATCTCTGTCATAATTTTTTCCTTGTTCTGTTTAGGCCAGTCAACGAAGTAAAAATTTCCCTCATAATTCAACAATCAGTACTTCATGGAAATTTAAAATTCACATATGTACTTACCCAAGAATTCAGCTTTTAAGATCCCCACCCCCACCCAATGATATAAGAAATGTATGTGCAAAGGTTTCTACTTACTTGGAGAAGTGTAGAACCAACTTAAACACAGGTAGTAGGTGTAAGGTTAAATACATGATGGCACACTTACACAGTGAAATACCATGCCATCTCTAAAATGAACAGAGTACATTTCTTCAATTTTTTTTAAAAGATTTTATTTATTTATTTGACAGAGAGACACAGCGAGAGCAGGAACACAAGCAGGGGGAGTGGGAGAGGGAGAAGCAGGCTTCCCGCTGAGCAGGGATCTCAATGTGGGACTCGATCCCAGGACCCTGGGATCATGACCTGAGCCGAAGGCAGATGCTTAACGACTGAGCCGCCCAGGCGCCCGAACAGAGTACATTTCTATGAGTTGATTTTAAAGGATAGCTGAAATAAAAGGGTGGAAAAGAAAAAGGTTATTCTATGTTTGTATGCATAACTATTTTATAGAAGAATATGGAATACTTTTTATTTTTAAGTGTGGTACATGTAGGGAGTGGTGTAAATATGTCAGCAGTTAGTAAAGAAATTTAATTTTCACTTTATATTTATTAATGTATTTGGATTTAAAAATAGTTAAAAAACAGCTAATGTGATTTTTTTCATTCAAAGATTAAAAAAATGAAGAGAAATTTGGGTTGGCTTGAGACACAAATGTAATAATACTTTCTTTTCTATATGTTTTACTTTTTTAAATAATTGAAATATTTCAGCTACACAGAAGAGAACCAAAATAATAACAGCTGTACAATCCCACACATAATTATTACCATCTTAGCATTTTCCATCTTGGTTTCAAATCTTATTTATAAACAGACACATAAACAAAACTGCTCTATTGGACAATCTGCTTTTATCTTTTCTGTGTTCAGTTTCTTCTCTAAAATCACTATCCTAAAGTGGTGTACTTCTCTCTCACCCATGTGTTTTTGACATTTAATTTTTACAACTTTTTGTTGTAAGTATCATTATCATTGAGGCTTACAAGATATAGTAACTGCTACATTCATAGTGAATGATGAAGCTTAAATTCAAACTCAGGGTAGTCTGGCTTAGCCTGCAGGTATATTCTACTGACAAGTGATTATTTTTTCCTGTAAGTGAATTTATCTTATCTGAATCTTACTGTTATGAGTTGAATTGTGTCTCTCCAAAAGATGTTTCATTTCTAATACCCAGTACCTATGAATATGACCTTATTTGGAAATAGGGTATTTGTAGATGTAATCACACTAAGATGAGGTCATACTTGATTAGGATGAGCCCTAATTCAATATAACCGGTATCCTTATAAGGAGAGAAGAGTCACAGACAGGCATAGTGGGAAGGATGCCATGTGAAGATGGAGGCAGAGACTGGAGTGATGTATTTGCAAGCCAACAGACACCAAGGATTGATGGTGTTACTGAAGTTAAGGGAAAGGCATGAACAGATTCTTCCCTAAATCCTTGAAAGAGAACAAAGTCTTGCTGACACCTTGATTTTAGATTTCTAGCCTCTAGAACTGTGACATAAAATAAATTTCTATTGTTTTAAGCCATCCTAGTTTTCAATACTTTGTTGCATTAGTCCTAGGAAACAATACACTTATTCATTGAACAAATAGGCGTGGAGCAATTTAGGAAAACAGGAATATGGATTCTTGTACTAAATTTCCTAGGTCCAGATCCTGGTTCTCCTGCTAACTAATTGCAAGATTTGGGGCAAGTTACTAACCTCTCTCTGCTTCAGTTACTGAGGATATTAAGAATAACTTATAGTCTTTGCCTTTAATATAAAAAAGTGAAAAGAATAATAAAAATAACATATTTTAGCAACATATAAAACAAAGAGACTATATAGATTATCAAAAAACTAAAATGGAACACTAACACTGAATAATTTTAGCAAGACTGATCAATAAACAGAAAAGACACAAGAATATTAGAAATGAAGAGACCCATAGCTACAGATACAGTATAGAATTTTTTAGATCTTAAGATAATCCTATCAATAGTATTATGAAAGTACATTTACAAATTTAAATAAGAAATATTTTCTAGAATATAGATGACTGATATCAAATAAAGAAAAGCATCAAAAATCTAAATACACCAAAAAAATTAAACATTGAATTGATAATCAGATTACTTCTCTGAAGGACTAGTTCCAGACATTTTTACAAACTCGCTTGCCAAACAATGAATCATGGAACACTACATCAAAAACTAATGATGTAATGTATGGTGATTAACATAACGTAATAAAAAAACAAAAAACAAACTCATTTGCCAACCCTTTGGAAAACAAGAATAATGACTGCAGAAAGAGGTAATTGTCTAGGATAGCATTGATAATGAAATTGTCCAGAACAACACAATCAAGAGAATAACATGCAATTTCACTTTTGAGCAGTGATGCAGACATTCTAAGTGAAATACGAACACATTACCTAAATATTACCTAATTACTAAGAGGATAAGATGCCAGAAATGTGAGGATGGTTTAGCACCAAAAAATATAAAACATATCAGCAGAATGGTTTTCTGGAGAAAATCTTAAGAGCATCTCAATAAATGAAGATATGATAATATTTTTTAAAAATGACCTTTGTTAAAATGGTATATCAAAATCTTAATGAAAATACACTTAATGGTTAAACTTCATAATCTTTTTCTTAAGCAATCTGTAAATCTTCTACGAGCTTTATTACGTCATGTTTATTGCTACACAATGTGGAATCTTTTATTTCTTTGCATTTTCTAATTATAGCATATACAAACTGTTGATATTTATATATAGATCTTCACTCATTTTGCTGAAATATCTTAGTTTGTTGACTATGGCTATATAGAAAAAGGAACTTTAGCTCCCATTATAATATCTTTTATCTTTTTCTTATCTTATTGCATTAACTAGTGCTATTAATGATGACAAGGATACATTCTAGTCAACAATGTAATATTAGTGGCAGTTTACAGGAGAGTCACTATGAATGACCAATGATCAAATAAAATAATCTCAGTAATAATCAGAGTAATACAAATTAAAATCACAGAGATGCTGTCTAACTCATATCAAATTGAAAAATATGACAGTTCCAAGTCATCATAAAGGTATAGAAAATTGTAAAATCACAGTGACAGAATTATAAATTTATACATTCACTTAGAGCAGTGGTTCCCAAAGTGTGATCCCCAGACCAACAGAATCAATCATTTGGGAAGTTGTTAGAAAGGCAAATTCTCAGGTCTCATCCCAGATCTGCTGAATCAGAAACTCTGGGCTTGGGGATCAGAAATCTATGTTTATTAAGCCTTCCTTATCCTTGTCCCAACTATGATTCCAAAGCATGCTAGAAGTTCCTGACTTAGAAGAACAAGCTAGTAAGTTATTTGACACTATCTGACAAAGAGGAAGGTATAAGAGTTTTTAGTATAAACCCTAGAGGAACTCATGGATCATGAAGCAAAAAGTTTAGACTACATTGTTTGTGATAGTATAAAATTGGAAATTTATTGTAATTGACCTTCAGTAGGAAAATGGATAAACTGCAATACAGTCAAATAAAGGAATACTACATAGCTCTTGGAATGAATGAATTAAAGTGAGTAAATCTCACTCAGTTCAGAATAATTTTGAATGATAAAGCTATGCTATATAATGCTACTTGTGAAAGTGAGTTTATTGAATGGTCAATGTATGCTAGGCACTATTTAAAATTCTTTATGTGTGTTTCCACATTTAATTCTCCAAGCAAGCCTCTGAGAGGAAATAGATCCATATTTGAAAATGAGGATAGGCTGGTACAGAGAAGTTAAGCAACATATCTAAGGTCACATAACTAGTAGGTGGCAGCCTGACTCCGGAGCCTGGGCTCTATGCAATAGTGCCTTTTAGTATGGAAAATGCATCATTGATCCTAAGTTGTAACAATGCAAAACAGGACCATATATTATTAATGAATAAAAACCAAATTCAGAAGAGTAGTTACTTCTGAGGAGGCAAGGGAGAGAGAGTAGGTCCTGGGAAGGTTTAAACTTATTGGAAATGTCTCGTTACTTAAACAAATTTTGAACTAAATAGAGCAAGATATTAACATTTTATTTAAAAAAATGATCCATTCAATGCACAGACTTTCTGTTTGCTTATAATGTTAAACATACTTAATATTTCTAATTAAACCATACCTCATCTCTCCACAGAATCCTTCTCATTTACATTTTTAAAATTGGACTTTAAACACATTTTTAATTTAAGAACCCAGAAAAATTCATGAAATAACTTTCAAGTCATGCAGATTTATGACCTGAGACAAAGTTATTGAAAGAAATACATCCATGGAAAGCCAGAAATAGTTTTGTAAGTGATCTCCTCAGCAAGGTTAAACTATTATTAAATATTCTGGGCATAGAGATAACTAGGAGGTTTTGCTTAAAAGGACAGTGATATTCTAAATTTATTTTACTCTTTGAAATTTAATTTAAAAATTAAGAATTTTACATTTGCAGTATCCAACACAAAGGCAGTATCTGGATTACTTCTTAGCAATATCAGCCATCCTTAGAAAATTATTTAAAGCAAGAGATGCCTCACTTTGTGTAGTTCCTAGACAGACCAGAGCAGATTTTGGGCTATCTACTATTATCACTAACTAATAGAGGCCAAGCTATTCCCACCTTCACATCATCAGATTTTAAGCAATGTGCGTCCTGCCATCAGTCACAGTCAGATGTAGACAGTAAGATGAACATCATCCGTTCTCCCTGTCCGTGGCCATCCATCACTGCCTTGGGGGAATTCCATAGAGCCTAAGGAGGAATTGTAAGTAGTGTAGAAAATGAACCCAGAATGAGAACTTAGGAGATATGTGTGCTTGTCCCAACTATGTTATAAAAATAATAGAATTTTAGGATGTTAGCATTAAAGGGACCTCATAGATCATCTCACCCAGTGCCATCATTTTAAAGATGAGATTCAGAGTGAGGAAGTGACTTGGCCAAAGCCATATCCAACCCATCATCAATTATTTATTGAGCAACAGATGAACTGAAGTGAGAGATGTGTGCACATACAAATCCTGGACTCAGAATCTTGGATATACTATGGAACTGTGTCTGGGGCCAATCAGTATCTCTCACAGTTCTTTTAATTTTCAGTATATTAAATAGGGTACAATGAGGCCCTGCCTTCACTCAGGTTTACCATGAGGTTGGAACAAAATAGAGGCATTTCCCCACTTACCTCTGCTTTGCTTTTGGTCACACCTGTCACTCTCTTATCCTTCTGTTTTATTAATTCCGTGTCAAAAGATAAAGTCTTGTTACCACCATCTCTTTAGAAGATCACAGTGAGCATTAAATCTAAATGTAGATGTCATCTAGTCCCCAAAGATTAAAATGGTATACAAATATAAAGGGTAGTTGGGGAGTGGTTTATCTATTATTTGATAAACTATTGCTTTCCCTATTCAGCCATTCTACTGGAATTGTGTGTGTGTGCCCGTGTGTATCAAGGGTGGACAAAGTAGAGGCAGGTGGGGAGGGGAAGATGCATGAAGCGGGGATGGACAATAGCATTTGGAGACATAACCTAATAAGGAGACAATGCAAGGAGGCTGGAATTGGAAAACAAACTGTCAGTGGTATAATCTGAGCAGAAACCAATTCTGACCAAATTGCTCATACAGAGATAAATAGATTTGAATGTACTTACCCTCCTTTACCCAAACCCAACTTCACTTAGCATCATATATAATCTAGAAACAACTCACAGGCATCTTTCTAATGTCATAATGTAATGTGTGGTTCTTGAAAACATGGCTGATGCAAACCTTTAAGGTTGCTAAATACCCATGTCACTTGTCACTAGTAGAACTGAGCTCCCAGTCAACCTCTTCCATGTGACCCGCTCATCACGGGGCCTGACCAGAGGTCTGCAATTCTCAAAATAGGGATCCTACTCGTGGTGTTTAACTGGGGCCAGAAAGCCCCATAATGAGTATTTGTGAAATGTTAACTTTAATTGACAGTTTAGGTAAGGAAGATACTAAGTTACTTAACAAACAGTTTAGAGTATCTTCACATAAAATGGGCATATCCTACAGTGGAATGCAAAACCTACATGTTTATAGGAAAAACAGTGACTAAAAGAAGTTTCCCATAGCATGTGATTGAGGTAATCTCATAGGCCTTTGGGTCCGTGCCTTTGTCATCTGTGCTGTAAGGGAGAAGTGTCCCTAATCCCCTCACCTTTCCATGTACCAGGCATTGGATGAGAGTTGTCCTCTGGGAGGAGCTGTGTCCTAGTAAGACAGACATGGCTTTCTTGGGCTGAAGTTAAATGCCAAAAAGGAACTCAACTGCGAGCTGCTAGCTATCAACTATCTGCATTTGGAAGCTAGCTGCTCCCCATACCTGCCCTGTAACACAAATCTGTGGTGAGAATTAAAGGACTCACTTGGGGTGTGTTTTGCAAACACATGCCCCCCTGAGACGGCAGCTGATTCCAATAAGAATCATCTAAGGTCTGCAAGGGCTGTATTAAATTCAGAAGCAAGTAAACACAGGAAAAGCCTTTTAACAGACCACCAAATCCCTGTCCCCCTTAAATACATTATTATTATTATTTTAATTTTAGTTAACATACAGTACAATATTGGTTTCTGAAGTAGAATGGAGGATTCTTTACTTCCATATAACACCCAGTGCTCATCACAAAAAGTGCCTTCCTTAATACCCTTTACCCATGTATCCCATTCCAACCACCCACCTCCCTCCATCAACCCTGTTTGTTCTCTATCATTGAGAGTCTCTTAATGTTTATTTCCCTCTCTCCCTTTCCCCCTCCTCCCCAACTGTTCATCTGTTTTCTTAAAATTCATGTGAGTGAGATCATATGGTATTTCTTTTTCTAACTGACTTATTTCACTTAGCATTATACATTCTAGCTCCATCCATGTCACTGCAAATGGCAAGATTTCATTCTTTTTTTTTTAAGATTATTTTATTTTAGAGAGAGAGAGCATGAGCAGGGAGGGTAGAGGGAGAAGGAGGGAGAATCCCAAGCAGACTCCACACTGAGCATGGAACCCGATATGGGGCTTCATCCCATGACCCCAAGATCATGACGTAAGCCGAAACCAAGAGTCAGATGCTTAACTGACTCTGCCACCCAGGTGCCCCAAAATTTCATTATTTTTATGGCTGAGTAATATTACGTTGTGTGTATGTGTGTGTGTGTGTGTGTGTGTGTGTGTGTGTGTCTGCATATATATATACACATACATACACACCACATCTTCTTTATCCTTTCATTAGTCGGTGGACATTTGGGCTTTCTCCATAGTTTGGTTATTGTTGATAATGCTGCTATAAACATCGGAGGGCATGTATCCCTTCGAATCAGTATTTTTATCCTTTGGGTCAATACCTAGTAATCAACTGCTGGGTAATAGGGTAGTTCTATCTTTAACTTTCTGAGGAACCTCATACTGTTTTTCAAAGTGGCTGCACCGGTTGGCATTCCCACCAACAGTGTAGGAGGGTTCCCCTTCCCACACTCTCCACATCCTCACCAACACCTGTTGTTTCTTGTGTTGTTAATTTTAGCCATCCTGACAGGTGTGAGGTGGTATCTCATCGTGGTTTTGATTTGTATTTTCCTGAGATGAGTGACGTTGAGTATCTTCTCTTGTGTCTGTTAGCCATATACATGTCTTCTTTGGAAAAAATGTCTATTCATGTCTTCTGCCCATTTCTTAATTGAATTATTTGGTTTTTGGCTGTTGCGTTTGATAAGCTCTTTATAGGTTTTGGATACTAATCCTTTATCAGATATGTCATTTGCAATTATCTTTTCCCATTCTGTAAGCTACCTTTTAGTTTTGTTGATTGTTTCCTTCACTGTGTAGAAGCTTTTTATCTTGAAGTCCCAATAGTTCATTTTTGCTTTTGTTTCCCTTGCCTCCTGTGACATATCTAGTAAGAAGTTGCTACGGCTGAGTACAAAGAGGTTTCTACCTATGTTCTCCTTTAGAATTTTGATGATTTCCTGTCTTACATTTAGGTCTTTCAGCCATTTTGAATTTATTTTTGTGGTGACTTGTATGGTGACTAACATAACATAATAAAATAAAATTAAAAAAATTAAAAAAAAAGAATTTATTTTTGTGTGGCATAAGGTGATCCAGTTTCTTCTGCATGTTGCTGTCCAGTTTTCCCAACACCATTTAGTTGAATATACTGTCTTTTTTTTCCATTGGAAATGGTTTGTCAGTTAGTTGACCATATAGTTCTGCTTTGTCAATTAGTTGACCATATAGTTCTAGGTCCAATTCTGGGTTCTCTATTCTGTTCCATTGATCTGTATGTCTGCTTTTGTGCCAGTACCATACTGTCTTGATCACTGCAGCTTTGTAATATAGCTTGAAGTCTGGAATCCGTGATGCCTCCAGTTTTGTTTTTCTTTTTCAGGATTGCTTTGGCTATTTGGAATCTTTTGTGGTTCCATACAAATTTTAGGATTTTCAAACACATTGTTTTTATTTCAGAGTGCCAGGATTTATACTTAATGATTGGGATATTTGGGTGAGAAAGTCCTTTCCCCTCTTTATGTATTCACCTGTGTAATATAATGGTCATAAAATTGATCCTGGTAGTTAGAATTCATAATACTATTTTCCAGGGCTAAAAATTTCCCAAACAGCCTCATTTTCTTTTTCTTTTTTTTAAATTTTTCTTCTTCTTCTTCTTCTTTTTTTTTTTTTTTAGAAAAGGCTCTTTCATCTGTTTTCTTCCAGGAAAAAGAAAGGAGGAAAATGTATTTTAAAATGCCTATTTTCTTTATGTAAAAGTCTAGTGTTTCAAGGTTAAAAGAACTTGAGGATATGTCTTCTTTCTTAATTTGGAAAGTTCAAAAACTTAAAATTTTAAAAAGCTTAAAATGTCACTTAGGTATGTGGGCAGGTGTAACCCAAGCACCTGATGCTAACTGCTGATATACACACTATCTTCATAGAACCCTCCTTACTTTTATTCTGCTTCACCCTAACTCTGGATTAATTTTTTTCTCTTTTTTCTACATACCTTATGGGACTAGGGCAGCATAACGAGAGGTAAGCTCATAGATATATAACAAAGCGAACCCAGATATTACTAAGAAAAATAAAAGGTAACTGAGATAAAAAATGGTGAGGTACCATGACCTAAGGGCAGAAAAAATTAACTTACACACACCTGAAGTTCAGAGGAGAAAGGGAGGGGATGGGAGAGAAAAAAGAACAAGCCTTATAAAACTAACACAAAAGAAGGAAAATCACTCCATTTATTTGGATTTGGTGTTATTCATGATTACAAGCAGATACCAAAAGTAATCATTTTCAGAAAAGCAATAGTAAAAGACAAATTTTGGAGGAAAGACATGAAAATAAAAGTTATTAAAAGTAAACTATTGGGGCACCTGGGTGGCTCAGTTGGTTAAGCGACTGCCTTCGGCTCAGGTCATGATCCTGGAGTCCCGGGATCAAGTCCCGCATCGGGCTCCCTGCTCAGCAGGGAGTCTGTTTCTCCCTCTGACCCTCTTCCCTCTCGTGCTTTCTATCTCTCATTCTCTCTCTCTCTCTCAAATAAATAAATAAAATCTTTAAAAAAAAAGTAAACTATTACATGGATTCTGATTACTTTTATCTAATTTCTTAATTTCCGCTCTTAGAATTATAAGTTCCATATTATTTTTAAATTTTAAAATCATTTTCATCAACCAAAAGCCATTGAATTATATTCAGTAACCTGCAGCTCTGTTTCTAATTTTTGGAAAGACATAATTAATGCTATCACCAGTATCTTCCTTATTGTTCTTTCTGGCCCAAGCAGAGCCTGCATCGGTAAGCAAACGCTGTGAGAAAACAAAGCAAAAAAGACAAACAAAACAGAAAACTTTGAATCTGTGGTGGTGAATTATATAGTGTGTCAACCTTTAGGTGAGCTTAGGGAGGCTTGAAACATGTATCCCATGTTTCCCTTTGTTGGGTGGTTCCAGGTCAGTGTGGGCAATGAGAGACCTTTTGCTCAAGATGTGGAAGGTAGAAGTTAAACCACCTCCTTTGTGTGGTCAGAAGCTTGGTGTGGAAACTGTGACACCGTCACAACACACCCACGTTGCTACTTATCTCCTGGATCACATGGTTGAGCAACAAGCAACCAGGCTCATCTCTTGCTCCAGCTTTCCTGACTCTGTGCCAGATAAGTGCTTAGCTCTTCCTGCAGGGACACCCCTGTCTTCTAAGTTGGAGGTCTGGAGGGATGAGCAACTGAGGCAAGTCCCAGTCCTCCCTGCTCACCATCACAGGCCCCAGTCTATTTTTGCTTCCCCTGCTTCCCATTCATCTTCTTTTCCCAGGTGCCTGCTCTTTGGAAGCAGCACTAGATATATGAACAACAGCCTGACAAAGAAAGTGTAGCCGGCTTTCACAATTGCTCTAGGTCAGATCCCTAAAATTTTCCTCTTTTCCTTCCTTTCATTCTCCTTTTCATGTATTAGAATTTTTATTTGACCAAATCTTGTCTAATGCAGAATTTGGAACTAGAAATTGTTCTAGAGGAAAATGGATGGCAAGGAAATCTGAGAAAGTATGTGGTTAGACATCACTAAGTGGACAGAAAATACATATAAATTTGTTTCCAATTCAAATGCTCACCAAAGAGCAACAAGGATCTTCATAATCAAGTGGGTAAGATGATTCATCCTGTGGCCATCAGTCAGCCTACTTGCCTAGTTACCCATTCTTCCCATGGGCTCATGAAAAAAGTGGCCATAATAGGAGGGGTGATCATGCATTGGCTCAGCAACATGGTTTTTCCACTTACGAGGGCCAACTGGCTGCATTCACTGCTGAGTGTCCAATCTTCCAATAACAAATATCAACACTGAGTCCCGGTTGGGGTAGCATTCTCTGAGGGGATAAACCAGACACCTGGTAGAAACTTGATTATATAGGACCAATTCCATCATGGAAGGGGCAGCACTTTGCTCTCACTGGAATAGATACCCTGGGTATAGATTTCTCTTCTCCATTCATAATACTTCTGCCAAAACCAACATCCCTGGATCTGTGGACTACCTTATTCACTGTCATAGTATTTCACACATGATTCTGACCAAGACGTTTATCTAAAAAGGCAATGAAGTATGGCATTATGGCTATTGTCATGAAATTCCCTGGTCTTACCATGCTCCCCATAGCCCTAAAGCAGCTGGTTTTACAGATTGGTGGAATGGCTTTTGAAGTCTCAGAAACACTTCCAGTGTTAGCTGGAGTGGTACCACCTGGCAGGGCTAGGAAATGTCACACAGGATGTTAATACTCTAAATCAGTGACCAATACATGATACTATTTCTACTATAGACAAGATTCATGGGTGTGATTATAAAGGAATGGCTCTAGAAATTAATCTTCTCACTATGACCCCCTTGTGCTAGATAAGCAAAAATTTTTGCTTCCCCTCCCTGAAACTTTGGGCTCTGCTGGTCTAAAAGGTAGTTCCCAAGCGGAGAATACTTACACCAGAAGAGACAACAGTGGTTCAGTCAAACAGTTAAACTGGAAGTTGAGACTGTCCACTGGATGCTTTGGGCTCTTCATACCAGTAATCAATAGGCAAGAAAGAGGGAACTTTGTACTGGCTGGGATAATTGATTCTGATTATCAAGGGGAAATTGTGTTGTTGCTTCACAGAGGGGGTAACCAAAGCTCTGTTTGGAATACAAATGGTATCTCTGGAGTGCCACTTAGTATTTCCATGCCCTGTGATTAAAGCCCCTGGAAAACTAAACAACCTAATACAGTAAGGGTCACTAATGGTGTAGACTCTTTGAGAGCAAGGAACCATGGCCAACTAAGGTGCTTGCTTAAGGCATTGGGAATAAGGAATGGGTAATGGAACAAAGTGGTTAAACAACAGCAGCAACAACAAAATTCAACTATGACTGTGGGACCAATTTCAGAAACATGAGAAATTTGTGTAAATCTTGTCCAGGCTTGAGTTTTCTTATATAGGCATTCTCATGCATCTGTGATCAGCTGAAAGTTTGGCTGGGACATGAGGCTCTGCTTCATGTGGTCATTCATCCTCCAGCAGGCTAGTTCACTGTGGTCTCATATAGTAGCAGAATTCCAAGCTGAGCAAGAGAGAGATGAAAAAAGTGTAGAGCCATACTATGATTTCGGCCAGCCTATATTCAGAGCATGCAGGGACTACAGAGTTTCAATACAAAAGATATGGGTATAAGGTTCTTCATTGTGGCTGTTAACTAGTGTACCATGGAAACTTACAGTTTATCGAGTGCCCTAGGATGCTGATAAATCTGTCATTGAGCAGAAAGTCTGAAAAAATTGTTAAAGCCTTAGCTTTTGACCCCACATTTCACCTACTTAGAATTTGCTTCATTTTTTTTTTCAGTTTGTTACTAAGAATTCAACCAAATTTTTCCAGTGTTACCTTTGTATCTCTAATTTTAATATTTTATTGGGTTTGATCTTTGCACTTTCCTGATTACCCCCACTAATGACAATAGGAACTTTATTTTGGGTACCCCATGAACTATATCAGACTCCTCAAATTAACATTGTCTAAATAAATTTTGTGCAGATCCTGTGCAAACTGTAGCTTCTAAGACAAATCATCTAAACTTTTTTCCATTTATCTAATTTGAGTCAGATGAACTCACCAACTTTCCACCTTTTTGAACTGTAAAAATGGTAGTATCAGGTAGTTCAAATAGATTACTGAAAGATTTTTTTGCTTTTTCCCCTTCCCCTTCGGCACAGTGTCCTCAAGATGTTTCCTGGCATTTAATACCACCTGGGATGATCTCCCATCTTTACATACTCCTTTCAGATACGGTTCCCCTCATGTCTGGCCTACTTAGTGGGCCAGCTCAAGGCATTTAGGAGACTGAAACATTGCCATTAACTGCAGGATCAAAAGGCAACAAGAGGAAGCTAGTAAGCAAAGAAGGCAGTGAAATCTCCTTCTTCCTCCTATGAAAATGTCAGTGTCCCTGGGAGGTATGCGTTCATTTTCTTCTTTTATTGTGTTTGAACTATACTGGAGTAATAATAGTCTGGTATTTAAGGCAGTTTAAGATGAAAATTTTCCTGTTGAGTAGTTTCCATGTGTTGGTTAATAC
Source organism: Eumetopias jubatus (assembly GCF_037043125.1). Lineage (NCBI taxonomy): Eukaryota > Metazoa > Chordata > Mammalia > Carnivora > Otariidae > Eumetopias > Eumetopias jubatus. Next base: position 22,900,658 of record NW_028274822.1, on the reverse strand, counting down.
CTTATAAAAATCTGTATTTTTTCAATATTGTATTTATAATTACAACTTGCTTAGAATTCAGAAAGTGAAATAGGTGAATGGGGATATGTGTGGAGGTAAGTTTCAGGAATGGGTGAGAAGAGTAGGAATGTGGAATTTGTATTTTCTTTCCTTTTTTTTTTACCTCTCTTTAAAAAAAATCATGCATTTTATTTAAGAGAAGCTGATATCTGGCATGTTCTATTTCTGTTTATGTGTACAAACCAATAGTATATATTCATAGTTTGTCATTACAGAAATAGACATGGAATCATAATGTGCTTGAGCTGGGGAGGAGTTTTAACAGTATGCCAGGTTGCTACCCAAGTCTAAAAGTTGTCATTCAACATCTTTTCCAAGGGGTAAAATCATTCCGGTGATACTTGATCCCTCTCAGGGTACTCCTGCAGTATGAAGTAGTCTGTCCTATTTGATGCATTTCCAATAATTAATAGTTTTCTTAAATGAGCCAAAATCTGCCAAGAAATGTTTGTCTATTGATCCTAGTTTCTCCATTAGAAGACTATTTAGAAAAACACAAACTGAATTTCATTTGCATAGCACAGATTTAGGAATTGTGGTTTTGTGTGAACGTTGTAAATTGGAAAACACTATAACCAAATATGTGCTATTATTACTGTTTCGTATGAAAGAAGTTACATATTTGAAATCAGCCATTAGGGCAATGAATTAAATAATTTCTTAAAAAATGACCTAAGCTTCTTTGTATAATTAAATTCCTCAATTAGAGTAATATTATCTTCACTTACACTTAACTGAAAGTATTTTAGAAGCTTTTCATGGGGGTATAAGTTGTATTTTACTTTTTCCAAAGATAAATCAAGGGATGAATATATGCTTTACAAGTAGATTCATAATGTTCAGTTAAATATTAATCTAACCTTTGTGTATTTTATATGATTTACCTTACAAAATGGGACTTAGATACAACTATTTATAAATATTTTTATTAGGAGATATATCTGAAAACAATTCTTTAAACTCTTTTTTCTTCATTATAAGTAGCTTATCCTACACTTTGTATATCTACTTGGCAGGTCATAGTTTTATACTAAGAATTACTCTAATCAAGAAAAGAATTAGATGATGAAATAATTGATATTGTATGATTTTATTGTATTTTTCTGGGAGTTCATCTGCATATCAGTAGCTATCATTCTGAGAGAGGTTTATTTTTTTTCTTTAATGCTTTACCCCACTTTCTCTTAAACTCATAATCACACTATAAAGTCATTGGTCCCAGGTTAGATGCAAAAACTGAATGACTGAGACACACAAAGACTTAGTCATCAGCCCAAGGCCACACAACCAGTGATTGGCTGAGCGCCATGGGGTCAGCTTTACTATTTTAGTATAAGTCAAGATCATCTACTTGACTTTGCTCTCCATGTCATTCTGATGGGATTCCTTGCAATGCTGGAATGCATTTTTTGTTTCCTAAAAACTCTTAAAGACAAGATATCAAAGTGATTTAGCTGACTTGTGAGTGAAAGTCGTTGTTTCCATGTTGGGTGTTTGCAAATAAGCCTCATTCCTTTGTTCGGACCAGGAATTCTGTCTAGAGCCCTAACCCTTGGCATAACTGTTTGTGTAATGCTTGGAGGTTCCAAGTGCCCTTGGCTGCTTTGGGCTGCTAAATGTTCTCACCCTCATACCCACCCCACAGCTGCCTTGCTTTTTAGTTTTATTTCTCTCTCCACCCTAATCTTGAAGAAAATACCTGGTGGGAATTAAGTCTTTCTGGTATTTTTGCTCAGGTCTCTTTTTGCTCCAACCCAATCCACTGCACTCATTTCCCTGAAAACCTTCCAGCCTGCCCTGTCCTGGCTATGCTCCAGAACGCCACCTGTGTGCTCAACTCCACATTGCCCACCCCATGGAATTAGCTGTATGTAACTTACTATATAAAATTAGTACCACAAGGTGCTGAGAGCCTGACTTTAGCCTACCTTCTCAGAGGCATCTTCCCTGTGAAAGTCCTCCAGGGTGTCCTGCACACCAGCCACACTAAACTTGTCAAAGCTCATGTGTTAGTTATTGTATTAGTTTCTTAAGCTCCTATAACAAATTGCCACAGATTTGGTGACTTTAAAACAACAGAAATGTATATGCTAATGGTTGTGGTGGCCAGAGGTCCTAAATCAGCATCACTGGACCAAAATCAAGGAGTCAGAAGAGCCTCATTCTGTCTGGATGTGAGAATCTGTTCTTTGCCTCTTCTAGCATCTGATGGCTGCCAGCACTCCTTTGACTTGTAGCCCCATCACTCCTATCTGTGCCTCAATCATATTGTCTTCTTTTCTGGGCATGCAAAATTTCCCTCTGCTTCTCTCTTACAGAGATATCTGTGACTCCATTTAGGGCCCACGTGGATAATCCAAGATAATCTTCCCTCTTTCCCAGTCTAAGATCCTTAATCACTTCTGCAAAGTCTCTGCCATAGGAAATAACATTCACAGGTTCTGAGGATGAGGATGTAAAATTATCTTTGGGTGCCATCATTTTGCCTACTGTAGTTATCTATGGCTGAGTAGCATATTGCCCCCAAAATCTAGCAACTTAAAACAATAATATATATTATCTCAGCCTTTCAGTGAGCTAGGAGTATGGGTGTGGCTTCAGTGGGGCCCCTGGGTCAGAATCTCTCACAAGGCCACAGCTACCACAAGACTTGATTTGGAAGGACCCACTTTCCTCATGTGGGTATTTTAATATTTAGTTCCTCATGGGTAGTTGGACTGAGGCCTCAGTTCCTCATGAGCTATTGGCTGGAAGCCTCTCTCAGCTCCTTGCTACATGGACCTCTTTGCAGATCATCTCGCATCATGGCGGCTTGCTTCATTAGAGTGAGACAATGAGGACAGGGTTACTAAAGTACCTGTAAGAGGGTGTTAGCAAGGCAGAAGATGCAGGTATTTTACCTGATCATGGAAGTCACCTGCTATCACTTGCCTTGTTCTACTCATGAGATGAAAGTCATTAGATCCACCCCATGCTCAAGGGGAGAGGATTGCACAGGGGCATGGATACTAGGGAGCAAGGGTCATTGGGAGCCTTGTCAGAACCTGCCTACCTGAGCTCTGCAAACCTAGCATGCTCTTCCACTACTGTGTGCCTTATAGTGTATGTTTTCCCCTCATGCTGACCCAAGCTATCTGCTTGGAGAATTCTTCCATAAGCTCCTACTCTGATCTCCAGTGGCATTTCTACAGTGAAGTGTGTTCAAGCAATATTTGGAATCCCACAACATTTTATTAACACCTTTGTGTCATCTATAGCTGTGTCTACATTGACTCTCCCATTAAGCTGGGAGTTCTTTGAGATCAGGGGTCTGCCATCTTCCTCCTCTGTGCTCGTGCCTCTCCCATAGTGTCCAGCATAGAATTAGCACTCAGTAAATATTGTTTTGAATAATAGTTGTTTTCATGGTTGCATAATTTGGTGCTGATTTGATTGAAATGTCATTGAAGTTCATTATTCATAATTTTCCTTGAAGAATTTGACTTAATCTATTGTGCTTTAGCAGTGTTTCTTCAACTTCATTGCATAAATTTCTTAAGAATTCTGTTAAATGCAAATTCTTATTCTCTAAGCCTGAGCTAGAGCTCAAGATTCTGAAGTTCTGGGCGCCTGGGTGGCTCAGTTGGTTAAGCAACTGCCTTCAGCTCAGGTCATGATCCTGGAGTCCCAGGATCGAGGCCCACATCGGGCTCCCTGCTCAGCAGGGAGTCTGCTTCTCCCTCTGACCCTCTTCCCTCTCATGCTCTCTATTTCTCATTCTCTCTCTCTCAAATAAATAAATAAAGATTTTATTTATTTATTTGACAGAGAGAGACACAGCGGGAGAGGGAACACAAGCAGGGGGAGTGGGAGAGGGATTCTGAAGTTCTAACATGTTCCAAGTTGATGCCTATGTTGCTTGTCCAAGGACCACATTGTGAATAGTAGAACATTAGAGAAATGGAAGCAAGAATAATGTAAAGAGGTTATAGGGAGGGATATTTGAGTTAAAGTTAAAGAAATGTTCCAAAAGTAAAATTGGTATAAAAAAAGATAGATGTGTGGTGGGGTGTGTGAATTGGGGATGTTATGTAGTATGTCTGTGTGTGGGTGTGGGTGTGAACTACTGAGTTCATTTTCCCTGGGTTCAATCAGATGTGGGCTGGAAGTCCAATTGTTGGGGACAGTGTGCCTCAGGTAACAATTAGAATAAGTTGGGGTTTTCTCAAAGTGATCCATAAGGTGCTATTTTTCTGTTTAGGTCCTTATGGATATCCATGCAAGAAAAATCTAAACCGTATCTAATTTTATTCATTTTACCTATTGAACTTACACATAAGATTTAATTTTTTAAAACAAATTTAGCTACTTAGAATGCATACTCACACACAAAACGCACACAAACACACACAAGAGACACACTACACCAGCAGTTTCTGATTCTATGAGCCCTGATCAGAGAACATAGTCAGCTATTAAAGGAAAGATTCCTTGATGCACTGTTTTTCATTTGTTGTATAGAGGTTATTCTCTAATCTCAAAACCCTCGATTAAATTGCAGTGAAAACTCATGGTCTACCAAAAGTGTCCAATTGCTAAACAGCTCAAAACCCCACCACATCAGCAAACTGACTCACAGAATCCATGGACCGTATGATAGTATGCTTTGTTCCCAGGAGAGCCCCTCAGGCCTTCCTTCATTCTACAGCCTATTTGTTCTTACTTTACAGACAACTCTAAGAGACAATGTGACATCATGGAAGGAACAAAAAGGTGGGAGTCCAGAGATAGGGCTGAGACTCAGCTCTGCCAGGAAAAGTTCCTGCAGTTTTCCTCACGTCCTCTCCCCTCATTTCCTCACTGGAGGGTAGTTCTTCATCAAGGGTTGGCAAACTTTCTGTAAAGGGCCAGAGAGTAAATATGTCATCCTTTGTGGGCCCTGCAACCTCTGTCGCAGCTGTTCAGCTCTAGCATAGACAATATGTAAACAAGAGTATGGCTGTGTTCCAGTCAGACTTTATAAAAACAGATGGTGAGCTAGATTTGGCCTGTGGGCCACACTTTGCTAGCTAACTCCTGCTTTTTAGCATCGCCACGCACCTGGCCAACTCAGATTTGTGATTTAAAATTATATAGGATCTGGTAAGATTTCACTAAGATATTAATAGATTATACTGGGTTGAAATACATTTGCTTCTGAACAGGCAACAGTAGGTATCTTCGCTCAAAGGGACACAGTGCTACAGAGGATTTTCAGGCATCGGGGTCAAGTAGCAGGCAGTGGCAGGGTTATTTTTGATTCAAGGATCTTTGGAGGGCCCTGAAATTATGGCAGGTTGGAGGTTACTTGCCCTGTCTAAATGTAAGGTCAACCTGGTGACTCAGAGGGAACCATTCGCATTCGAGGGTCCCTGCTGAAGCCTGTCTGGGATGGCTTCTTTGCTAGGACTGCTGAGAAGCCACAAGGGGAAACAATGAGCCCTGTTGTTCGAACTGTAAATAATGAACTGACTGCGGTAGTTCTGCTCCATAGGGCCCCATACTGACTGCTATTCAATTGTAAATATCCCCTTTCTACTGCTGTACTGTAGGACAGAGAGTCATTGCTATATATTATGCTAAATATTCCCTGTAATCCAACTGCGGGAAGAGAGAGAGGACAATGCAGGTGGCAAAACCAACCCATTAACTTGCTGTACATCTGTTTCTGTCTCCTGATAACTCAAGGTGCTAAGACAGCCCACGCCTTTCCTTTGAGAGGCATGGATATTTTTATGGGTGTGGAATGCATATATGTGTATATGAATACATTGCTATTTGATTCCTTCAGTGGCACCTTTCTGGAGATAAGAGACTGACTTAGGCCATTTATTTTTTTCTGCAGTGTTTTTCCTCTTTCACTTGGTCTTGTTCTGCTTTAGCTGATGCAGAGCCTTTCCCCTGAGAAGCTATTGAATAGCTGGGGAGATATTTCAGAGATGCTTAAATTAATATTCATTTCCCATCTAGTGCCCAATGATGTCACCAAGACCCTATCTTGGATTCCTAACCAATTATTATTGCATTAACTCTTTCTAGTTGTGATCCTTTCATCTGTCAGTTTCCTAGATGGATTTCTTACTCACGCTTGCTTTTTTGGACTTTGAGATCCTGAGGTCTGAACTATGACCCGGTCCTCCAGATCCTGCCTGTTTCTGCATCCATTCTCTGAACCTGCTCTCCAGGCTTTTATGATTCCTACTAAGCTTTTGGAACTTTTCCTTGCTGGACACTGGATAGAACAGGGCAGTACAAAAAGTAAATTTATATAGCTTCAGAACTTAAAGGGACCCTAGAAATCATTAATAACTCTCTATTTTAAGATGATGGCTATGAGGCCAGAGACGCTGTCTTACTGGCCCATGTCATCCAGATGCCACCCAGACCTCAGCCCCCTCCTGCTCCCCACCATCTTCCTCCTTGGATAGGTTCTCTCCTTCTCTTGTGTTTGGGGGAAAAGTGTTTGTGTTTCCTCATATCCTCTCATGACTTGTTTCCAACCTTAAGTTAGGAAATGAGTGGCTCTTAGAAATGCTGGGGTCTTCCAGAATTTTGTTAACATCATGCTCCCAACTCTTTAAATTGCCATCAATTTAAGGATGTGTTTTAGCATATATCTCCCAAATGTCTAGGTGAGATACAAGTGGTAATTTCTCAGCACAGCATGATATAACTTAAAAATGGAACACACCAGTGGGCACCCATGCTGTTAAAAAGCCTTCAGTCTTGCTGTCCTTGGAGGATTTTTCAGTCTTTTTTTCAATAAGGCCCAGCCTGCAGACATATTGGCCAGATATTTCCCAGTTTTATTACCAAGAGTCCTTTCACATCACCCCTTCTAAGGCTTCTTTCAAGTGCCCTAATTCCTATTTACTGCTGTAGAGCCCGGTAGTTTTCTTTTTCTTTACCGTATGCTCATTGATTGATCAAAGTCCAGATTCCACCCAAGTGTCAGCTTCTCTCCCGCCCCCCACCATCCTCCTCCCTGGGCAGTCCACTCCATTCTAGTAAATTTGGTGAGATTTGTGTTTCCTCACATCTTGAGTTTTTGTTCCCATAGTAGCCTTACCAAATCATTCTGATAGCCAGGCTGTCCAACATAAAGTGAGGGAACTTGTGAGTTTAAGTATCTCTGTTTTCTTTCTCACTTTTCTTGTACCGAGAAAATAGGCAGAGAATTTAGACTCAAATTTCAAACGTCCCCCATTTTAAATCAATTATTTTGAAAAATTTTCCAAAAAATATACTCACTAGCTTTGAGGGAAAGAAGGAAAAGAATCTTTGTTAGTTCCCCATTATGAGGGTATCGGCTATGTCAGATACGCACTTAGGCTTTCTTATGTTTTCTTCTCCTTAAGTGCTTCTCCAACTTTTTCTGACCAAACCCTGAGGTAGGCAGAAGGCTCATGAATCAGCTTAACCCATTTTCTCTTGCAGTTGCAGCAAAATGGTGTCTCCAGAGGGGCTGTGCTGTGGTGGGAGGGTGGAGTTTAGAGTCTCTATTCTTGTATTCCAACCCTCACTCTGCAAGTAACTTAGCTGCATGACTTTAGTTAAATCATTTTACCTGTTTGGAATTCGGTTTCTTGAAGTAATACTTTGACAGCAAGCAACAAAAAAAAAAAAATGGAGCAATTGTCGTTTTATCAGATAGAAGGTTACTGTCTCCTGTAACCAGGTATCTGACCATTGGCAGCCTCTTCCTTTGTTTCAGTAGCTTTATAGCATTAGGGCCAGCAACTTTGCAATTCTCCTGGCCTGTCCTTATGGTCTCAATATGCAAGCTCTGGTTCCAGGCCTTAGGTCTGCATTTAGGGCAGGAAGAAGGGGAGGGAAGCAGCCCTCTGCTTCTGAACCTTTCATCACCAAATCAGAAGCCATCTCAGAAGCTCCCCGAAGACATTTACTCATTTGAGAGAATCACATGAATACCCCAGCTGCAAGGTAGGCATAAGCATTTAGCTGTTCCAGTCTCTGTGGTAGAGGCAAGGAGAAGAAAGGGATTATGATTATGTGTTGAGTTGGCCAACCCACAGTGTCTACCACACCTTCCTTGTATGTAACAGCAGAGACTGTGCTGTGGATGATCTCGAAGACCTCTCCCAGCTCCAACTGTTTGTGAATCTCTGAATAGGGAGAAATAATTCAGTATGTGGTGTCGCTTTTGTGCATATAGCAGCTCCTGGTTTCTATGCAAGTCCTCCCGCAGGGAAGTGGCCTCAGATATTCTAGGTGCAGGTTGGAGGAGGAGTTGGAGAAAGAATTTGGAGGAAACATTGATTCTGCACCTCTCTGGGTTTCTCCAGACAATAGTATATTCCTCACATAGTAGAGTGGTGGCATCTCTGGAAGGAAACAGAGGAGGCCAATATCCACAAGATAATGCTGTTTTGGCAATTCTAGGAAATGGGAAAAATGAAAACATCTATTCAGAGAGAAATATTACTAAGAGAGGTAACATACATGTTCATATATTACATGATGTTTTTCAATTAAATTAATTGTAATGATTTTCAATTTTAGAAATTTAGAAAATCTAAAGACAAGCATTTTCATTAAAAAAATTCCTTTTCACACATTAATGAGGTCATACAGACTTGTGGCAGAGGGTGAGGGGGGAGGAATTGGAGGAAGTGGCCAGAAGTTTCAAACTTCCAGATACAGGGTAAATATGTCCTAAGGATGTGAGGTTCAACATGACTGGAGCTAACACTGCTGCATGATAGGCAGGAAACTTGTTAAGAGTAAATCCTATGAGTTTTCATCATAAGGAGAAAATATTTTACCTGTTTTTTTTTTTCTTTTCATTGTATCTATAAGAAGATGAATGAACCGATTGCAGTAATCATCTCACAATATATGTAAATCAGACCATCATGCTGTACACCTTAAGTATACAGTGGTGCATGTCAATTATTTCTTGATAAAACTAGAAAAAATGTGCTTTGTCTTCACTCACATATCTAATTTTTCAAGATTACAGTCTTACATGCCTACCCTTTTGTGCCCTGATTTTTCCACTCACCATAATCAGGTTATTATTATTATTAGGCAGAGAAAGGTATAAGAGGAAGTGAAATGGGAATGACTGAATGAAATTGTCATGGAAGCCTGGAAAGAGAGGGATAGGGTAATCCTGGCTTCCTTTTGAGAAACTTGGGTCTTCCATTGATGTGTCCAAGTTTTTTGTGTGATTACAAAGATGGGGACCTAACAAAGAAAAGTGAGTTATGGCTACTGGAACAGTGGGATTCTCTTCAGAAATCCAATATAGGTACCGAATAGCCGGCTACCTCTTGGCTCTGCTGCTTTATAGTATTTCTTTAGAAGGGCGTGTTTGCTTATGGTAGGCTTTAAGCACATTCTGAGAGGCAAGTATGCTTTCTGAGAAGGAATGGGTCCTCTAATACCAGGATCACGCACAGAAAAGGTGATGGGAGCCAAGCAGAGCATACAATGTGTGATTTCCTCAGTGAGACATAACAGAGAATGGTATATAGATGTTAACTGGAGAGTACCTAGACCTTGTCCTCAGATCTTCAGCTGTTTAATGTTGTATGAATTTGTGAATATTTGGGTCTCTCTTCTGGTACACAAGGGTTGGGATCTTCATTTTTGAGTGTATGGGTTGCTCACAAACCATTGTGGTTTGCCCTGTTTGAGATGTATTACATTGATAACTCTGGTCTTTTTTTTTTTTTTTTTCCTGTTTCTGGGCATAGAATTGTGGGAAATGTAGAAGTGGTAAGTTAAATATTTCAGGAATCATTAATGCAGTTTGCCAATGACGTTGTTTTCCTCCCTTTTGAGCACACCGGATTGCATTTCTTGGCTCCTTTGTGGTTAGTTGGGGCAATGTTAACTAGTTTTTTTTTTTTTTTTAAAGATTTTATTTATTTATTCATGAGAGACACAGAGAGAGAGAGAGAGCGAGAGAGAGGCAGAGGGAGAAGCAGGCTCCCAAGGAGCAGGGAGCCCGATGCGGGACTCGATCCCAGGACTCTGGGATCATGACCTGAGCCGAAGGCAGACGCTTAACCATCTGAGCCACCCAGGCGCCCTGTTAACTAGTTTTTAAAAATGGGTTGTAAGCATTAAGTGATGAATTTACTTCCGAGTTAAAGAATTCAATTATGTATTATATGTGTGAGAACTGTTAGAGCTTTCTTTTCATCCAGTACAAGTAGCTAACAATGTTCAAGGTTGTTGTTTCTCCATTGGTCTGTTCACAAAGAGCAGAACCCTTGGGAAAACTGATAAAAGGAGTGAGAAATATACCTTTGTTGGTAAGGCATTGAAGTTTGGGGGATATTTACTACTATTCCAAGATTTAGTCTATCCTGACTGTAAAGCTTTCTCCTAACTTGGAAAGAGTTTGAGATCTTTTACCTCAGGCCATAAGGAAAAAGTGAAACTGTCAGGGGCATATCAGAAGTTTAAATATAGCATATAAATATAGATTTACTCAGTAGAAAGGGAATTGGACCTAGTTCTGCCTTCTCCTAGTGATTAGTTATGTAATTTGTGGCATATCACTTGATTATCCAGTGGTACCATCGGTTCTTTTAAGAAAGGCAGGATAATGTCATGTCTTTCCTTTTATTTATCCAGTTTTCAAGATAATGAATTGGTTCCCTGTCAACTTCAGAAGGTGACTAGTTACCTAGAATATGAATCCTTTGTAATTCTTACCCTTATTAAAGCTCAAATTATCTGTCCCATATGGGTGTCTCCTTGAATTGGCTCCTGTGTACTTTTGGAATCACCCTCGTAGTCTTTGATACGTTCCATGTTCTCTGTAATGTCAAGATATTCTAGGCCCAAAGCAAGGATCAGCCATTTATCCAAGAAGCTTCAGTTTCCTTTAATGGAATAGGTTTTAAGACCAGAGTCTGGACTTGCTATTAGTTTAGTTTGGTCACATTCTTCTAAACTTTCATGGATGAAAGTAGGGGAAAATATATATAAATGATATGTTGAGTTCATACAGATATTTCCAATTAAAATTCAGGACTATAAGACTTCTACTTAACTTCCCTATTACTGTTGGGAATTAATTTCCCATGGATCTCTTTCATTCCTGAAAATGTTGAGAGCAGAGATACTGACCATCTTTGTTCTAGACTATCTTCTGAAGGATATTTGTATAGTGCACAGCTTTAAAAGATAATGTCTCTCTCTGGAACAAAGGGCGAATTTGTTTACTATCTAGTATTAAAAAAATTTCCCTCCAGGACAAAGGCTAGTGTATCAGCCAGGGTTCTTAGGAGAAAGAGAACAAATAGGGTAGATATATTAAGAAAAAAAAAATTAAGGAATTTGGCTCATGTGATTCTGGGGGCTGGCAAGTTCAAAATCTCTAGGGCAGGCCAGCAACAGACTAGAAACTCAGGCAGGAGTTGATGTTGCAGTCTTGAGGCAGAATTCTTGTTCTCCAGTTTTTACTCTTAAGGCCTTCAACTGATTGAGTGAGGCCGACCCACATTATCAAGGGTAATCTTCTTTACTTACAGTGAATTGATTGTAGCTGTTAATTATAGAACATCCTCACAGCAACACCTAGACTAGGATTTGATTAAATCGCTGGAAAGTGATCACCCAGTGCTATGGTTAGAAAACTCACCATCACAAGCAGGTTTGCTTGCAGACTACTATAAAAGATTCAGTTTCCCCAAACTCCAGGTTACTCAGCTATGATGCAGACTTGCTGCATGTACAAGGATCTACGCTCCTCTGTGTCACTATTATGGGTTTTGAGGGGCAAAGAGAATTGATACAAACATAATGCTCATGCTTCTTGCTATACGTAAAGGAATAAGTACTGAATTATTTTGTTTCTGGTCCAAAGTGCATTCCATCAGCATCCATGAAGCTGTAGTGGGCTTACCTGTTAACTTTCAAGTAGGGCAATATCTCAAACCCTTCACAGTTCTTGACAGTTTTGTCTGTACCATTTTCCTTTCACTCTGGGAATTTTGGTTCTCAAGAACATGAACACCGTGGATAACAGAATTAGAATGTTCCATAATTACTTAGTTTGCTTTATCCCACCTTACCCACATTATTGTCTTAGACTAATAGTAGTAATGACACACTGCTTATTATTACCAAGAATAGTTCCTTTTTTTGGCATATCTTTTGCATATCTTATCCCTAGTCTCCTCTTATTTTCTTAAGGTCATACTATTTCTACATTGTCAGATCATATAGTCATGAAATTCTTCCTTTATACCCTCATTTAGCCTTAGTTTTACAAGTAGCTATACATGTAATACCACAAGTTCTCATGCTGGTGTCTCTCTAGTAATTTTGGTTGTCTGAGTTTTTTTCTGTGGTGAACTCCTTAGGAACGTTTTCTGGGAACAGTATGACAATGCAACATGAATTTTTGCATGCTAATAACAATCTGTCTTTTACACTTGAAGGTCAGTTTTGTTATAAAGTTTTTGTTCCACATTTTCTTTCCTTGTATGTCTAGAATATGTTACTCAGCATTCTTCTGGTATAAGATATATCTTTCAAAATATCTGATAATGATTTTATTTTCTTTCCCTTGTAAGTCACAGGACACGTATACCTAGGTGACCAAAGGGTACTTTTTCTTTAAAGTCCAGGAAATTTACTAGGGTACATCTTGGTGATGATAGTCTTAGTTTTTCAGTGTGCCCTTTCAATATTTTAAATCTTTTTTTTCTCCATGAAATTTTTCATGAACTAAAGTTTTTAGTTTATTAGCATTTATTTTTGCTTTCTTCAGAAAATGCTATTATTTATATGTTGGATCTTCTTTGCTAATCTTCTTTAGTAATTGTCCATTTCTTTCAAATTTTTGTTAACTCTCTCTGTTCGATTTTTGACATTTTCTTTCTTTATACCTGCTGTTTCTCTTAAGGCCTTATTTGATGTGGTCATTCTCTTTTTTTTTCTTCTAGTTTAATCTTCCCTTCTATAATATATTTCTCTTTTTAATTTTTGAGTTTAGACCTCATTTCTGAATTTTCTAATTCTGATTTATGTTTTTTATTGTTTTAATAATTTATATATACATACTAATTTTGAGTTATTTTTATAGTTTTAATTCACTTCCCCTCCCTTTTGTTTGAGCATACTTTGATGACTTCATTATATGCAGGGATATTATTCTGTTTCTTTTTTTCTTTTGTTTTCATAGTAACTTTGTATGAAATTTGATCTCAAGTTTTTCTGATGCTCATATTAATGAATTTTAGTTTTCCTGAGATTTTAGTACATTAAAATAGTTTTTTTTTTTCACAAAACTTCTCTTGCTTTTGTTGAACATTCAAAAATATGATGGCTCACATTCTGAGATTTCCTCGTGCTATTATCTCTCCCAACTTTTATTTGAACGTTCTCATTCCTTTCTCTGTATTGTCCCAGTTCTGTTCAGTCTTCATTCCTCACAGTAGGTTATTCTTCATGTGGGGTGAGTGAGTTTCATTAGTTTATAAGGGTTAGACTGCCCCAACCCCCTCAGTTCTTCCCAATGGGCTCTCATACTCATTACTGTTGGAGTCCTTAAATTTACTCACTACACTTTTCATCGATGCCCTGTTTTCTATGTTGGAGTTTTCATATTCTTAGGTTCATCACATACCTATTGGTTCCTTCTGCTTCCTCCCATACAGATGCCAATAATATATAGATCTTGCGCTGTCAGTCTTCTCTCCCTAAGTGGGTTCATGTTGGATACTTTGTCACCCAGCTTTGTTAAAAATGTTGTACATAGGTTTTTAGTTTTTCTCTCTAGGTTCTCTATTTTTATGCAGGGATTCAAGAAGACCAGAGACTTTGTGGCTACCACAACTGTCATCTTTCCAGAGTTACCCTATTTATTTTTTATTAAAAAAATGTTATTTAACAACTACCATAATGTAGATGCTTAAAAATATAAGTGAACAAGGTGTTGCCCCCTATGTGGAAGAACTAGTGCAAAATTGAGAAAAAGCTTTGAATGCCAAGTCATTGTTCCTTTTAGTTTTTTAACTTAAATTATTTTGTAAGCATGATATGCATATAAAAAAGTGCACATATCTTAAGTATACAGCTCAATGAATTCTCAGAAATTGAACAAACCCATGTAACTGATATCTACATTAAAAACCAGAGTATTCTCAGTATCCATCGGCTTTCCACTTGTCCCCTTCCTTTCCAGACTCTCTGACTTATAATACTATAGGAGTATTCACTCTCCTGACTTCTAACAGTGTATATTAGCTTTGCTTGTTTTTTGTTCTTTATGTGAATGGAATGATATGTACTTTTTTAGTATTTTTTTTCCCACTCAACATTATGCTTGTTATGATCATCATTATTGCTGTGTATAGTTGTATTTTCATTTCTGTGTGAATATACTACAATCTATCCATTCTACTGATTTTAAACATTTGCATACTGATTTGGGACTGTTATGAATAGTGGTGTTATGAACATTCTAGTACATGTCTTCTGACAAACAAATGTATGCATCTTTGTTAGGTATCTACCCAACTAAGGATGGAATTGCTGAGTCAGAAATTAAGCATATATTGTTTTAGTAGATACTTTGAAACTTTTTTCAAAGAACTTTTACTGACAATTAAACTTTTATTCAGTGCTGTGGGTATGATCTGGGTAGGGGAAAGTTATGACCGAAACTGACCTTTAGGAAAATAGTTCTGAGAATTCTTTGTAAGAGTAGATTGGAAGGGTGCCTGGGTGGCTCAGTTGGTTAAGCAGCTGACTCTTGACATTGGCTCAGGTCATGATCTCAGGGTCCTGGGATCAAGCTCGGCGTTGGGCTCTGCACCCAGCAGGGAGTCTGCTGGAGATTCTCTCTCTCTCTCTCTCTCTCTCTCTCACTCTCCCCCTCTGCTCCTCCCCCTCTCCCCACTCAGCTTTATTCTTTTTAAAATAAATAAATCTTTAAAAGAAAAAGAGTAGATTGGAAGAGGGAGACAATGAAAAAAACAAGACAGTGAGGGATTAGAATATATTAAATAGAATAGAGGTAAAGGTATGAGTATGTGTCGATGTGTGCTCCTGGAATCTGCTAAACCTGTGTGAGGGAGAAAACATAATGGCAGTTTGTATGGAAGTTTGAGTGGGATGAGGATGCGGAGTTCAGATAGGCTATGTCAATGCCGAAAGACCTCAGGGCCTACTTACATGCAACTCTGTCCCTCTCCCTTAGCTCCCGTTCCTACAAGTCTTGAGCTGATCCCACAGGCTTCCTGGAACCATGTAAATTAACAAATAAAAGGCCATATATTTTTTACACTTAACTAGTAATGCAGTGATTTCAGTAATACAGGGTCCTAATACCATAAAACACCATTGAGAAGAATCTGCAATTACTGCCTTCCACCTCACACTACTGTATCATTTTTATTTTATGTCACACGCAAAAGTTCTTTAAAGGAGCTAATTGAGATTGACAGCACCTGGCTGCCGCTCTTCCCTATGAGGTAAACAAGTGAACACCCACTTCTTTATGCCTAGGCAGTGCTGCATCCCCCTGGGTCCCTGTGCTAAAAGTCCAAAGCTCTGATTTGTAATGGTCTGGTTGCTGTGCTTTCCCCCAGCCCACCCTTCCTTATGAATAGCAAGGGAAGTGTTCCCTGATAGCCTGAGAAAGGGAATGTGACACCAGCAACTTCACATCATGCAGAAATCTCATTTTGGGGCACTGCTTTGCTATGTTCTACAGTTTTCTTCAGTCTTCAGGTACCGATGAAATTTGCATGTGAACACTCTCTGCCTCTTACGGGTCCATCTGCTTCTGCTGTTAATTTTTCACCTGGAGCCGTAATTAAAACTGACTTCGGGCAGAAATGCCTGTCAGGAGATCAGGGGTTCAGGTGGGAAATAAGGTGCTGGAGCAGATGGACATCCTCTGAGCAAAGATCTGGATGTTTTGTAAATATTCACTGCCTAATGTGAGAGTATAAGGAAATAGTGAAAACAGAAGGAAGGAAAATAACTCCTAACTACACCGCTTCTTTTTGTTTTTTGGTTTTCCTTTCTAAGTTACCACCTGGTGTGAGAAGTATAGTGCCATGATTTGTAAGCATTGAAATCACACCTTTAGTAAGCCTGGCTTTCCTGGGGCCCAGAAAAATGTCAAGACCCACTTGGCTTTCAGGTTAACAGGAGGCTCTGGATCCCATGATATCAGCTTCCCAGAAGCCCATGCAACAGCTGGAAGATGCTTCTAGGAGGAATTCATCACAACATTTGCATAGTCTAGATCTCTTTCCACATTAAAACCAGATTCATAATTCTTTTAGATTCAGCCCTACTCCTGGCTCATGATAACTCATGGGACCATTGTTACAGGAGGCAGGAGGGGAAGATCTTCTTTCCCTTTAGTATGTCTATGTGATTTGGAACTTCAGCCAATCAGCTGTCTAGGAAATTACCTGAACTATGTACTCCTCATAAGTGTGTGTTAGGAATATATAAGGTTCTTCACCAAAGATGAAACACATACCTACCAAATAGAGTGAAAAAGAAAAGGTTATAGGGTATGCAAAGTTATAATCAATACAGGAGGAAGATTAAGAATTCTAAGATAGTCTCCAGGCAGTAAAATACCCAACTGCTGGTTAAATTCCTCCCCTCTTCTTTTTAAAAATTGTTTTTCAAAAAAAATCTTTCTTTTATGTTGTTCCATTGATTCCATTAGCTCATATGTGATTACTTGATAGAGTAGGTCAGTTTATGCCAGAAGGAGTTAACACGGGGCATCTAAGTAATTGAAGGGGCCTTGTTTTAGTCTGATTAAGCATCACATTTCCATTTACAAGGATAAAGTTATAAGCAGGGTTTTGTTTTGTTTTGTTTTCACTAGTCGAGTGGAACTTGACACAGTCAACCAGCCTCACAGAAAATGTACATGTACAATTTATTGTCACCTTCGTCTGTGAAGATTCAGTGAGGGGGAAAAAAACAAAGGATCTTTTGTCAAAGAGGTATTACCTTTTTTTTTTGCCACACCAGGCAGGGTTTGGTCATTAGTCTAATGGCAGAAATGGGCAGGCAAATATATCCAAGCAACCTGCAAATCCTCAAGGAAACTGGGGCTTCAGTTTCATCAGAGGAGATGAAGAGGAGAAAATAGATTTCCACAAGTGAGAGCAAATCCTCACTGACCAAATGAGCAACTGTTGCCTTCAGGCCTCCTGAGAAATGGTTCTCAGTTTCTCGCTCTTATGGGATCAGTTGGCTGTAGATCTGCCTCTTCTTAGTCAAGCTTAGCTCAAGATTGTCTATCATATCAAAAGTGAATAGTCATGTTGGAGCTTCTCCCTACTCTCCTGAGCAGAAGTATCCTTTTGAGACATTTAAAAAACTCAGGTGTGTGTTTCCATTTCAAATGTAACATCGGTATCTAAATTCTAACTTTTGTAATTTCATTAGGGTTGCATCAGATGGCTTTATATTTAAGTACTACTGGCTTTCACTTACTTTCACTATACTTGGGGGATAATCAAATGGTCAAAGATAAAACTTTTTGTTATAAAATGTCATTTGTTTGGGTAGTGCCTAGACCCCAAGCAGGAAGGGTTTGTTTTGGAGATCTCTTAACAAGACAATCTGGAAATAATGTGGATCTATGCAGGCAGTTTCAAAGGATAGACAGATTTCAGCAAACACATAGAAGGAGCATAGAAATAGAGGGTAAGACTATCTTTGAGAAAGAAATGAGACAGATTTTATTTTTTCATGGTGGTAACACCATTTCTTCAGAAGAGCCTTCACCTGGCAGATAGTGTACAAAATCCTAAGTTACAGAGCCCCGGATAATATCTGTACAAGATAGAAGATATTTTATGAAAAACAAGTTAACTAGTGATTTCCATTGTTTAAAACAAAGCCAGAGGGTAAAAATTTACAAAGTGCAAGTGAACAGATATATACTCATGAGACTCATTTTCTACTGCCAGTCTTGGAAGAACAGCATTTTCTTGCCCATAGGTTCTCTTATGTCACCTAAAAGTCAATTCACACTGGTGACAGTTCGTGGTTATAATGTGATTTTCCTCCTCTTATGCCCCCTTTAAGGTGTTAGAATAAAATAGTTGACGTTTCAGGCTCAGAGTCAGAAAAAGTCTAGTCAGCTTGAATATAGACCGGCCTAAGACTTTGTTTTTGCCAGCACTGCTTCTGAGAAAATTAGTGCATTGTTTTCACGTCTTCATTTGGAAGGCTTGATTTGGAAGAAACAGGTCCAATTTCTTTTTTCATCTAATATGTATTAGAATACGGTTTGGCACACAACATCTCATTGGCCCAATCGGCTGGCTGTCTGTTGTTGTAAGTCATGCTTTTTGGCACACAACCACACCCATTTCTTTTCTTGTTGTTTGTGGTAGCTTTCGTGGTATAATGGCAGTAATTGGCATGAAGATTTTATGTCCTGCAAGGCCAAATATATTTGTCTCTTCACAGAAAAAGACCCGGAGGAAACAGCTTCGGTTTCTGTCATTAGAGTCTGGGTGAACTTTACCATAAAGTCCTAGTATGGAACTCAAAAATCTCCAAACATCTTTGGGTTATTCTCTGTGATATTGTAGAAGGATTAGGGTTTTGAGGTCAAAAGATCTGAGTTCAATTCTCTGCTCCAGCACTTATTTTTATGACCTATAACAAGTTTCAGAACTTCTCTCAACTTGCCCTCTAAAATGGGTTTGGAAATACTCGTTTTACAGGATTGTTTTGAGGACTAAAGTACCTGACAAATCCTGGGCATTTTACATAAATTATCTTATTATTCCCTCCTGTTGTCACACCTGTCACCTGTTAGCCTGTGACACCTTTCTCCCTACTCCGCATGATTTGAAATTTTGGTAGACATTGTGTTCTTGCTGACTTTGTTCTGTAATTCCTTAGTAAGGAGGTTGGACCAAAGTCCTATAAAAGGGGATTTAGTTACCTTTGTTCTAGAGAGATCCTGGTGATTTAAGCAGACTGTCGCTATCTCTTACAAAGTATTGATCCCAGTCATCATGTGCTAGGTACTGCCATGATTTATTTTCCAAAAAAACCACAAATTAACCGTGTTCTTCTCCATCAATAAAAACAAATCAAATGGAGGGGCTCCTAATTCCAGCCTTCTGCCTATTAAAAAGGAGAGGTGCCAGCATCATTTGGACAAAGCCTTCTAACCAAATATTCTCATTACCTTTTTGGCCGACGTTTGAGTAGAAATCAAGATGGAGAGAAAAGTACTTCTCTTGGGTAACTGCATAATGATCCCAACCTAATGAATCTGACTTAGTAATTTTGTATTTTGCAAATAAGTAAGGATGTCCTAGAATTAGCTATAAGACTTTGCTCATTTTATCATTTGTGGTGGTCTTCATACATTGCCTCAAAGTGCTTCAGGGGTCTTTTTGCAGAGTAGAAGGTGGGGGCCCAAGCATTGCTCCACTGGCAAAGCTAACTTCACCCTGATATGAGCAGTCCTAACATCAGGTAATATAAGACAACTTGCTTATTCTCAGTGAACTTTGTCTTCAGTTTTCTATTAGATTCTCTAATTGGCTATTTATACCACTTTCAGACATTGTGTACTATCATAGGATAAATAAATTTTTAAAATGTAACATGTATAGCCAGTCCACAATTAATGAAGGAGTCTCATTTATTTTGTCTTGAAGTTGGTTGTAAGGAATTCAAAATTTATTTTCCCACAGAAAAACATTATAAAGCATGGGCAGTTTATTAATTTAGACCATTTTGTTTCTTTAGAGAATGTAGACAAATATTAAAATCTGTTTAAAATTGTTTTCTTATTCATGATGTTATTTCTCTATAGAACCCATTTAAATAAATCAATCAATCAGATTTTTTTTTCCAATGGTTACTTCTGTTTTACAATTGTATTTTCCTCTAAGCCATATCATTGAGCTTACAAATTACGTTTGAACTACTGTTTAAAAATTGGTTTATTTTTTTTATTAAAGTAATAAACAAACAAAAAAGAACCCATTTAAATTTTCCAGGGTCACATACCATGAGCCTACCCATTCCCAGCATAATTCATCCCCTTTGCACCAGGTCAGAGTGGAGGGTAAGGGCAGCTGAGGTCCTAGGGATAGGAGTGACTGAAATGAGGAAAGGGAGAAGGGGAAGTGTTGGGGGTCTCAATCCCCAAGCCTTAGGCATCTTTTGTTTCATAAGTGAAGGAATGAAGATGCTGAGTGTCCCCAGTGGGAGCAGGAAGAGTTAAGAAAGTTTCAACAGTCTCTTGGGGCACCTGGGTCATTAAGCGTCTGCCTTCAGCTCAGGTCATCATCCCAGGGTCCTGGGATCAAGCCCCGCATTGGGCTCCCTGCTCCGCGGGAAGCCTGCTTCTCCCTTTCCCACTCCCCCTGCTCGTGTTCCCTCTCTCACTGTGTTTCTCTGTCAAATAAATAAATAAAATCTTAAAAAAAAAAAGTTTCAGCAGTCTCTTTTGAGGCGAGGCTGTAGGAAGGGAAGTATTTGTGTAAAAGGAAGATTTGTAATTAAGCATCATTAGTCTTCTGATGATGTCCAAGTTCTGTGTCTTATTAGTCATTTATCTGCAGCTCCCAACACAATACCTAGCAAATAGTAGGCTTTTAATAAATTCTGGATTGTCCAGGGAGATCATCCTTGGAAGTAAAAATAAGTCACTTTGGATAGGATCTAGCTAACATAATCCTGCTCAAATTTATATTTTACTCTCTAGAGGGTTGTAAGCTTACAAGTGTTTGCAAACATTTACGTACTGTGGTATACAAAGAGCGGGGGTAGAAACTGTTGATGGAATAGAATTATGACTATCAGTTCCCTGGTAAGAGACTAGATTAGAGAATCTGCTACCCCAACACAGTCATGATTCAAAACAGCCATCCAAGAAACAGTAGAGCAGAGGGGACAAGAGTTCACGTTTCAGAATCAAATGGAACTTGATTTAAATTACAGTTCTGTGCGATGTGGTCAAGTTGCTGTTTTCTCAAAATCTCCTTTTATTTATGGATAAGATGGAAGTATTCTTTTTTTGAAAAAAAGATTTATTTATTTGACAGAGAGAGACAGGGCGAAAGAGGGAACACAAGCAGGGGGAGTGGGAGAGGGAGAAGCAGGCTTCCTGCTGAGCAGGGAGCCCGATGCGGGGCTCGATCCCAGGACCCTGGGACCATGACCTGAGCTGAAGGCAGATGCTTAACGACTGAGCCACCCAGGCGCCCAAGATGGAAGTATTCTTAAGAAAGATTTCCACATTAGATTGTGGAAGATCAAATGAGCTATAAGATGTAAAGTACCGACTGCACAGTAAGAACTTAAATAAATGCTAGCTGATAGCATTTCTCACTTTTAGAAAAGGTTACGTGGAGATAACAATGAGAGCCTTCCTACAGACGCTGAGAGCAGAGGTGCACCTGGGCCAGGAATCCATTTCAGATCTCTTCTCCCATATCTGAACTCCCTTGAATGCTGATCACAGCCATTTCAGCTAATCAGGCTGAGAGAGAGAACGAAGAGGCATGGGGAGTGATAATCACGTCTTCCCCTGTGGGCTTGTGTCACCCACCACGGCTTCCACAGCCATTGTGCTTGTACTCCAGGCTGCTCTATTATTAGTTTTGGCTGTTATTTCTCCTCCAGCTGCGTGTCCATCAGGGTCCCTTGCAGAATACCAATCTGTCCTCACATGGCACAAAAGCAATGTGGCAATCTATTAAAAAATAACCCCAGAACTCTAGGCTTCCCATAGTCTCGACCCCCACTGCTCAGAAAACGTCATTCCCAATGCTTTCAAGGTCCCCTTTGTTACCTGCCTGTATCAGTTGCACTTGCAGTTTGTTGCTCTGAACTAACTAGTCCTACAGCTAACCCTTTGATAAAACATGGTGTCTTTTGATGGCATTGTTTCCTTAGCAGAGAGAAGTCAAGGCCAGGTATCTTTGAATTTGAGGGATGATCATTTCATTCATCTTGGAACTACATCCCCGGGTCGTCTTTCATCCCCTGCCTTCAAGTCATGGTGCCAAGTCCATATGTCAGTACCTCACCTGTCACCCATACCACAACCTTTTCATTAACTGCATGTGACGATGTCATGGCATGAACCTGCCCCATGCTTGCTTCTGATTTCTCTTACCACATCTCTGAACTGCCTCTTCATTAATCCAGATCTCATATGTTTTGGTGTCTGTCTAGCCATCTTAGCTGCCCCAGCCTCCACCCCTGGGAAGTAGTAGAAGCACATATTTGTGACATGTGGAGACTTGACACTTTCAGGCTTCTTGCTTTCCTAGGGTATTTCCCATTCACACAGCACAATCCTGGGTTGGCTGCTATATGGAGTTTTCATGTTTTCACAAGTGTTCACTCCTTTGGTTCTTAAATCATTAGTATGCTTACAAACTCCTCCTCCTCCTTCCTCCTGTCCTAATAGGCATCTGGAAGAATTGGACAAAAAGCAGTTAGTTGACAAACATTAACTGATTATGTTGTGATTACTGGGAGTCAGTTCGACTGAGAGGGGACCAGAGCAGAAGGAAAAGATGGAGGGGAACAGAATTAGGGAGCAGACTGGGTCCTGTTATGGACCAGAACTGTCCTGAGACCCTTATACACATAAATACAGTAAATTCTTGTCCTAACCATGTGAAGTAGGCACACGAATGAGAATACTGTAGTGTATTTATAGAGTATGCACTACGGAGGCTGATTGCCTGAGTTCTGATCCTAGCTCCTCTACTAATTTGAGACCTTGAGAAAGTTACGTAACTCCTCTGTGTCTCAGTTTCCTCATTTACAAAATGAAGCTAATAATACTTTGTATAATTTTCCTAAGAATTAAATATGTTAATACATATAAATTGTGTAGAACACACCAGTATATAATTAGCATTCATGAAGAATTAGTTATTATTACAATTATTTAATGGATTTAAAAATTGTATCCTCACCTGCAGAGCCTGGCAATGGCTCTAGGATATTTCCACCAAGGACCATGGACAGTCATACCCCTTTGTCTAGGCAGAGACCCCTAAAGGTTACTGCCAGCCGCCCTGCTTGTGACTTGAGGAGAGCAGGGCACTCTTGCACCCCCCTTGTGCTTCAGGAATGCCAGGGGCTTCTCATACTCCGTTCAGTGGCAGATTCTGGCATATGTTTCAAGAGCATTTCAACCTTTTGCATATTATTACCATAAACTGTTTAAATCCCTTCTGTTACTAGAAGCAAATTGGAAGCTAATTAAGCATAATCTTTCTGGAAAAAAATCCTGTTTGGACTTTTCAGAGTGGGACAGACTCTATTTTATAATTCCTTTCTGAGAATTCCCCACTCCCCATTTAGAACCCTTTCATTTGTTTTTTTAACGCACGAAAAATACCTATGAAAGATCTCCTGGGTAGATGAACATACAGTTGAAATAAAGTATAGTTTCTTATTAGAAGTCTTACCCATTCTGGTGCTCACCAGACTACAAACTTCAGAGGGTGAGGAGGATTCAGCCCATCTCTGAATTCCTGTTGCTCCTTGAATCATTAACACATGGTTCAGTCATTACCTGATATCTAATTGTTCATGTATTAACATATCCAATTTTTGGAATTATAAGTTCATTGAAGTTACAGATCATGCCATGTATATTCTTCCTTATAATGTCTGGCAATTACTGGACTCATTCTTTACTTGACAAGCACACGCTTGCCCCCTTAAGCCCCAATCTCATGAAAGTGCCTCAAGTTATCTTTGTTTTGAAGATCCATATATTTCACCTGGCTCCACCAGGAAATCCTCCTGTGACCTCTCCATTCTCGTCATACATGCACTCCAGTTACATGAGCCTCCTCACTATCCTCAAACTACTGGGAAAGCCCTTTTACCATATAGGGTGGTGCTTCTACAATAGGGTCTTTGCACATACTATTCCATCTGTCTCAGTGTTCTCCTTTTGCTCCTCTCATTATTGCCCTTTCTCCCACCAAGTTAATGTCTGTTCATCCTTCAGATACTTCCTTCACGCCCTCACCTCCACTCCTAAGTACAGGTCTTTGAATTAGCAGTCAGAGAATTATCTTTATGTCATTGCAGGTACTTCTCTATTTATAATTAAACTTTTATTAATGCACTTAATTGATTAATGCCATTCTCCTGATGAAGCTAGAAACTCCTTTAGGGGAGAAACTGTTTCAGCTCATCATTGCATCTTCAGCATCTAATGCAATATTTAGCACATGTGAGGGTTGTAATAAATACTTCCGAATTAATTAATGCCCAACAAGTATTTGTTTTTCAGTGATTAAGGCCTTGGTTATTATTAGAAGACTCAGTAAAGTCTTCTAGAACAAGGATTGAGTGTAGGGTTTCATGATGCAGTATAAATAGTTCCAGGTTGAACACGTACTGTGAGTGGCTCTGTCTGGTGTGCAGTAGGCAGGCATATGAAGGATAGGAGTCAGACTGGAGGTCATTGCTTGGTAGGTCATTCTGGTCTAGTGTGCGCATAAGCAGCAGGGTCAGGATAAGCTGACATGAATCAGCATAGCAAACCAGGAATAGGATTGTGGAGTACTTGGGGATTGAACAGAGAAGAAATCCAGATGATAGGCAAGAGATCTGGAATTCCTTTTAATTAACACATTTATTTATTAGAGAAGTATGATCTGCTGGACACTAGGCACTGCAGATCTATAGACCAATAATTGTTCCTTTTCTAGAGTCCTGGGAGATGTGGGGGTATAATTAATCACTATGTGTGCTGGAAAAGCCTGTGATAGGAATACTTTAAGAAAGCAAATCTGTGGGTTTAATAGAAGGCTTTTTGGAAAAAGTAACACCCGAGCTGATCCTTGAGGAATGAGCAGGTGTTAGGGAAGCGGGAGAGCTAGGTTCTTGTCTCACGGAGTCAAAGAATGAATCTCACGGACAAAGGAGAGTGAATAAAATGATAAAGGTTTATTAAGCAAGGACACAGAAAAAAAGCTCTCAGGAGTGAGAGGGGTCCCGACAGGGTTGCCAATGAAGGCCTGCACTGACAGTCTTTTATTTAGAACTGATCAGGGAGCTTTTGGCCTTATCATTCTTGTGATGTCTTGGCCTGAGTAAGGACTGGTGATAACATCTTTAATGGCTTACTTTTTTAGGATCTGGTTATTTTTTGTTGGCCTCAGGTGACTGTCATAAAAAAAAGATACCCCCCCCCCCCCCGCCCACACACACACACCTAAGGCAAGGTGGTCTGGTTTTTTCCCTTATCTCTGGTTTCCTTGCACCTCCACATTTTTGGGATTTCTGTGAGCCTGATCCCGTAGCACCCTACCTATCTCTCCCCACCTAGCCCTGCCTGTCCCTTACTCATTAGGACATGAGTAGTAGACATGGAAGGAGATAGTATCATCATTGGGAAAGTGAACAGACTGAGGAGTGCTCAGAATATTCGAGGAACTAGAAACCTCTTATGGATGACTAGACTGTGGAGGGCAAAATGAGGGTGGAGGGTTTAATAAGCAATAAGGACATGAACAGGATTGAGTAAGATTTGAGAAGCCACTGGAGAATGATCAGACACATCCGTGATCCAGTCTGTGCTTATAAAGTGGTTTTGCCCTTAGAGTGGGAAAGTGGAGTTGGACTGACATCAGGGAGATCATTTAGGAAATACGAGTTTATGAAAGCGATACATAGTCAAGGTAGGAAGGGGAAGTAGCATTCACATTTCAGGAGAGGAGATAGACTTTAGGTGTACTGAAAGAAAGGGTCAGTATGATGTAGTTTTGGAATGTTGTGAGGTCTGGAGCTGATGGCCAAGAAAGAATTCTTGAGACATCTTTGGTGCATAAAGGGTATTTTTATTAAAGCATGGGGAAAGGACCCGTGGGCAGAAAGAGCTGCTGCACTGGCGCGTTGTGAGGAATGGCTGATTATATGCTAAGGAGTTGCAGGAGGTAAGGAAAAGGGAGGTATTCAAAAGGGTGTTCATATGCTAAAGAAGACTTTCAGGATTCTCGAGGCCTGGCCATTGCCCAGTTAAGGTTGTTTTTCCATTACTAAGGCATTAACATTAAGACAGTTGAGAGCTTTCTGGAGTAATGTTATACTCTTTCTATTACAAGTCCCTGTCAATAGGCTGCAGGTCATAAAGAAACGTAACTTTTTTACATTTCCTTATGCCTCTGTTTCCCACATCACTCATGGAAGAGGGAAGGTGTTGTTAGGGCTCCAGAAAATTGAGTTATGGGTCTCTGAAAGTTAGGCTATTGATAAGAATGCTTTTTTTCTTGTAAATCACTAAGACATTGGTCAACTGATGAAAACTCATGTCTTGCAGGACTGTGATTTCTATCAGTTAACCATTTGGGTTTTTTTTTTCCTTTCCTTAGTTTTAGGGCAACCTGAGGAATGTCACACATACCCAACCTGGGAGTTTGTGTGGGGGGTGTGGCGGGGTGTCAGCTTGTGCTTTGCCCTCAGCTGGCCATCTGCTCCCTCATCAAATAGAGTTTGGCCATGGTAAAAAAAAAAAAAAAAGAGAAGGTTTCTGACTGGGGCAGTTTGGTAAATGATGGTGCCATTTACCAAAAGAGGATGCATAAGAGGGAATGCAGATTTTTTGTTTGAAGGTAGATAAATTTATTTTTAAATATGTTAAGGGATAATGAAACTTTGCTGACCATAAATATCTATTTTCTCCCTTTTCTTAACAAAATGAATGTTCATGTTTTAACTAGGCCTTTCCCAGCTTACTTGCAGCTGGGTGTGACCATGTGATTAACTTCTGGCCAGTGGGATGTAAGAACATCTGTTGTGTACTTCTTCCAGTAGGTGTTGTCCCTCTTCCTCATTCCTTCCTTCCCGCTGTTGGGAATATGGGCACGTTGGTTGGAGTTCTTATAGCCATCTTAGACCGTGATAGAAGCTGCATATTGAGGATGGTGGAACAAGGAGGTAGAGTGTCTTGAGACCCTGGTAATTATAGAGCCACCTTTTCAGGCTTGGCTGCCAGTTTGTCATCGTGTGCGTCAGTCAGCCTCTTTCTCCAGCCACCCCTGTTATCGTCCAATGGGCTCATGAACACAGGGACTATAGTGACAGAAGTGGAGGCATACAGGGACTTTAGCAACATTGACTTCTACTCACCAGGGTCAACCTGGTTATGGCCATTGCTGAGTGCTCAGTTCAGCAGCAGCAGAGACCAACACTGAGTTTCCAATATGGCACTGTTGCCTGGGATGATGATCTGGCTACCTGGTGACAGATTGTTTACAACGGACCACTTCCATCATAGAAGGGATTTTGTTCTTACTGGACTAGACCCTCTGGTTGTAGATTTATTTCCCCTAAAATCACCTAACCTCCTTAACACTCAGTTCTTCAGTTTGTAAAATGGGAATTATGACAAGGCTGTTTAAAGAGAAAGTATATGTGGCGCACCTGGGTGGCTCAGTGGGTTAAGCAGTTAAGCATCTGCTTTCTGCTCAGGTCTTGATCCCAGCTCTGTGATCAGGCCCTGAGTCAGGCTCCCTGCTCAGTGGGGAGCCTGCTTCTTCCTCTCCCTCTGCTGCTCCCCCTGCTGTGCTCTCTCTCGCTATCTCTCTCAAATAAATAAATAAAATCTTTTTAAAAAAAGAGAAAGTATATGTAAAGTGTTTCCTATGGTACTTAGTACATAGTAAGGATATAGTAAACAATGATTATTATTGTTCTGGAAGTCAGACTACTGTCACTGCAAGGGTCCAAATCTTTTTGACATTAAAAAGTACATATCCAAAAGAGGTATGTCCATTGATATCTGAAAGTTTTCTCCAGGCCATGCCATGAATTCTATGTATTCTTTGTTTTATACCTGCAGTGTAAAGCTAATGTATTTAACTCATCTGTGATAATGACTTGTTTCCCCTCCTAAGAAACCTTTGCATTGTAATATGGAGATTTTCAGTACCTTAAAGTAAGTGACTTAAGGTGAGAATTGCAGGCTTCTGCCAGGGCCAGAGAATGAGGTACCTCTGGGCAGGGGCCCCTTTCCTGGGGACTTCTATATCACCAAGCAGGAGCAGGAGGTTGCTCAGCCTGCCTCCAGGTAAGGCTGGCCTTATTCTGTGGAAGAATAAATCTGTGTGAAATCAATACCAGCTCCTATTGTTTTCAAGTTTTACTCTTTGCCTTTAGGATACAGACACACAATGGGCACTCAGTAAATATTTGTTAAATGCATAGATTTAAGAGGAAGTGGAGGCTCAGATGGGGAGGGCATGATTGAGAGGTTCATCTCAAGAAGTCCAGAAAATGAGAAAAGATCACTTGAGCTCCAAGATGGAGCAGGTAGCTGAGTCAACACGATTTCCTTTCTTTGTCTCTCATTGTCTTGCTCCTTTTTAGTTGACTGTTTTCTTAATCTATGAAAAGAGCACAATATTTCCCAGTCCAGAGTAAAAACTGGTTAAGGGCAGTATTGCTAATGAACATAGTGCCTAATATCCTGCTGATAGAATACTTGACCATAACATTTAAAATACAGTGTTATAAAAAGAATTCTAGGTATGTAAGTTGAAACAACCCTCAGATATCATCTAATACAGAGTTGTGTTTTTTTTTTCCTTTTTATTAATAAAGTACATCCTTGGAGAATCTGAAAATTTGACTTAACAAGGAAGATTCACAGACACACAAAAATCTACAAATAGTTTTCAGGGGGTCATAGACTCCCTGAATCTCATTCTTAAACCTCTTAGGGAACTAGAGATCCGAGGTTAAGAACTTTTGATGAAATCCAACCCCTTTATTTTATGGAAAAAGGAACTGAGCATCAAAGAAGTTAAAGTCCAAAGTCCAAAGCCACACTACTTGGAAGTTGGAGACTGGAACCCAGGGCTCTATACTACTGATGTAGGAAAGATATTAGGGTTTGAAGCCGATGGCCAACAAAGAATTGTTGAGATGTCTTTGGTGCAAAAAAGGTGGTTTTATTAAAGCACGAGGACAAGACCCCTGGGCAGAAAGAGCTGCACAGGGGTCATGAGGAGTGGCCCATTATATACTTTCAAGTTGGGAGGGGGTTAGGGATAGCGCAAGTCTCTAAGGAATTTTGGAAGCAAGGTTTCCAGAACCTTGAGGGGGCTAGCTATTGTTGGGAAAATGTCATTTATTACCGTCTAATAAAACCTTAGTCATGAGACCCTTCATATGTATATTGGTAGGTCATATGCTTGAGGGATGATTGCCAACATGTATCTTGGGGAGGTAGAGATAAAAGAAGTTTACAAAGTAATTTTTATATGTTAAAGTAGACTTACAGGAACCTGGGGGTCAGGCTAAGATTGCCTTTTGCCCTTAGCAAAGTATTAACATCGAGGCAGTTGAGTCGCTAGAGGAATGTTACTCTGCCTGTTTCGAGGACTTGTCAGTGGGCTGTACATAGTAGGAAATTTAATAATTTTTCTTCTGCCTTTGTTTCCCACATCACTACTATCCCAAATTCTTGATAAATTCTAAGCTTAACATCTTATTAAGCTAAAGGCAATCTCCATTTCAGGTCAACTTCTGTGAGGGAAGATCATCCTTTTAATCACTCAGGTAGAGTTGTACAAATAAAACAAAAATATCTCCCATTGTTTTCAAGTTATCCACCCCCTACTTTGAAAGTCTTATATTTCCTCATCTCAAAGCATGCATTTAAACTCAATTTACTCATCCCTGTGCCCTCAAGTGGAGTTCCAGCTTGTCTCCCTATTGCCTTTAAAATAAGTTAAACTGTTTATCTCAAGCATCAGAGAGGAAGATTGCAGAAGGCTCCTTAGATGTCCCATTTTAGATCTAACACCCTTCAGAATTGGGAATTTATTGCTGTACTCTCAGAGATATGTTTGACGACCGAAAATGCTATGTAGTTTATACTTAATGTTGTTCTCAAGCTCATTTTGCATGGTTAAAACTTAGATCAAGGTTTGGTTTGTTTGCTTGTTTTTTTTTTTCAGGTTTCTGAAGTAATAAGGACTGGGAAAGATCACATATTTCATAGAATTCTTAAATGATTTCAGCTACTACTTATTCAGGTGTTTAGTTATTTTTTATTATATTTGCAATATCTGAAAAATGTAGCAACCATTAAGGTTTTGCAAGTTATTTCATGATTTTCAAAATCTTTCTTTGCTTAAAGTAGTTTATTCATAGTGTTGAATAGGCATATTTTTCATTGCTATGATAATTGATTTCTAGGGAGTTTTGACCTGTGGTTTCATACTCAGGAAGTATTTATTGTGTGTGCCTACACACCCTGTGCTACTCAAAGGACATGTGCTTGTTTCTGCAGCTGTGAATGGGCAGCATTTAAGTGCAGACTGGCATTCAAATAATGCAAATATAAATATGCGAAAAAATGTGGTGGAGCTAATCTTGGGTCAACAAAGGGAAAATAGCGTATATATTGCCATGGTGAGATAAGTTGTATATTTTTTAGACTCTTAGAAGCCATTTTTGATGGGGCGCCTGGGTGACTCAGTTGGTTTAGCGTCTGCCTTCAGCTCAGGTTATGATCCCAGTGTCCTGGGATTGAGCCCCACATCGGGCTCCCTGCTCATCGGGTAGTCTGCCTTTCCTCTTTCCCCCGGCCCCTGAACTTGTGCTCACTATCTCTCTCTCTCAAATAAATAAAAGCTTTAAGAAAAAAATATATAAAAAAAGCAATTTTTGAATTGAGAGAAGACCCATCTATCCTCGCCCACCCCCCTCTCCCTCTCCACCCCGCTGCCAGCACCCCCATGGATACTAACTTGTCAACTTCATGGCACAGAAGATAGTGTTACCTTGAAGAACAGATTATGTTTAAAGGAAAGGCAGCAG
This sequence comes from Eumetopias jubatus, assembly GCF_037043125.1. Lineage (NCBI taxonomy): Eukaryota > Metazoa > Chordata > Mammalia > Carnivora > Otariidae > Eumetopias > Eumetopias jubatus. The sequence continues at coordinate 22,869,758 of NW_028274822.1, read as the reverse complement.
AAAAGGGAAGAATTGAGAGTGGTACCAAGATCAAAATTCTCATCAGTCTGGCTGACCAGTAGCTACTAAGAAGACATGTGGGAGAGAAGGAAAGACAAGTTTTCAGCTCTGGGCTGTGAGGAGGGTTGGCTGTGGGGAAAGTGACGAATGTCTAGTTTGTACTGTGCTTACTCTGTGCCAGGCAGGAATGCATTCAGATTTTGTGGTGCTTGAAGCTTATATGATTTGGGAGTTTCTAAGAAAAAGCATACAAAACAGCAAATCCATAATTAAGTACAAAAATGAATATTTATTTAGAATGAGAAAAGAAATTACAACAAACTATAAACATATAAAAACGATAAATATCCCAAAAATACAAATTTAGAAAAGTAATGTAATTGAGTTTTTATTTATTACCTTTCAGACAAAACTTTATAATCCTTTTTAACTTACATTCTTTTGGCTGCATATTTTTGATCACCTATTTGGTTGAAGTGATTTTTTTTTTTAAATGTTTTATTTATTTATTCATGAGAGTGAGAGAGAGAGAGAGAGAGAGAGGCAGAGGCAGAGGGAGAAGCAGGCTCCCACCTAGCAGGGAGCCTGATGCGGGACTCGATCCTAGGACCCTGGGATCATGACCTGAGCCGAAGGCAGACGCTTAACCATCTGAGCCACCCAGGTGCCCCATGGTTGAAGTGATTTTGAAATATTATTTTCTATAGTCTTTCCTCAAGAATATTTTTCCTCTAAAATTTGTTTCTCATTGATAGTTCAGATTTGTCTTTCAGTTTTACAAATTGTTATGAATTTAGAATTGTTGCCAAACTTGGTAAAACCTCTGTTCATTTACAAATAAGGTATTACAGATGTGCTTAGTGTTTGTAATGGTGCTACATGTTTGTACAGCCACAGGAATTCTGATAGATTCTACTTAGCCCAATTCCCTTCAAAAAGAAAGAAAATGTCTGAGGTGTTTATAATTATGTGCACTTTGCATTTTCTAGAATATTTTCACAAGATAGACCTTCTGTTTTGACTTGGTATCCAAGAGAATTAAATCTTCGACTTCCAGTTCACACATCTGATGATTGGTAGAACTTTCCTGTGTTTTAACCTTTATTTTTTTTTTTTTATTATCTGTGAGCAACTGGTACTGAGAGCTGCCCCTGACCCTTGTGTCATGACCATAGCTGAGTTGGCACCATGGAGGTTAGGACTCCTTTTGGAAGCCATTCCTGGACTGTGACATGTAGCAAATGCTTAATTATTTATTAAAGTGACTACAAATCATATTAATAGAGCCAATAAACTTGAACCAAATATATCCCCAATTTGCCTTCTCCTAGAGGATCCAAATAAGGGATCCTTTGTCACAAGGGAAAGCCTGATGCAAGGGGTAGAGTTTGTAGTGGAAAGAGACAGTGATCTTAACCGAGACATGATTAATACATTTAACTTGAAAATTTTACAAAAATATAGATCTGTGTGAACATATTACTGAGCTTACTAGGCCTACTGGAAGAGCCCTGAAGCTCAAGCTCCGTTTGCTTCCTGACCAAGCTGCCTCTGATGATAGACATTCTAAAGTAGTAGATCTTAGGGCGCCTGGGTGGCTCAGTCAGTTAAGCATCTGTTTATTTCAGCTCAGGTCATGATCTCGTTGCCCTGAGTTCAAGTCCCGCATTGGGCTCCAAGCTGGACATGGAGCCTGCTTGAGATTCTCTCTCTCCCTCTGCTCCTCCTCCCCCCAAAAATTAAAAAATAAAAAAATAATAATAAAGTACCAGATCTTTCAGCGCCCTTATGTGCCAGGACTCAGAACTTAATCTAATTTGTTCTTTCCTTTTTTCAGGAAGTGGCCCTTTTTATTCCCTCCCTTGATCTCAGCCAGCCTCCATTTCTTAAATACAATCTATACTCACACAATGCCCAATTTCTTTTCTCTGCCCTCTGGAGCTTCAGAATCCCATCTACATGTCTTCTCAGTATCTCTTGGGTGACTTGGATCACCTGAATAACTAGGAGGCCACTCAAACTCAGCATCATCCCTGCAACTGAACTCTGGATCTGGTTTCCTAAACCTTTTCCACCTGTAGACTTCTCAGTTAGTGACAACTTTATCTTTGTAATTGTTTACACCGAGAATTTGAGAGTCACTCTACTGGGAAATCCTGACCCTTCAAAATATGTACAGAACATAAAACGGCTTACCTGTTTTATAGCTACTACCTTAGACATGTCCATCACCATATTTCACTTGGATTTTATCAGAAGCCTCAAAGCCCTTTCCGCTGCTGCTTTTCTTCCCTGTGGTGGGTTTCAACATAGCATCCTTTTTGTTTTTTTCAAGTTTTATTTAAATTCCAGTTAGTTGGGGTGCCTGGGTGGCTCAGTTGGTTAAGCGTCTGCCTTTGGCTCAGGTCATGATCCCGGGTCCTGGGATGGAGCCCCATGTCAGGTTCCCTGCTCCACAGGAAGCCTGCTTCTCCCTCTCCCCCTGCCTGCTACACCCCTACTTGTGCATGCTCTCTCTCAAATAAATAAATAAATTCTTAAAAAATAAATAAATTCCAGGTAGTTAACATACAGTGTAACATTAGTTTTAGGGTAGAAACTAGTGATTCATTACAAGTGCCCTCCTTAATACCCATCACCCAGTTACCCCATCCCCCGCCCACCTCCCCTCCAGTAACCCTCAGTCTGTTCTCTATAGTTAAGAGTCTGTTTCTGCTTTGCCTCTCTCTCTTTTTCCCCTCTGTTCATTCTGTTTTGTTTCTAAAGTTCCACATATGAGAGAAATCATATGGTATTTGTCTTTCTCTGACTGGCTTGTTTTGCTTAGCGTAATACACTCTAGCTCCATCCATGTCATTGCGAATGGCAGATTTCATATTTTTATGGCTGATTAATATTCCATTGTATATATGTGTGTGTGTGTGTGTGTGTGTGTGTGTGTGTGTGTGTGTGTGTGTGTGTGTATCACATCTTTATCCATTCATCAGTGTATGGACAATTTGGGCTGTTTCCATAATTTGGCTACTGTGGGCATTGCTGTTATAAACATCAGGGTGCATGTATCCCTTTGAATCAGTATTTTTGTATCCTCTTGGTAAATACCTAGTAGTGCAATTGCTGCGTCATAGGGTAGCTCTATTTTTAACTTTTTGAGGAACCTCCACACTGTTTTCCATAGTGGCTGCACCAGTTTGCACTCCCACCAACAGTGTACGAGGGGTCCTTTTTCTCCACATCCTCACCAACACCTGTTGTTTCTTGTGTTGTTGATTGTAGCCATTCTGACTGGTGTGAGGTGATATCTCATTGTAGTTTTGATTTGCATGTCCCTGATGATGAGTGATGTTGAGCATCTTTTCATGTGTCTGTTAACCATTTGGATGTCTTCTTTGGAAAAATGTCTCTTCATGTCTCCTACCCATTTCTTCAAATTGGATTATTTGTTTTTTGGGTCTTGAGTTTTATAAGTCCTTTATATATTTTGGATACTAACACTTTATCCACAGCAGCCTTTAAAATGTAAATCAGGTCTTGTCATTCCTCTGTTCAACGCAATTTGCTCCAAGAGTCCAAGGGTCATAAAATGGCCCAGAAGGCTCTAGTGACCTGGCCTTACACTATCAGAACTCCAACCTTCTCGGTCTTCCAGTGCACTCACACTTGGTTCCAAGAGGCTTGTTGAACACACCAGGCAAGGGCCTCAGTGTGTTTATCGAAGGTATTTACTTGGATAACTCCCTTCCCTCCAAGTATTTCCTCACATGTTACCTCCGCAGTGAGGCTGCCCTGGCCATCCTGTTTAATGCTACATTTGCCACTCCAACCACCCAGTATTCCCCACCCCTTTTACCCTGCTCTACTACTTCTGCATTACCTTGGTCTTAATCACTTGCTCACAGTCATATGTTTACATATTAATTGTGTTGATGTGTTCACTGTCTTGCCCTTCCGCCAGAATGTAAACAACACAAGGACAGCAATCTTTGTGTTTTTGAATGATATGTCAAGCCTAGAAATTCATCTGATTCTCAGCAAATAAATATATTCTGTGAGATAGGTACAGCCCTTTTTGTAGATTAAAAAAAACTGAAATAGAGAAAACTTAAAAAGCTCAACGAGATCACAATAGTAGAGATGGAATTCAACCCTGATAGCCTCCAGAGCCTGCACCCTTAATCAGGGTGCAGTCTTGCCTCCCAGTGTATGGAGGAGAGGGGCGAACACAGGACTAGGGAACCGATAGGGCCCTGGACTGATTGCTGCTTCTCTTCCCTGTTCACAGGAGGTTATTAACCTCTGAATTGAGTCCAAGTCTCAAAGATATATGTTCCAGGATTAAAACTTCTTTTTCAAAAAGTAAGCCACATACATATATGGAGTTAGAGTTATGACTTAATTGTTTTCCCAAGGAAATAGTGATCTTCTCCTCCTTTTTTGAGTCATATTGTGATTTCTATTTGGCCCCATTGCATGATTCAATTATCTTCACCAGAAGAAATGTGTGTGATACACAGGGCTATCATTCTATGCTAATGAGAGACTTAAAAGCCACAACAGTATTCCCAAACACATTATTATAACAGCACATTGTTTTGGAGGTCAAGATGATTTGCATAATGTAAGAATTACCTGAACTCAGGTGGAAAAACTGCTGCTGAGGGATGTCAGTACAAGTAGAGAGATGGCTTATACAACCTGGGTATTAGAAGCTGTTTGTATAGTGTGGCTTCCATGTTTGTTTGGGAAGTAAATTAGAATCTATGGAGATTATAACAGTTCTTTACCATACCTTCATCATTTCAATGGGAAATAGAGATTAATGGTGTGCAGTGGGGCTGGGATGTACCGTTTTTGAAACAATCATTCTGATAACCCCCATAGCATTACACACACACACACACACACGTGTGTGTGTGTGTGTTCAGACTTTTACAGAAGCTTTATATCTGATAGTATACCTGCATCTATTCTTCCTTCACCCAAGTCCTCTAGCACAGTTGCCCTATAATTACCTTTCAAGAACCTACACTGGAGCATGTTAGTCCTCTATTTAAAATCCTTCCATGTACCCTTCACCAACTGTAGCAAGTACACTTTTCTCTGTGGCAGTCATTCAGTCTGGGTGAACTCACTCTTTCTTCTGTCCCCCCCCCCCCCCTACATTGTTACTTTCTATTCCCAAATAACAGTGCATTCCGCAAACACTCCTTGCCTTGCCACCTCTCTGCCTTTTAGGCTCCTACTGAAACTCACTTTCCTCTCTGGCTCTCTCTAGCCAAATTACACCCAACTTTTGAGAACCAGCTCAGATGTTACCATTTCTGGAAAGACTTCCTAGACAAATCTCAATCTCTGCAAATAGGCAAACATGCATACATACTCATATACTGTAGAAATAATAGTTTTCTCTTCTTTTTTTCCACAGGACTTTTTTCATACTTCAGGAACAGTTGTTCTGCCCCTATTGCAGTAACTTCTGTCTGTTGTACCATGAATTGGAGAGTCCCCAAAAGTCTCTAGGTGCTTGTGGAGGTGAGTGAGCAGATTTCTGTATGTCTAAGTTCAGAATGCAGATTGTTATCTGCATTGCCTTGGAGGAACACAGATCTGGTGACAGAAAATGTGAATGGAACATTCTTTAACATATGTCCACTCAGTTCAACAAACATTTATGGAGGCTGGTTTCTGCCAAGCACTGTGCAGGTGTTGGGATTAGTGTGGTGAGCACACAGCCTCTGACACTTGTCCTCTTGGGGCTTAGTGCACCGGAAGCAATTTGCTACAGTGAAGCTGTGCTGATCACATCTGTTCTGGGGCAACATGGCTAGTTCTTAAGCTATAAGAAGGAAGGATTTGTGTTTTATTCACTTTTGCATTGTTAACCTTAAGAGTAAAAACTGCTAGTTATTTCACCAGCAAAGGATGAATTTTTTCAGGAATAAAAGAGAATTGTACTTCTGGACAATCTGCGGCAAGACCATAGCAAGTCTGGGGAACAAAGAAGAGGTACACTTTTTTAAGGACTAAGAGGGGTAAGCTGGGAACACGGTTGTGAACTGAAGGTCCATTGGAGTAAACTGGGAGTTCAAAGCACGGTGGCTTCTTATTGGCTGAGCTGGTGTTTGGGAGGAGGAGAACAGTGTCTCTTCCTCCAGCTGGATAGTAGTGTCCATGTTCAAGGTCAGATTCTTGTAAGGTCACATCCTGTTGGGTCTGCAATTGACTGTGAGTGGTAGGGCATGAGAGCTCCCTCTGCTGAAACCTCCCAACTCCATCTTAATGAGGTTTTCTGTTACTAATTTTCACAGCGTCCCCTATGTTAACTTTAATGAACCATTGTTAGAATGGTAAAGACTTGTTTTGCCCACGGGGGTGTTCAATATGTAGTGAAAGAAGGAAGGAGGGAAGCAGGAAGGAACAGGGAAAGAGAGAGTGAGAAAGAGGAAGAGAATGATGTCTCTTGGTTATTAAATCAAACTAAAGCTTCTTATCCTTACTCTAGAAAGAAATCACAATCTTCTTTATGATCTTCTTCTGTTCTTTTAAAAAAGATGCTACTGCAAACTCTTGAAACACTGGTATGAAAACCAGTAATAAGGGAAAAGAAGGAAATAAAATAAACCCAAATCCCTGGCAAACAGCCTAAGCATGATAAGACCATTAGAGAGGAGTGTTCCCCCATGATCTAACCCCTCAACCTGTCTTCTCCATGTTGGCCTTTTTTCTTAAGTGACTTTCAAAACCCGTTCTCTTGGGGTTTGCATGCCTAAGAAGCACCGAGGATTAGATGGATGAAAACAGAATACACTGAACCATACCATAATTATCTCTTGTCTTTTGTTTTCATTCCTGTGGGGCTCTAGAAAAGTCACTGCCTTTATTTAATGCCGTGTGGTGCATGTGGAGTAATGTCTGACTTGCACCCTGAAAATCCCTCTGCAGTTTGCAACATTGAGGGAGGGAGGATGGAAAGCAAAATGAAAAGGAGCTTGCAGTATTGATTGAGACAACAGCTGCAACAACAAAACCCTCGAGTCTCTCCCAAAAAGCAGAGAAGGAACAGCAAGGTGGGACTAATTCAGAGGGATGAGGGCAATGCAGGAAGCCAGGTGCTGTGCCCTCCTCATCAGAGACTCAATCACCAGAGTTCCAGTGGAGAAAGCTCACCCCTCAGGTGCAGGCCTCCACTGCAGAGGCGAAGCTAGCATTCCCCTTACCCTTGTACTTCTTTGCCTATCAGCTAGGAGCTAAGGGGGAAGATTATTGAAGATTGGGGGAATTTCTTCCACATTCTTTATTATTCTGTTCAGTCTCAATCATCTCCATATTCAAAAAGTAGATTTAGAGGAAGCCTGGCGTAAAGAACAACCGAGCTGCTGAGGGCTGTTGAATTTTTAATCCCCTAACACTTTTCTCCCCTTTCTCTATTTATTATCTATTTTCAAAGCCCTGGAGTAAAGAGACTGGCTAAACCCCATTCATTGGCAGCCATTCAAAAGGCTTCATCCTGTAGCATGACTAGGGAAAAGCCAGGAGAGAGTTCTTAGAAAAATTTCCTAGGAGTCTGTAATGATATCAGAAATGAAATGTCTTTTATTGGGGTGAGGAATACAAGTAATGGGAATGGTGGTTCAGTGATGACAGCGTAGACGGTTCTCTGACCACAAATCCTGGGGCTCCCTAGTCCAGTGATCCTGCTCTAGTGCCCATGGCAGGAGATCTCCAAAGACACAAAGCATGTACCTGTACTCCTCCAGGGGAGCAGTTTTTGTTTCCTTGCCCAGACTCAGCGAGTCTTCCCCTGTGCTTTCCAGTGACAGGCTTTGCCTTCCTGCAGGAGCTTAAGGCATTTCTTCTGTCGGTGGGAGGGGTCCAGGGGAGGTCCTGCATTGCTCTCCCAGGGAGCCTTCTCCTTTTTCACCCACTGCTCCAACCTGCCTCCCAAACACCGTAGCGTAAGCATAAGTGCAGAAGGAGCCTGGGAGTGGGTACACAATTTCCTTGGGTCTGTGGCTACCAGGGAATTATGTTCTCATACTGTCCCACATTCAGCCTTTAGCAATTTGCTCACACTTTTGGCTGGTTTCTCTTTAGCAGTGTGTACACCGTCCAGCAGCAACAGTGTCCGTGAAGCGTGGGTTGGCATCCTTCTTCTCCTTACTGGGTGATGTTTGCCTTGAATTTTGCTCTGCAACCTCAGCTCCCTGATAGAATAAAGATAGTTGTCAATTTGCAGACTGTCTCTATATGCACGTTCTGTTGTTTTTTTGGTAGATGAGACTGTTGCTCTTTTCAGCTTTCTATGTCCTAGGTGGAAGGCAGAAGTCAACCAATGTGTTTACTGAACTCCGTTTCAAGGGTTGTATTTTAAAGGGGTGCTTTCAAATTGCAGTTCATCCAGAGGGTATTGCCTAGGGTGTTCCCTGGCCTGGAAGCTATAGTAAAGGAACTAGAAACATAAACTGAAGATAAAGAGTTTAAGGGGAAAGCTCTTCAAATATTCTGAAGGTAGTCATTTGGGACCAAGATTAGACTTAGTTGGTGTTATTCCAGAGGACTGAAATAATGAGTGGAGATTGCAAGGAAGCCGATTTCTCTTCAATGCAAGGGGCAAATGTCCTCATAAAGAGAGCTGTTAAAACTGGGTAGATTGTTTTTTGAGGTCATGATCTCCTACTCTGACAATGGACATAACAGAGTTGAACTTCCATGAAATTTGTCAGGATATTTCTAAATTTAGGAGTTTGCAATAGATGAACTCTGACATACTTTCAGTTCTTTCAGTAACAAGGGATAGACTCTTTTCAGCATCTCTCTTAATTTCACTCAAAATTTCCAGGGTAAGAACCTGCTAACTTTCAAGTCCTTATTGATGTGGTTAAATGAGGTTGTGGCTTCTTAAGGGAAATCATGTACCCCCAGAGTTTTGAGCACTTATTAAACAGCATTCTTATTTTGACTTGGTCCAGAACGAGTGCCACGGATTATGGATGAATTAGTGTTAGGGGTCTTTTCTTTGTGAACTGGAGTCTTTATCAAAACTCCCAAGTAAACATTAAAATTGAGGACAAAATAGTGATAACTTATGCCAGCAAAAGAGAACATAGACTTGTGCAAGAGTGATTTTAGAGTTGTTTTGGGGAACCAAATTAAGGGATCCCAAAATGTCAAAATCATTTAGTTTTGAGGAAAGAAAAAGGAAACAAGTGTATTAGCGGAAGTGGGCCACGTGAGAATGCATCCATCACGTGAAGTAAAACACAGGTGGAACATGTGGCTGTTTAAAGAAGGGACACATGCTTTATTCCACAATGCCACAGGAAATCAGCAGCTCCTATGGCTCCAATCAGACCCTGGAACATCCAGCTGGGAGAAAACGAGGCCATTTGGAGACCGGCCTCCAGGGAGCAGAGCTCCAGGTGGTGGCAGAGCAAGGGAGAGTGGCATGTCTTTGGTTTTCTAAGTGCTGTGTTGTGTACCATCTCATGATTTCCTTGCCAAGAGTGAAGCTGATTTGCCTGCATATAAGCATATGGAAGCATAAATGAGACTTCTGTGATATTATATCTAGTCTTTGCCTCAGATATATTCTGTACCGAAAGAAGTAATAAAATTCTCTTTCTTTAAAATGTCATAAAGAGGACATTTTGAGCCAGGTCAATACATACACGAAAGGACTCCGCCACACTGTTGTGAGGTAGGCGAGCCGTAGCTCCAGCTGCATCTCATTTCCCATTTTTGCACTCTTTCTCCTCTTCTGCATCTTCTCCCTTCGCATTCCTTCCCACCATAATCCTCTCCCCCAGAGAGAGCCAATCCTAAATTCTTATGTGCCTCCTGGCTGTTCACTGTTTACCATCTGGGAGTAATGCTGGTCTTAGAAAGACTAATTTGCAGATATAATAGAGCAGAGAGGGGAGTAAGTGACAGATCTTTTAGTGAAAAAAAAAATTGTACCTCTTCTAAGGATAAGGTTGATTCTGCTTAAAACATAGATTTGAAAATCTCTTGTGTTATACTTTGTTTCAGGGCATAGAACCCGGTAGTGTGGTTAGTGTGGTGTACATTGTCCAGGCCCTTGTTTCTCCTCCTGCTACACTGGTTTCCTGCATTTTGGATAATTCTCTGCTCTCCCTGGGTCCTCAAGAAAGATCCCCAGAGAGTCCCCAAAATGAAGCAGGGGAAAGAAAATGGAAATTGATATAGATTGCTAATTTTAGATCCTTTAGAGTTTTGATAAGGAAAGAATTTGAAACTGCCAATGAAAATCAGGTTACTGCAGTGTAAGTAACTTATCAGGAGATTATGTTTCTCATCTCCACACTTTCTTGAAAATTGGAGTTGATGTTTATGCCTATATTTTTGATAAAGAATAATATTTTTAAATTGTTTCAACTCATTCTTGTCGGGTTTGGCCAGCAAACCCTGAGATGGCAAATGAAAGGATTACGCCCAACATCTTAGTGTAAGGGGAAAGGAGGCCTGGGGACCAGACGCTCTAGTGGCTAAGCTCTGTCTCTCGCTTTTATTGTGAGTTTAATTATTATACCACGTGCAAGGCAAGGAGTTTGTGAAGTCCATGAGCACTACAGGTGCCTGTATTTTAAACATCTACTCCCTGGATGAGAACCCTGAACCACAGTGAGAATCTGGCTGCTTGAAGCCAAGAAACCTCAAAGGAGGCCCAGCATTCCGGGCACTCCTTTGCCTTTCAATTAGTCTCATCCAGGGAGGCATATACAAGTCAGGTCTTATCTATCCAGGCACTGTGAATCCCCACAATTCTGTCTTTGGGTTTTAATTATATTTGTTTCATCATTGATTTACTTACCGAATGTTTGTGGATTACCTACTGTGTGCCGGGTATTGCATTGCGTCCTTGGACACAGAGGAAAAAGAGTAAAACTCAGTCACTATTCTCATCAGAGCTCTAGTTTGCTAGGCAATGTGGGGATGGAGAGGGGGCTTAACATATGTTTTCTGCCTTGAAGATAGACCAGGAGAAGAATGAGACTGTATCCATAAGGGGATGTAGAGTTCACTGACTGAGTGCTGGGAATTACAGGACATCTTGGGAGTCTGGGAGATTAAGAAGGAGACTGAGTTAAGTCTTACAGAATTAGGGAATGCCGCAGGAGAGACGGGGGGAAGGTTCAAGTACAGTCGATGGGACAGTGAATATGACAGCATGTTTCTTTTAGGTGCTGTGAACACCTACAAAGGGAGGAAAATAAGCTGAGCTTGAGTGCCTATTATCTGATCAGCATAAATTCAAAAGGTACAGGGCATACACGAGTGGAACAAGGTATCGTCATTTTCATCAAGAGCTTACAAGTTTGTTGGGGGTGCCGAGAATAATGTACATGAAACAATTAGAAAATAATTACATCATAACAAGTGATTAACTGCTAAATAGTGTGACTAATTCTAATGTGTTCTATTTATTAATGAGAGAGGAGACCAAGAAGGCTGGCGAAATTGTAGATGCCTTCACAGAAGTGGTAGGACCATCTGAGACATAGGAGCTTTGGATAGGGATGGTGAGAGCATAGATATGAGGACATTTTCCGCTAAGTCAGGAGTGCCAAAGATTTACCAGTGAAGTTCCTCATAAAATGTTGCTGGACCATTAGGCAGAGGACAGCCTGTGGATGACTTTGTAAGCCTGAAAGAGAATGGATGATACTGGAAATATAAAACCTTTGGAAAGCATCTATGGGTGTGATTAATAGGATGGAAGGGAAATTTTAGAATAACTCTTTCTTGTAGGTAGGACCATAGGAGAACCAGGCTCATGGAGTTGAATCATCAAGGTCCTTGGAGTTACAGGAATTGCAAGGGTAGAATGACAGGCAGAAGAGAAATATCGGTAGTCTAAAAGCACAGTGGAAGTTCTGTGGTGTTGTGATCACCTTCTAATCTGATGCTATTTATGTCACTAACCATGTGAGTCATTGCTTGATTGTGCTAAGACCTTACGTACTCCATTTAACAGACACTCCTGCTGACTAGTTTCCAATTAGGTTCAGCCAGTGCCAGGCACAGGCAGAAATTGGCAAGAGTGGGTAGAGGAGAAGTCAGGACGTGTCTCCCTCTCATTTCTTCCTTGTGTCTCTCCACCCTTTGGGGGATAGCAGTATTTTGTTACAGTTAATCTCTGGGTTAATTAATCATCCCCTGTTTGGTTTCTCAGCTTTTTTCACGGGTGTAATCAATTCTATATATGACATTCTTGTTGTTTAAAATGCATAGAAATATTCTATTTTCTGGCTGGACTCTGAGTGATATACTGTGCAACCATGGATAAATCTTTCTGACCCTGGTTTTCATATCTTTAACACTGAAAGTATGAACTGGTTGACTTGTAATGTTTTTTGTAAATAACTTATAAACTCAGACTATCAGATCTGTAAGACTCCCTATTCTATGAATTTATTATTTTATAATTATTTTATCTGCATAAAATCCTCCCATATGGTTCATGATGTTCTTTTGAACATCTGCTAAAATGAAATTTGGAAAGAATTATCCAATGATTGTAAAATTTTAAAATAGGGAAATTGACCCAACATTGGTAGCCTTTTTAAGTATCAAGTCTGATAATCTGCTTGGAGATGCATAGACAGTAGAGGAGCATATAGAAGGAAGATTTCTCATGGGAAAATCCAAAAAAGATGGCAAGAAATGTAAATGAATTTAACCTTAGAGATGAAGCATTTGGAGCAAAAAGGTCAACAGGCACAGAAAAAGAGAGGTATCCTTTTTCTTAGCATTTGCTGACACCCACAGTGTCATATCCTTCATCTGAATTTCCATTCCTTTAGTGACCAAGACCACCCTGTTGCCTTATAAGTGTGTACTTCAATCACATGACAGGCAATTTAGAATTTTTGTAATTATCTAAGGATTAGCAGTAGAGTAGGCTTTGTTAGTATGCAATTGAATGCTCAATTTTAGAGCCATAATTGGAAAGATTTCCAGTAATTTGTGGTAGTTGTATTTAGTAAAAGGAATGGAGGTGATTTTTGTTACTTTATTCCTTTGTTCTTTATAATCCACGCTTGGCAGAGGTGTGAGATAATCTCTGGCAGTATGCATCTTGGACAAGAGTTTTCTTTTTTTTTTTCTTTAAATTTTTTATTGTTATGTTAATCACCATACATCATTAGTTTGTGGTGTAGTGTTCCATGATTCATGGTTTGTGCATAACACCCAGTGCTCCACGCAGAACGTGCCCTCTTTAATACCCACCACCGGGCTAACCCATCCCCCCACCCCCTCCCCTCTAGAACCCTCAGTTTGTTTCTCGGAGTCCATCGTCTCTCATGGTTCGTTGGACAAGAGTTTTCTTTGTGACAATGGCAGAGGAGGTTGAAGGTACCCTATCCTGTTACTCTTTATCCTCTCTGGGAATTATCAGTCCTAGCTTCATACTATAAGACAAAACCGTATTTGTGTCAGTGATGAATCTGTGAAAGTAGGTTTTGTCCATAATTAACCAGTCCATATTTTTTTTTAGTCCGTGATTGAGTTATTAGCTAGTTAATGATTAAGTCAGTGCTAAATCATTAGAAATGATGTGTATTAAGTGATTACTTGATAATATAGTGTGTTTTGTACAGATACTTGCAAAGGCACAGATTTTGCTTTCCTTGCTTAAGATCAGAGTCACACTCTGATTCCCACATAGAAAACAAAATGGGATAGAATCCTCAAATTCTATTGGGTGGTACTAACAAAACATTGATATGAAAATGAACATATATGGATATGTACCTACTTGCACAGATTATGCATGATACAAATGGCCATCAATAGTCCATGTTAATTCAATGAAAAAGTAATCTAGTTTAACACATTTGTATATCAGTTTTAATATGAACAATATTCTAGGCTCATTGGGAAATGAAAGGAAGAAATAGCCGATAACGTTTCTCCTGTTTTCACTACATTTGCAGACTAATTATAGATAGAATAAGAACAAAAATAAAACTTTTTTCTGAGTTGATTTGTTTAATATGCCATATTAATTTTCTCATTCTCCAGTCCTATTTTTCCAGAGAAATCTACTTCAGAAATAAAAATATAGAGAAATATATAATATATATGTTAACATACATGTTGATCATTAGCGCCTCATGGCTACCTGCTTTTCAATTAAACGTCATAGCAATTTCAGAAGTAACCCAATAAATTTTGAACAGAATAAAAAACAAAGATACTATCCACTAATTTCCTATAGAACACTGGCTTTATAAATCAGTGGCACTAGAATCATGAGGCCTGAATTTTAGTATTGGTTCTGCTATTATGTAAAATTAACCTGTCTTTTGTTTGTATATTTGTAAATTGTATGGGCCAGAAGGGTGAATCTTCTGGCATGTCAGGTCACTAAAATCCTTCAGAACTGCACTGCTAGATTTTGATGAGTATGTGCATTTTACGTTAATACAAATGGTATGAATTTGAGCTTGACAGGACTTTTGACACAGCCCATAGTGGAGGATAATTTACTGTGAGTGAAAGACATGGTTCATTGTGAAGCCATAGTCCAAGGTAGAATTTGTGTTTATTGGAACGTGTGACTACTTTCCCTCTTCAGTATTTAAAATTGAATGCTTAGGGTGGTAAACAGTTTAATATAAATACTTAACCAGTGATAAAGAGTAAGCAATAAAGAGCATAATAACCTTCAAAGATTCATTACTTTTTTCTAAGCTTGATTTTTAAAATTCCTGTTCAATTTCTAATCCTTTCAAACATGTTTTCAAAAATTCTAGCATTCTACCAACATAAAATGCCTGGTAACTACTGTCATAGAGGATTTTTAAGGTCCTTTTAAGACTCTTAAATTTGATGATACTCTATGTATCTAATACAGATCAAAATTTTCACTTCTGTTCAGGATATCCTTAAACAATAAAGACAAAGTTATTCTGAAACAATTAAAATCTAAGATTTAATTCCAGCATACCTACTAAAAGAAATGTTTGAAAAGGCCTTAAGGGAGAAAAAGTATGATACCAGATGGAAATTTGAACCTGCACAAAGAACTAGAGTACAGAAAATGGTAGCTATGAGAATAAGATATATATATATATATTATTTTTAATCTTTTGAAAAGTTGAGTATTTAAACCAAAAGAAAGTAACAATGTATTGTGTGATTTATAATAGATGGCAGAGTAAAATGTGTGTATCCAGTAGCACAAAATACAAAGTACACTGTTAAAATATTTTAATATATCTGAAGTGGTAGGGTATTATTTGAAGTTAGACTTTGGTAGTTATAAGTGCATTTTGTAAACCCTAGAACAACCACTAAAATAATGATTCCAGTGGTAGAGTCATAAAAACAAACAAAAAACAAAACCCCACAACTTAAAACAAGTCAGGAAAAAAAAGGAAAAGAGGGGGCAGATAGAACAAAGAGAAAAAAACCCAGCAAGATCAGAAATTTAAATCTAAAGATATCAATAATTACATTAACTGTAAATAGCCAAAACTCCAAATAAAAGGCAAAGATTTTCAGATTAGATAGAAAAGCAAGACAACTTATACTATTACAAGAAAACCTCCCACACTTTAAAGACATAATTAAGTTAAAAGTAAAAGAATAGAAAAAAGATATACTTTGTAAATGTTAAATAAAGAAGGTAGAAGTGTCTATTAATATCACTGAAGTAGGCCTCAGAATAAGAAATATTATTTGGGATAAAGAGGAATAATACATAAAGTATCAATGCATCAAAAATACTAACTGTCCTAAAGAGGTATGCATACCACAAAAATGCTTTAGAATACTTCAAAATACATAAGGAAAAAAACATCTGAAAGAAAATAACATCCATGACTATAGTTGGAAACTTCAATATTACTTTCTCAGTAGCTGAGGGAATAGAAAATCATTTAAATATAAAAGACCTGAACAGTATTGTCAAGCAAATTTGATAAATGACCTTTATATGACACTCCACACAGTAACAGAATACATCTTTTCAAATGCACAGGGAGCATTCACCAAGATAGACCATATTCTGGAACATATCAAAAATTTCACCAATTTCAAAAAATCATATAAATATGTTTTATACTTACAATGAAGTTAAAACTGAAAACAGTAATAGAAAGATCCTTGAAAAACCCACAAATATTTGGAAGTTAAACATAACATTTCTACCCAGCCCATGGATCAAAATAAAAATATTTTAAATACAAGTGAAATACAGCATATTAAAACTTGTGGAAAATGGTTAAAGCAACATTTGGTGGAATTTTAAGTCTAGAATCAAT
The DNA here is from genome assembly GCF_037043125.1 of Eumetopias jubatus. Lineage (NCBI taxonomy): Eukaryota > Metazoa > Chordata > Mammalia > Carnivora > Otariidae > Eumetopias > Eumetopias jubatus. The sequence continues at coordinate 22,853,466 of NW_028274822.1, read as the reverse complement.
AGTTGAAAGTAGCACCTTGAAGTAGAGAAAGTAGAGTAAATTCAAAGAGGCAGAAAGAAGGAAATATGTAATCAGAAATCAATGACATTTTAAACTGAATAAGGATTTTAAAATCAGGGAAATCAAAAACTTCTTTGAAATGACTGATGAACCTCTAGCCAGACCAATCAAAAACAAAAATGGGGAGGGTGAGATATAATTTATCAGTATCTGAGAAAGGAAACAAAAAATATCCTAGAGAAAGTATATATTAAGAGATATTATGAGGGTCACCTGGGTGGCTCAGTCATTAAGCATCTGCCTTTGGCTCAGGTCATGATCCCAGGGTCCTGAGATTGAGCCCCTAGTCGGGCTCCCTGCTCAGCAAGGAGCTTGGTTCTCCCTCTCTCTCTGCTCCTCCCCCTGTTTGTGTGCTTTCTCTCTCTGTCTCTAATAAATAAATAATCTTTAAAAAAAGATACTATGAATAACTTCATGTCAATAAAAATGGTGACATAGATGAAATGGTTAAATTACTTGAAAGACACAAATTACCAAAGCTCATTCAAAAAGAAATAATTCTATATCTATTATAGAAATGTAATTAAAACTCTTCCCACATAGAAAACTCTAGGCCCAGGTGGCTTCACTACCAAATTAAACCAAATATTTCAGGGAAGAATAATACCAGTTTTATCCAAACTCTTCCAGAAAACAGAAGAGAAGAAACATTTCTTAATTCCAAACCAGTCAAACACATTACAAGAATAGAAATCCACAGAATGGGACGCCTGGGTGGCATAGTCAGTTGAACATCTGACTCTTGATTTTTGGCTCAGGTCATGGTCTCAGGATTGTGGGATCGAACCCCACATTAGGTTCCATGCTCAGCGTGGAATCTGCTTAAAGCTCTTTCTCCCTCTGCCCCTTCCTCCTGCTCTCTCCCTCTCTCTCTCTTTCTCTCTAAATTTAAAAAAAAAATCTTAAAAAAAATCTACAAAACAACATCATTCACAAGCTTAGATGCAAAAATCCTTTACAAGATATTATCAATTAAAATCCAGCAATATATAAAAAAAATAATGCGTCATGACCATGCGGTATTTATACCAGGAATACAAAGTTGGTTCAGTTTTTGAAGATCAATGGATTTCACTTGTATCAACAAAGTAAATACACATGTACACATGTGATCATCTCAACAGATGCTTGACAAAATTAAACACCAATTTATGATAACTCTCAGCAGCATACAAATGTAAGGGAACTTTCTCATTCTTTCAAAGGATATCCTAAAAACCACCTATGGCTGACACCCTACTATATAGTGAAAGACTAAAAACTTTCACTTTTAAGATTGAGAACCAGGGAAGGGTTCCTGCTCTCTCCACTTCTACTTAACATTTGCTGTAGTTTCTGGCTAGTGCACTAAGGTGAGAAAAAAAATAACAAAGGGCATGTGGAACATCTGGAGCTCTCATACACTGCTGGTGCAAATTCAAAATGATATAGCTACTTTAGCAAAGAGTTGGGGAATTTCTTACAAATTTAATCAAGCACTTACTATATAAACCTGATTATACCCAATAGAAATGTAAATTTATATGTATATAGACGCTATGTATGAATTTTGCAGCAGCTTTACCCGTAATTGTGCAAAACTAGAAACAACTCAATATCCATCAATTGTGAATGGATAAGTTATTGTATTGCATTTAAGAAACAAAACAAATGAGCATAGAGAGAGAGAGAGCGAAACCAAGAAACAAACTCTTTTAAAGAACAAACTGATGGTTATCAGAAGGGAGATGGGCGGGGGGATGGGTGAAATAGGTGATGGGATATTAAGGAGTGCACTTGTCATGATGAGTACTGAATGATGTATGGAGTTGTTGAATCACTATATTGTACACCTGAAACTAATATATGTTAACTGTGCTGGAATTAAAAAGAATAAGGTCATGCAGTCTTGCACGTACTAAAAACATAAATTTTGTAACTTTCTGGAAAAAATTATATTGCACTAATGCAGTGGGTTACTTCTCAGCAACAACAACAACAACAAAAAGACTGAACTATTTACACATTTAGCATCATAGCTAAATCTCAAGAGTAGTATGTTGAGTAAAAGAAGCCAGAAACAAAAGGCAACATACAGTAGAATTCCATTTGTATGGCAGTCTTGAAAAGATGAATTCATAGGGACAGGTCATGGTTCCTGAGGTCTGGAGATAGGGTGAGAAAATAATTTACAAGTTTGCATGAAGGAAATCTTTTTGGGTAATGAAACATTCTGCATCTTGATTTTGGTGGAGGTTTAGTGACTGTATTTGTGGAAACTCTTTGTAATCTATACTTAAAATGGTTGAATTTTATAGTATGTAAATTATTCCTAAATAAGACTGACTTCAAAAATATACATCATGGGTGATTATTAAGAAAATGGTTAGCAAAGGTAAAATATTGATACAGATGAAGTATACATAAATCATCCTTTCTATAGTCTGGGTAAGATTTGTAATAAATATCTATTGAATTAGAATTGTCAAGCTGGGGGTGGGGCGGTTAACATTCTAGAGGTTGTGCCTGAATGTATTCTCAATAATTAAGATAGCCTTGGTAATTTAAGGGTTCAACAATCAAAAGGTACAGAAGTTTTTCTGAGGGCTTGTGGCTGTAGTGATAAATTGAATATATATTTTTGCCTTTGCTATCTCTCAAAACCCTACTGAAATGACAGTGGATTTTAGGATTTTATTTATTTAAAAAATAGAAGAGAGGGCCCCTGGGTGGCTCAGTTGGTTGAGTGACTGCCTTCGGCTCAGGTCATGATCCTGGAGTCCCGGGATCGAGTCCCGCATCGGGCTCCCTGCTCGGCGGGGAGTCTGCTTCTCCCTCTGACCCTCCCCCCTCTCATGTGCTCTCTCTCTCTCATTCTCTCTCTCAAATAAATAAATAAAATCTTTAAAAAAATAAAAGTAAAAAATAAAAAAATAAGAGAAAAATCCACTAAGACCAAGAAAATTATAGTGGACTATAGTAACAGTGTAAATAACAAATCATATCTGAGAACAGACATAAGAGAGCAGAAACCTAAATAATGGAACAGAAACCCTAGAAGATGAACCGAGGAAGACTCAGATGGCACAGGTACACCTGACATGGTCATGAAGATGGGAATAAAAACAGGAGGATTGGTAGACAGTCTATATGAGAAATGGGTCAGTTGTTACATCCTCTCTCTGGTCCCCCACAGACGGGCAAATTGTTTTCTCCAATACAGCTGAAGATTAGGCATCTCTTCCTTAGGTAAAGTAAAGGATTGTTGAATATCTGATAACACACTGAACGTAGTGCGTATGTGGGCAGCTCCCAGAATGTGAACAATTAGGGCTCTACCCTGCACTGAAGGGCAGTGCCCACTTTGCTCATCAGCACATTGACACTCACGATGCTCGAGGCTGCACACAGCTGTAAGAAAGTGTACAGAGAAAGGCAAAGTATAGCACAATAGCAGCAACCAGGGATGACCTCATGACCTGATGCATGGCTTCAGAATTTACCAGCTGCAGATGTGGGGAATGTATGGTCACAAAAAGGCAAACTTGAGTGAGATGAGACCATCAGTTCTTGAGTGTCTTCAGGTATGCTCTCTTATGATGACACAGTACCTCCTTCAGACTGCAGGACTAGAACTCAGTCTCCAGTGCCGCTGTCCTCATGATTACCAGTTATTCATCATGGTTGGGGGAATGAGGTACTTGTGCTTAGTTTGACACATAGTTGCCTCAGCTAAATTCTCACTTAGACACTGTATATTTATAAATCCCTTGAGTTAGTGTTGCAGGGGGTGGGGGTTAAATCTAAGGTCAATTTCTCAGGCCTAGAGAAGAGGTTACAAAACAATGCTGGAGATAATTCTCCAAGGTTCTCTCATGCTTCTGCCTGTCTTGTTAGCAGAGGCACTGACTGCCCTTTGGTCCAGATTATTGTTTCAAGAATATTTAATGAACAGCCTCTGAAGATTGAGGTAGTGTCTCTCTCTTCAGGAAGGGAAGACATGTTTACTGGCCAGTATAATACAGATAATGTTTGCCTCCAAAACAAAAGTTTGGTGTGCTTATTCCCCATTATAAAGGATTCTGGAATCCTTAAGCTCAGGGTCTCTCTCCTGTAACTTGATCCACAGTGTGTGCAGGTATCCATCTGATAGGACCATAGCAGTACTCAGAACCTCACCCTGTTTAGTCCTGGGACCTCAGAAACCATGTACCATAATCCCATTAGTCCTGATCTAGTACAAGATCATTAAGCCCCATATTCATTCTACTGTTCTGTACTTTCTCTCCTCTGATTCTTCCTTTCACAGTAGGCCTCCTTCCTCTAAGCCCCTAGGAACTACATTCAACTTCTGATTTTTCACTCTCTTCAAACTCCTTATCTTAGCATATCTGTTTTTTTTTCCCCAAAGACCTTCCTTTTCAGTATTCTGTAAGGGAAACAGTTTGTGTTCTTACATCACAGATACACTGAAATTTAGGGATGATCCCAGTATATTTTTAGCTACAGACCACAGTTTTTCTTTGGCTATGTAATAATCCTTCCTCCTCTGTAATATGTGTCACCAAGCTAGACCATTGATTATCTAATGTTCTCCGGGTCATTTGAAAGCCCCCTAATTTATACTGCTGAGTACTTTATTTTTGGTTCAGTCTTTCTGTCACCATCCCTGCCAGCATCTTTGGCAACCTTAATATTCCTATGACTCATGTAAACCCATCCAGTGGCCTGACCTTACCCATTTGAGGACCTCCATCCAGGCTCTAGATGCACAGCCTCTTCCTGGACATTTTTATACCTGGAGAAATGCAGTGTACTTGATATTATCTAAAAATGTAATGTTTGATGACAAAATTCTCCAGGGTTTTCCTCTTTTTTTTTTGGCTTTTAAAGTTTTAATTTTAATTCCAATTAGTTAACATGCAGTGTTATGTATAACACTGTATGTTATGTATGTATGTACACCTGTATATAGGTGTACAATACAGTGATTCAACAATTCCATATGTAACCCAGTGCTCATCAGGGTGAGTGCACTCCTTAATCCCCACGGATTTTCCCTCTTTTATTTCTACTTCAACTATTCATAGATCTTATTGACATTATTTTCCTTCTACTTTCTTACAGTTGATTATTGTTCTTTCCTTTTTTCCTCTTCCCACATGGGCTCATGGTGCCTCTTGAACCATTCTTTGGATAGTATTTTCTGTGTCCTCTGGGCTACTAGACAGAGGAGACTCTTTTCTCTTTTGCCTACAATATATTACTATCACAGTCACGGTCCATGTAGTAACTTTTTATGTGTTTCACTTGTCTCTTCTGTAGAGATGTAAGCACTACCAGGCCTAGGATGTTGTCTATTTTTTTTTAAATGTATTTTCAGCATGTAGAACAGTTCAGGACCCAAATTCATGGCTTCAAGGAATCCTCAGTAAATGAAAAGATGAAGCAGTTCATAGACTGAAAGACTTTGGCTTATCCCAACTGTTGCTAGTCTGCAAACTGAAGTGCCAGAATGAGGTCAAAGATCTTTTCCTTAGTGAAGTTAGTGAGCCTAGGAAAGAGTTCTAAAGAAAAACGATCAGCTCTGAATTCAACGTATCAATCACAAGTATGTGATTTTTGTCTCCTTGGCTTGCTCCTTGAGAAAATTGAAGCAGTTCATTGAAGGTAAGTGACATGATGAATTTCACCTATTCTGCCAGCTACAGCTTACAGATTAGAAACCTCAGTCTAGTTGCAAATTTATTGCCTTAAGCCCTTAGGCATACCACTGAACTTGAAAATGTTTCTTCTTCCCATTACCCTCATATTCCTAATTTGCAAAAAATAGACAAACAAAACCACTTTTTTCCCCCTAAATAACATATAAATCCTAAAAGTTTTAACCCCAAGTAAATATTCTTTAGCAGTGGATCAAGAATTAGAGAGGTGGGCAAAAGAACCAGATTTGAAATTGCACATCTTATCTCTTTCACTTTTACATGTGTTACTTTGGGCATGTCTCTTATTTCCCTCAACCTTAGTTCCCTAATTGTAAATGGGAACATGACTTTAATACGGATTGTGAAGATCAAAAGATGAACAGTGTGAGGAGAGAATTAGTAAACTGAAAATGAGTTATACAAATATAAATTCTTTTTATACAAGGGTGAAAACAATATGTCACTGCAACATACTTGAATTACTTTGATATTATAGGAGACTACGAAATGTTGCCCTCTGATGTCACAATTGCTGTGTCTGTGAGTGTGTGTGTGTGTGTGTGTGTGTATGAATTCAGATGTGGATTCCAAAAGATACACACAAGGAAATAAAAGTTTGTTTTCGCTCCTGAGATTTGTAAATTTTCTTCTTTTCACACATTGCAAAATTTGCCATTATGTCCTGCTTCCCTGGAATATGTCTACTTTTCTTTTCTGTTTTCCAATGTATAAATATTTCAAAAACATAAACATTGTGGCAAAAGTAAAACACATTGTTAACACTTCCTTCTTGTCCTTATATGTACCTAACTTAAACTATAAAAAGTTGAGATTTAAATAATATTTTGAGTTTACAGTAGATAAGATACAATTGATTTTAAAGACAACAGTTGGAAGAAGCAAAGAAAATTTGAGGCTGAAGTGGCCATAAGTGATAGTCACAGCTGTGTTCAGCTATGCTGGATCTAGAAGGGTGAATAGGAACCAGTTGTGATGTATGCAACTGGGTATCAGATTTGGGTTTCAGATTTTTTTTGTGAAAGTTGGGCCACATGATTGATGATTTTTTTCCAACTTCAAAAAGTCTATGAATATATTGTTTGTGGGAAAAGAAAAAATAAGGGATATTCCTGTGAGTCAAACAGTATAATAAAATGTTCAAAGAGGAGGTAGGATTGTACTTTGCATGAAGGGGCAGATCTGGATAAACTAACATGTTCTGTGCAAGCATGGTATGACGTGTTTTATATAATACCATAGTTGACTCCTGAATATCCTCTCTCCCTCCTTTTTTGTCAATAAAACCCTTGTTTTGTTTAAGGTGGTCTTGTGCCCAGTTAAAGCCTCTTCCTCCTTAGATTCCTTTGAGGCCAGAGATAACCAAATACCCTGATGTGGCTAACGAAATATAAATAGAAGTTGCTAGGTTAGGCTTCTCAGAAAAAAAACAAAACAAAACAGTAGGTATGTGCCTTCATCATTTTCCCCTGTAACGTGGTGTTCTTCTCCCTTTTAAAAGGAAAAATGAGTCAGTGCCTCCAGCATAACATACATAAAGACAAGTAGACAAGTCAGGGATTTTTCACAAATGGAACTCATGCATACCATCAGCACTCAGATCAACAAACAGTACTGTTGGCATCCAAAAAGCTCCCTCTCGTGCTTCCATTCAGTTACTGCCTCCCCAAGAGTAATCATTATCCTGACTTTTTAAGAACATGAATTAGTTGTGTCCATTTTTGGACATAATATGAATGGAATCAAGCACTATGTATTCTTTTGTATCTGTCTTCCTTGCTCAACATTATGTGTATGAGGTTTGTATCGCTTGTATTTATACATGGTTCATTCTCATGGCTGTCGAGTATTCCATTATGTGAATAAACCGCATATTATTTATCTAGAAAAAAAATTCTTGATATCATGACAAGAGAAACCAACCATGATGGTGGTGGAAGAACCCAGAAAGTTCTAGGGTCAGAGGTAACATAGTTAACTATCTTATCAGCTCAGACTGTCTATCCCTACATGAGACAAACAGCCCCCTACATGTGCAATCACTGTAGAAGGGTTGTTTGTTGGGTGCCACTGATCATAGTGGCAACTAAAACACATTTTATATCATTTACAGCAGTAAAATTTATGCCTTAAAGAAATGTCAGATAACTAAAATTGAAGTTCAGGGAGGTTAAGCAGGTAACTAATATTACATAGCTGGTGAAGTGATAGAGCTGGATCTTGAAATTTCTTTATTGTAATATCATTAGTATACAGTGTTATTAGTTTTAAGTGTACAGTATAGTGAATAAACAATTCTATACATTATTCAGTGCTCACCATGGTAAGTGTAGTCACCATCTGTCACCAATGTTATTACAATTTTATTGACTGTATTCCCTATGCTGTACTTTTCATCCCCATGATTTATTTATTTTGTAACTAGAAGTTTGTACCTCTTAATCCCCATATCTATTGTACTCATCCCTCTATCCACCTTCTCTCTGGCAACTACCTGTTTCTTCTCTGTATTTGAGTCTGGTTTTTTTTTTCTCTCTTTCTTTGTTCATTTGTTACTTATATTCCACATTTGAGTGAAATAATATGGTACTTATGTTTTTCTGTTTGACTTATTTCACTTAGCAAACTGCCCTCTAGATATCTCCATGTTGTTGCAAATGGCAAGATCCCATTCTTATTTATGGCTAAGTAATATTCCACTGTATATATGTACCACTTTTTCTGAATCTATTTATCTATTGATGGACACTTCGATTGCTTCCATATCTTGGCTACCACAAACAATGCCACAGTAAACATAGGGGTGCATACATCTTTTCAAATTAGGGTTTTTGTTTTCTTTGGGTAAACAACCAGTAGTAGATTACTGGATCATAGGGTATTCCTATTTTTAATTTCTTAGGGAACCTCCACACTGTTTTCCACAGCTGTATCAATTTACATTGCCTCCAACAGTGTGTGAAGGTTCCTTTTTTCTCTACATCCTTGTCACCACAAGGTTATTTCTTGTCTTTTTGATTCTAGCCATTTGGAGAGGTAAAAGATCATATCTGATTTGGTTTTGATTTGCATTTTCCTGACGATTTGTGATGTTGAGCATCTTTTCATGTGTCTGTTGGCCATCTATCTGTATGTCTTCTTTGGAGAAATGTCTCTTCAGGTCCTCTGCCCATCTTTTAGTTGGATTGTTTCTTTGGTGTAGGATTATTTAAGTTCTTTATATATTTTGGATATTAACCCCTTATCCAATATATTATTTGCAAATATCTTCTCCCATTTAGTAGTTTATGTTTTTGTTTTGTTGATGGTTTCCTTCACTGTGCAAAAGCTTTTTATTCTGGTGTAGTCTTGGTGGTATACTTTTGTTTTTGTTTCCTTAACTGAGGAGACCTATCTAGAAAAATGTTTTTATGGCCAGTGTTAGAGAAATTACTGCCTATGTTTTTTTTCTTTTTTTCTAGGAGTTTAGTGGTGTCAGGTCTCTCATTCAGGTCTTTAATCCACTTTGAGTTTATTTTTGTGTATGCTATGGGAAAGTGACCCAATTTTATTCTTTTGCATGTGACTGTTTAGCTTTCCCAGCACCATTTATTGAAGAGACTCTTTTCCCCCATTGTGTATTCTTGCCTCCTTCATCATAGATTAATTGACCATGTAATTGTGGGCTCATTTCTGGGGCTTTTATTCTGCTCCATTGATCTATGTGTCTATTTTTGTGCTACTACTATACTGTTTGGATTACTGCAGCTTTTTAGTATGTCTTGAAATCTGGGATTGTGATACCTCCAGTTGTGTTTTTCTTTCTCAAGATTGCTTTGGCTATTCAAGGTCTTTTGTGGTTCCGTGCAAATTTTAGTGTTATTTGTTCTAGTTCTGTGAAATATGTTGTTGGTATTTTTGATAGGGATTGCATTAAATCTGTAGATTGCTTTGGGTAGTATGGACACTTTAACAATATTCTTCTAATCCATGATCATTGATTATCTTTTCATTTGTCTGCGTGTCCTCAATTTCTTTCATCAATGTTTTATAGTTTACACAGTACAGGCCTTTCATCTCCATGGTTAAGTTTATTCTTAGGTCTTTTATTCTTTCCCATGCAATTGTAAGTGGGATTGTTTCTTCATTTCTCTTCCTGCTACTTTATTGTTAGTGTATTTATGTCACAGATTTCTGTATATTAATTTTGTATCCTGTGACTTTACTGAATGCATTTATCATTTCTAGTAGTATTTGGTGGAGTCTTAGGGTTTTCTTTGTGTAGTATCATGTCATCTACAAATAGTGACAGTTTTACTTCTTCCTTACCAGTTTGGATACCTTTCATTTCTTTGTCTTATGTGATTGTTGCAGCTAGGACTTCTAGTACTTTGTTGAATAAAAGTGGTGAGAGTGGACATCCTTGTCTGTTTCTGATCTGAGAAGAAAAGCTCTCAATTTTTCACCATTGAGTATGATGTTAGCTGTGGGTTTTTCATGTATGGCCTTTATTATGTCGAGGTGTGTTCCCTCTAAACCTACTTTGTTGAGAGTTTTTATCATGAACGGAAGTTATAGTTTGTCAATGCTTTTTTTACATCTTTTGAGACACTCATGGTTTTTATCCTTTATCTGGTTAATGTGATGTATCACACTGGTTGATTTGCAAATATTGAACCACCTTTGTATCCCTGGAATACAACCCACTTGATCATGGTGAATGATTTTTTTACTGTGTTTTTGAATTCAGTTTGCTAATATTTTGTTGAAGTTTTTTTGGTCAATGTTTATAATAGATATAATTGGCCTGTAGTTTTCTTTTTTTTTTTTTGTTTTGTAGTGCTCTTATCTGGTTTTGCTACCAGCATAATTTGGGCCTTGTAGAATGAATTTGGAAGCTTTCCCTCTCTTCTATTTTTTTTTTTGAAAAAGTTTGAAAAGAGTAGTTTGAAAAGAATGTTAACTCTTCTTTAAACATTTGGTAGAATTCATCATCTCATCCTGGACTTTTGTTTGTTGGGAGTTTTTTGGTACCTGATCCAATTTTATTGCTAGTAATTGGTTTATTCAAATTTTCTACTTCTTCCTGATTCAGTTTTGAAAAGTTATTTGTTTCATGGAACTTATCAGTTTCTCCTAGGTTGTCCAATTTGTTGACATGTAATTTTTCACAATATTATTCTCTTTTTATTTCTTGGTGTCAGTTGTTTTTCCTCCTTCATTTATGATTTTGAGTCTTCTCTTTTTCTTGATGAACCTGGCTAAATGTTTATCAATTTTGTTGATCTTTTCAAAGAACTAGATCCTGGTTTCATTGATCCTTTCTAATTTTTTGTCTCTCTTTCATTTATTTCTGATATAATTTTTTTTTAGAAAGCATCTTTTTTTTTTAGATTTTATTTAAATTCAAGTTAGTTAACATGGTGTATTATTAGTTTCAGGGGTAGAAATCAGTGATTTATCAGTTGCATGTAACACCCAGTGCTCATTACATCAAGTGCCCTCCTTAATGTCTATCACCTAATTACCCTATCTGCCCATCTGCCTCCCCTTCCACAACTCTTTGTTCCATACACTTGAGTGTCTCTTACAGTTTGCCTCCCTCTATGCTTTATTTTATTTTTCCTTCCCTTCCCCTATGTTCATCAGTTTTGTTTCTTAAATTACACATATGAGTAAAATCATAAGGTATTTGTCTTTCAGGGACTTATTTCACTTAGCGTAATCCACTCTAAGTTCCATCCACATCATTGCAAATGGTAAAATTTCATTCTTTCTTGTGTATATAACAGAATATTACTCACCCATCGAAAAGAATGAATATATGTAATACACACACACACACACACACACACACACCCATACACACACACACACACACACACACATATATCACATCTTCTTTGTCCATTCATATAATCTTTATTATTTTCTTCCTTCTACTGGCTTTAGGCTTTGTTCTTCTTTTTCTAGCTCCTTTAAGTGTAAGGTTAGGTTGTTTGAGATTTTTCTTGCTTCTTGAGGTAGGCCTGTATTGCTGCAAAATACCCTTTTATAACAGCTTTTCTGTATCCCAAAGACTGGACCATTGTATTTTCATTTTTATTTGTATCCAGCTAGGTGCCTCTAGTCCATTTACATGTAAAGAAATTATTGGTAGGTATGTACTTATTGCCCTTTTGTTTCTTGTTTTCTGGTTGTTTTAGTAGTTCTTCTCTTTTCCTTTCTTCTTCTTTGGCTCTTTTCCCTTGTGGTTTAATGGTTTTCTTTATTGTTATGCATGGATCCTTTCTCTTTCTTGTATGTATCTGTATTACAGGTTTTTGAATTGTGGTTACTATTCGGATCATGTATAACATGGGTATAGCAGTCTATATTAAGTTGATGGTTGCTTAAGTTTAAGTACATTCTAAAGGCACTAAATTTTTACTTTCCACCCCAACTTTTTATGTATATGATGTAATATTTTACATCCTTTTCTTTTGTGAATCCCTTGACTGATTTTCATAGATATAATTGATTTTACTGCTTTTGTGTTTTAATCTCCATATTGGTTTTATAAGTAATTAATCTACCTTTATTATATGTTTGCATTTACCTGTAAAATATTTTCCTTTCATAATTTTCTTCTAGTTGTGGCCTCTTCTTTGCCCTCAAAGAATTTCCTTTAACATTTCGTATAAGGCTTGTTTAGTAACAATGAACTTTATAAATTCATGTTTGTTTGGGAAGCTTTTTATCTCTGCTTATTCTGGGAGATAACCTTGCTGGGTAGAGTATTCGTGGTTGGAGGGTTTTTTTTTTATTTGTTTTGTTTTGTTTTTCTTTCAGCACTTTGAGTATATCATGCCATTCCCTTCTGGTCTGCAATTTTTTTGCTGAGAAATCAGCTGATGGATGGCCCTATGAGGTTTCCCTTGTATATAACTCTTTTCTTGTTTCTTGTTGCTCTTAAAATTCTCTCTTTATTGTGACATTTTGCCATTTTAATTATTACGTCTTGGTGTGGACCTCCTTGGATAATTTTGTTTGGGCTTTTTGTGTTTCCTAAATCTTGATGCCTGTTTCCTTCCTCAGATTATGGAAATTTTCACCTATGATCTTTTCAAATAAGTTTTGTGTCCTCTCTCTCTCTCTCTCTCTCTCTCTCTCTCCTTCTTCTGGAATCCCTATAAAGTGAACGCTATTGCATTTGATGATATTGCTACATTCCTTAACCAGGTCTCTTTTTTAATTACTCTTTTTCCTTTTTGCTATTCAGCTTGGTTGCTTTCCATTACCCTGTCTTCCAGATCACTGATCCATTCTTCTGCAGCCTCTAATCTTCTATTGATTCCCTCTACTGTGTTTTTTTTTTTTTTCACTTATTGAATTCTTTTTTATCTTTTTGTTGAAAGTATCACTGAAATCCTCCACTCTTTTGTCAAGTGCAGTATTTTTATGACCATTTCCTTGAATTATTTATCTGGCATAGTGCTTATCTTCCTTTCATTGAACTCTTTTGCTGTGATTTTGTCCTGTTCTTTCAGGTGAAACATACTCTTTTCTCCTCATTTTTGTCTAACTCCATGTGTTTGTTTCTGTGTGTTAGGAATGGATCTTGAACTTTCAAAGTAGAACTCACTGCCATTCAGAGTACAGTAGATAGGTAAAGAGATAAACATGCATGGCTAGAAAGCACAAATGACAAGGCTCTCTTTTCTCAAGGATGATTTAGAGAAGCAGAGAACACTGCTTCTTCACTGATCACTGCTTCTCTTCACTGATCCCTTTATTTGCCTGAAAAGCCTGACAGAAAAAGGCATTCCAGTTCCTGTGGCTAAAAGAAAGAGAATCACTTGGCTCAGAAAAATAGATATTAAATGGGAGGTGCCTTTCCTCTTCCCTCTCCCTCTCTTTTCCAGAAATGCAAGTAGACTGGAAAGATAGAGTGGCCTGAAATAGATGAACAAAAGTAGACTATGTGCCTAGGCAAAATGAGTAAGTTTGAGGTTTGTGACTTTGCTAGCAAAGTCTGAAAAAAACTGATCTAATTTGGACTAAAATTACACTCATCAGTTCTCCAGAAGCTTGAAATTGATCACTTTAGCAAGTGATTCTATATCACAGACTCAAGATAAACAAGATATCATTTCTCTCTCTCTTTCTCACTCTCTCTCTCTCTCTCATTCTCTCTCTCTCTCTCTCTCTCACACACACACACACGAAAACAAAAGATTAAGAAATGAATTCATATAAATTATATGGGCCTTTAGGAATCTGCTTCACAGAACCACAGTATACAAATCCCAGGCTTGAGACTCACTGGTGTAGGATGCATAATTGAGCCCTAATACCACAGCTGAAGGAGGAGAAGAGAGAAGAGGGGCACAAGAATGCCTGTCTTTTCATATGCACTCCTTTAATGCAAATCTGTAACATAGTCAAGTTTGACTTTTTGATAAATACTAAATGGTAAATATGGAGGGAATTGATTGTGATGGATGCATGGATGAATCTCCTAGAGTGGAAGTAGAAGTTTGAGAGTAATAAAGGTAGACAGGTGTTTAAGTAGAGTGATTATATATACCCATAGTCCTGGTATAATTATTAATGGGTATTCCTTTTATTCTCAAAAGGTCCTACATTGGACCATAAGTAATATGACCGCCATTTGTGTAAATAAACATACATACAAAAATAAGGTATCACTTTGCATTTATTTTTTCAAAGGTATGTGTGGCAGACATATAGCTGTGCCGCTCAGATTTCCCTGAGAAAGGACATGCTGTTCAGCTGTGAGGAATGTGACAAACTCTAGCTGTCAGACTCCTTTAGAGTACATCTCACATTTTGAGAAGCCCTCAGTCGATGACTGTAGCTGGAGTCACACTCTTCTTAGAGTGGTCCCTAGCCACGGAAAACTATCATAGAAATCCATGTTGTTCGTGGGCAGAATGGACATGATCTTTTTCTCTTTTTCCTCTCTGCTTTGCTGTAAGAGGGAAAAGAAGCAAAGGCTTGAGCAGGGAATTTATAAGGGCAAATATAACCTTTGGTTTGATGCACAGTAAGCTGACAGTTAAAGGTGTATCATGCTAGATAAATGTCAAAAGCCAAATAAAAGCCTTAATAATAAGCTGTCCAGAGGCTAAAATCCAGAACCCTCAAGCATGAGAGAAGGATTAATTTTTAAAAACAAATTTTAACCCAAACTGAAACTGTCCAATTGGCTTAAATGTTGTGATAGACTCAGGGTTGAGGGGTGTGAGTGTGGAGAAAAGAGAAGGAAGAGAGGACTACTCTAAGACAGAAAATCTTGGTTGTACCAAGATTTTTTATTTACTTACATCTTACTCTAAAAGATAGCAGCATGGAGCCAAACCAATAAGTATTGTTATGGGCTGAATTGTGTGTGCCCCCACGCCATCCCAAATTCATATGTTGATGTCCAAATCTCGGATAACTCAGAACGTGAGTATATTTGGAGATAGGGTCTTTAACAAGGCAGTTAAGTTAAAATGAGGTCATTAGGGTGGGTCCTAATCCGATATGACCAGCATTCTTATAGAAAGAGGAGATTAGGACACAGACACAGAGGGATGATCAGGTGAAGACACAGGGAAAAGGCAATCATGTCTAGATGGGAACATGGGAATGGGGAGAGAAGCCCTGCATGGGGAAGTCAGGAGGCAGAAAGTTCAATGAAGATGTTTTATTTCCAGCAAAAATCAATTCTCTGTAATATTGGTTGAAACTGAAGCACAGGAAATTGAAAGAACATTCATATGGCCATGCCACAACCTAAAAATGGCACTCTGTCCTGCCTTCCAACCAGTTTGTTTCTGTGGTCTTCTTTCCTAACACCTAACTTAAAAGGTGCTTGCATGGTCTTAATGCTCATAATTAAAGTCTATAAAGAAGAATTTAACGATGATGTAAATATTTCCCAGGTACTAGATCATTTTCTCCAAATGCTTATTTTGATTCCTGTAGGAAACAGTTTTCATCTTTTTTTTCATTCTTTTCTTTGTTAGAATTAAATCTCTATAAAGCGAAAACATTTTCCCCACTTGGGAATGCTAGTGAGGGGTTTGCCAATCAACCTAAAAAAATAATCTACTTATATTGCCAGGGTCACAAAATCTTATAAGAAGAAAGGCCCTATGGGTTTTTGTTCGTCCTGAGGAAAAAGGAAAATGTGAGCCAAATGGATTCAGGGGGGTTCTCTGGATTACTAATCCACCATGTACTGTTTAGGCAGGTGGACTTTCAGAGGGCCAGGACCCACTGAGAGATGCCAGAATTTAAGAGCTCAACTCTTGCTGAATTGATCTTCGCATAGTGGCAGCTCTTGTTTTCATCATTTTGGGTTTGGTAGAGATGAGGCTCTATTGCAGCCCATTATTCAGAGTGGATGCCAACCAGGTTTTCGTCATACTTCCTGGCCTTGTGTCCTGACATGATTTTATGGGGCAACTTGAGAAGCTGAGATGATTAAATCACCAAAGGCAGTGCATTCCTGGCTCCCCACTTGGCCCAGGAGTGCTTTGCTTACAGAGTTATCCTAACATAGGAAAGGCTTGGCCCACTGTCCTGTGAAGTGTCCAAATGCTTCTTGAAGGCTTAGTGGCCAAAGAAAAAGAACATAGTTAGGGATGAACTGGCCTTCTCCCATATGCTTTGCTGGGCTTACAGCATGGTTTTTCTTTTGCTTACAGCAGAAGAAAGGGCTTTCAGAATTCAAATGCTCTTTTCCATCTATGACAATCTAGAGTCAAGAGTCAGAATTTCATATAGTACAGAGCTAAAAAGACTGGGCATCTCCTTCAGAGAATGGGTTGGATCCTTTATAGCCTGGAGAGCTGAAATAAATGAGGGTTTCCTTGGAACACATAACCTATTCCTTATGTTGTTCTGGATTATCAAACACAGTGTTCCACCCTCACCTCTAGTAGTAGGTATGGGTGTGTGACATTAGCTGGGTTAATAATGATAAGGAATCACCCACGAAAAGATGTGAGATATAAGTTGATCAAACTAGAATCCTCCCCTGGAATGTTCTGCCATTGGAGGTTGAAAGATAGCTCTCAATTTCTTTTAGAACTTGATCCAAAATATATACAGAAGTTTAGAGATATCAGCAACCATACATGTTGGCACATGGAGAATGTCGGAGGTGGGGGCAGGAGGCAGAGAGAGGGAGAAGCAGACTCCCCAGTGAGCAGGGAGCCTGACATGGGGCTGGGTTCCAGGACCCTGAGATCATGACCTGAGCTGAGGGCAGACACTTAACGGACTGAGCCACCCAGGCGCCCCTGGAAGTTCAACATTTCTAAGACTGGTTGTGAATTAGTCCCATATTTGTCACAGTTGGAGCACTCATATGTTTACGGATCAAATAGAACTGTCCCATCAGAGACACATAAGAAAAACAAGATTCTGTCTGTGAACATGGGACCATAGATTGCTACATCCCAGTGCAGAGTTTTCTTTTTGTTGCTGTTGTTGTTGTTGTTCGGGGGGTGAGGAGAATTCAGGTTGTTTTTATTCCTTTTTTATTATTAACATATAATGTATTATTTGTTTCAGAGGTACAGGTCTGTGATTCATCAGTCTTAACACAATTCACAGTGCTCACCACAACACGTACCCTCCCCAATGTCCATCACCCAGAGTTTTCTTAACAACATACTCTGAGAGCTCAAGACAGTGCATGCCTTGCTCCTAACTTGGAACAAAACCTTGGTCTACTTTGAGTTCCTGTTTGAAGTCTCCAGCTTCAAATGATACTCCTCCTCAAGCGCCTATTTTCCTGACCAATGAAATATATCTAAAGGGAAATTTGCTGCTTTCTTCATAATAAACTAGCTTCTTTCCCATCCCTGTATTAAGATCTTGTGTAATCTCCTCAATGACAGAAATCTCATATTAGTTTTTATATGTCACATAACTGTGAGTTAAAGTTTCTGAGCAGCAAGCACTAATTATTTTGCTTGTTAATTTAAAGAACTTTGTCTTAACCATATTAATTAGGGGAAAAAAGATCATGGAAAAGAAGAATTTTTAAATGTAACCAAACTCAGATAATTTGTCTTGAGCAATACAGCAGAATGAAGAATCTCAGTATTATTGCTTAAAATCTGAGTCTCAACAATTACTTGTGCTCAAATAAAATGAGTGCTTTATATTAGAAAGGGAAAAGTTTACAGTGGGTAGTGAAGCTTGTCAAAACTGTTGGAAATGTGGTAAGAATAAAAAGGTAAAGTAGGACTTATAGGTGTAAAGTTTTTGCGTTAATAGCTGTTTCAAATGTCACTGAAACAAATGATTTGTGTAAGTATGATAATACACTTTCCCATAAGTGGGCACCTCATTAAGCACAGTCCCTCCTCAGCTGAGCTAAAAACCATTTTACCACCTATTTTACAGATTCATTCATTTTACCACCTATTTTACAGATTTTCAGCCTTTCAGGGAAATTGTTTTGTGTCAAAAAAAAAAAGCTTAAAAACATTTCAATGAATCATTAACAATAGTGGTCTTTGTTCAAGTAGCAGACATATTTTCTATAAATAAAGTATGTCCACAGACAATTTGTGAGTGTGTGTGTGTAATTGTAATTAGCTTTAAAGTAAAATAATGTTTGATTAATTATTAATTTTGCTTTATGTAGAAGTGTCCCTGAACCACGGTTGTTTTAAACAGAATTAAATAACTTCTTCAAGGTTCAAAGATACCATGTTAACCAAGTAGGATAATTTTTTCTACCCCAACCAAAATTATCTATATAGTAGAAGTTTCATTCTTATTATGTCCCTGTTTGTCTCATTTTCCTGGCTCAGTGTAATAGACCATTCAAAAGTCAACCAAACACTTGATAGATTTCCACATAGGGAGAAAGTGGAGAAATCACTGCATCTAACCCTCTCCAAACACAGAGATGCTCTCATAGTCTAGAGACCTGGTACAAAGATATGTTATAAAGAACAGAAGAAAGAGTCGTCACAAGATTGAACAGGCAAGGATGAGGAGGAAATTGGTTTGGAATCAGTCTTTCTCTTGCCACAAGTGCTGCTCCTTTCAGGAGCTTAGTGAATTTGGGACCAAGACCCTTTTTCCTTCACTCTGTGCTTGGCTGAGTATGAGGCCACTCCAATGTCTGAAAACAAGGACTGACCAATTGATGCTATCATGTCCACACCTGACTTTCAGATTTTGGCACACCGGTCTGTACCAGTCATCTATATTGGAGACTCTTGATCTCTAATGCTTCATTTCTTTTATTTAAAAGACATTTGGATTCTTTACATTGCTGGGAAAGTTCATAGATGAAATCTCAGATTATTTAATCAAATATTTTCTTTTGTTTGTGTTTAATTTAGTTAAAGCTAGAGACTTGCAGAGGAGGGAATGCCAGATTCACATTGTATGTGTTAACCCTCTTGGCAGATTCAGTGGCTCTCCCTTTTAGATTCTAGGATATGACCTCCAGGATTGTGTTGCCTGTGTCCACAGCCTGGCCCTAACTTGAGAGTCCACCTAAGCTTCCGTTTCCTCCTCTGTAAAATGAATATAGTATTGGTAACTCTCTCAGGACTTGGGCAGACATTAGGGGAGATGATGTATATAAAATACGAAGCACTCTTCCTGGTAGATACTGAATACTCAAAGTTCTTGTGACTATTACTTTACATAGATGCCTTTGCTACTTACATTGCCATCCACTCTTCTGACAGTTCTCTTTATCTACCCTTCCTAATGGGGTATCTGGGATAGATTCTAGAACATAAAAATAAACTGTGAGGTAAAAACTTAAGACATTTGAATAAAATATGGCTTTAGTTAATAATTATGTATCAATATTGTTCATTAATTTTAACAAAGGTACCACACAGATGAAAGATGTGAATAATAAGGAAAGTGGGTGTGGGGTATGTGGGAACCCTGTATTGTCTTTATAACTAAAACTGTTCTAAAATAACTGATAAATTTCAAGAGCTCATCTAAGGTAGTGTGACTTATTGATGATTTAAAGTTGAGATTGGCAAACATTTTTTGTTAAGGGTGGGATAGTAAATAACTTAGGCTTTGTGAGCTACATATGGTATCTGTCACATGTACTTCTTTGTTTATAACCCTTTAGAAATATACAAAAAATTCTTATCTGTAGGGTCGTACAAAAACAGAGTAAAATGCCAAAGACCATAGTTGCAGAAGCCCTGATTTAAAATAACATATAGAGAAGAGGGACTTGGAATTTGTCCCTTCAGTGCACATGTAGATTTTTCTTAGTGTCCAGGTGCCATTCCTTCTTCAGGTCCAAGGACCATCCCTTCTTTCTCATCATGATCAAATGTACCATTCCTGGCTAATTTCATCTTTCCCCAGGAGATAAAGTTAGTAATGATGATGGTACCCACAGTGTCATGGCTCCTTAGAACCTGTTTTATTGAAATAACTCAGAACTTCTTGCCTGTGTAGTTCCCTACCACCATTCCCTCATGGCACTGCATCATTGATTTAGCCATCAATGAATACTGGCTTCTAATGATTCTCTTAAAAGTTGTTACTGTGCTTTGTTGATGGTAACCTCAAATAAAAGTCGTTCTCAGAGTATGCAGGAAAATGTGGACAGTAATTAATTTTCTAGACATGCTAATTTTACCGTTCAGAATTTCATAGTATAAAGGTTGAATGACACGTCTTCCAACCATGCCTTGCCTTGGACTCTAGGTTGTCATCATTGCATCCCTAGAATATAATCTCTTTCAGTGTTGACTGCACCCTTGCCTTCCATTAACCAGTGGGGAGGAGAGGCATTAGCCTTTTGTATAGAATGGGAAAGCTATCCCTATTTGCATGAGTGTTCTTTCTTCATGCAGCCTGGTTTAAGACCAATTTAGGAAAGCACAGAGCCACCATATTGATCAGAGGTGAAAGAGGACATGGATTAAAATGGCCACTTGGTGTTGGGAAGCCATAGTCTCAGAAGCCCTCAGGGGAGATGTGTGACCACTTCCAGGGGTCTTCCTCAATCATGGCACAAAGTCTGCAGGGGAAGTGCCAAGACTTCCCTAGGGAGTTTAAAACTGCCATTGCAAGGGAAGCACTGCCACCATAAGGAACCTCTGCCATCATCCCATGTGCTACTATTTTTACTGCTTGCAGATGCTAAAGATCAGAGGCAGCCCTGTGGTTGGAACATGGAGGATTGAGAGTAGGTCTAATGATCTGTGGTAGATGGTCAGTAGCCCAGAGTCCTGAACTTGAACCAGATTAATCATTGTGACAGTACCATTCTGGAATCTCAGTCTCACCCAGTACCCCAAAAGGAATTTCCTATCAGCCGGCTAGAGTGATCTGCTCACGCTTGTAGAACTGGGCTCGACCATGGGGCCCTGGGATGACCACATAAGAACAAATCATATTGCAAATCTGCATTCCATTCCATTTCTTTTTTTTTTTTTTTTTTTTTGCCACTGTTGTAGGCTTTGGGGATAGAGATGAAAAATGTTTCTGGAACTTTTAAACAAGTGTGTGTATCATGCGTCCTATCCCTTCAGGCCCTCGCTGTGTAAGAACTAACTGGCAGAACTAACTCAGACTAAGATGTTAATCCTGATAATATCTTAATTCCAGATAATGCACTTTTATTCAACAAGATCTTCTTTTAATGCCTAACACAAAGTTGTAACCTCTGACTATGCTCGTTGAAACACGTAGATTCACAATTAACTGGCCACAGAGCATTACTGAGCTCCAGCTCCTTAGCAGGGATTACCATTTTAAATGTACCCTGCTGAATCCATCTTAAAAACTCAACGAAGAGAAGCAATATTTATTTAGGATTTGGGAGGTGGGGTGGATAGTCCATCTATTCTTCCAGATATTCCAACATCTAGCCCTGAATTATATTAGATAATTAAGAAGCCATATGCTTGGATTGAATATTCTTCATGTACTCAGCCTTCCCGATTTCCAAACCCTGTGCTTAGAGTTGCTTTTATTGATTTGAGTTTTGATGTGACACCATTAAACGAACGGTAGAGCAGAGGAACCTAATTAAACTTGACACTGTGCTTCCTGAAAAGGTGTTATTGAGAATTTTGTTAATCAAAATACACACTTGTACGAGGACTTAGAGCAGTGAAAAAAAAAATCGGTCTAATTTTTCTGAATATGGATGGCTTTTGTAAACAAGAGGCCTGTGTATGTTTTCTTGTTTACTGCCAGAAAACTTACAACCAGGTTTCAGGCTCAACTCCAAAAAGACTTTGTGACATCACAGTTGCCTAAACTGACTTCAGATTCGATCTGTCCTCTTTTTCCAGCTCGTTTTGCTTTTTATGTAAACTGTATCAACTTTATTTAATCCTCCTGTTATATTCACATATTTGTAAGTTAACCTTACATTCTTTTTGGAACAAGCCTGGTTATAAACAATTAAGAAGTTATGACAAAACTGCTCTGGAGAAATTTTATGTTGTTGAGGAGTGTGGGCTTTGGAATTACACAGGTTTGGATCCACTCTTAGATCTGCTTCTTAGGAGTTCAATGACCTTGGACAAGTTTCTTAATTTGGTATATCATATTCCAGAGGTGTCATAACTGCTGATTAATCTCCCTATTGTCTTTGTTCCTAATGTTATCTTCCCTTTAGCTTTTCTGTGCATGTGAGCTTTCTAACACATGTCTTATTATGGTAGCAAATGAGATAAGACAGTCTTAGATAATTTTCACTTAGTGATGAATACCAACATGGAAAAAGATCTGGAGATCTAGATAAGAGTTGTATTCTCTAAAAGAACTAGGAATGATCTTCAAAATACCATATTTATACTACATAGTACATATACTATGTATTTATACATATATAATATATATGTGTGTGTGTGTGTGTGTGTGTATATATATATATATATATATATATATATATATGGTAAAGTATATGTCTCTAAGCCTTTAATTCTTTATTTCACACCGGAATTCATAATCTGCCCTGCCTCTTAATTTATATTACTGATTTTACTGGTGTCAATCAGAAACACAGGACAAAGCACTTAATTTGTTGGCTGACATCAATATTTTCCCTCAATTAATACAAATAGGATTACTTCTCAGCAATACACTATACATCAAAAAGATAGTGTCTATCCTTGAAACAAACAAAAAAAAACAATACATCAGAGTTTAACAAGTCTCTTCTATCTAATGAATGAGTTTATAGTTTCAAAGAATAGTAAACCTGTCAAAGGGAATTAAATGATATGTTGTACCAGGAGTAACTTCTGTGTCTGGCATTTGTGTTAGGTTGTTACAGGAAAATAGAACATGTGAACCTTGAAAATAAACCTGTCTTTGATGTTATTGTTAAGCTTGACTCTTCTGGAGATTAAACTGGCAGGTAGTAAAATGTATCATGCAAACATAAATGTGATATTTTTGTTCTATTTTAAGTTTCTCATGGAAAATGGTTTTGTGATTGGTCTTTGAACAGAACTTTATTTATAATCCTATTTGCAACTTGGAGATTTCACCTCAGAAGGCATGCTGCTCTGGCTTTTGTAATTCTGAAAATGTCACTGCTGTCATTTGTCAAATATGCCTGAAATCTGCCTTTTCAGTAAGTGACATCTCCCACTCCTTTCAGGTGAAACTTTTTACTCCTTTTGTTGCTTTTTTTTTTTTTAAGAGAGACTTCGATATTTGGAGTCTGATTTTGACAATAGGAATGATTAATTAAATTAATAAGTCACAGTTATTTTAGTACAGCACTGGACTTTTTTTTCATGTTTTTACCTTGGGATGCAACACCATTTCATTGCATTCATAAAATAGATTATATGTCTTCTTACCTGGAAAAAAAATCATGAAGGAAAATTGCCTTCCCAATGCAAGCAGATTTTTACCTACTCCTCTATGGTTGATTCCTTCCTTTTCTTCCCATAAACCTTGGGAAATGCTTTCCTTTTGCTTTTGCTTACTGCTAGAGTCCACATGATGATTGCACCTTCTCCGCTGGGGCTGGGAATTTACAAGTCCTGCAGTCCTGTCTTCTGGCCGACCTGTCTGTCCTTTGGCCAGTGGCTTAACTTCACCGCTTCTAGGTACATCATCTGTGAGACGTGGACTGTACCTCCTCACATTCTGGGGCATGTTGTGAGGATAAATTAATGTTTGCAGTACACATTGAAGCTTAGAGCTGCAAAATGCTTTATAACTTCAAAATACCACTATGTTAATAGCAGGCTCACTTATGAGAAAGCTGCTAAATACAAACCTTCCCCTCTCTGGAGCTCAGTGACCTTTCTATGTATCCCGCTAATTCCATAGTATCTCCCAAAGGAATATTCTGTGCTTCTCCAACCTGGATTCGCTTCTCACGTAATAAATGTGGCAAACCTGGAATGCATGCATGGAAAAAAAGATGGAATTTATTTATTTAAGTAATGCTTGTTCACCTGGAATGTACTAGCAGCTGGATTCCTGCTGAATCAAGAATCTTATTTGTTCTGGCAGGTCACCCAATGTTGTTTATCAATTTTCATTCCCACTAACAGAATTAGGCTCCCAAACCATTTCTAATCAGTTTTCTTCCCTGCATTTTGGAGGCTTTAAGTTGAAGGGATACATTTAACACAGTCATAGCCCATTACTTACCAGAGGAATGGTGGCCTCTGCTTTGTCTGTGTCAGAACCAAGCTTTCTAAAAAGTTTTCTAACCCAAGATGTCAAACCACGTGCAAATATCTATTCTTTGGGACTGGCAAAGTTTAAATGATGTGCTTTGCAGTTTCCTTGATATTATAATCATGTAAATATCATATTTTAAAGATGTCTTTGTTATGAACTAGTTTAGTGATCAAACAGGTATAAGATATAAAATCTTAGTTATTACTTTAAAAGTTGTTTCTATCTCAAATGAAGCCATTTCTTTACATTATTTTTCTAATAATGAATATATATTCAACTAGACTCAATTTATGTCTTTTGACTTATTCCTCATAGGGCCAATGAGTCAATGACTTACAATGTCATAATCGCTCTTGATGGGCAGGGTGGTCCTCCAAACCAGAAATGGACAGTCAGGAGTTTTATTAAGAAATAAAGAATAATAGAAAATATAGCCAGTTTCCCAGTACTGATTGGCATTCTGTGAAGAAGGATGCAAGGATTTGAGTAAAACTGGGGCCAAAGTCCTAAAAATACCTCAGTGGAAGAGAGATAGTAATTTAATGAATATTGGTGAAAATTTAGATATAGTCCAAATCTAGATGTGAGACCAGGATTCAGCATAGATGCCAGTCTGTAGGTCATGCTGGGGACACCCAGAAGCACTATCTGGTCCTGTAATGACCATAGTTCTTATCTCTCTACTCTACTCTATATGTGAGAAGCACTATTATTACCCTGGTGACAAAACCAAGGACATAGAAGGTTATGGCAATCTCAAGGTTACAAAATGAGAAAGTAAAGGGAGTAAAAGTCAAACCCAAGTGGTCCAGCTCTGCGTATAAGATCTTGAAAAAGCATAGGGCCTAGTGATTAAGAGCATGTGTTGTAGAATCACGGTTCTGGGGTCTCTGTGATCTTGGGCAACTTACTTAACTTCTCATTGCCTCAGTTTCTTTATATATGTATATACATATATATAAAAGGAGATTAAAATATCACCCACCTCCTAAGGTTATCAAGATTAAAAACATAATACATATAAAGCCTAAGAAGAGTTCTTGATACATAGTTCAGTAAACAATAAATATATAGTTATTGTCAATTACAAAGGAACCGATAGTACAGAATCGTCAAATATTGTGGGCCACAATAATTAAGTAGGACTATAATCCTTGAGGCATATATAGAACATGAGAAGTGTAAGGAAATGCCAGAAGCTATACTTTGTTGTTATTGTTATTTATTTTACACCCACAAAACCTGTGTGTTGGAGTTTCTTCTTCTGGAGATGATGTTGGGATCTTGATGGTTTGATGGGTTTCTTGATGACAGAGTTTTAAACATTTATTTACTTTTCCTCCTGATATAAAACTAAAATGAAATTTAAAAATTAACTTCAATCTGCAACAGTAATGAGAATAGGTGGGTGACCATCAGTGAGTTAGAGATTTCATACATTTTTTTTTTTAGATTTTATTTATTTGAGAGAGAGAGAGAGAGAGAGACAGAGATAGTGAGAGAGAGCACAAGTGGGGAGGAGATGGAGAAGCAGGTTCCCCGCAGAGCAGGGAGCCCGATGTGGGGCTCGATCTCAGGATCCTGGGATCATGACCTGAGCTGAAGGCAGATGCTTAACTGACTGAGCCACCCAGGAGCCCTTCATACATTTTTTTAGATTAAAAATAGAGGAAGCAGTGCTAATGGAGGACATAGGAACCCCATTAACGCTGTCATGTCCAAAACAGTAGCCATTAGCCATATGTAGCTATTGGTCCCCTGAAGTGTGGCTGGTCTAAATTGACATGTGCCATAAGTACAAGATATATATCAGTTTTTGAAGATTTAGTATGAAAAAGAATGCAGAATATCTCGATTTTTATGCTGATTACATGTTGCAATAATATTTTTGATATATTAGATAAATTGTTACTAAAGTTAATTTAATTTTTTAAATTTTTTAATGTGGCTTTTAGAAAATTTTAAATTATACAAAAGGCTCTCATTTGTAACTTACACTGTACTATTATTAGATAATTCTGCTCTTATCTGGATGTGCAGAAGGGCTCTTAACCCCAAAGAAATTCTCATGTCCAAGGTACATGATGTGAAGAAGGGCAAAGAACAGAAGGATTCATAACTGGGAGACAAACTTGAAATCTACCTAAGGAAAAGCTGGCTGTTTCCTTCCATTTCCCATTCCCCATCTCTCTGTAAGCAGATCGGTCAGAACCAGGTATGGATCCTAGGGTTGGTGGCAAGGCAGACACTTAAATTCTAAAAAACGGTGTCAGGGTGTACTAGAGGAACTGGTATAGGACACAGGGATACAAGAGAAAGTTCTTCCCATCCTGGCATTTAGAATTTTCATAGTATAATTGCTACTTGACAGTCCATTCATCTCAAATCAAAGTCTGCCAATTTAGTGACCCTGCTGATGTACACAGTCAATTTTCCTAAGGAATAATTGTTTAAAATATAATTGAACAATCAAGGGTCACCAGATTTTTTTTTAAAGATTTTATTTTATTTATTTGAGAGAGAGAGTGAGAGAGAGAGAGCACAAGAGGGGGTAGGGTCAGAGGGAGAAGCAGACTCCCCGCTGAGCAGGGAGCCCGATGCAGGACTTGATCCTGGGACTCCAGGATCATGATCTGAGCCGAAGGCAGTTGCCCAACAAACTGAGCCACCCAGGTGCCCAGGTCACCAGATTTTTTAGAAAAAATTTGTATAAATGAAGGAGAAAGACCGAAATAGAGCAAAGTAACACCAAGGGAAGCAGACACATTGGAGATCAAAAGAAAATAAATTAGAACAAAGCAATCCTAATTAGTATCCTCAGAGAGATTTAAGAAGATATTACGGACATAAAAAGTGGAAGTAGTTTGTCTTAAATGAGTATTTAGGTCTACTGTAGTTACTTACCCTTGGGGAAAACGAGGTGAAGAGTGCATTGGACTTCTTTGTGCTGTCTCTGCCACTTCTATAATATGAGTTAATCTGTAATGATTTCAAAATAAACAGTTAAATAATGAAAATCAGTTTTAAATAACAGAGCTCCCCAAAATTGTGAAGAAGTATATTTCAACATAAAAAATTATCCCGGTGCCTGGGTGGCTCAGTCGTTAAGCGTCTGCCTTCGGCTCAGGTCATGATCCCAGGGTCCTGGGATCGATCCCCGCATCGGGCTCCCTGCTCAGTGGGGAGCCTGCTTTTCCCTCTCCCAACCCCCCTGCTTTTGTTCCCTTTCTCGCTGTGTCTCTCTCTGTCAAATAAATAAATAAAAATCTTAAAAAATTTGTCATAGAAAATTTTGAAGATAGGGGCACCTCGTTGGCTCAGTCGGTTAAGTGTGTGCCTTCAGCTCAGGTCATGATCCCAGGGTCCTGGGATCGAGCCCCGCATCAGGCTCCCTGCTCAGCGGAGAGTCTGCTTCTCCTTCTCCTACTCCCCCTGTTTGGGTTCCCTCTCTGGCTGTGTCTCTCTCTGTCAAGTAAATAAATAAAATCTTTAAAAAAAAAGAAAAGAAAATTTTGAAGATAGAGTTGGAAAATCTTTCAGATCATAAAATTGAAAGAAAAACATGAAATGTATCCATGGAAGAGGAGAATAATACCTTGTCAGACATTAAAATTATTTAGTCTTAGAATTATTTAGTCTTAATAATGTGAGCATTGTTTATTGGTTTTCAAATTTTGAAGTTATCCTAAAAACAAATCACAAATCAGGAAGTAAAATTTTCAGCTGCCAAAGGATAAAGTTATAGTGATCATCATTATGACTCTGTCTTTATTTTCAAACAACTGTGGCTATATGGAGTTTTATCATCAGTCTCAGCTCTCGTTTGGTTTTCAATAATCTCTTTCTCTAACTCTCTCGATCTCTTTTCCTCCCTCCCTCTCTCTATCCATCCTCAGATCCTCCATTCATTCAGTGGCTGTGAGACCTGAAGTTTTTGTCCCCTCTGGGAAGGTCTGGGGTTGTTAGGTTTCACCACCTCTGTCCTGAGGTCTAGGAGGTTGTGGGGGGCAGTATGGATATCTTTATTCTGGCTGGCTTTCTGTTTCAATTCCTTTTCTTTGCATTATATATATTTGCATCAAACCATGCAGGCCATACTTGGGTAAAGAAGTTGTCCGGGATTCTAGACCAACTTATGCACTGATGTTGGGGTCCAAGATAATAATCAAGACTTTCCTTTGCCTTTCCATATTCTTTTTTCCTGAAGATTTGATTTCCTTGTCCAAAAGAAGAGTGTTTGAGTCATGGTTAAATATGGGTATTTCTTGGTCTCTGACCCAGTGAAATAATATAGCTTCTCAGTATATTCAACCTACTCTTTTCTGTCTTCCTTGGATAACTAATGTCTGTAACTTCTGATTTACTGCTTCTAGACCTATTGTTGTTATTGCCCTGCCAAGAACTCTATAAAACCCCACATTAATAGAAAAATATTTGTGCCTCATTACCCATTTTTATTCTACTGGGCAAGAGATGGAGGTGATGCCAAGGAAGTCTAGAGCTGCACTAATCTAATTGGTGACATAAAGGCAAGTTGCAAGTTCTTTCATTAATATTGTCAGGAGAATCCTTCTGTCTGTCAGAGTCAGGATTCTGGCGTTCACAGATACCACCTTCTTAAGAAATTTGGCCATCCTCTTAGTTCCTAATTTTAGCCTGATGGCTTTAAAAAGTCCAAGCCTAAGTCCCTGTGGTATAACAGCTCCCATTTCCAGTGTTTTTAAGGAAATGAATGTACCTGTTCCTTCATGGAATATGAGTGACTGTATCATCTAATTGCCTCATTTTGCAGCTGAGGAAGCTGAGGCATAAAGAGTATGTGTGTTGCATAGGTTTGTAAGGACAAATCCCAACCAGTTGGCTCTACACTTGAAAGCGTATATGTATATGTATATGTATATTCATATATATATTTCAAAATGGCAATACTTGTTTTAAAAAAACTTCAAAATCCAGCAGTTCCTTAAAAATAAAACACTATGTACTTGTAATTCTGTTCTAAAAACTGGATAAGAAAAACTCTAGTCTTGTCTTCCTTTGTTTCACTAGATTAACCCACCCCCCACCTTTTTTTTTTTTTTTTTTAACAACAGAAAGGGCTTCTTCATTGGTTTTACTTCTTTCTGTAGAACAGGGGATCTCTCCAGAGCTCATATTGTTTTCTCAAACCTTCTTTGTTTTAAACATGAAAATTTTCAGTCAACACCCTAAGAAATTCTGATTTGGGGGTTTGAGCCCAAGATTTTTGTAATCATGTAGTACCAGATGCTTCTGATCCAGAGTCCATAGAGTATTCTTTAAGCAAGTTTGCACTGGACTGTGAGTTCAATCAAGATCTAAATCTGCTGGGGAGCCTGGGTGGCTCAGTCATTAAGTGTCTGCCTTCGGCTCAGGTCATGATCCTGGGGTCCTGGAATCGAGTCCTACATCGGGCTCCCTGCTCCGGGGGAAGCCTGCTTCTCCCTCTCCCACTCCCCCTGCTTGTGTTCCTCTCTCACTGTGTCTCTCTCTGTCAAATAAATAAAATCTTAAAATCTAAATCTGCTAAGTCTTATTCACATAACCACAATATTATTACAAGTGTGAATCAGTCATGTGGTCAGATAGGTAATTTAACAATGGGGCAGAAAATTTTTTATCTGTAATGTATATTGACACCCACATAATAGATTTTCAATGAAAATTTATTGAAAAAGGATTAGTACTAGGCTTTAACAGCCAAATAGAGAGCAGCTTCTTTGTCCAGTCTGTTGTCCTGGGTGAATAAAGTATGGTTTATTATAGGCTTTGAAATATTGCCCTACAGTGATATTGGAACTTCTTTCATTGGGTTTCTTTCCATCTGTTAGGCAGGTAATCAGTTATAAAGGTTTGTCACTATATTGACAGGTCGATTTTTCTAATTCCTGATATATACAGAGTGGGAGATAGAACATTCTGTCTGTTTCTTCTCTTCACAAATTTAAGACACAAGTATCATTCAGAGTCCCATAGAGTATGTAAAATGGAGACATGATGGAGCCAGAGACTAGGGTGTAAATTTCAGTCCTGCCACTTAGTATAAACTTGAGAACCTCAGTTTCTTCTGTTAATATAATTTCATTTATCTTTTGGAGTTGGTGTGAGATGTCAGGAGATAAGGTATTTTCTGGTGATGTTTAATGATATTTTCTCAACAAATATTAGTTTCGTTTTATTCTTCCTATCTTCTTTAACCATGTAGCTAAGTGTCCTCCACCAATTGTGAGTCATACTGTTCCTGTCTGACAGATCAGGCTTACCTGAATCTAGAGTATTTCTTTAGTCATTTAACTCATCATTCATCTGTATAGTATTTGCTCTCATGGAAAATGGGGTAGTGTGTAGATACTTCCAGTGGAATGATGGATATGGGCAGAAGTGAATATATTTGTGGAGGCAGAGCCCAATGGATGTTGGGATTTGATATGATTTAGGAAGTAGAGCCAAGGATTATACACATATTTTTGGACTGCATATTGGAGCCGCTTAGGAGGATGGGGAAATGGAAGGAACAAGAGTATTGGGAGGGAACAAAACAGAACCAAGAGTTATATTTTAGACATGCCCACTGTACAATCAAATAAAGATGCCATATAATGTTGGGCTATATGCATCTTAAGTTCAAGGGGAGAGATGAAGGCTAGACATATAAACTTGGCAGTTGTGGACATACAAACCATATGCAGAGCATGGAACTTAATCTTTACATTGGAGAGAGCATCAATACAGAAAAAAACACAACAACCCACAAACCTATTGTTAAACCCCAGTTGTTCTAATATTTGGCAGTGGAGTAATGGAAAAGGAACCAACATAGAAAACTGATAAGGAAGGCCCAGAGAAGTAGGAGGAAAACAAAGGGGGGGGAGGGGGTTATTAGGAAGTCACAAGAATAAAGTATTTTAAGAAGGGAGGGATGGTCAAATGTGTTAGGGGATGTTGCATATAGCAGCCCAGAGAATAAGGATAACTGACAAAAGCAGTTTCAGTTGAATGGTGGAAACAAAAGAGCATTTGATGCAAGTTAAAGAGAGAATGGGAATGCTACTTTTTTGGTTAGAGGAGCTTTTGTATATAATGAGACATCTCAACATAAATATCAATATGAAATGAAAGGAGAGCCTTGTTGTAAGTTTAATAAGCTTTCTCCAACTCTACTTCCTGTAAAGTGAAAAGGTTGAGTCACAGGTTACAAATGTTTATGCCCTGTATTTTCTTAAGACTCTAGCAAATAAGTTTAAGTGGTTGTTTCACCTTCTGCCTGATATTCAAGCAGCCCAATTCCAGCTTGACTGGCAGGACACAAAGACTTGACTAGTATCACTCACATTCTGGTCAAAAGTCTGTATCTATGACAGTTCATCTATCATTTCTGGGAAACAGCTGACCTCAATATTGCTGTCCATAAAGGAATTGAGAAGATGTGAAGGAAAAGCTGATGCTAAACTCCAAATTAAGGAAGAAGAGAGCTCAGTTATGTTAGGCCTTTCAGACCAGAGTCATATTCCCATTGTGAGAGAAAAGGAGATTGAATTTATACAGATGAAGAAGGCTTGAGTGGCCCCGGACTGCCGCACCATGGCGGAGGAGGAGCTGGAGGCTCTGAGGAAACAGACGCTGGCCGAACTGCAGGTGAAACATGGGGATCCTGGCGATGCAACACAACAGGAAGCAAAACACAGGGAAGCAGAACTGAGAAACAGTATCTTAGCCCAAGTCCTGGATCAGTCAGCCCAGGCCCGTTTAAGTAACTTAGCACTTGTAAAGCCCGAAAAAACTAAAGCAGTAGAGAATTACCTCATACAGATGGCAAGATATGGACAACTAAGTGGGAAGGTATCAGAACAAGGTTTAATAGAAATCCTTGAAAAAGTAAGCCAACAAACAGAAAAGAAAACCACAGTTAAATTCAACAGAAGAAAAGTCATGGACTCTGATGAAGAGGACGATTATTGAAATTTAAGATGTTTAGAGACTGGAACTTAATGGAACAGTTCTAGGACAGATAATACTGGGTAGAAGTGAACATCTGATTGTTTACTTTGTTTATTGTCTATATGCCTTTTAAAAAAATAAACTTGTTATGCAAAATAAAAAAAAAAAAAGAAGCCTTGAGTGGTCAAGAAAATGTCTCCAAATTCTGATGGCTGTCATGTCTGTTTTTACATGACTGAGTCTGGATGTGTGATTGGATTTCACTTTATTATTATGAAGAAAGAAATACAGAAGATACATTTATCAGGCTGTGGTGGCTATATGAATTTTCCTTCTGATGGAAGTTAATAACATGTTTAAGACAGAATATAGAAACTCTTGCCTCTAAGTTAAATGTTTTATCTATTTCATATGGCCAGGACACAAAAGAAACTAATGCCTAATAAGACCAGACAAAAAAGCTCAAGCATTTTGTGTGTTTAGCCTTTTCTTGTTTATTGACTTGGTATTTAGGAGAATCTCCTCCCAACTTTAGCATCAATCATTTAGAACTACTGGTCTGATTGCCCAAAACACACACTGCATTCCCTGTCTGTGTACTTCTGGTCATGTTGTTACCATAGTGTGCACTTTCCTTGTCTCATCTTCCTCTGAAACTTACTGAAACTTTTCTTTTGGTTCTGTACATAATCAGTTTTTGTAAATATTCGATGTGTACATGAAAATAATATATAATCGCTAGTGGTTGGGTACAGTGTTCATATATGTATATGTGTACACACACACACACACACACACACACGTATGTTGTTCAAATACTCTGGATTCTTACTGATTTTGTTTATCAGTTCTCAAGAGAGGGTTATTAAAATCTCCCATTAATGTTGGCTTTGACAATTTCTCCTAGTACTTATGTTAGTTTTTACTATATACATTTTATGGAGTTTTACTAGTTGTATGGAACTTTAAATTTTATATCTTTCTTAATATGGGATCTCTTATCAATTTGTTGTGACCTTCTGTATTGTTAGAAATTTGTTTTGCCTTCAGGACAGTTGTGCTTGATGTTAATATAACTATACTAGACATTTTGGGTAGTACTTGCTTGGTACACATATATTTTTAATCTTTTCAAATATTCCCTGACTTTATATTCTCAGTTATCATGATTTTTGTAATCTCACTTAACTGGAGAAATTAGACTTAAATATAGTGATTATTGATATGTTTTAATCCACAATCTAAAGTATATCTCATTTCTATTTGTCTTATTTTTGAATGTATCTTTTTTGTTGTTGTTCTCCTTTCCTGTTGTATGAAAGCAACACTAGTTTATGCAATACAGGCATATCTTGGAGATATTGTGGGTTCAGTTCCAGACATACCACAATAAAGCAGTAGCCTGGAACTGAACAACAAAGCAAATAAAATTAATTTTTTTGGTTTTTCCAGTGCATTATAAAAGTTACATTTACACTATATTCTAATCTAGTTAGTTTGCAATAGCATTATGTCTAAAATAAATATATATGCCTTAATTAAAAAAATTTTGTTGCTAAAAAATGCTAACCATCATTTGAGCTTTCAGCAAGTTATAACCTTTTTGCTGATGGAGGGTCTTACCTTGGGTTGAAGGCTGACTGATCAGGGTGATGATTGTGGAAAGTTGGGGTGGTTGTGGCAATTTCTTAAAATAAGACAACAGTACAGTTTGCTGCATCAATTGATTCTTCCCTTCATGGATGATTTCTTTGTAGCATGTGATGCTGTTTGATAGCATTACCCAGAGTAGACCTTTTTTTTCAAATTGAAGTCCGTCCTCGCAAGCCCTGCTGTTGCTTTATCACCTAAGTTTATGCAATATTCTAAATCCTTTGTTTTTATTTTTCAACAGTCTTCATGGTATCTTCACCATTCCATCTCAAAAGAGCCTCTTTCTTTGCTTATCCCTAATAAGCAACTCCCCATCTGATAAAGTTTGATCATGAGATTGCTGCAATTCAGTCCCGTCTTCAGGCCCCGCTTCTAATTCTAGTTCTCTTGCTATTTCCACCCCATCTTCAGTGACTTCCTCCACTGAAGTCTTCAAGTCATCCATAAAGTTTGGAGTAAGCTTCTTCTGAACTTCTGGTAATGTTGCTATTTTGACCTTTTCCCATGAACCACAGATGTTCTTAAATCTATAATGGTAAATCCTTTCTGAAAGATATTCAATTGATTTGCTCAGATCCAGCAGGGGAGCCACTATCAATGGCAGTTATAGCCTTACAAAATGTATTTCTTAAATAATAAGATTTGAAAGTCTAAATTATTCCTTGATCTATGGGCTGCAGAATGGATGTTGTCTTAGAAGGCATGAAAACATTAATCTCGTTGTTCACCTCCAACAGAACTCTTGGATGACTAGATACATTGTCGATGAGCAGTAATATTTTTAAAGGAATCTCTCTCTCTCTCTCTTTTTTTCCTGAGCAGTAGGTGTCAACAGTGGGCTTAAAATATTCATCAAACCATGTTATAAACAGATGTGCTGTCATCCAGGCTTTGTTGTGCCATTTATAGAGCCCAGGTGGAATAGATTTAGCAGATTTCTTAAGGGTCCTAGGATTTTCAGAATGGTAAATGGACATTGGCTTCAACTTAAAGTCATCAGCTGCATTAGCCCCTGACAAGAGAGTCAGACTGTCCTTTGAAACTTAAAAGCCAGGCATTGACTTCTCTTCTCCAGCTATGAAAGTCTTTGAGGGTATCTTTCTTCAAGATAAAGCTGTTTTGTCTACATTGAAAATCCATTGTTTAGTGTAGCCACTTGTATTAATTATCTTAGGTAGATCTTCTGGATAATATGCTGCAGCTTCTTCATCAGCACTTGCTGGCTTATTTTGCACTTAGATGTTTTGGAGGTAGCTTCCAAAGCCTTATGACCAAACGAGCCTCTGCTAGCTTCAAATTTTTCTTAGGCAGCTTCCGTATCTTTTTCAGCTTTCATAGACTTGAAGAAGGTTAGGGCTTTGCTCTGGATTAGGCTTTGGCATAAGGTGATGTTGTGTTTGGTTTGATTTTTCTACCCACACCACCAAAACTTTCTCCATGTCAGCAATAAGGCTGTTTTGCTTTGTGATCATTTGTGTGTTCACTGGAGTAGCACTTTGATTTCTTTCAAGAATTTTTCCTTTGCATTCACAACTTAGCTACCTGTTTGGTACAAGAGGCCTAGATTTTGGCCTGTCCTGGCTTTTGATAGGCCTTTCTCACTAACTGTAACCATTTCCAGCTTTGGGTAGGTGGATTTATTATTTATTTATTTATTTATTTATTTATTTTTAAGATTTTATTTATTTATTTGACAGAGAGAGACACAGCCAGAGAGGGAACACAAGCAGGGGGAGTGGGAGAGGGAGAAGCAGGCTTCCCGCTGAGCAGGGAGCCCGATGGGGGGCTCGATCCCAGGACCCTGGGATAATGACCTGAGCCGAAGGCAGATGCTCAACGACTGAGCCACCCAGGCGCCCCTCCAGCTTTGGGTTTAAATCGAGAGACCAAAGACTCTTCCTTTCACTTGAATACTTAGAAGCCATTGGAGTGTTATTAATTGACCCAGTTTCAATATTGTTATGTCTGGGGGAATAGAGAGGCCTGAGGAGAAGGAGAGAGGCAGGGAAATGGGCTGGTCAGCCGAGCAGTCAGAACACATACAGCATTTATTTATTTATTTTTAAAGATTTTATTTATTTGTTTGACAGAGAGAGAGAGAGAGAGAGAGAGAGAGAGACAGCGAGAGAGGGAACACAAGCAGGGGGAGTGGGAGAGGGAGAAGCAGGCTTCCCGGCGAGCAGGGAGCCCGACGCGGGGCTCGATCCCAGGACCCCGGGACCATGACAGGAGCTGAAGGCCGATGCTTAACGACTGAGCCCCCCAGGGGCCCCACATACAACGTTTATCAAATACGTTTCCTGTCTTATATGGGTGTAGTTCATGGCACCCCAAAACAGTTACAATGGGATCATCAAACATCACTTATCACAGGTCACTATAACAAATGTAATAATAACGAAGAAGTCTGAAGTAGTGTGAGAATTATCAGAATGTGACACAGAGACACAAAGCGACCAAATGCTGTTGGAAAAAATGGTGCCGGTAGACTTGCTTGATGCAGAACTGCCACAAACCTTCAATCTGTAAAAACAACCCCTCACTATCTGTGAAGTGTAGTAAAGCAGAGCATAATAAAATGTATGTAAAAGGTATGCCTGTGTATAAATCGCCCGATATTAGTAGGTTAATGCAATAGAAATTTAGCCCACATGCAAAACTGAAAAGCACTTGTTCCTGGGTTGTGGGCTTTCTTCCAAGTGATGATATTAGGATTCTGCTTCCTTGTATGTTTGATTCAGGGTTCCCAGAGAAGGGAAAAATGCATGAGAGGTTTTTATGAATCAGACCAGGAAGCGATCCATCATTTCCACATCAAATTGACCGGGACTCAGTCACATGGCTACATCTAACTATAAGGAAGGCTAAAAAATGTAATCTACCTGTGTGTCCAGAAGTTCTAATAAATAAGTTTGCTAAATGCATAGCCAGCGGGCCAGAGTAGGCAGAAATGGCTGGAGTTAACTGTGGTCTCTCATAGGGAGCTCCAGGGGCCCTGGCTGGCAGCCTGAACAACCATGGCAGCTAGGTCTCCCCACGGGCACACAGTGGTGGAGGCTCGTGACAGGGATCAGGCCCAGAGCGTGCAGATGCCCAGCTAGAGGGGCTAGCTTCAGGTGCATACCGTGCTGCAGGCCAGTGACTGCCTCTGGGCCCACAAGCAGCTGTGGGAGGCCAGGCTACTGGCGTGTTCTCCTGCAGCTGAGTTTCCATCTGGGCATGCACACTGCAGTACTGTTGTGTGGTCATAGGTGCCAGGCCTGAGGCATGCACCTGCACAGCCAGAGGGGCTAGCCCCACGTGTATGCATGTCCCTGGGAGTCAGCCACGGGGGTGTCTAGGCTGGTGTCTCGAAGTCACACGGATGCAGTGGCCTAAGCTAGTTGCTGGTATCATTTCTGGACCCCGGCAGGGCAGAGGTGGGGGAAACAGGGAGGGATTCTGGTGACTGGCATCAGCAAACACAAATGCTTATGGGGTAAAAGTTGGTGACATCTGCAGAGGTCCAGTGTAGCTGTGGTGGTGGTCCATCAGTGACAGCCTCTGCCGGCTCTGTCTGTGGAGCAGCTCGCTGTGAATTGTGATGATTCCTATTCTGTGGCTGCTGGTGGTAGCCCCTGCTTTTCTAATAGTTTTTTTTTTTTTCCCCATATTGGCTCACACTTGGCCTTAACCAATTCATTAAAAAATTTTGGTTGTATTCTTACGAGCACACAGGGCATCCTGAGGCATCAAACCCAAGCTAGCCAGTCTGTGTGCTCCTTTTCTACTTGGAGGTGCCTGTTTTCCCTGGATTTTTGGTGAACTGGTTGCCCTGCAATAGCAGGTCTCTGATAACTTCGAGCAAAGTTATGATTTGCCATTGTCCAGTGGGTTTTATTGTTGTTGTAAAAAATGGGAGTGACATTCTTTTCCAGATTTCCACATAGTAAGCTGAAATCAGGAGTCTCGCCTTCATTCCTGAAAGATAGTTTTGTTGTATGTAGAATTCTAGGATGAAAGTTAATTTATCTTCCGTCTTTGAAGACATGATTCTGTGGCTTATAGGTTCTAAGATTATTGCTGAGAAGTTATCTATCAGTATAACTAATGGTATTATTAGTTATTATTAGTTATAATTATTATCAATTATGCCCTGTAAGTCTCTTCTTTGACTTGTGCACAAAGCAAAGAGCAAGACTCATATTTTTGGAGCTGTGAATCTTTCTTCAGAAATATGTCACATTTGATAACTTTCTGAGCATCTAGAAGGAAAAATGCTCAACACTACATGGCAAGATTGGCAAAATAGTATTATTATTAGTATTTCTAATACCAATACTACTATTATAGTAATAATAATAATTTATCAATAATATTGACATCTAGGCATTCATTTAATTATTTCTTTTTTGAAGTATGTTTGAGATTTTCCATTAAAAAAAGTTTAAAGAAATTGCAGGAATAAAATTATCCCCCTCATCGCCAAGAGAATTTTCTTCCTGTCTTCGTTCAAGGAGCTACACATGGGCTGCAATTTCAGTCCATATATGTATATTCCTATGTAGTTCTGAAAGCCCAGGCAATATTGAGATTCCAGGAAGATTTGTCTTTCCAGTTCTTAGACTCTTCTTTTGACTTTTGGCTTGAGACTTTGAGCTTTCTGATCTCGTGTATCAATAATCTGCTCTTGGGAAAAGATGTGTGTGTGATTAACCATTGACACTTTGATTGGACCTAAGTTAGTATGATACCTCTGCAAGGTAACTTTCCAGTTTTATTTCTAATTAGCAAGTAAAAGTATTAGGGGAATTTAGTTGTCAATAAACGAGAGCAAACATTTGGAAAAGTTTCAAACAAAAGTTTGTTTGTTTGTGAGAGGAGACTCCTGGTCCCTTGACTTTATACCGAGTAAGTGGTTGTTGTGTACCAGCCACCAGGGGGATGGATGGTGGTCCTGGTCAGTCTTGTTCTTCTCCTTGCTTTCCGTGGCCTCAGACTTTGACGGAGTAAGGAACCTGTGACATGACCTGTATGTAGATGTATGGAGAACTTATTCAGCCACCACTCCATATAAACAATGCTAAGAAAGCTTAAGAGACCACTGGACTATAAATTAGAGTACTTGGGTTCTAGATCCTGTTCTGTCATTAAACTAGTATGAGATTTGGGGCAAGTTATATTCCATTTTTGAGCCTTAGTTTTCTCATGAGCAAATAAGCATATAGGACTAAATCAGTGGTTTTCAACCTTGGGGGCACATTGCAACCCATTTAAAAATGTTAATGCTTGAGTTTTATCCCTGAGTATTCTTTTTTCTTATTTTTTTTCTTTTTTAATTTTGTTATTTTTTATAGAGAGGGGGAGAGAG
The DNA here is from genome assembly GCF_037043125.1 of Eumetopias jubatus. NCBI lineage: Eukaryota > Metazoa > Chordata > Mammalia > Carnivora > Otariidae > Eumetopias > Eumetopias jubatus. The sequence continues at coordinate 22,814,091 of NW_028274822.1, read as the reverse complement.
AGCAGAAGAGGAGGGAGAGAGAGAGAGAATCTCAAGCAGGCTCCATGCCCAGCATGGAGCCCAATGAGGGGCTCGATCTCACAACTCTGAGATCATGACTGAGTCAAAATCAAGAGTTGGATGCTTAATCAACTGAGCCACCTGGGCACCCCTATCCCTGGGCATTCTAATTTTATTTGTGTGAGGTAGACTTTGGTCATTAATACTTTGCCAAAACTCCTCAGGTGACTCAAATGTGCAGCCAGTGCTGAAAACTGCTGGACATGATGATCCTTAAAGTCTTGTCTGTGAAGACAGCGTATTATAGAAGTTTAAGAGGGTGAACACTGCAGTTAGATGGAGTTGATTTTGGATTTCAACCCTTCCACTTCCAGGTTATAGAAACTTGGATAAGTTTTAACTTTAAGTCCCAGTTTCCTCATCTTTACAATAAAGATATTCTTGCCTTATTGGGTTTTATAAAGATTGGTTATAATAATGGATATGGAGTAATTAGCTGAGGACTTTGCACATAGTAAGCATTTAACAAATGCTGATGATAAAGAAGATGATTACTGTGATGAAGTTGATCACCCCCCTCCATTCACACACACACAAAATTCCTGCTTGAGTGTAGTATTGGCCCAAGAATAGAAAATAGAATAACAGATCAAAATAAAGAACTAGAAACAGTCCTGATGCAATATCACCAAACTTGGTATATCTAACAAGTACAATTGGTATTGCCAGGGACTGTTCAGTAAATGATGCTAGACCAGTCATTGGTGAAAATAAACAAATAAATACTGTGAATGATTTGCGTGATGGGGCTCCAGTAGGGAGACATAGGTGTGCTTAAGTGTAGAGAGAAAAAAATGTAGAGGCAAAGCCTTGAGGATTCCCAAGCAGACTCATTTTTCTGAGCCTCTTATGTTCAGTGAATTCCATGAATTTCCTATAATCTCACTTCCAACCCTTAGACTCCTTTCTCTAAATAAGACGGCTTTCTTCACATATACTAAAGGGCAGAATTTGGAGCAGGGCAAGGAAATTATTGTTGACTAAATCATGCAGTTCTGTATCTCATCTAAATGAAGTAGTTATACCTTTAATTCTTAAATCTATTAATCTGAGAAATATCACCTCTCCAGAAATTAAAATAAAATGTCAGCAACTAAGTACCAAGAAAACTCAGTTTCCATCTTTGATTTGAGAAGTGCAGGTCAAGAACACAAGCAATGTAATTAATTTTACTTTCTGTTTTCAGTGACTATATCATTCATTTCAGTTTCAAGTCAACAAAGATTTGCCTTTTGTTGTTCAGGATCATAGTAGTACTTGGCATTTTGACCTGGTAACATTAAAATTGTTCAACTATTGTGAATAACAGACCCGAACCACAAAATCTGATATGTTCTGAGGAATAATCTCAACATCCATGTAGGTTATAAATGTACCAAATGTGAGAGCAGAGAGACGAAAGAGAAAAATGCTGGAGTTTTACTTACTTCAGCACTAATTTATAAGGGCTAGCAGACATTTTATGAGTATTTTCTTGGAAACTGAATCCTCCAGTACCTACACATGGTTCCCATAAGCCTCATGTTCCACCCAAGGCTCTTCCAAGGGAAACCTCTTGGCCACTCTTGACACTCTCACATTCTCTTCAACTTCCAATAGGAAGAAACTTAATTCAGTGATGGGTTTGCAAACAGGAACTTAGCTCAGAATATACTAGACCTCACGATACCCAGCTCTGCCCTTCTTGTTCCTCTCTTTCAGAGCCAGCCTGTACCAAGGACACACTGATGCTCAGGGGAATCTCCTTGTGTTAGCGAGGACTGAGATATTGTAGGACTGTGTGACTGTATGACTATGTCTGTCTAATTCACGGAGGGACTGTGATCAGCCAGAAGCTGCTCTCTACCACCAGCTTTATCAGTAGTAAAGGCTAACATTTTGATCTCTGTTTGCTTGTCACCTATTTTTTAAAATTTTCCACTTGGTTCTAACCTTAATTTATTTGCCCCCCCCCCAAATTTTGACACAGTGCCATGGGGGAAGAACATGAGAGCAGGCAAGAAGGAAAGAAGGAGCAGTGCAGCTCTGGGGAGGCTGTGGGTAGGGATGAAGTCAGAAAAAATTAAAGAGGAAAATCCATGTTATTTTACAATGGCTTATTGAAGGAAATAATAGTAAGAGAAAAGTCAATAAAGCACATGATGCAGAATAAAAAAGCAATGAAGTCTGGGGTAAAGGCAGGCACCATTGTATTCAGCAGAAGGAATCATGGGACTAATAACAATTATGTACTTTTTATTATACAAACAAATAAAATGTTTCCGATTGAAGCCACCGATCCCAATAATTTGGAGTGCTTGAGAATCATAATAAGCATTCAGAGTCTTTTTGAAAGTCAGTTCAATGCTTACGGTATATTATCAATATAAGTAAAGTGATATCTGCTGGGAGAAGAAGTCACTCTAGAATTATAATGCCAATTCTGTCTTTGAAAACATGTAGGCAGTGTTCTCTCAGGAGCATTTCTGAAAGAAGGATTTTTTATTTTATTGTTGGAAAGTTCAAATCAGGACACTGGACAGAGCTCCCCCTCCCCACCCCACCCCCCCACCCCCACCCTTGCCCCTAGGGCTAAAAAGGAGGAACTTAAGAACTTCATCAACAGTATCCTATGGTAGGAAAATAGAAAGACATTCTTTGTGCACAGTACAAATCTTAGATCATTCCTCCTGCACCAAACCTGTAGTCCCTAGAGAGGGCTTTGGGAAGGCCACCGAGAAGGAGCTACAGTTATGTTGCTTTTTGCCAACCACTCTTGGCTAAGGTTACCTTTTTTTTGATGTCCTGGGAAAAGTGTACATTTTTGGGGACAGAACAGTGTCCCTATAGTATTTTTTGCCCTTCAGTCTGTCCATCCATATCTCTTAATTGGCCTGAATTCCTTGATTATATTGAACACAGTAAGCCTCTCTTCCTGGTTGGTTGTGTAACAACAGTTTATGCCTTGGGTATCTTCTTCAGACAAGACAGACTTCCAACGCAAGCAGGAAATTGTCCTGTTTTGATTTGCCAGGTTGAAGGTTGTATCTCATTCGATCTGACCCCACAATGTGCTAGAAGAGTTCTAAACCCTTTGTTACTTGTCACGGAGCAGGAATCAAGGTCTTAGGGTGTGTGGATGGGAGGGTGGGTGGGAATTGGTCTATAGAATGGGTGTCATTTTGTGGAGATTACAGTGAAAGATCATGGCTTTGAAGGCGATGGAGCCTGGCAGCATCGAGGTGCCTGGAGAGGAAGGGACACTTTTTGGAATTTTCTCTGCCTCTTCTATCCTCTACTTGAAATGGTCCTTTCATTACTTTCTTCCTGGTGGATTCTTACTGATTCTCTAAGGCCCAGATTAAATATTATCTCTTCTGGAGAGTCTTCTTCTTGCCTCTTTCTCCTCTGCTTTCTGCCCCCACCCCCTTTGTTCTCTTTCTCCAATGCAGTAGAGGTAGCACCTCCATCTTCTGGGCTGTAGTCATGTTCACACATCCTTCTGCTGAAATATGGCTCACACTGAAATAAAGGATTTCGGGCACCTGACATCCCTTCAGAGTGAGAGCCTTGAGAGCAGAACTCATCTATTCCTTCTCTTTGTATTCTTAGAGATTATTAGGATCCAAATAAATATTCAATACAGATAGGAACAAGTGAACTGATGAATGTATGAATGAATATATGAACAAATGAACAATATGTTGCTTTCAGTTATCCATGTAATTGCTGCTATCTAATTAGATGGTGTAGCAAGTAATTCCTCAGAATGATTTCCAGGAAACTACCTCTGGCAACTTTCCTACATGCCCAAAGCAGAACCTTAGGAATCATTTTATTCCTCTTTGCCACCTTATATCCTCCTGTTGATCCCATTCCCGCTTCCCCTATACCAGTGTCTTCCACACGATTACTGTGTCCTCCTGGTATTCTACATGATAGCATCACTCTGCTTGTCCACAGATCATTCCAGCACCTTCCCACCACCACCATTCAAATGGCTATTGCTTACCAAGAGTAAAATGGATGTATTTGCAGAGATAACTTTAGCATGCACTTGCTAACTCTTAGAAGCACATGATATATGACAATAAGTTAAAATAATCTGAGATGTTAGAGATGTTAATGTAATAAACTGGAAAGAGATGTGCATGCAGGCCCCTTATCATTCATGATAACAGCAGATACTCAAAAGCAGACTCCCCTGTGTAACTGAGGAGAACATTTTACAAGATTAAAACATTCCAAGCATTGTCGGCTCTGACAGTGGCATTAAACAATTTCCCACAAGGAGTAGAAATAAAACGAGATCTAATAACAAGGACCCATACATGGCTGCACGATGAGAAGATGAAAGATGAAACCATTGCAGAAAAGATGGCCCGACCGTGCAGTGGAGCCAGGCGATTCACAAAATCGTGAATGGGTGTAAATTTCCGCCTGGCGCTTGAATAACACAAATATCTCATTTTAACTGGGTTTAGCTTATGTCTCCCTCTGGCCTTTCTGTTTCTATTTCTTACTGGATGCATATAACCTATTATCAACTCTTGATAATATGTGACAGTTTCAACTTGAGCTCCTGAAGCTGAGTCCTGGGAGCTGGTGAGTAAGACATTTCTCTTCACATTCTCCTGTGAAAGTATTCTTGGTATTTCTCTCATTTCCTATATCTTAGAGCTCAGTAAGGTGCTGAATTTCAGTAGAGATACAAATATACTTGCAAATTTGGCAGCAATTAATCCTGATACTTTCTGCAAGGGAAAATGGAGCTTGTTTTTGCAGGACAGACTTTTCCAGAAGAGTTCAACTTCTAGAACCTGTTGTGGGTAATCTAATTAGGTTTAGAAGATCGTATGAAGCTCATTTGGAAAGAACAAAAGGAGCACAGAGGCCTAAAGGCAGCTGCCTTTTATTTACTTATAACACACTTTATTTCAGAAAGATCTTAAGTCAGTACCAGCTCCAGAGACTATGTCAGTATTTTTGACATATAAATGGAAACAATATAAATCACTGATTTGATCCTGTTAAAAGGCAACATTCAACCAAGTAAATTTAAAGATCAAATTGGTTTTGTTCAACAATTCATGAATTGGGCAGCGTCCCGTCTAGAGAATAGAAGGGGGGCCTGAAGAGCTGAACAAAATAGGGGACTTAGATGGGGCAGAGACAAGGAAAGAGCCGATTACCTCACCCTTCTTTAGGGGACCAATGTGGTCTGTCAGGTGGATTACCTCACAAATTCTAGCCATGAAATTCCAGATTTAATGGGACTCCTTGGAGGGGTTGCAACTGCAGTTAGATTAGGTATTAAGCCTTGGTTTGCTGAAGTGGGGCTCAGTGCCATTGACACATTTTGGGCTTGTCTCTTTTTTTCAAGATACATTCTAAGTAAGTTTCCCTATTAAGTTCAGTGGTCTCACACTTTCTCCCATATTTTGCAATTCTAGTTTAGTCTCTTTTGGTGTTTGGTAATCCTCCTTGTCGATGTCTCTGGTCTTTTAAATATCAATTTATATTTTTCAAGAACTAGAAGACATGATACTCACCAAATGGTAGTTTGAATGGAAACCATGATATCCACACCTTCTAACAATTATACCCTGGGCTCATCACAGAGAAATCCCCAATGCCAAAGCATAGAAGAAGAAATGAGACCCTTCTTCAGTCTATCTTCTATAATAGATGGATTTTATGGACTTCACTGAGACAACACTTGAATACACCACTGGAAAGTGAAGAATTTGAACAGCGTAGAGTAGATGACAGAGGAGCATCATTTTTACTTTATTGGATTAATCCAACTGAGTGCAGTGTTAATAGCCCTCAACTGAGAAACAATGAAAATAGAGTATTGTAATCTAAGGCATTATTCTAAAGGGCATACATATGGAAAGCCTAGTGTGACTATGTATTGATGGTGCTTGGGGAGAGTGCCAAAATTTGACTCTTTCTTGAAGTTGCTGTATTAAAAATATTCATCAAAATGTTCCGTTTGCTCAAAGGAACTGGAACTGTGATTTCTGAAGGAAACATCTTACCTGGCACATTATATATGCAATTAGGAGAAAGACAAATATACAACTATACTGCTTCCTCAGTAACAGAACATCTCCATTTTACCCTTATAGCTGGAGGGTACAGCCGGAATCCAGAGGAAAATTTGCTATTGTTGAACTTTAGTAGTAGTATTACCTGATTCTGAGCCACCTGGGGTAGGTGCCAGGAAAAATAGTGCCCACCTGGGGGTATGCTTGATATGACCCTGCTCTTTATGGGTGAGCTGAATCAATACCTTTCCCTTTCTCCCCAGAGGTACCAATCCACTAACATGGGGGAAAGAGACAAAACTCTGGATGTACATAAATCATTTGGAAAAGCCAGAGTGTTCTAAAACTGAAGGAAATATTAGTTTTAGTTTTACAAGAAGACGTTAGTCTTTTGTTAACTAATTTATGTAATTAGGGAAGGGATCAGAGAGGGATACAGCAGACTTGTAATTTAAATAGCTTCAAATCCTTGAGCCATGGAGGGTGATACCATGAACCAAGCCAAAGAGTGGGAGCTGCCTTATAATACACTCACCCCTAAATCTGGAGATAATGTGGGAGTCACAGGTCCAGAGATGTTCTACCCTACCACAGCTGATAAACCCAGATGTCCTTCCAAGACAGATCACTTCCCAGAGGTCCAACAAAGACCAGGTGGCACCTACTTGCCAAGGTTGGTAAGGGCTAGGTGTTCATAGCCCATCTCCTCCTCCATAAACAATGCAGGATGTTTTATGCTAGTGGCAGAGTAATGATGCTAAGAGACTGAATGATTAAATGCCAGTCTGCCAGCCAGAGTACATTTGTTTTCTGCTTGAAAAAGCCACTTTCATTTTGTATGACAGCTTTCTTAACTGCAACATAGCTCAGAAAATGACAGAGAGCGAATGAGAATAAGTGATTGTAAACTGGCAAACAACTCTTTGCTACTATTTGAACTACCATTAAACTGTTCATTCAATTTCTAGTCAGAAGCCATCACTCAGCTGTGGAACCAGAATGTAAGCATTATTTATTTGGTGGTATTACAATGCCATCTAATCTTGGGGAAAATCTTTTAGACAAAAATCAGAATATCCAAAAATTGCCTCGACATTCAGTGTCAAAATATAATGCTTAAGCGTGGCGTCTTTCCTGTATTCTTTTTCTCATTGTTATTACTGAAATACTTGAATTCCTTTCTTATTCCAATGTTATGCCCTCAATAATATGCTTTTTCTTACTAGCTGTCTGTCCTGGCTTGATATTGTTAGCACTGGGCAGAGCTACAGTTGTATAAGCTACCCATGAGTTAGACTTAGCTTCCATGTGGTACCATTAATTTTCTTTGGGAATGTGCTCTTTCAGAACTTGCACCTTCCCTAAGACAGAGTTGCTCTGCATTGAATTACTAGAAATTACAAAAATAGTAAGGTCAATTACTAGGTGCTCTACATATTTGATCTTATTTAAACTTAAGCTTTTTGTTATAGATGGTTTGTCTCTGTTACAGAGAAAGAAGTCAAGGTTTATCTAGGTTAAGTGATTTTTTAAAAAAATTTTTTAAAGATTTTATTTATTTATTTATCAGAGAGAGAGAGAGAGAGAAGGAGCAGGAGGTAGGGCAGAGGGAGAGGAAGAAGCAGACTTCCCACGGAGCAGGGATCCCCATGTGGAGCTTGATCCCAGGACCCTGGGATCATGACCTGAGCTAAGGCAGATGCTTAACTGACTGAGCCACCCAGGCGCCCCTAGGTTAAGTGATTTACCAAAGAGTTAGAATTTGACGTCACATCTGACAGACCCTAAGTCCACCCTACCACAGTGCTTCTCAAAGGAAGTTCCTAGTGGTATGACCTTATTGCACAGAAAGGGGAGAAATTTAAATATTCAAACAGAGTCAGTATTTGTCGTGAATTTGAAGTAAGGGGAAAATAATTTTTAGGAAAACATTCCAGAGTTAGTATCATATAAGAGTGAATTTTTCACTTGTGAATACTAGAAGATTATGTCCTTAGTCTGAGGATATGGACAACACTGAAAGCACCTTTTAGAATATCTTCCAAGATCTCTCACAGATCTGGAGTCACAGGTGTTTCTTTTTGTTTGCTTCTTCCTTATTTGTTTGCTTGTCTTTAATGTTAACTATTTTTCCTTAGCTTTTTATTCTCTTAAAATGTATTTGGTGTTTGATGACAAGCCAGATTAATCTGGAGTCAAGTGTAGTGTGAATGAATAGATCAAGTTATCCACTATCATTTTGTCTCTAAAATAAATTGATCAGATAGTACATGGGTGTGAGTTAGTGTACATCATAAAATAAAATGTTTGAATATTTATAACATTGTTATGATAGGTTTTCCAAGGGTATTAGAAGGAAAAAAAAAGCTTTCTGGAGGATATTTTGGTAGAATGTATTAAGAGCTCTAAAATTTTCTATGTTTTGGCACAACGGTTCCATTTCTAGAAAGTGGTACTAAAGAAATAAAGATGTATGCTAAGATTTTTTTTGAGGATATTCATCAATGCATTATTTAAAAGATAAAATGTAAGAATATATCTAACATGGGAAATTAGTCATATTACTATTCAACTGTAAGGTAGAATTCTGTGCCCTCATTTAAAACAATATTGAATAACATGTAATGCTTTAATAATTGAACATATTGATACATTTAAATATAATAGAACATACTTTATGATATGAATATTATTCATTATATAATATACATATATAGTATATACACCAAAAGGAAACAGTGACTTTAATTTTGTGTGTGTGTTTTCTCTTCAAATTTCCTATAGTACATTGTATTAATTTTGTAATGAGAATATTTAAAAATCTATGAAAACTGCTTTAGTCTATACTCATACTTTATAAATTGGTTTAATTAATGAAAACTCAACATAGCCCCTTTCAAAAATACAGTCTTCATAGACTAGGAGAATATATTTGCCAAAGATACATCTGATAAAGGACTGTTATCCAAAATGTACAAAGAATTCTTAAAACTCAAAAATAAGAAAAAAAACAATTAAAAAATAGACAAAAGACCTGAACAGACACCTCACCAGAAATATACACAGATGGCAAATAAGCATATGAAAATATGTTCAGTATCATGTGTCATTAGGGAATTACAAATTTAAAACAATATTGAGATACCACTAAACACCTATTAGAATAGCCAAAATCTAAAACACTGACAACACCAAGTGCTGATGAGGATGTGGAGCAGTAGGCACTCTCATTCATTGCTGGTAGGAACATAAAATGGTACAATCACTTTGGAAGACAGTTTGGCAGATTTTTATAAAACTCAACATACTCATACCATGCAATCGAGAAGTTACTCGTTGGTATTTACTCAAGTGAATTGAAAATTATTTCCACACAAAAACCTGCACACAGATGTTTATGGCAGCTTTATTCATAATTGCCAAAACTTGGAAACAACCAAGATATCCCTCAGTAACTGAGTGGCTAAACAAAATGTACTACATCCAAGCAATTCAGCACTAAAAAGAAATGAGCTGTCAAGCCATGAAAGACATGGAGGAAATGCATATTACTAAATGAAAGAAGCCTATCTGAAAAGCCTTCATAGTGTGTGATTTCACATAGTGTGTGACATTCTGGAAAAAGATACAGTGGATACAGTAAAAAGATTAGTAGTTGCCAGGGGTTAGAGGGGAAGGGCAGATGAATAAGCAGAGCACATGGGGATTTTTAAGACTGTAATTACTCTGTATGATACTACCATGTTGGATGCACATCACTGTACATTTTATCAAAACCCACAGTATGTACAACACCAAGAATGAATCCTAATGTCAGCTATGACTTTGGATTAGAATGATTTGTCATTGTAGGTTTGACTGTAACAAATGTACCACTGTGGTGTTGATAATGGGGGAGGTTATGCATGTGTGGGGACAAGGGTGCATGAGAACTCCCTGTGCTGTCTGCTAAGCTTCACTGTGAACCTAAGAATGCTCTAAAAACTAACTTTATTCGTATAAAAAATACAGCCTTAAACTTTCTATCTGTAGGAACTAACAGTCAAAAAGGAAAGGAAATACTGTTGATCCTCTGGAGAGAGTTAGCTGAAGGAATCTCTGAAAAATCTCCACACAGGCTTGGGGGGAAATCTGAGTTTACCACTGAGTTTACCACAGTTTACCGCAAACATGTCCTATAAGGGCCACACAGTAAATATTCCTGGCTTTGCCTGCCATACGGTTTCTGACACAACTGCTCAACTTACAGTGTGGAAGCAGCCCTAGGCAATAGGTAAATGTTTGTGGCTGTGTTCTCATAAACCTGATTTTCCAAAATAGTTTGCTAACCTTTGATTTAAAGCAAAAGATGGGGGTATAGCATGGCACGCATAAGGTGAGTGTGTACGAAGGCTCTGAAGGAGGAGTGAAGAGCTCTGCTAAATGTGGGGTTGATGGAGACCTAGAAGAAAAGATGGGGAAAGCAGTGCTGTCTGGCCTGGAAATGGAACAGTGCTTCTCTGGAGCTCCTCAGGTCTCCATACAGTTCTTTTAGGTTCTGAGAAATTGCAAAGAAGTATGAGTTTTCCCTAATAGTCCCTGCAGAAGTACTCTTTGTTTTCTGGGAACTAGCCAGTCCTGCAAGGAAAAAAGATGGTTGAAAATTCATAAAAGGTAGCAGAACTATTCTTTCACTCACAGTTTTCTCAGAAGGCAACTTGGAATGAGAACAATACAGAAGATACCTACTGAATCACTACCTTCCTAGAAATCAGGGACCACAGTTTCTTTCACAGGAAGAAGGTTTATAAGTAGACTGTGCTATCTGTCTTGAGAAATCATTACCTGAATCATAGCATTTCCTTTTACTGGAGAGCTCCAGGAGATGGGCCAGAGTCATGCTAAAGTAACAGAAGAACATACTTAAAATCAAAACTAAAGATGCATTCTGTGCCAACTTGCATTCCCACCAACAGTGTAAGAGGGTTCCCCTTTCTCTGCAACCTCTCCAACATTTGTTGTTTCTTTCCCTGTCCATTTTTGCCATTCTAACTGGTGTAAGGTGGTATCTCAATGTGGTTTTGATTCGAATTTCCCGGATGGCTAATGATGATGAACATTTTTTTCATGTGTCTGTTAGCCATTTGTATGTCTTCTTCAGAGAAGTGTCTTTTCATGTCTTATGTCCATTTTTTGACTTATTTGTTTTTTGGGTGTTGAGTTTGAGAAGTTCTTTATAGATCTTGGATACCAGCCCTTTATCTGTAGTGTCATTTGCAAATATCTTCTCCCATTCTGTGGGTTGCCTCTTTGTTTTGTTGACTGTTTCCTTTGCTGTGCAGAAGCTTTTTATCTTGATGAAGTCCCAAAAGTTCATTTTTACTTTTGTTTCACTAGCTTTTGGAGATGTATCTTGAAAGAAGTTGCTGTGGCCGATGTGAAAGAGGTTACTGCGTATGTTCTCCTCTAGGATTTTGATGGATTCCTGTCTCACATTGAGGTCTTTCATCCATTTTGAGTTTATCTTTGTGTATTGTGTTAAAGAATGGTCAAGTTTCATTCTTCTACATGTGGCTGCCCAATTTTCCCAGCACCATTTATTGAAGAGACTGTCCTTTTTCCATTGCATATTTTTTCCTGCTTTGTCGAAGATTACTTGGCCTTAGAGTTGAGGGTCCATATCTGGATTCTCTTTTCTGTTCCATTGGTCTATATGTCTGTTTTTGTGCCAGTACCATGCTGTCTTGGTGATCACAGCTTTGAAATATAGCTTGAAATCAGGCAACGTGATGCCCCCAGCTTTGTTTTTCTTTTTTAACCTTTCCTTGACGATTCAGGGTCTTTTCTGATTCCATACAAATTTTAGGATTGTTTGTTCCAGCACTTTGAAAAATGTCATTGGAATTTTGATCGGGATGGCATTTAAGGTATAGATTGCTCTGGGTAGCATAGACATTTTTTTTAAGATTTTATTTATTCCTTTGACAGAGAGAGAGAGAACAAGTAGGCAGAGAGGCAGGCAGAGGGAGAGGGAGAAGCAGGCTCCCCGCTGAGCAGGGAGCCCGATGTGGGGCTCGATCCCAGGACCCTGGGATCATGACCTGAGCCAAAGGCAGCGGCTTAACCAACTGAGCTACCCAGGTGCCCCTGGGTAGCATAGACATTTTAACAATGTTTATTCTTCCGATCCATGAGCATGGAATGTTGTTCCATCTTCTTGTGTCTTCTTCAATCTCTTTCATGAGTGTTCTGTAGTTCCTAGAGTATAGATCCTTTACCTCTTTCGTTAGGTTTATTCTGAGGTATCTTATGGTTTTTGGTGTTATTGTAAATGGAATCGTTTCTCTAATTTCTCTTTCTGCAGTGACGTTGTTAGTGTATAAGAAAAACAGTGTCAAGTTTCCTCAAAAAATTAAAAATAGAGTTACCCTATGACCCAGCAATTGCACTCCTGAGTATTTACCCCAAACACACAGATTTGGTGAAAAGAAGGGCCATATGCACCCCAATGTTCATAGCAGCAATGTCTGCAATAGCCAAACTGTGGAAAGAGCCGAGATGCCCTTCAACAGATGAATGGATAAAGAAGATGTGGTCCATATATACAATGGAATATTACTCAGCCATCAGAAAGGATGAATACCCAGCTTTTACATCACCATGGATGGGACTGGAGGAGATTATGCTAAGTGAAATAAGTCAAGCAGAGAAAGTCAATTATCATATGGTTTCACTTATTTATGGAACATAAGGAATAGCATGGAGGACATTAGGAGAAGGAAGGGAAACATGAAGGGGGGGAATTGGAGGGGGAGACAAACCATGAGAGACGATGGACTCTGAGAAACAAACTGAGGATTCTAGAGGGGAGGGGGGTGGGGGGATGGGTTAGCCTGGTGATGGGTATTAAGGAGGGCACATTCTGCATGGAGCACTGGGTGTTATACAAAAACAATAGATCATGGATCACTACATCAAAAACTAATGATGTATAGTGACTAACATAACATAATAAAATTTAAAAATTAAAAAAAAATTTAAAAGTAAAAAAAAAGATGCATTATGTGCAGAATTATGTAAACTTTTGTTCTTCCTGGATTGAAATTGACCTAGTGGTCAGTGGTCCCTTTCCAATTCATATTTCCCAACTCCTTACAGTCGCAGATAAGCAAGTTATCCTTTGCATTCCTTCAAAAGTGGACATGAAAGTGAAGTGCACTCTCAGTTATGTTTTTGAAGTTTATTTTTCCAGTTATCTTACAAAACCAAGATATAAACTGAAAAAGATAAACATTGGAACAAAAATGTAAAAGAAAAACTCATGCATGCTGCATTATACACAAATTAATATCCAAAGTCAGAATCCAACCATTAACTATAATTCTAAATATCCAAATGTGTTTACAGAAGCAAAACTAGAATGACAATCAGAGATAAAGATTTATCTGGATATCTTAGAGTACTTCTATGTTGTTATTTGTGATGGCTCTCTCATATTAATAAGAAATCAAAAGAAAGTAGAATTCAGCTACTACAGCTGGGTCTGGTCATGGGTCCCCGATCAAGGACATCTTCATGTCAGGGAATGTATGGATGAGCTCCATTCTGCTCATGTCCTGGCACAGATTTTATTTTGGGATCAGTAGACTATAGTCATGCAGTTCTGTTTTCAGAGTTCCACCTGCCTAGCTAGCTAACCCTGATTTGTAGAATCAAAAGAGGAATATCTCTATGGGAATGAACTTGCCTTACTGGATTTCAAGAGCATGGCAAATATTGGCAATTTAGTTAGTACTTTGAAAAGTACACATAGCTTCAACATTCTATCTCACAATTAACATAGACCTACAATCTCTATGGGATTTTACTCAGCTTTTTCATTTCCTTAACTTACTGAGCATCTACTGCATATCAGGCATCGTACTGGGTATATACTGATGCAAAAAACAGTTTCCACTTTAAGTGAGACCCTTAGCTCTCCCTATGAGAACAGTGGTTCTACCCAGTAGGTTGATAATGTTGCTGTGCACAGCAAAAAGCAATAGAGAAATGATCCCTTACTGTACCCATTACTTGTGACAATCTGAACTATGACATAATGTAGTCCCATTTCTATGAGTAGGTGAGATGTAACTGGTCGAAGAAGAAATGTAATTACATGAAAATGCTTCAATCCTGCACTCTGCTTGATAATTTCTTTTTTAATGAGACTAGAATAGAACCAAAAAGGAGCTCATGATTTAAAAATAAAACAAAGGATATAGCTTCATTAATGTTTACATATGTGTGTATGTATATAGTTATGTGTATATATAATACATATGTGTAGACATAATATGTATACACATATAAATATATATGGAGAGATTCAGATAACAGAAAAGATAAATTAATGTATATATTAATATAAATGTATATATTCATATATAGAGATTAATGAAATGAAAATATTGATTATTTCGAGATTTTGGGACTTCAGATGATATTTTCTCTCCTATAGTTTTTCTGTATTGTTAGAATATTTTACAGTAAGCATGTGTTATTTATAAAATCATATAAAAGCACAGCTGTTTTCATTGTTGTGGGGAGGAAGACCTATGCAACACTAAATACCTGCATTCCAGAGTCTCACCAAAGAATATAAAATCAAATTAACTGCCGCTAGACTTTTTCAAGCACTCAGTCAAGAGAAACAGTGTTTAGGCATAATCATTTGAAAAAACATGCAATTCAGGGTGGCGGAGCAAGATGGCGGAGGAGTAGGAGACCTGGATTTTGTCTGGTCTCAGGAATTCAGCTGAATAGGGATCAAACCATTCTGAACACCTATGAACTCAACAGGAGATCGAAGAAGAGAGTAGCAACAACTCTCTGAACAGAAAAGCGACCACTTTCTGGAAGGTAGGACATGTGGAGAAGTGAATCCGAGGTGATATTCGGGAGAATAGATGGTGGGGAAGGGGGCCTCCGTCAGCCGCTTCTGGCAAGTGATAGAGCAGCGGAGCACAAAATCGGAACTTTTAGAAGTCGGCTCCGCTGAGGGACGTCGCTCCAGTGGCTAAGCAGGGGGTGGAACCCTCATGGGACAGGGTGGTCTCAGGACCCTCGGGGTCACAGAAAGACCAGGGGTGCCTGAGTGCAGCAGAGCTCTTGGGTATCGGAGCGGGGAAGCTGGCTGCAGAGACGGAGCTGAGGCGTGGGCTCTCAGCTCGGGGTTGCCATAAACTGTGATGTGCGGCACAGTCGGGCCACTGCTCCTCCAGCAGGGACCCAACAAGTGGCAGAGCCGGGGAGACTCCCCTTCCTCCCCCAGGAGGAGCGGCGCGGAAGCACACCGCAGGGATCTGCTGGGTTTGGAGACTCCACACGGGGTCGGGTGCTGGAGATAGAAACGCTTGGTCACAGGCCGGGTGAGCACAGAGTGCGGCCGGAGACCAGAGAGAAGGGAGTGATTGCTTTTCTCTGGGGGTGCACTGAGGAGCGGGGCCCTGAGTTCTCGGCTCCTCCGGGGCAGAGATTGGGAGGCTGCCATTTTCACTCTCGTCCTCCAAAACTGCACCGAAAGCTTGCAGGGAACAAAAGCTCCCAAGAGCAAACCGGAGCAGATTACTTAGCCCAGACCGGGCAAGGGTGGGGCAATTCCGCCTCCTGCAAAGACATTTGGGAACCACGGCAACAGGCCCTTCCCCCAGAAGATCAGCACGAACAGCCAGCCAAGACCAAGATTACCAATCAATGAGAACGGCAGAACTCCAGCACTAGGGAAATACTGCACATAGAATTCATGGCTTTTTTACCATGATTCTTTAGTCTTTCAAAGTTAATTTTTTTTAACTGTCTTTTTTTTTTTTTTAATTTTTCGTTTTCCCTTTTTCAGCCAACATCTTATCCATCCCTTTAAAAAAAAATTTTATTTTTCATCTGTAGAGTCATATTCTATCCCTTCATAGTAGTTACCCTTATTTTTGGGGCATATATATAAGTTGTTCTCTCTTTAAAATTTTGAGATACAGTTTCTTCTAACAGATCAAAATATACCCTAAATCTCTAGTATATGGCTTTGTTCTAGTCTCCTGCCTGATCACATTCTCTCCCCTTTTTTTTTCTTTCTTTCTTTTTTAATCCTCTTATTTCTTTCTTCAAACAACTTCTTATCAATTCCTTTTATAAAATTTTTTATAACTTTCATCTTTACAGTCATCTTCCATCCCTTCATTGTATCAACCCTTATTTTGTACATATATAAGTCTTTCTTTCTTTAAAATTTTGGGAGGCACTTTCTTCTAACAGACAAAAATACACCCAAAATCTAGTGTGTGGCACTGATCTATGCAACACCCTGATCATATTTGATCATATTCTGTTTTTTGTTTTGTTTTGTTCTGTTTTTGTTTGTTTTTATCTTTTTCTTTTTCTTTTTTTTTTCTTTCTTTCCCTTTTCCGCTGGTTTCAGGTCTTTTCTGATTTGTTTAGAGTATATTTTCTGGGGATGTTGTTACCCTGTTAGCATTTTGTTCTTTCATTCATCTATTCTCCTCTGGACAAAATGACAAGATGAAAAAAATCACCTCAACAAAATGAACAAGAGGTAGTACCGTCTGCCAGGAACTTACTCAATACGGACATTAGTACGATGTCAGACCTAGAGTTCAGAATCATGATTTTAAAGATACTAGCTGGGCTTGAAAAAAGCGTGGAAGTTATTAGAGAAACCCTTCCTGGAGAAATAAAAGAACTAAAATCTAACCAAGTGAAATCAAAAAGCGTATTGTGCGATCAAAAATGGGGGCATTAACTGCTAGGATAAATGAGGCAGAAGAGAGAATCAGCGATATAGAAGACCAAATGATGGAAAATGAAGCTGAGAAAATGAGAGATAAACAACTACTGGATCACGAGGGCAGAATTCAAGAGATAAGCTATATGATAAGACGAAACAACATTAGAATAATTGGGATCACAGAAGAAGAAGAAAGAGAGAGGGGGGCAGAAGGTATATTGGAGCAAATTATAACAAAGAACTTCCCTAATGTGGGGAAGGAAATAGGCATCAAAATCCAGGAGGCACAGAGAACCCCTCTCAAAATCAATAAAAATAGGTCAACATCTAATAATAGTAAAACTTACGAGTCTCAGAGACAAAGAGAAAATCCCGAAAGCAGCTCGGGAGAAGAGATATGTAACCTACACATTAAAAGGATTATTCACCATGACCAAGTGGGATTTATCCCTGGGCTGCAACTTTGGTTCAACATCCGTAAATCAATCAATGTGATATAACACATTAACAAAAGAAAGAACAAGAATCATATGATCCTCTCAGTAGATGCAGAAAAAGCATTTGACAAAGTACAGCATCCTTTCTTGATCAAAACTCTTCGGAGTATAGGGATAGAGGGTACATACCACAATATCATAAAAGCCATCTCTGAAAATCCTACAGCAAACATCATTCTCAATGGGGAAAAACTGAGAGCTTTACCCCTAAGGTCAGGAATGTGGCAGGGATGTCCACTCTCACCACTGCTATTCAACATAGTATCAGAAGTCCTAGCCCCAGCAATCAGACAATAAAAAGAAATCAAAGGCATCCAAATCGGCAAAGAGGAAGTCAAACTCTCACTCTTTGCAGATGATATGATACTTTATGTGGAAAACCCAAAAGACTCCACCCCAAAAGGGCTAGAACTTGTATAGGAATTCAGTAAAGTGGCAGGATATAAAATCAATGCACAGAAATCAGTGGCATTCCTATATGCCAACAACAAGACAGAAGAGAGACAAATTAAGGAGTCGATCCCATTTACAATTGCACCCAAAACCATAAGATACCTAGGAATAAATCTAACCAAATAAGCAAAGGATCTGTACTCTGAAAACTAAAAAATACTCAGGAAAGAAATTGAGGAAGACACAAAGAAATGGAAGAACGTTCCATGCTCATGGATTGGAAGAACAAACATTGTGAAGGTGTCAATGCTACCTAGAGCAATCTACACATTCAATGCAATCCCCATCAAAATACCATCCACTTTTTTCAAAGAAATGGAACAAATAATCCTAAAATTTGTATGGAACCGGAAGAGACCACAAATAGCCAGAGGAATGTTGAAAAAGAAAAGCAAAGCTGGCAGCATCACAATTCCAGACTTCCAGCTCTATTACAAAGCTGTCATCATCAAGACAGTATGGTAATGGCAAAAAAAAAAAAAAAAAAAAAAAAAACAGACACTTCGATCAGTGGAACAGAACAGAGAGCCCAGAAATGGACCCTCAACTCTATGGTCAACTCATGTTTGACAAAGCAGGAAAGAATGTCCAACGGAAAAAAGACAGTCTCTTCAACAAATGGTGTTGGGGAAATTGGACAGCCACATGCAGAAGAATGAAACTGGACCATTTTCTTACACCACACACAAAAATAGACTCCAAATGGTTAAAAGACCTCAATGTGAGACAGGAGTCCATCAAAATCCTAAAGGAGAACACAGGCAGCAACCTCTTCCACCTCAGCTGCAGCAACTTCTTCCTAGAAGCATCGCCAAAGGCAAGGGAAGCAAGCGCAAAAATGAACTATTGGGATTTCATCAAGACAAAAAGCTTTTGCATAGCAAAAGAAACAGTCCACACAACCAAAAGACAACCGACAGAATGGGAGAAGATATGTGCAAATGACATATCAGATAAAGGGCTAGTATCCAAAATCTATAAGGAACTCATCAAACTCAACACCCAAAGAACAAATAATCCAATCAAGAAATGGGCAGAAGACATGAACAGACATTTTTCCAAAGAAGACATCCAAATGGCCAACAGGCACATGAAAAAGTGCTCAACATCACTCGGCATCAGGGAAATCCAAGTCACACCCCAATGAGATACCACCTCACACCAGTCAGAATGGCTAAAATTAACAAGTCAGGAAACGACAGATGTTGGCAGGGATGTGGTGAAAGGGAAACCCTCCTACACTGTTGGTGGGAATGGAAGCTGGTGCAACCACTCTGGAAAATAGTATGGAGGTTCCTCAAAAAGTTGAAAATAGAGCTACCATACGATCCAGCAATTGCACTACTGGGTATTTACCCCAAAGATACAAATGGAGGGATCCGAAAGTGTGCGTGCACCCCGATGTTTATAGCAGCAATGTCCACAATAGCCAAACTGTGGAAAGAGCCAAGATGTCCATCAAGAGATGAATGGATAAAGAAGATCTGGTGTATATATACAATGGAATATTATGCAGCCATCAAAAGGAAAGAGATCTTGCCATTCGCAATGACGTGGATGGAACTGGAGGGTGTTATGCTGAGTGAAATAAGTCAATCAGATAAAGATATGTATCATATGACCTCACTGATACGAGGAATTGTTAATCTCAGGAAACAAACTGAAGGTTGCTGGAGTGGGGGTGGGGTGGGAGGGATGGGGTGGCTGGGTGATAGACATTGGGGAGGGTATGTGCTATGGTGAGTACTGTGAATTGTGCAAGACTGTTGAATCACAGACCTGTACCTCTGAAACAAATAATGCAATATATGTTAAGAAAAAAAAAAGAAGAAGATAGCAGGAGGGGAAGAATGAAGGGGGGGAATTTGGAAGGGGAGACAAACCATGAAAGACAATGGACTCTGAAAAACAAACTGAGGGTTCTAGAGGGGTGGGGGCTGGGGGGATGGGTTAGCCTGGTGATGGGTATTAAAGAGGGCACGTTCTGCGTGGGGCACTGGGTGTTATGCACAAACAATGAATCATGGAACACTACATCAAAAACTAATGATGTAATGTATGGTGATTAACATAAGTAAAAAATTTAAAGAAAAAAAAACAACAACATACAATTCATTCACTTCTGAGGTCTTGTTTGCAGCCCTGGATTCAGTCAGACCATCCTGGAGCTGTGTGCTTGGATTATCTTGTCTTGTTTTCATCTCCCCAGCTGCACACCTCCACCATTGGCATTTTGACATTGTATTAAATAAAGCAAACAAAATCTCCTGAAAAACTCACTCACTGAAACTCTACTATATAAAGGCACATAAAAGAACCTTCTGTTACACGAAATTAGAAAAAAAGCTTTCTTCTCCTAGAATTTGGTATGTTTCATGAGCTATGAGAATTTTGACATAACATTTCCTATTTTACTTTGCCTAACAGGAAATCTTTTAGTATGGATTTTGTAAAGCCAAGTTTAATTACTACTCACTAAAGTTTTCCAACCTTTTTAAAGCTCATTATTGCCTCCCTAAGGAGCATTTTAAAGTACATTTTTTTTTCCTAATCACCCAGTTGTGCCCCCTCCCATGAAACTGTAGTACCACATATATACTGAGTATATGTTTATTTGTCTCATATATATATATTTATGTATCTGTACTTTATACAGAAAAAGAGTAAACTTTTTTTTTACCCTACCCCCAAGAATTTATAAATGTTCTATTAAGAATGCATTTTGTAGAGTAACCAATGGCCTTATATTAACATTCCTGTCTTATCTTGCCATTATATTTAATTTCCCTGGTTCTCTCTGTGTATCTAGAAGCAGAAACACACATATAGATACATAATCAAATGTATTTGTTGAATGCATTTTCATAATCTCAAATCCAGATAATTTAACATATCATTACATGTAAAACGAGAGACTATAGTCAGTGCTATTCCTTACCATGGGCAAACTTTGCACTGGAAACAAAGCTTTAGAGACTAAGCTTTGGTCATGCTTATCAAGGTAAAACTTCGGTGGAATATGTTGATATGACCTAGGGAAGGAAACATAAAGTGAGTCCATCCTGAGTGTGCTTGTGCATTGGAAAAAAAATATCTATCAATGATAAATGCAGGATGGAAGAAAACATTATAAGCCAGAATATTATTAGCAGACTTTTTAGTCACAAGTGATTTTTTTTAATGTATTAATTTCCTCTGTATAAGTTCCTGTTTTACCAAGATCTTCTTATCTTTTTTGAGGTTCCCTTCTTTTCCTCATTTCTAACATTTTCATTACTCTTTTCTGGACATTTTTATCTCATTTATCCTGAAGGGACACAACGTAAACTCAAAAGTCTTTCACAAATAAAAAGGAATGCCGTGTTATAAAATGTATTTCCTATTTTGATGCACCTGTACAAACACAGTACTAAGTAGTCTTCAGGATTGATGTGCACATTCATTTCAAGGCCCAAGTGAATACTGTCAACCTTGCTGAAATTATTTAAAACCTAAGGTTTTGATGGGGTTTGCTACTGGAGCTACATCTCCAAAGTATAGTAATGAATGAATTCAAGATACACGGACAGGTCCAGGGGCGCCTGGGTGGCTCGGTCAGTTAAGCAGCTGATTCTTGATTTTAGCTCAGGTCATGATCTCATGGTCCTGAATTTGAGCCCTGTGTCAGGCTCCTCACTCAGTGGGGAGTCTGCTTCAGGATTCTCTCTCCTCCTCTGCCCCTCCCCACATTTGCTCACTCTCTGTCTAAAATAGATAAATCTTAAACTAAGATACATGGACATATCCAGATGGCTTTCCAAAACAGGACAATACTGCTTATTCTAGCAAATGAACCCACCAAAATAAAACAATTGGGCAGTAATTGTTTTACAGCAGTCAGTTATCTTCAAATTTTTTAGATAAAAATTTGTCAGGATGGACCTAATTAATTTCAAATTGCAAGAAAGATATATGTACTAGTAGAGACCAATGCAACCAATGCAAAGTTGTGTTTGTTGTGTAGGAAGAAAGTCAAAAGCAAATTGCCCTTGAATTTGTGTGTCAGTGCCTTTCTTTCCTGACTATAAAAGAAAAAAATTGAGCTATTTTAATTTATTTCATAGCCACATAACTTCATGCAAACATGTGAAATGCCCCTGAGAATAAATGAGGGGAAATTGGAGGGTGAAGTTTTAGGAGGAGCTGTCACCCATATTTGCAAAGATTATAATGGTATTTCATATTGGTTAGGATTATTTAGGTGATGAGTTAGGTTAAAAGTAAAAAACAAACAAAACCACAACAAAACAACAACAAAAAACCCCCCACAAAAAACAAAACAAAACAAAAACATTTAATTCAGCAGTTATTTACTGAGCCTCTTCAAGGGGCCAAGCACTCCTTTACGTACTTGGGATACATCAGTTTTCCATACAGAGATTCCTGCCACCATAGAGTTTGTATCCTAGTAGTAGAAGAGGCAGACAATAAATAATGCACACAATAAAATAAGTTATAGAGTATGTGAGAAAGCTATAAGCTCAATGGACAAAAAGGAAATGTAGAATGGGGTCAGGAGCATCTTTAGTGCTGGCACAGTGAGGTGGGGCTGGTTTGCTATTTTCAAGAAGGTGGTCAGGAGTAGTTAGCAGTCATGGTGATAGTGGTCAGTAGACATCACTGATTGGGGGAAATTTGAGCAAAGACTTTAAAGGAGGTGAATAAAGAAACTATGAAGATATTGGGGAATGTTGGACTTTAGTTCAAAGAATAACCAGTACAAGGACTCCTAAGGCTCAGGCACTTCTGGGGTGTTCAAAGAACAGCCAGGAGACCTGTGTGGCAGCAGTGGGGGGAATCATGAAGACAGAAGTGGAGCGGTTACTTGGGACTAGCACATGCCAGGGAAAGGATCTTGGGCTTTTAATATGACTGAGAAGAAGGACTTTGGGGGGACTTTAAGAAAGGAGTACTTCAATTTGATCTGGCTTCTATGTGTTAAGAATAAATGGTGAGGAGGCAAAGTGGCTTAAATGTTAAGGGAATATAAGTTATTTCATTGTATTTCCTGGGATTGTCGTAACACAGTGCCACCCGCTAGGTGGCTTAGAACAACAGAAATGTGTCCTCAACAGTTCAGGAGGTCAGAGGCCTGAAATTAGAGTGTCACAGGGTAGGTTCCTACCAGAGGCACTAAGGGAGAATTGGTGCCACACCTCTCCCAGATTCTCGGGGCTGTGGTCAGTCCTCGGCATTTCTTGACTTGTAGATACATCAGTCCAATCTCTGTCTTCCTTCTCACACCACCTTCTTTTTTTTTTTTAAATAATTTTTATTGTTATGTTAATCACCATACATTACATCATTAGTTCTTGATGTAGTGTTCCATGATTCATTGTTTGTGCATAACACCCAGTGCTCCACGCAGAACGTGCCCTCTTTATACCCATCACCAGGCTAACCCATCCCCCCACCCCCCTCCCCCTAGAACCCTCAGTTTGTTTTTCAGAGTCCATCGTCTCTAATGGTTTGTCCTCATACCACCTTCTTCTCTGGATCTTCTCATGGCCTTTCAGTATATTTCAAACCTCCCTCTCCTTTTAAAGACAGCAGTTAATTGGATTGAGGACCCACCTTCAATCCAGACTAACCTCATCTCAAGACCCTTGACTTAATTACATCCTCAAAGACCCTATTTCCAAAAAGGTTATATTCACAAATACTGGGAGTTAGGACTTAGACAGCCCTTTTTAGGGGTATAACTTAACCCATTTGCATTGATATTTTGTCTAGAAGAAGGATGACTCCAGGGCTGGTTACTTTGGATGCTAGTTATGTTATCCAGAACTCCGATTCTTTACATTTTTCTTTCTCACTGCCACCCTTGGGGTGCTGGTTTTGTCCTCATTTTATCTTCATAGCTTCAAGATAGTGACAACTATTATGGGTGTCAGACCCAGCTACATCAACGTCTATGAGAAAGGAAGACAGCCCCTCCTTTGTGTCCCTCTGAACTCCATGGGGACAGGGATTTGTCTCTCTTATTCACTGCAGTCCCTCAGCACCTAGAGGAGTTGGATAGAACATTGTAGTGTCAGCAGACATCAGTTAAATTAATTATTTGGCAAGGATTCCATCACATGTTCATGCCTTTACTGAAGCAACATTTAGGGGAGCAGGTGTGGGGACTGTGAGCCATCAACATCCCTAAGGCTGAAGATGGTTTAGCACCAGAGGAACAGAAACCTTGCTACCAGACCAAAAAATTATTCCAGTTAAAAGGAGAAAAGGGCGCCTGGGTGCTCAGTTAGTCACATGTCAGACTTTTGATGTCGATTCAGGTCATGATCTCAGGGTCATGAGATCGAGCCCCATGTCAGGCCCCACGCTGAGTGTGGAGCCTGCTTGGGAGTCTCTCTCTCCCTCTTCCTACCACCCATCACCCCACTTGTGCACTTTCTCCCTCTCTTAAGAAAAAAAAGGACAGTGGGAATGGTTGTTGGATAAGCTATTTCAGCATGTTAAGAAAAGGTGTGGCAAGTAAGTTTTGGTATATGCTGGACTGAATCTTTTCAGATCTCTGACATATGAGTCAATGACACTTAAAAAGAAGGTTACGTCTTAAATACAGATGCCATTTCTTACAGGCTTTCTTTCTTTTTTTTTTTTTAAAGATTTTATTTGTTTATTTGACAGAGAGATAGCGAGAGCAGGAACACAAGCAGGGGAAGTGGGAGAGGGAGAAGCAGGCCTCCCACTGAGCAGAGAGCCCGATTCGGGGCTCGATCCCAGGACCCTGGGATCATGACCTGAGCCGAAGGCAGACGCTTAACGACTGAGCCACCCAGGCACCCCTCTTACAGGCTTTCTTCAGTGGTTCCCTGTTTAGATTTTAGACTGAACACAAATGCTTTTTATAGTCTTGCTTCTCGTGACATTCTTGCATAAATCCCTTTGTCATGCCCTTAGCTTACATCATATCTTTATATACAAGTCATTTTCACAATGGGGTAATGTATTAATTTAATAAACTAGTAATAAATTATTAAATGACTTGGAATAGACAGGCCAATGCTGTTGAAATCATGGGGTCAGCTTTCATGAGCAGACAAAAACTGAGACCATAGTGATTTTTTTTCTGAAATATTTTAGGAAAAAATAAATCCCCTCAAGTTTTTCCTAGGTTTTCTCTTATAAAAGATTACACAATATATTGTCATGAAATGAGAGCATCTGTTTTCTAAACAGTATCTTCAGAGTCCATCCTAATTTTTTTCAATATTCATGTTGAGATTAATTACAAAATAACTGCTATAGGGGTACCTGGGTGGCTCAGTTGGTTAAGCATCTGCCTTCAGCTCAGATCATGATCCTGGGGTCCTGGGATCGAGCCCCACATTGGGGTTCCTTTCCAGTGGGAAGTCTGCTTCTCCCTCTCCCTCTGTCCCTTCCACCCATTCATTCTCTCTCTCTTTCTCTCAAATAAATAAATAAATCTTAAAAAAAACTGCTATAGAAAAGCTCTCAATATGTACATATATGCCACTTTACCAATGTAATTACAAGATTTATTTTATATTATGTATTGTGTGCCAAGATGGATTTATTCAGGCACTTGAATACTTGTAACAACAACAGCAAAAAAACCACAAAAACTACCTTTAGTCTTCACTGGATCCGAGGACCGCAGAGGGAAATGAGGTGTAAAATAATGCCTCTTTGTGGTTAGCAGGTCACCCTTTCGGGACTATTGATTGTTTCACTAAGTGGGCAATTAAAAATGAAAACAAAAGAGCTAAATATCCAGATACAAACCAATGTTTGTTTGAAACTTTCCAAACAAAGATGTTAAGAGACCTCTTCTTCAGAATCTCCTTGAACATGAAATAGGATTCTGAAACTTGTTACGTTCAGCTCATCAGAATTTACTGACAAGTACTCACTGCTCCTAAACAGGAAAGTAACAAGGGCAGGAGGAAATAAGACAAATGTGTTGAGATCCAAATCACAGGGCTTGATGGCTTGTATCCCAGGCTTTTTAAGAGACTGGCTTGTTATTTTTTTTAAGTATCACAGTTAAAGAATTTATGTTGAAATTGTGCATTTCCTAAAGGTTGAACAAATTAAGAGTTTCTTACTTAGGGCGCCTGGGTGGCTCAGTCGTTAAGCGTCTGCCTTCGGCTCAGGTCATGATCCCAGGGTCCTGGGATCGAGTCCTACATCGGGCTCCCTGCTTGGCGGGAAGCCTGCTTCTCCCTCTCCCACTCCCCCTGCTTGTGTTCCTGCTCTCGCTGTCTGTCTCTGTCAAATAAATAAATAAAATCTTTAAAAAAGAAAAAAAAAGAGTTTCTTACTTAAAGAACGGGGGTAAAGCTGGGAACTAATAAATTAGGAACAGGAAATGGTAGCTGTTGGAGACAGATACTGAAGATACCTGGGGAAGCAGTTGTGAGGGCCAAACAAAATCCTCTAAATTTCTACAAAGCTTGCATGTACCTGGAATTAACCCACACTGTTTTGTAAAGAACAGATGCTTCACAAGAATCTGTGACAAGCTGGGGAAAACAGCAGATTTAAAGGAGTTTTCATCCTGTTCTGTATGACAAACCATCAGAAGCAGCCCTCTGTAGAATGGATGATGCCACTATTTGGTGAGTGTAAGGCTTGGTGTCAGGACACGTCCAGGGAGCAATTCTTCCTGATGGTGACCACACCTGTGGAAGGATCTGGTAGAAAAGTGCCATTAGTTATATTGCTTCTGTCCCACCTGAATGACCAAGTATTTCAGTATGTTGTTTTGTTTGTTTGGCTGTTTTTCTTTTTTGAAGCAGTTGTTAAATTGTTTGGATGACAATGAATCACCTGTTTAGAACAAGTATTTACCGAACACCTGCCATATGGAAGGCTCTGTGATGATAAATGTTAGAGGAGAAACGAAGAAACAGACCAATATTTGTCAAACATGTGCTAAGCTCTTTCTGTGAGCACAGTTCTGTGCTAGATCCTGGGCAGAAGGGGTGGGTTGAAACTGTCTAAAACGTGTGGGAACATATAGTTTCGAGGCTAAGATTGCTGGCAAATTTCTTGTCTTTAGTAAATGTTTTTGAGCATCTACCATGTGTCCCAAGGAGTTCATGATGTAGCAGTATGGTTTCTAATTATAGGACAAGGAGATGACTAGAGGACATCCAGGAAAATCTTAAAGGGTAAGGTAGCAATTCAGTGAGTCCTAAAAGAAGAGTAAGATTTCAACAGGTGGGGTTGAATAGTGAGAGTATTCCAGGCAGCAGCAAAGAACAGGAATATGGAACTGTTGATGCATGGGTTAAACTCAGACAACCAAACAATGGATTTTGGCCAAAGATGAAGAAATGTGAAGGAAAATGAAAATGAGATCACAGGAAACATGGAGCTCAGATCCCAAGTAGCCTGACATTAATTTTGGTGACAATTAAATATTAAGATTTTCGAAGAGGGGGTGGCAATGAACATAGGAGGGTATTTGAAAAACTGGTTTGATTGCTATGTGTCAAGTCGATTAAAAGGGAGTACATTTTAGAAACAAGGAGATGAGTTTTATTTCTTGTCGTTTTTTTTAAAAGATTTTATTTATTTATTTGACAGAGACACAGCGAGAGAGGGAACACAAGCAGGGGGAGCGGCAGAGGGAGAGGGAGAAGCAGGCTCCCAGCTGAGCAGGGAGCCCAGTGTGGGGCTTGATCCCAGGACCCTGAGATCATGACCTGAGCCGAAGGCAGACGCTTAATGACCTGAGCCACCCAGATGCCCCAAGGAGATGAGTTTTAGTAAGTCGTTGGTTCATGTTGGAGCTAAGGAAGGGCCTCTGGTGGCACCCGTGGAAAACAATGTAAAACAGTGTCACTGTAAAACCAAAAGGTGGATGGCAGAAATTTGTGCACATAATAATCAACAAAGCAGGGCTGGTTGCTAAAGTATTCAGTATTCACTTTAAGTGCAATAAGATTTTAGAAAACAAATCAGTGGGACTGCTACTATATTTTTTAGCCCACTGACCTACAATTATATATCTTAAAATTAGAGTTTGGCCATGTAACTATGTACTGGTAGTATGCATTCTCCATTGACCCAGCCTTGGTCCACCCAATTCAGTTCCCTCTATTCAGAATTTGTTTCTCTTCTGTAGTAGTTTTCTAGATGGCTGGGTTTCCCTTTGGTCCTACCAGCGTGTCATGGGGCAGATAGGCCAGTGTCCTCGGTGTTGCTTGGCAAGAAAATAGTGTAGACTGGTCAGGTTTTGGGCATTTCTCCCACTGGACAGCAGCTAATGAGAGCGCTAGGCTGGAACAGGGCAAAGATCCTTTCACATAAAGAGCAGTTGGTTGGCATTGATCTTGATTATAGCCCATAGGCAGTTTCTAGTCACAGGAAGTCAACTGGTGAGATCTGTATCCACCATGTTGATTCCAGGTTCTGGCCCACTTCTAGACCACCTTCTTGACTAGAGCCTTTAGAATTCGCAGTCCCCTACATCCTTTTCCCATGCCTCTAGTCTCACTACTTTTCCTGCTTCCACATGATGTTCCTGGTATCAAAAGCCCAGTTCTCTCTGTCTCTCATAATTGCTACTTTGAGCACAATGGAAGGCCTCTAAGCTGCCCACTGGAGGCCAAAATATTAGCAGTAAGGGAAATAGCTCCCCTCAAGGATGGAGAAGACCCAGTTTTAAAAACCTAATAACTTTCCTTCTGGTTGGTTATGGATGTGGTTCACCCTCTGCACAGGAATGCACTGAATGACTCTAAAGCAACAAATAAAAAAGCAAAATAATTTGAGTTTCATGTTAAAATAGATTTAACTCCTTCATCCAGCTATACTGGAAAGACTATTTTCATTGAGACTCACACATTATAGAGTGTTTTCATACATGCTGTTTCATCTGATAATTGTCACAGCTCTGGAGGTCATCATTCCTTTTGCCCATTAGGAATCTGAGACAGAGGGCCAACCTACTGGATGTCGTATGACTGAAAGTGACAAAGTCGTCATGAGAATTTAAGGCTGATTCTCCAATTCTACCTATTTAATATGTTGACTATTGACCAAAGAACTGAAAAAAAATCTGTGTATGTTATGTACCTTACCTTAAATTTTTACATCTATCGTTAGAATAATATTTTTATATTCTGTTTTCTTCACTAACTAATTAGAGGGACTGGTAAAATTTCAGGGGACAATTTTTTATAGTAATTCAGTGTATGATTTTGTTCTGTCTTCATTCAACATTCACTTAGCTGTTTATTGTGTACTTCTGGTGTTTCAAGTACAATTCTTGGTTTCAGGGACACAACATTGGAAATGTCATGATTCTTTCCTTGGTGGCATTCAATATCCGGAGAGGACAACATCAATAATGAATTAAACTGCAACATAAGTATTTAATATCATCTATTTAGGATAAATTTGGGAATTAATCCTTCCTTCACACTTCTTTTTACACCCCTTACAATGATTGGTCCACCTGAGTATTTATTATCTCTCTGGTCTACCTCTCTCAAAATAGAGGTTTTCATTATTGGACTCCTTCCACCATTTTGTAAGGTGGTAGTTGCCCCTGTCTTTATACCTTTACATACTCTGTACAAAGGAAATAGGGGATAATTTCTTTCCCAAACCTCTTGAAGACTTCTTTTGTTGCATTAGGTATTTTGCCTGTGCTCTGGATGCAAGAAAATTGGGGGAAGCAAATAACTTACTTTATCAGCCCTTGTGGAGCAAGCAGGCACTGCCAGCTAGGAGGAAATGGGTGTGCTAAGGAAGGAAAGCTATTGAGTAAATAACAAGCATAGTCTGCCACAGTCAATTGTGATAAAATTATGATACTTAATTTTTGAATGCATTAATATCATTTCTCATTGATGGTGAGATCTTGATATTATGTGGTAGAAATTGGAAAAGGATACACTATTTATAATACTCAGTTACCATGATAGTAGCCAAGTATAATAAATAAGATCTCTATTCTCCAAATAAAAAGTTATTGCCCCTAATTCTCAGACCTTGGACAATTCATGTTTACCATTGTCATCGTTATAATCCTCATCATTACTGTCAGGCATTCTCATCAAATAGCATTCATTTAGTTTTCTGCTTATACAAGATGCTGTGTTATCTTTTTGTTTTTCTCAAAAGAAATGTGGCAAATGATGCTTTTGGAGAAATTGGGGTATGAGAAGGATAAATAACTTCTTGCAGATATATCCCATTGTATGCAGTAGATGAGTTCCTGAAAAGTCGAGTATACATTGAATGTTTATAAATTGAGTTGATTTTAAATGTGCTAAGGGATCTTGATATTTAAAGGAACATTGTAGTGAATCTGTTTTGCCAGGACTCCATTTGAAACATACTCAGTCCCAAGTTCAATAGCTTTATAAACTTGTAATATTTTTGCCTGTTGGGCTATTCTTAAATAGGTTATGTGCTTTATACTTTTCCAGGGAAAAGTCATTTTGAATCCAAGATTGCCTTTATTACTATGGACATAATGATGCTTAGTTATTTTTGATCGTTATCCTAGAATTATCATTATTTTTATAATTATTTATGCTTTGGGATAAGTTTTAATTTGGATTAACTATTTTTGAAGATCCAAATAATAAAATCTCTGAAATGGAAAAAAGGAAAGCTCAGGAATCACATATTTAGTGGTTTTGAAAAGATAGAGTTCAACAAATGATTCATGCCAAACACACACACACACACACACACACACACACACACACACACACACACACACAACCTCAGGAACAAGATAAAACAGTGCTGCTGGGGATGAAGGTGAGGTGAGGGGCAATAGTTCTTCTAGCTGATTTCAGCCTGGGTTCTCCCTCTTGTGGGAGGGCATGCTCATGTCAGTTCCTTGTGCAGGCTCTGGAGTTCGATTGCTGGCCTCAAATCCTACCTCTGCCACCTTCAAGGTAGGCAAACTTGGGTAACTATACTCTCTGTTCCTCAGTCTTCTTGTCATACTGTAAATGGTGGGTACCCATAGTTACTGTGTTGTGGTGTCATACGGGTGGAATGAGTTATTACCAGTAAAGAACTTGGACCTGTATGTAGCAGGCACTCAGGAAATTTGGCTTTTAACATTATCCTCTATAGAGACACCTTCATGAAATACCATGGCATAGAAGGGCATCTTTTAAAATTTACCCATGTATAAAAAATTAAAAAAAATAAAATTTACCCATGTAATCCCAAGCCTTCATTTTCCCACTAAATAGGCTGAGGCCCGAGGAATGAGCTGATTTTCCTGATGTCAGGCAGGGAGTCGGTGGCAGGAAGGATGCTTAGTTTTGAGCTCTGGAGGCCCACTCAGGAGATTTCCCACTGAGGCTTGACTTAACTCTATCGGTTATCAGGACTTTATTCCAGGGACACAAAGGTAAGACATGCCAGAGCTCCATTTAGAGGCAGGTTTCTCCAAGTGGGCACTACTGACATTTTGAGCCAGATAATTCGTTATTGTGGGGAGCTGTACTAGACAGTGTAAGATGTTTTTAGCAGCATCTCTAGCCTCTCCCTATTGTATACCAGTACCCCAAAAATGTCATCAGACATTGAAGAATGTCCTCTGGAGGATACAATTGCATGTTTTTAAAAACCGTTGTGTTAGCACTGGAGAGCCAGAAGATGCTGCCAGGAACACTCTCGAAGAGCAATGTAGCCCCACAAGAGGCTGGAGCCCCACATAGTGACCCGCAGGAAACTTATGGAGGCGTGTACTTCACTCCTGTCGTACGCATATGCCACGGTCTCCTGCAAAGTCTCTGATACAGAAGGGCGATGTCATATGCAGTGTGTGAGCAATGTATTTATGAAATAACTACTCATCAGAATAATGCAGAGCTTCCTGAAATAGGTTTGAATTTCAGGCTCTGACTCTTTAAAACTGGTGCAAGATTACTTTCCTGAAGCCTGCTGTTACTATAGGCCATGCTAGTGAAAGCCTCTGGACCTTCAGAATTAAAGAGAATGGATTTTTTTCTTCAAGCATGTGTGCTGGGACATTGCTAACTCCAGCCCTGGGAGTTCTCAAGGCTCAGTTCCTTCCTTAATTTGAGCTTCCTTCTCCCCTTTCATCCTCTTCCAGCCCCATCAGATGCAGGAACCTCTTGGTTAAAACCCGTTTTGTGTCCTTAACAGGAACATCTGGTGGAAAACACAAACTTAGTTTATGGAATATAACTACCCAAAAAAGTGATGTTATTTTCCATCAAAAATTCTATTGCTTATACACTTCCCATGTATACTACAACCCTAAAATTTTTTTAACACTCTCATTTGTATAGCACATTTTAACTTAAAAATCTCCTCATATATGTTACCATATTTAGCCCTTATAGCAATATTTAAAAGAAAATCAATACAAAAAGGTTAATTATTTGAGACAACTCCATCAGTAACAAACCATTGCTCCAACTAACTCCTCTGAAGCAAAATCCATGTAGTCCCACATTACATTTTCTTTGAAAATAATCCCAGGGGTTTTATTTCAGCTATATTGCTACCATTCAGAATTATTTTGGTAGGAATTATCTTTGGAAACTCTGCCTTTAGAGCTTGCGGCTACCTGGGGGGGTACATCAAGGAACAAGAACCATGCCTGTCTCCCTAGGCATTTATGCAGCTGGTTGGGAAAGTCAAGGTCAATTTTAGGCATAGTCTGGCTTCACTATCTCAGAAATAATTTAGGATAGATTTACCAACTTAGGTGTTTTTGATCAACCAATAAACCAGTCCTTTTTAAGCCTCTACTTTGGCATACTTAGAAAAGATTATACATGATTACAGAGCCAGACAAATTTGGAATTGAACTGAGTTCTAGAGATCACCTAATTCAGTGATTTCCAAACATTGGCCAATGGTCCAGTGCTAGTCTTCCTTTATAAAATTTCTTAGGAAGCTTAATAAAAGTGTAGCTGTCACCCCATGGAGTTAATGATTCAGTAAATATAGGACAGAGCCCATGAATCTGTATTTTTAACAACCATCACCAGTGACTGTGATGTGCCTTCCCATTCTGGAACCACCAGTGTGATCGGTGCCCACATTTTATAAATGACCTTACCCAGGTTCAGAAGTGGGCTAAATTCCAAATCTCTAGACTCCCATTCCAAATTTCGCTTCTTCCACTTTAGACTACATTTCCTTCAAGGAAATCATTCACTAATCAGTGTGGCTTTGTATTGTCTGGCTGGCTTTGTGCACTTCCAACTCCGTAGCCTTAAGAGTTGAAATGAATTAAACACCTGAAGGTCAAGTTTGCAGCAGATTCTGAGATCAGTTCTAAGGAAGGAAAATAGGAAGAGATCCAAGCCAGAGGCTCTGCACCCAGTTGGTTCAACTCCTGACACATTCTGTATTTTACATTTTTAAACCAATTTGATCTGTGAAACTCTAAAAACAATTGAATGGTTATCATACTATAACTGTGGGTTTTCCACTAGTTCTCATATTTCTAAAGTTTTTATTTGCCATATCTTGATAAACTGTGAAAGAATGCAAGAAACAATTAGAAAATAACTCAAGGGAGCACATAATGATATACAATTGTGTGTGTCTCCTAATGAAGGTATCAATGATATAGTACCTATGTTGCAAACTCCTAGGTGGCTAGCAGGAACTTGATGATGCATTCAGTCATGGGTCCTGCATACCACTTTGCACCACTCTTTATGCACAATTAAGGCTCATAATAAATTATTGAATGAGGGTGCCAGTTTAGGAAGCACATTGCAGTTCTCATCAAGCACGTGTGTCCTGAGCTATTAGTGGTACAGAACTGCGGGCAGAACCAGGGGTGGGGGGCATCTCTCAGTCAAGAAGCTTTCCCCATAGGGGAGCTGGGAAGGCTTGGCTCACATAGCTCCTTGAAATGAATTTTACATCTTGGAATTTCATGCACTTTTAAAATGATCACAAATATGGCCTTTAATACTAATGCTGCTTATTTCTAGCATTTCCCCATCTGGTGGGGAAATGCCATATTGTCCTGGAAAACACTAGAGCCTTGAAAATTTGGGGCTCTGTTGTTTCTAACAGTGTCCTCACTAGCTCTCAACACAGTGAAATATTTAAACAATAGCAACAACCAACCAACCAACCAATCAATCATTGACCTTTTAGGAGAAGGATAGAGCTTTTATCGTTAAATATGCAGTGTTTCTTTCACCGTATGCCTTTGCGGATACTAGTCCCTCTGCCTGCAGCATTGTGTACTTCTCCTGTCATCCGCAATCCACCTTTCACCCTCCTACACACACACACACACACACACACACACACACACACACACACAGAAACACACACTTCCTTTGCTCATTTTTATGCATTATTTAGAGGCTGCCCAATTGTTCTCTCCTAGGGCAGTCTTCTTTGACCTTCTGGAATTCAGAAACAATGTCCCTCTTTTATGCCTCCTCAGTACACTATACCTCTCATCTGACAGTGCTTATCATGCTGAAGTGCTCGTGTCTATTTGTACATTAGCTTCACCCTCCAGACTCTATGCTACGTAAGGGCCCAATTCATGTTTAAGCGTCATCATAGTTATAATCATAAGAGCATTATAATCATTCCCCAAAATATCACAGGTGCCCTAAGCTGATTTTGTTGTTGTTGTTGTTACTAAGAAAGTTATCTCTTACCCTGTATTTGAAGATATTAAGGGGGACTTCCTCTATTACTTCATTACGAATAATGAAACACCTTTTAAAAACATGGGGTTTAGGGCACCTGGTGGCTTAGCTGGTTTAAGCATCTGCCTTCAGCTCAAGTCATGACCTCAGGGTCCTGGGATTGAGTCCTGTGTCAGGGGAAGTCTGCTTCTGCTTCTCCCTCTGCTCCTCGCCCACCTCGTGCTTGCTCTTTCTCTAATAAATAAATAAATAAAATGTTTTTAAAAAATGAGGTCTGGACTGATCTCAATCAATGACAGTTTTGTATGTTTAAACAGGTTATTAACATAATTAGTTTTTGTAAGGTTAAAAAAAAAAGTAGCACCAGAGTTAGTAATTATTCCTGAGGATATACCTTCAAGACTGTAAGTATTTCAGGTAATCATAAACAACCCTTTTAATGACCATTTTACAAAAGCAATTTTGAAAGTGGCTATGTTATGAAGGCATCATTTCTATAGCTATGGAATGAATGGACAAATAAAATTGCCCCAATGCCATGGCAGTGGCCGCTTGGGGTTTGGGACACCCATAAATAAATTTGAAATTGCTGCATCTCCACAGGCTGAGAACATGACGTGCTCTGAAAAATGGTGGTGACTCTGAGTGAGAAATGCCTCCCATGAAAATACAGATGCTGATGCGAATGCCTGTGGAGAGTTTGAGTGCAGTTGCACAATGTGAGAGTGGAAAAGAATTATTTCTAAATGAATATATCATTTATTCTTTGTCATTTAAAATATGCATGTGATTCCAAAATCACAGATTACATCAGTAGAATTTAACTATTTTATCAACATCCTTATAAATCTTTTTTTAAAAAAGTAACTTTATTTTTTAAAGAGAGAGAGTGTGTAGTGGGGGAGGGACAGAGGGAGAGAGAGAATCTCAAGCAGACTCCCCGCTGAATGCAGAGCCCAGTGTGGGCCTCTGTCTCACCACTTTGAGATCATGACCTGAGCCAAAATCAAGAGTCGGACCCTTAACCAGGTACCCCTAGAAGTTACTTTTACATTCATATTAGCCGAAACAATGTCAGGGAGATTTTTGTATTATAAATATGGAAGAGGACATTATTAAGGGGAAATACTTGTATTTGGAGAAAACACACGGTTTTGCTCTTTGTTGATTCAGGGAGACTACAGTGACTGATACAGGCTGTGGGACTGTGTCATTTGCCCTTGGAATGTGGTGTTGTGACTGAGCCACTCACAGTCGATCAGATTCCTCAGAAGGCCCAAACTGTGTGGTAGGCAGAGCCCTAGCAGTTGCAAAGGCTTGCCTCATCCTGTGTGTGTCACAGCCTGTCCCCATCACCCATGCACATGGGAGAAAGGACATTTTCCCATGTCACTCATGACTTCATTGGTTGCAAGAAGACCCAAACCAAACTGAAGAAACAAGAAGAACAGAATAGTTCAAGTAACTGAAAAGTCTGGGGATATGACCATTTCTGCCTCAATTTCGTAGCACTCTGAAGATGTTACCAGGACTGTGTTTCCCTCTCTCTCCCTCCCTCTCTCTCTTTTAGCTGTGCTCTCCCTCCATGTGTGGCCCATCCTCCACAGATTCTTCCTCATGAAAGGGCCGCAGCCCCAGGCCTGACATTCTCTTAGCTCAAGTCCAGTGGAAACGCACACCGCTCTGTTGAGCGCAGTGCCTGTGCGTCTCCGCTGTGTGGATCAGAGTCACATGGCTAACACAACACCATGGCGGAGACTGTACCAAACAACATCCTGAGAGGAGGATGAGGAAGGTCTGGTTCCTCACAGGGCGATGAAGTCTTTCAGCAGTCTGAAGAAACATAAATAGATGTATGTAGCAAAAACAACAGATGCCCACTCCATTTTTATATATTCCTGACTTTAACAGTATCCATGTTAATTGTATGGCATTCAGAAGAATGAAAAGAAGGAAAGCCCCTCAGGGCCTCATCACTCAGGGAGATATCTTTGGATAAGATTTTGTCATGTTTCCTCCTATTTTTTGTGTGTGTGTGTAATTTTTATACAACAGCAGTCGTAGTATATGTATAGTTGTAGATCCTGTGTTTTTACTTACATTAAATAATAGGAACTTTACCAGAGTGTGAATGAAGTTTCCTAAACACTTTTGATGGCTGCATTAAAAAACACTGCATTTTACGTCACCATTTTCATTTCTATTATGCGGAGCCTCCCACCTGTACTGGATCTCAGGGGTTAATCTCTGTCTTGGGGTTTCGTGACCATCCCCTGTCCGATCTTTAGTGATGACTATGACCTCCCCATGTTTGCTAGGACTGTACTGTGGCTCAGTCCAGCGGCTCAGTCTTGATTCCAGGACACAGCTTGAGCACAAGATGCTATGCTGGGACTATTCTTTCTGACTTGGCTCTACCCTGTCTCCTGAGATAAGATTCAACGGTAGATGAAACCCTGGATGCCAGATCATCAGATCTTTTCCTTTCATGGCCATTGTGTACAATAGCCACATGTTCACTCCTTCAGAAAGTACACACTGAGCACCTATTATATGCCAGTCCTTATACCACTGCTGGGAATATAATAGTGAGCAAAAATGTGTCTTTATTTTGGTCACAGTCTAGTGAGATGGATAAGCATTAATCAACATTAAATATAAAATGACCACTGTGATAAGTGCAATGAAGGGTAGGGACAATGGGATATGAGTGGGTGTAATGGGAGAATTTGATCTACTCAGTGATAGTTTTTCTGAGGAAATAATGATTGAATCAAGATCTGAGGGATGAGTGAGCAGTAACTAGCAGAAGTGATGGGGTGGAGAAAAAAAAATCAAGAACACAAAAGAATCTCCTGATTTAAAATTGTACTCTTCCTCCAGCAACTTCTGTAAGAAAGTAGGTCAGGGAAGGCTTTTCTGAGAAAGTGATGTTTGAGCAAAGAGCCCAAGAGGTAAAAAAGAAAAAAAAAAGGTATTCAGATATCTAGTGAGGACTGTCCAGGACAGGAAATGTGTGCCAAGCCCCTGAGGTGGGAGGGTGTCCTGTATGTTTCAGAACCTGCAGGAGGCAAGTGGCTGGAGCAGTGCACTGGGTGAGGGACATTTACCAACCAGGGTCAGACAGTGAGGAAGGGAAGTACAGATCTTTTGGGTCGTTATAGTTATTATAGTCATTTAGAGTTTGTATTTTTTAACTTTTTAAATTTGAGTATAGTTGACGTGCAATGTTACTATGTTTAGGATTATTTTTTCTAGTTGTTGGAAAAAACTTGCCATTGGTATTTTGATAGAGATTTGTGGAATCTATAGATTACTTTGGTTAGTATGGATATTTTAACAGTGTTGTTCTTCCAATCCATGAACATGAAATAACTTGCCATTTGTGTCAACTTTGACTTCTTTCATTAATGTTTTATAGTTTTCAGAGGAGAGGTCTTTCACCTTCTTGGTTAAGTTTATTCCTAGGTATTTTATTCTTTTGGGAGCAATTGTAAGTTTTCTTAATTTCTCCTCCTGCTACTTTGTTTTTAGTTTACAGAAACACTACTGATTGCTAGGTACTAATTTTGTATTCTGCCACTTTACTGAATTTGTTTATTTCTAGTAGTTTTTTGCTGGAGTGTTCAGAGTTTCCAAACACAGTATTATGATGTATGCAAACAGTGACAGTTTAACTTGGCCCCTACTAATATGGATGCCTCTTATTTCTTTTTCTTGTCTGATTACTGTGGCTAGGACTTCCTGTACTATGTTGAATAAAAGTGGTAGAGTGGACATCTTTTTTTTGTTCCTGATCTTAGAGGCAAAGCTCTCAGTTTTTCATTATGGAGTATGATGTCAGCTGTGGATTTTTCATATATGGCCTTGTTATGTTGAGGTATTTTTTCTCTAAAGTCACTTTGTTGAGAAGAATTGAGTTTTATGTGAAATGATATTGGATTTGAGTAAGATGAATAAGGTGTAGAACTACAGAAGGATTTTTTTAAAGATTTTATTTAGTTTAGAGAGACAGTGGGGAGTGGGGCAGATGGAGAGAGAAAGAATCTCAGGTAGACTCCACACTGAGTGCAGAGTCTGTTGTGGGGCTCAGTCTCATGACCCTGGGATCACAACCTGAGCCAAAACCAAGAGTCACACGCTTAACCAACTAAGCCACCCACGCACCCCCAGAAAGATTTTGAACAGAGTGCTGTGATCTGACTTATACTTCAAAATACGCAGTCTGGCTTATTGAGAAGAGATTGTGTAGAGTAAATTCTGGAAGCACAGTGATGCTTGGAGCATATTTATATCTCTATTTTATAGAGGAGGAAATGGAGGCTCAGATTTTGCTTTTTTAAAGTCATCTAGTGGCTAGATTAGATTTGAACTTAAATTTCACTAATCCGTAAATCCACATTCTTTCTACCATACTAGAATGGTGTGCGGGTGTTGGAAGGGTGGGGGATGAATATTTGAAAAATGGGATCATTACATTACTGTACATTTGGATTTTTTTTCACTTAAAATGTCATAAAGTCTCATGACATTAAGTATTTTTTTTCTGTAGCATCATTTTTAAGGTCGACACCTTAGTTCATTGTATACATATATTGTCTTCAGATAACCCATCTCTTCTTGCTTTTTTTTTTTAATTTAAAACCTAAGAAAATATTTACGTGAGGAATTTTTCCATCTTTTTCAGGGGAAAAGCCAGATATCCCAAGGAAAATATTTTAAAACACGTTTCCTGCTGTTGAGAAGGTTATGAAAGGCAATTTAAACTCTATTGCTGTATTGGCCTTTTATTTTAAATTACTTAAAACAACAACTTAAAAAAAATCAGATTTTCACATTTTTGTGAAATAAGCATGAAACTACTCCAAACTACTAACTAAGCAGATTTGGAGACAATACGTTCATGACGAAAGGCAGTATTGTATGTAGAAGTTAAAGTGCTTATATTTTCGTGTTAGTTTAAAAAAAAAATCACTGGGCAAAATTAGTTCCTCCCTCATTCCCCTCATTGGTTTGGTTTGATGACAATGATGATTCCATAAATTTTTCAATTCTCTTTCCTCTCATCGCAGCTTAGGAATGTGATTTCTCCCCTGTTGTCTTATCTGTTACTTTTCCTAGCCGATACAGAGGTCAGCCTTTTTTTCTAGGCTTTTCAAGTTTCTCTTGCTTCCTTTACCTCCTCACCTCAAAAAAAAAAAAAAAAAATTGTCTCCTTTTTCTTTTTCTCTATGAACTCTCAGTGCTGTGGGGAGAGAGAGCCCTCATTATATTAGAAAAAAGTAATCACAAGTTTTCTCATGGATGAAGGCCAGCAGTTTAGCCTTCTGCAATACTTCACATGGTAGACCTAGAAACAGGAAATTATTCAATTAAACCTCAGTGGTTCACCACTGTAGCAACAAATAGGCTATTTCTGCAGCAGTTTTACCAGCCTCAGAAGGAGAACTCCCTCAGTACCGGGGAATAGAGTTGTACCAAAGTACCAATTTTCAAGAGTATTCAACTGCAAAAATGACACTTTTCTACTTGCAAAAGAACTTGCTTTTGCTATTTTTTGAGATAGAGGGAAAGTTCTTTTCCCATTTTGGAAATCAATAAGGCTTTTACCTCTCCTCCCTTGCCCCCTTGCCATGGGTTATTACAGGAAAAAAAAAAAAAAAAAAAAAACTACCCATGTTCCTGAAGATAATTTGTAGAAGACAGTTATTGAGATGGAACCAGCCCTGCTCTCCCTTTGGGCAGACATCTGGAGGCTAAGGACTATTGGCTGAAAAGATGTGAAGAGACCCATTCTAGTTCCTAATGCTCAGGCATCCAAGCCATTTTAAGAACTTGGCAGTAGAGCATTTTGGGCCAGCATCTCCCAGATCCCAGGGTAATTTTCCTCACCATTTCTTACAGCACACCATTACCAGAATTTATTCAGGGTTCTACTCTTCTTGAGTTCTTTAGTTAGGATTTTACAAAAATATATGAGATCATGACTGCAAAGGTACAGCCCACACTTAAGGAAGGCATTGCTCTCTACAGAGAAGACACAGTGCCTCTCGGAGGAGCTGGTTTTATGGCAGCCTTACTTGCTTGTTTATGGCTGGGGGGCAGCACAGAGAGACTCACCGGGCGTCCATGGAGTACGATCTGCTCAAGTTTGAGCTCTTGCATGTGTTAACTGTGTGATGTTGGCTGGCAGTTTTAACTCTCTTAGTTTCAGGCTTCTCATTTGTGAATGGAAAGAACAGTATTTCACAAGGTTCTTATGAGGATTAAACAAGATAATACATTTAAAGTGCCTGGCATAAAGCCTGGCACAATATGGGCATATAAATGGTGGTTGCACACTCCTCTTCCATTCCACATGAAACCCAGTCTATTCTCAGAATGATAACGAGGCACACATTATCATCCATTCTTGTTCCGTGGACATGATCATAAAACGCCATTTTTTTCTATTCAGCCTTACTTCCTCATAGAGTCTGTTTGGACTTTAACCACTTATAATGGGCATCCAAATCATTAAATATATATTAAATATATGATTTATTATCAATCATATTAACCTAAAATTAATATGTAATATTAATACAATATAAAATAGGTGTATTTACTGGGATTTTTGAATTCTAAACTCAATGGAAGGCATCCACATTTACAGGATGATAAAGGAAGAAGAAATAATTTAAAAAAATAAAGAGGGAGGGCATATAATTTTGGATTAAAGCTCTCTCTAAGCAGGGAAACTGTTGGGTGCACAGCAGAGTGGTATTTACCACCCTAGTTTTGATATACCGCTGTGTCTAGTGTGGTGTTAACATGACACTGGGTTTTTCAGTGGAGGCATCATACAGTTTTCTTCTATCAAGCTTAACATCAGTTAAAATGCTCATTTCCCTCCCCACATACATTCTGTTGAAGTCAAATTCCTTCTTTCCAATGCTTTATTTACAGAATTTATTTATTTACAGAATATTCTTACTCATTTTAATTTTTTAGATTAATTTCACTGTTCCCCTGCTGAAATCTTTTTGAATCTCTTAAAGCTCATCCACAAATATATTATTCCTTCTAGTTTTATATCACCATCTAATTTGTTAAGCATGTTGACATCTCTCTCCCAGGCATCAGTTAAAACACAAATGCTCTGGGGGCAAAGGGAAGCAGGACCTTATGGTAAGTCACAGGAGAACAATCACCTCATTATGAGTTACTTTGGTTTTATCCAATTTTAACTTACGTATTTACAACGGTCATCATGAATACACTGTAAAATGCCTCACTGAAATCCAGATATGATTTGTCTGTAATATTTTCCAGCTGTTTCAATCTGTAGTAATTTATTCTAAGTGAACCCATGCTGGCTTCCAGTAATCTTACATTCTTTTCTAAGTATTTATAAATCATGTATTTCATCATTAATTTTCATCTCCTGCCTAAGAGTGATTTCAACCTCACTTGCCCGTAGTTAGAAATAACGATAGCCTTTCCATTTTTCATGTAAATCAAGGAAACACACCTATTTTTTGCAGGCGTAAATGCATCTCCTAGTCTTTAAAGATTAAAAAAAAAAAACTGATTCAGCTATCGCTTTTGCAGGTGCTTTTTACACCTTAGGAAAATTTGAGGCCAGAAATGTTGGGTGTTTTTAGAGCACCAGCCCTCTGGGATTCCCTGACTATTGGGATTTTCCCCTACTGTGCTCCTCCTCAGATTGCCCTCTCTTCTCAGGCTGATTTACTTTCAGCCTCCCGAACTTGGCATTATGCAGTCATATTCACATATTCACAAGATTCTGGGGATTAAGATGTGGCCATCTTTAGGGCCATTATTCTACCTCCCACAGTCTTCCCTTTAGCCCCAAAAGATTCACATTCATCCCCATGCAGACTACATTAATCCCTACCCAGGACCCCCCCAATTTTTAATTCAGTATGTCATCAACTCAGAGTCCAAAATCTCATCTAAATATCACCAACTCATAAGTCTCAAATATAATAAACCATATCTGGGTCAGAGTTTTGAGTATGATCCATGATATAGGGGAAAGCTCTCTTTGTACCTGCAAAACTAGCAAGCAAGTTCTCTGATTTCCAAAATGTAGTAGTGCCATGGGCATAGGAAATCACCTGTAGACATTCCTGTTTAAAAGGGAGAAAGTGGAAGAAGAAAGGAGTTACTAGTCCCAGCAATTCTGAAATCCAGCTAGGCAAGTAACATTAGTTTTCAAGGCCTGGGAATAATTATCTATGGTTGTTGGCACCATCCTCCAGGCCCATGGCTCTGCCCTTTAGGTTCTTATCTCTGCCCTTGGGATTATCCTTCCCTTTTTTTCATGAAGGGTAAGCTATCTTTGCAGCTGAGCATCCTTGTTGGCCTGTTTT
This sequence comes from Eumetopias jubatus, assembly GCF_037043125.1. Classification (NCBI taxonomy): domain Eukaryota; kingdom Metazoa; phylum Chordata; class Mammalia; order Carnivora; family Otariidae; genus Eumetopias; species Eumetopias jubatus. Next base: position 22,771,251 of record NW_028274822.1, on the reverse strand, counting down.
CTAGGATTGTATAGGGTTTTCCGAGTCAAAGAGCCTTTTTCATTTTGTCTTCTCTCTGTCCCTTTCAATCCAACCTGGCAGTTTCCCCTTTTACAATGTTCTCAGAAACCTTGTTGGTCTCCCATATGTCTTGAGGATTTACTCCATTGGATAAAACGTCCCTTTGCAGATCTTTTCTGGATAATCTCTTTTCAACTCCTGCCTTCTGCTGAAATAGCTGACAGGATCCGCAAGTCATGTGCCTAGTCTCCTCAAAGAGCCCTCCATGTCTGAATACTCTGACCTTTTGACCTTTCTGAGGCATGAGCAAAATGTTGTCCAGTCACACCCTTAGCTTTCTCTCCAGAGCATACTCTCTTGACCAGCAATCTCTTAATTTCACTGTCTCTTCAATCTGGATCGACTGAGAATTTCCCAAGTCTACAAGTCCCTTTTCTTTTTGCTTAATGGTTCTCCCCTCAATCTCTCTCTTACCATAAGCAGCACAGAGAAATCAGATCCCATCTTTAGGACTTTTGAATTCTCTTCAGTTAATATCCAAATTCATCACCTAACTGTAGGACACAACTGTGCCAAGTTTTCTGCCACTATAAATCAAGGGTGCTCATTCCTCTACTTTCCAATACCATATTCCTCATTGCCTTCTGAGCCCTCACCAACAGCCCCTTTAGGGTCCATATTTCTACCCACAAACCCTTCGAGGCAATCGAGGGTTTTTTCCTATCATGCTCCTTAAAATTCTTCCAGCCTCTGCCCATTGCTCAATTCCAGTGCCACTTGCACATTTTTAAGATTTTTTTTTTTTTTAACAGCAGTATCTCACTTCATGGTAACAAAAACTATGTAAGCTTCCCATTACTCCAAAATGAACTATAGCAAGTTTAGTGGCTTAAAACAATACAAATATATTACCTTACAGTTATGGAGGTCAATCTAGGGATTAGGATATGGGCATCTTTGGAGGGAAGGGAAGGGAAATTATTCTGCCTACCACAGGTCTCTCATAGGGGTCTGATGGAAGCTCTAGTATTTCTCCTTAATTAGCACCTCCTGTAAAGTTCATATGCTTCCACAATCCAGAGGGAAAGAGGTTTCCTCTGGCAGTACCCTTATGAGAGGCAGAAAGCGTCTCATTTCTAGAAGCCCCAGAAAATATCTCCTTTGATCTGATTAGCTGATAGACTCAGCTCTGACTTTGTCAACATGATCAGAAAAATAGGTTACTCTGTATGACTAAAAGGACTCAAGGTCTACTTCATGGACTCTGCAGTTGAGACTTGGGAGGAGGAGTACCCTCAGCACAAGGTAGACCTGTTACCAAAATAAGGAAGAATGGATTCTGAGGGGAAAAAATGTCAACTAAAATACATCCCTTCATCCCATGACTGTAAACTAGTGAAGAACAATGACCATATCATCTTTATAGTTGTACATTCCATATAGGTATTACATAGCTCAAAGTCTAATATAATAATTAGCATTCTTAAATAACTGACAAAATGGTAAATTATTACATTATCATGTTCACATGATTTGATTTGCAATATAGTGAGATTCATAGCCAAACATGTATCATTTGATATGTTAGTGTTTTTGCAAATAAATTTCTAAAACATGTTACAGAGAGTACCTTTTAAATTTAGATTATTATATTAGGAGAAGGATAGAAATTGACTAAGATAATTTTCTGAATTAAGGTAGGACAAGAAATATAGTTCCATAATGAGAATCTTAAAAGGAATTACAGATCTTGAATTTGACTCATCCTCCTGGGCTAATCTCAGAAAATCAATGTTCGTAATGTTCTGCTCCCCAAACACGCACATACACACATAATTTAGGGTCCTTGTGGTTTGAAGAAATGTAAATATTGATTAATTTGCCTTCAGAACTGAAAAGTGTGTCTGGGTTTCTATATGTTTTATTACCAGATTAAACCCCAGAAGGGGACCCAAAGCACCAAATGTCATAAAGGCCATGTGAAGAGGATTAATTATACTAACCTATTTCCTATGGCTTCCATTTCTTTCCTCTTCCTGTCTCATCTTCTGGGTCTCCTTTCTTCCTGATAAGGAAGCTAGGTGGGAAGTGGGTCTGGCACCCCTGAGAGGAGCAATGAGGAGGTGTTGTGTCTCTCAAGTATAAATCACCATGCTATGAATCAGAGAATATTGAAGTGTTTACAAGAGGAGACTCTGAAATCAAGCTGGAATCATCTTTTTAAGGAGAAGGAGGGCATACTGAGAAAGCAGGTACAAGCAATTGTCAGAGGCTAGTTGTGGAACCAAATGAGTATCTAAGAGGAAGAGAAGCTGATGATCTTTTTAGAAGCTCATTGGTTCGTGGACGGATGACTTGGACTACTCAGGGTACCAGAGTCAAGGACTGTAGCTAAGAGCAACTTAATCACTGGTCATACTGTATTAGACTGAGCAGTGTCCATTTAAAGGAATTTGAACAGCAGTAACCACTTTTGTTGCCTACCCTCCTACTCCTTTGTGTATATCCTTTTACTGATGAGAAAGAGGACTGAATGACTCTCTCAGGAAGAGATTGCAGCTCTTTCCTCATACCATATTTTCTAATCCAGTGGTTCTTTCTATTGTTTTGGCAGGGGACATGCTTGGATTAATTTTGTGCATCGAATGAAAGCTAAAGATTCCCTCCCCAGGGGGAAAAAAAAAGAATATGTGCACAGAAGTCTATCATTTTTTTTTTAAATAAAATTTCGGGACATTCATGAGCTCCCTGAATTTTGTTAGCATGGGCCTTGCAGGAAGATACATGGACCCAGTAAAGGATCCTTGCTCTAAACCCTGAGCCTGCACCTCCAAAGACCTCATCCACTGATAAGGGAAGCATTGAGTGTTTTGAGAAATTTGGGGGTCACATAGAGTTCCAGCGAGTGGTGGAGAGAATCTGCTGCTGAACAGCTCCTTAGAAGAACTTTTACTGGAGTGGTATTTCTATCATCATCCTTCCTGGCCAGATTCATTTATTTGTAAGTTCACTTATTCAACAAAAACATATTAGCGTGTGTAGTATACACATCCTATGCTAGATCCAAGGGGAGCCAAAAATGAATGACATATGACCTCTCCTCTCAAAGGAGCTTGAGGTCCTGCAATGGAGATGATATATGCAAAGAAAGTCAGCTTAAAACGATTTCCTGAGAGGGCTTTACTGTTCACTCTCTCTAACAGAACAACTCCTCATTAGATGGACCATCATATTTATCATGATTTTTAAAATTATCCATTTATGCCTCTCTTCCAACTGATCACAAACCCCTGAGGATAGAGACTGAGTCTTATTAATCCTCATATCTATATCTCATGGGATCTAATGGGGGCACCTGGAACATGGTAATGCTTTAAAAATTGTTGAGTAGAGCACTGAAATGTGTTTAGAGAAGAGAACACAGACTAAATAAGATGTCTTACAAAAAGAGGACCCTAGCTGTTTTGTCAGAAAATAGTGGTCTGGTATTTGTCCTGTGTGTTTCTGGACCTCAGTTTCCCATCTGTCCTGGTAAGGGAGTTGGAGTAGGTGATTCTTTCCAGATAAAAAATTCTATTTTAAATAATGCTGAAAGGAGAGAAGGAGGTAAATGCCCTGGCCACCTGACCCAGTTTAAACACCTGCCTTGGTTTTACCATCAAATAACAATAATTTCCCAAAGGTTGAATGTCCAAAGGGATAGCTGAAAAACCCCAGACACTCCGAACATTCGCTGGTTCCATTGACAAAAGTGACTTCCCACGCTTTGCCCACAGAGGGCATCCCTGCTCATTGATATGTAGACCGGTCGAAGGCAGCTGCTGAAAGCCTCCTCCGACCGCTCTTTTCTCCCTTCGCCGTCATCTCTCTGCCCCCACCCCCTTCCCGTGGAATCTTTGCCTGATCCAGTTCGTTTCCCTCCGGTCTCCACATTTTCCCTTCCAGCCCTACACTTCTTTGGATCAATGGATAGTACGGCTCCAACTCCCAGCTCACACGCCGCTGGCGGACACCCCAGTAACAAGTGAGAGCGCTCCACCCCGCAGACCCCTGCCTCTCCTCCCTCGGTCCCTTTGGCTCTTGGAGAAAAAACGAACAGCATTCCCAGCTCTCATGCGGATTTTGCTTTTTCAACTTTACCCAGCCGTGGACAGGGAACCAGCCTCAACCTTTTAATGCACACATCCACCACAGGATTGCTTTCTGTCTCCTCTTGGTCCCTTCTGGATATTCTCTTTATTGATGACTCGCAAGCCCCGCGGAGAGCCGTTTTCCCCCTTCTCACTCCCTCTGTCTCCTTGAGTTAGTTTTCTGAGGTTTTACTGGAGCTCAGCATCTCTTGGACCAAATGGAACTTTTTGCTGTCTCCTCTGGCTGCTGATTCTGTCAGGGGACGAGGAAAGAGGCAGAAGAGGCGCAGGGGAGGTGGAGAAAGAGGTGGAGGAGGAGGAGGAGGAGGAAGCCGAAGGGGCTCGGCGCGTGTGTGTGCATGTGTGCATGCGTGTGTGAGTGCATGTGTGTGAGTGCCGCCGCTGCCCAGGACCTCCGGCCCCGAAGGTGTTGGCTGAAATATGGAGAATAGTCTTGGATGTGTTCGGGTACCCAAGCTGGCTTTTGTACTCTTCGGAGCTACCCTGCTCAGCGCACATCTTCAAGTCACCGGTAAGATGTTCTTTCCTTTATTCTCCTCGCACCCACCCCCATACTTACTCCCTTTCCCTTCTAATTTCATTTGGGGAGTATTAGCATTGGGGTAGAGAAAGAGCAAGATGATCTGCGCTAGCTCTGCTCCCCATTTCCTCACCGATGATAAAAGACTGGAAGACTTCCCCCCCCCCCCCCCGCCCCGCGGGAGCGGAGGATGTTGGCAATTGGGGAGAGGGGTGCCTCTTTGCTCTTTTAAATCTTGTGCTTCTTGCATCTTTCGTTTTGCAAATACTTGAGTTGGTTTGGAGAGCTGACTGACTGGGGCAGGGAGGAGGCAGGTGATGGGGCTGTTGTTGAAAGGAATTGGGTTGGATCCTTAAAGCCTTGGAAACCTACCAAGGGAAGGGGGATTGGGGCAACAGGATCAAGTAGGGGAGGTCATCCGTCAGGGTGCTTTGGGGAAGTCTGTGCAGAATGTAGGTGGTGGGGCTGAGTCGTTTGTATGTGCTTATGCGAGTCTCAGGTTTGGATTTTTAGCCCTGGTGATTGAGAACCGAGAAAGGGACAGCTAATGTGTTTGGGTACTTTGGGGGAGAGGACGGTGCTGCCGAGAAAAGCACAGAGTTGCCAGGGGGAAAGAGGTGTGTTTTATTTTATTGTATTTTATATAGTTAGCAAGCTAAGTCTCCGTATATCTCCAGGATACTTCCAAACTCCAAATAATTGATATTCCGGGGAACCAGCCCCCTGGCCCTGACATTTGGCAAGCGCAGTTTCTAATTAAAAATGTCAAAACTGGGATTGGATTGGGTTATAGCAGGAGAAAGGGATCTGAGGGATGCTCAGGGCTGCTGCAGTCTCCTAATAACGGAGCTGGGGGCTTTCACGGGCAAAAGAAGAAAAGAAAAAGAGCAAAATGACTTACTATAACATCCATTCATTTTGCCGGGCCTCAGCGCAAGTGTAGATAGGTACTGGAATACAGGGGGCGGACCTGGCAGGGAAGGAGAGGAGAGCAGCCGACTGAGCATTCAAATCCCTTTGGAAACTACCTTTTCCCTTTTCTTTATCCGAAAGGAGAGGAGCCTCCGGCAGGGGCCGAGCGTTGGTTAAGAGCCCTCAACCCACGCCTTGGAAATTAACAGGGAATGGAATGTAAATCACTGCAAAGCGCCCTGCCCCCCGGGAGCCTGCAGCTCCTGCTTTCTTGTTCCCGCTAAGTGCTGCATGGCCCAGGGTTGCGAACCCAGTCGAGAATGCGCCTCTCTGGGTAGCTAGGGATTCAGTCAAGCACGGGGCCAGCGGAAGGCTCCCCAAATCCTGGCGCCTTCTTCGGAATCTGCGCATACACACCAACGGGACTCCTCACCTTCCTTTGGCCTGAGAGAGCGAGCCGAGCGAGAGTGAGGGGTGTGTGTGTGTGTGTGTGTGCGTGTGTGTGTGTGTGTGTGTGTCCGTCTGTCCGTTGGCCAGACAGAGGGAGCAAGCGAGAGGGGTGAGTGTGTGTGTGTGTGTGTGTGTGTGTGTGTGTCCGTCCGTCCATTGGCCAGACAGAGGGAGCAAGCGAGAGGGGTGAGTGAGTGAGTGTGTGTGTGTGTGTGTGTGTGTGTGTGTGTATGTGTGTGTGTGTACGTACGCGCGCGCGCCCACAGCCGCATCTGCGCGACAGGCAGCCCGCGCTCCCTCTCTTCCTCCCTCTCGGCCGGTCCCCTCCTCCCCGGTTCCCTTCTCTCTCTCTCTCTCTCCCTCTCCTCCCCTCCACCCCCCGGAGCTTTGTCCTCGGCAATTACTCACTCTGAAGGTGGGTGGGGGGTGCCATCCTTGTTGTAATGAATAGGTATCTTTTTAAAATTCCCTCCTCGCTAGACGCTAGAGGCTGCTGCGGGGAGCACCCTTCTTCACAGAAGACAAGAGTTGCGCTCTTTCAGGCGGTCTGGGACACCCCCACGGAAGGGAGAGGGGAAGTTTAGAGGGGGTATCCTTCGCTGGGTAGAAAGTCCACCAGGCTGGGCCTGAAGTGCCTTGGCTGAAAATATTGCATTAGACAAAGGTGTGCAAAAATGGACAATGACGTTTTGTCAATTACACTGAAATATTGTAAAGCTGTTACCCAAGTGACTTTGGCCAACGGGGTGGGGGTGGGGGATAAAGGAATAGAGATTTATATATGTTTTACTTATATCTAAATTAATTAAATATTCCCTTCCCGTTTATTTTTCTTGTTTAGAGATTTGGGGCCATACAGTATTACTGCTTTATTTTAATTTCATCCTCACTTCAACAGACAAGTCTATGCTTGAAGAGCCATACAAAAATATACATATACAAAGGGATATGCCTATGGATAGGCTTGCGGGTCTAAATCTTTTAGCTTTTCTATATTTCTGAATCTACTGCTGTTAATTGCAAATGAATTGTGATGCATTTTGCACAGGCCCTGAGAAAGTAGATGGTGCAGTTTTGAGATATTGCTAATTCACATCAGTCTGGTCTTCGCTCATTAATCTGTTTCTCTTCTTTCTCTTAGCAATTTCTCCTCTTCAGGAACATAGGAGAGAATTAATGCTGAAGAAATAATGGTTCACTCTGTGAAAGGACCAGTAGGAGGTGCCCTTAATAAGGCCAAATGCCTAGTTTACCGGTAGTGAAATTCCCATTCAGCAGGATGTTTCAAAGACTTTGTTGATTGGTAACAAAGGATTATGGAGACGAGCACAATAGCACTGGATATTTTCCCACTTCCTAGATAAAGTCTGAAGCTGCTGTAGATTTTTATGAAACCATTGTGACATAACAAAGGGCATCTTGGAACAGTGTTGGCGTAAGATGAGGACTGGGTGCTGGAGAAGGGTGGTGGCTTTTCAGTTGGCTTTTGTAGATACCATCTCCTTATATATTTGACTTGAGCCACAAGCAAAAGTACTAAGTAGAGTCTCGGGACCTCCGATGAGATGAAAATTTTAGATGGTGGATGTTAATGAAGGCAATAGCAGATACACCTGTTTATTAATTAATTATATGTATGTTTGGGTTACATTCTATTGACAAAAATCTGTGAGAGTTTATGTAGTTTGGACATGGTGAAATAAGGTTTTGCTGCCTCCAGTACCCACCCCTTCTAATCCCTCAACCATAGCAGATCAGATGTCCCCTTCTGGGTTTTTCCGTTGAGTGGAGCTTGGAGGTACCTGAGCGTGCCTGGGCAGCCTGGGTGTCCAGTCCTCTGTGAGTGTGGCAGTATGAATCGCCAGCAACCTGTCACAGCATCCATATCCCACAAAGCAGCAGTTACCTTCTGAGTTATGAAGCATGTGAAACAGCCACCACATGTGTTATATGTGAATATATTAGGCTTAGTGCATTTGCTTTAATGCTCTTAAAAGCTGGGCTGGCTTGAGCTGCTGATAGGCATTTTTTCTGGGGAGAGATTTATAACTTCTCAGTGTGTATGACTTACATTTATTGTCTGGCAAGTTAACCTCTCAGCAAACTTCCTTATTGTTTTCATTGAAGAGGAAGAACTGTAATCTTACCTAAATTTCTGAATGAAGCCCTGCTGAAAGTTTCTTCTGGAGTACAGGGTGTTTGCAAGCTGTAGAATGGTTTTCTCAGAAATGGGAAACTTGACAAGCGATTTGGGGAAGTAACTTGTGGGTAGAAAGGGGATATTTTCATTTGTTCCTGGAGAGAGAAGGGATGGCACCACATCTTCCAGAGGAATCCCAGCACTCTATCCCCAAAAGCAATCTTTTCTGAGGGGAAATGTTTTTTTTCCTCACTGGCCTGAATCTCTTCTTTCTTACATCCAATCATCTAAGATTCTTCAAATGCATGCAATTTACTCCTGGAATGTTTTTTGCTGCACACAGTGAGGTCATCTAGTACCATCTCCCTCCTTTAGAAACCAGCCCTGATTTAAATCTTGACTTCTCAACCAAACCACTTTTTAATCTTTAGGTGATGCCACATATTTACAGGCAGTGCTAAAGTTTCTGCACAGAAGCTCTCTTTCCGTGGAAGACTGGGCCCTAAGATTATATTTTGAAGCAAATATGCTTTGGAGAAGTTTTGCCACCCTAAACTTCGTATGTAAAACTTCGTCGTCCAGCTTCTACCGGACAGGATAACTATTAGAAAAGAGTGCCGTTGTTTCTGGCTTTCTCTTAAATGAAAACACAATCATACGCACACAAAGAAAAGGGGATTTCCACCTCCATATGCCACCTTTCCAAATGTGTGACATTGGGCTGAATTAAAATAGTGCCACTTACATAAGGACACTTCTGGAAACCATTGTGATTTCACTAGTGAGTGAACTCTTCTTGCCTGACTATAGATCTTTCCACTTTCTGTGGGTATGGCCTATATCACTCTCAGGAACTTGCATCAAGTTAGGAATGCATTGTTCTGTTTTGGTGTTTCTTACACAGCTACCAGCTCAAATGATACATCTTTAGTGGCTTAATCTACCTCAGCTGATAATCTCTTAGATGGGCTGTATACATAAATTCAGGAAATCTTAGTTTGCCTGTGTAAGGAGAATAATGGCATAAGCCCACTGAGGATTACTTGATTAATTAACCGAAGATTAAAAGTCACTTGGTTCTGGAAACACTGTTATCCCTAAAGTGGGGTGATAAATACTGTGTGCATTGACAATTCATAAAATGTGAATGTGGAGTCTTCTTTTTGATTCGCCCTGTTTTGTTTCGTTTTTTTTTCATTTTGATGCTCCCGAAGAGGATGGAAGAGTTTCATGAATTGTCACAACAGTTATACCTTAATGAGTCACAGCCTGGGATCTCACTAACTCTTGACTGAAACACACTGAATGAAGTATCCCTGTACTGCCCAGCAAATTGCTCTGTAGCCTACGAGTGGGTGGCTTACTTCTCTCTGGCCTGTCTCTAAGAATCATAGCTCTCCTCTTTAAACTGTATGGCCTCAATACTGCCTCTCCTGATACAACTCAGGAAAGGCTTTGTCACCATGAATCCAGGCCCCCGGGGTCCATAGGCACTGTGTTTAAAATGCTGTATTATACTTTGCAAGGTCATGGGGATTTGCCTTAAAAATGAATTTTTAAAATTTTGATGAGTATTTCTTTTAGTGGAGAGTTAAGTTGTGCTCTGAAGACAGCTAAGTAGTGCTCTTAACACAGGAGACTCTGACTAGTGGCCTCTCGGCCAGAATTACTGAAGTTCTAGAGCTCATCAACATTAAGATAGAGGAGTGCCTGCTAGAGGATAGTAGGTTATGCCAACCCGGGCATGCTGTTTTTTCAGGAAGCTGTTACTGGGTTGGAATAATATAAATTTAATTTTCTTCAAAGTGACTACTTATCAGCGGTCGAAGCATCTCTTAGTAGTAGTATAAGATCCGTAGCATGGCAATGATCCGTCTTTTTCTTCAAAACAAGACCTCAAGAAAAGCGAATGTTAAACCTGTCTATAAGACAGGATGAACAATCCAGAGATTATTTTCCCTATAGACCAACTAAAAAAATATGCAAGATAAAATTACATGTTACATATGCCAAGTGGGTAATAGCAAAACATAAAATGCAAATTTTGGTACACCTTTATAATTGCAGCACTCAGGTAAATTACAGCACAATTTAGAACCACACTTTTACATCCTCCCACAGTGGAGTTATTGATTCCTTATCTTATATCTCTCTGGTTTAGCACTGTACTGATATGCCGAAATACAGGTTGGCTGATTGATGATCAAAATTACTATGGTGCTCTACAGTTCTTTGACAAATTTTAGCCTGAGGTTAACAAAGCAGGCCCCTTTTGCTCAGCTGTTTAGCAAATATGTTTTCCTTGATGGTTTAGAAATGCCTGAGCTCTGTCTGGTGGTATGGTTTAGAAATATGTAGTAATGTGTATAGTTGAGTATTCCTTCAATAGTATTCATCACTATTGATGGTAATTTGCCAATGGTAATGCCAGTACATGTTGTTTTTTATAAATCGCTCCAAACAACCATATTATTCACAGCTTTCATTTCTTGGGGGGTGAGTTCAACCAGAAAACACACAAATCATCCCATATTTATTGATCATATTTTTAAAGTCTATTACTATGACATGTCTTGGGTGGGAAAGTTTCTCTTCTCTGCTAAATTCCCTAAGCCCAGTTCCTATAACTCATGTCTTATTTTCCTGATGTACTTTAGCTTAATTTCACACATCCAAATTCTGTGACTTCTTGCTTGCTCAGTCATCTCACAGTTTCCAGGGAAGAAGCTTCTTTTTTTTTTTTAAGATTTTATTCATTTATTCATGAGAGACAGAGGCGGGGGGAGAGAGAGAGAGAGAAACAGAGGGAGAAGCAGGCTCCCAAGGAGCAGGGAGCCCAATGCGGGACTCGATCCCAGGACCCTGGGATCATGACCTGAGCCGAAGGCAGACACTTAACCATCTGAGCCACCCAGGCGCCCCAAGAAGCTTCTTTATATCCCTTGTGATTATTATGATGGGACTTAACAGGGGTATGTGTTACAATTTGGGGATTTTTGCCCTTGTCCTTTGCTCATCCTTTAAAGATTGGTTCTTGCTAGAAGGCTACTCTTGAGGGTATCTAGGACAAAAATGTTCCACTGAATCTTTATGATGCGGTCTAATGAAAATACCAACTCATTAGTGCATTTTGACCTAACAGGGCTAATAATGCCAACATTATTCTAGTGTCAAAAATATTCTTAAATATGTTTTTACATTTTTATAAGAGAACAAAGGAGTTAAACAGTTAGTATAAATGTTATTTACTCATGTCAGTTTTCTCAGTAACAGGAATTTCTGGTTCATTGGCAACATTTTTAGATTTACTTGTTTTTCCACAGTCTTTAAAAAACGTTTACTTACTTAGCGGTCTTTTAAGAATGTAGGATATAATATAATCTTTCTTTAATAGATCCAAAGCATCACTGTGACTCAGTTATTATATTGTCTGATATTAGAGCAGTGATTTCTGAAGATATTACATCATGCAGGGCTGTTTATTTTCCATCAAGTGGCCATGGGTTGCTGCTTTTGTTGTCTTCATACTTTTTTCCTGATTTATAAAATGCATTTTATCTATTTGATTGGGTCCAGCTGGAACTTCTTCCTGTTCTAAGACTTTTTCAGAGTAGTCCTTTTCTTTTCTACTTTGGATTTTCTAAGAAATAATGGACTGAGTTTTTTTGCAGTTCTGTCTAAAATAAAAGAGATTCTAAATCAGGACCTGAGTCCTTCACTAGAGGAAAAAACAGCTAATTGGTTTAATCTAATGGGTTTGTAAACATTTCTAAAATTCGATACTACTTTGGATGCCATTTTTCTTTGTGCAACATGTTTTTCCTTATTAAATGGTGGTGTGGACTACATAACTTTTAGTTATGTTGCTAGTTTCAACATTATATGATTTTTTATGAACTACACTGTATATACAGTGCTTGCTATAATTAATAATATATTGATGATCAGGATAACAATAATTATAATGAAACAACCCATGTACCCACCAGCAATTTTCTTAATTTTATGTTAATTAGTTCTTGCCTTCTTTATATTTTGCTGCATATGCATGCATCTTTAGCATATTATTTTGCTTTACTTGTACTTAACCATTATGAAATAAATGTATGCATTCTTCTCTGATTTGCATTTTTACTAAACATTAAATATTTGAGATTCATATGAGAATTGAGGATGCATATTTCTGTATTTCAGTCTCTTTCTTTGCCTTATAATATTCCATGATATTAATTAATCGGACTTTAGTCTACCATTGATGGACTTTTGAGAAGTATTTTGTTTTTGCCAGCAACGGTGGTATGAGCATTCTTATACATGTGCCCCAAAACAAATTTGCCGTCATGTCTAGGGTGCATATATAGGAGTGGAATTGCTAAGTCATAGAAAGGACATCTTTACTTTTTGGAGGCAGTGACAAGTTTCATCTATTGAAACTCCCACCAGGAGCATAGGAAAGTCCCCTTTGCCCCATGGGGTGTAAATTAGTGTATCACTGTGGTTTTAATTTGCATTTCCCTGATTGTTAATAAGGTGAACATTTTTTCCCCATACATTTAGTGGTCATTTACGATTTGAGCCAGATAATTCTATTATTCTGTTTCTCCAACTGAACAACCATTTGCTTTGGTGGCATCAATATTATCAGTAGTTATTCTGCTTTTCCTACTTAGCAACCTTTTGCTTTTAGGCATAGATGTTATCAGTAGTCTGACTTTTAGGAGGTTGTTGCCTGATATTGTATCATGCTTATTTTAGTACAGATTTTCCTTAAACACCTTCCAAATGGAAAACAGATCCTTAGCCACTGTAAGATTATTGGTTATCTAGAGCAACTCTTGCCTTGTCAATATCTTGCCTTATCCTGTTGATTATGTCTTTGTAGCATATCGCTTACAAGGAAGCAGGATGCTGGGGTACCAGGCTTAATTTGATGCATAATTCCCTGAATATGATGAAACCCAAAGACAACTGAATCACATAATTAAAAGGGGAGTTAGGAAGCCTGAGTTAAAAACCCTAGTCTGACCCTTTGAACTTGGATTTTACCTTTGAATTTTACCAGCATGGTAAAATACCTAGACCCACGATCACTGTTAAATATATGACTGTGGGTTTCAAACATTACTCATGCTTGCACACCTCCCAGTTTTTGTTTGGGTTCATAATTGTTTCACCTATTCCCATGGGACGGACTAATGAAGGGCCCTTGATGAAATGAAGCAGTAGATATGCTAGCAGTGGCTTTGCTGGTGTGTTACCTCTGTGTTGCCTCATTAGAGATGTAAACCAAGGCTGAGACATCTGAGCAAACCCTCTGGACCCAGAGTTCTCAATCCATTGTTGCCACATCTTTTCTCAGCCTCATGGGATCCCAGAAGAATATAAATTAGAAAATCTGCAAAGCCTTCCCTTTCATGTCTAATGTCTGGGCGAGGCTGTTCCCTGCAGGACAATTTCTAGTTATTTTTTCTGTCTGGTTTGAAACATCTCCAGGGATGGTCTGTTCACTGTTTCCCTTGGGAAACTCTTCAGCAGCATATCAGTTCTTACTGTTAAAAATTTATTTTATACTTTGTCCTAGGTAGTCCTGTTCTAAATGTGTTTCCCATTGCTCCTGTCACCCAGCTCCCTGGCTCCTATTTTCCCTTTCCAGTGACACTCTGCCTCTTCTATGCAGAAGCATGTTAGGTAATTCTAGCCTCAAATCATTCTCGTTTTCCTTCCTTAGTCTTTACTTGATGAGACTATAAATACTTAGTTTATTTAGTCTCTCTTCATACCCCTCCAGAAGCTTAGTTATGTTTATTTTTCTCACCTGAACTCCCTCTAGTTTGTTTATATCTTTCTGGTCATCAAGGGCCCCCAATTTAATGGCTCTTCTAAGTAGGCTCTCCTGAGTCATATATTAGAAACTACAGATTTTAGCATAGTCTTTAACTTATTGTATAGTCATTCATGGGTACACATTTGTCTCTCTTCAAATCTGAGTTCTCATCTTTTAGATAGGCCTATCAGTGCCTAATGAAATCATTGAGGTATCATAAGGATCAAGTAAGTTCAAGAGGTTGATTCAAGATAATAGTTACTGAGCATTTACTATGGGTTTCAGAGAATTAAATGAAAGTCTTAAATGTGTTTCTGCCCTCGAAGTGTTTATCATCAAATGAAGGTGACAGGCACAGACATGGCTAAGTAGAATACGGGGCAGAATGAAGTACTCATTAAAAAAAGGAGCACAAACAAAGTGGAGGCAGACTGAAAAATACCAACTACAATGTTTATGCATTATAATTAATATTAATATATTAATATTAGCCAGATGGGCTGACAGAGCCAATTCATTCATCCTTGTATTTTTAGATTGGTTGACCAAAACAAAACAAAAATAAAAGCAGGGAGGGTCAAAATCTATCAATCACACTTATACCAAGCTATAAGTATGCTAAGAATGAAGATATCGGAGGTATTCCTGGTAGATCAGACAGCCTGTTGCTATAAATATTATCTCTAGACCTCCATGACCCATTCTTTCCTTATTTATTGAGTATGTGCCAGGCACTGCTAAAGCCTCATGGAGTTTTGAGCCTAGTGAATGGAAATGTTAATCAAATAAATACGTTAATCCATAATTTCAAATGAGATAAAGCTTTGAAAAAAAAAAAAAAGTATTGTAGGAGAGTGACTCAGACTGTATGTTAAAGAAGCCTTCCCTGAGAAAGTTGTGATTGACACCTGAAAAATGAGTTAACTTAGTTAAAGAGGCGATGTTTGAGAGGGGAGGGAAGAGAATGCTAGGTAAGAAAATAAGTGCAAAGACCCTGTGGTGGGAGGAAGCATAGTGAACTCAAGGAAGATCAGTGTATCCAGGGCCAGGAGAACTAAGCATTATCATGGCTCAGCTGAGGCTGGAGAATACTTTTAGATCCTCTTTCTCCTACTCAATATATTGGTTGAATGGATTGAAATGAGTTCACAACAAAGACCTTCTTCTAATCTCAGCATGATTATTTAAAAATTTAAGCAAATTACATAGGCAATCTTTGCCCTCATTTTCGTATTAACTATCAGGTGTGAATTTATGAACCTATCCTGTGTATCTAAAAATACCTTATGGGGTTGTGTGGACATACCCAATGTGATAAAGGAAAGGAAATTCTGAAAAGTATAAAAGACTAGCAAATGCAAATGATTATTAATAAGCATGTATAACAGGCTACTTCCACTTGGAAAGGTATCACTGAGTAGAGGGAAACAGAACTTCACCTTTTCCATGCAAGTAGGATTGTCATGGTGATGTTTCTTTTCACTATGTCTGCCTTTTGATCACTCTTAGTGAATTAAAAAGAAAAGCTGAACCTAAGTTTTTTTTCTCCCAGATTATTTTCTCAGTATGCTCCTTTCATATGCATTTTCTCTCCATTACTATTTCTTAAAAACATGGATGAGTGTTTTCTTAGCTTTAAGTTATAGCTCATTTAGAAGTCACTGAGCTTACAACATTTGCCCCACTGCTGCAGGTTAAAAAAAGGAGTCACTGAATCATCCTGTGTGTGGTGTTTGGTCATGATGAGAGGTGGTGCAGCCGAGGGAGGAAAGCATGCTAGCTATTGGGCTTGACCTTGACTTCCCCATCTGTGAAATGGAGATAAAACCAGTCTCTTTTCCAACTCACTTCAACAGTTAGATAAAAAAAATAACTAGTCTATTCGCCACAGTAAGTATTCCATAAATGCTATTTTTACTATCTTAATATGGGCTAGGTTTATGCTGGGATAGTCTTTATAAATAGAAAATTTCACAGGCTTGGGCAGGCCACCCTAGAACCTTCCTCAATTTTATTGTTGTAGTGGAAGATTTTAAAGACTTAGAAATAAAATAAGATAGTCAGACTCCAATAGCAGTTTTGAAATCCAGCCCATGCTTAGTTTAGGGGCCAGGGTTTCACAGGCCATGGTCCTTGCCTTTGCTGCAGTTAGAGGCTAACAGCTTCTGCTGAGTTAGACCTGACACAGTGCAGTACTGCTCAAACCTGGCACCATATAACACACCTCGTGTGGATTCCTCATCCAAATTAACCTCCTCCATTACCTCTCTCTGATTAACCACATTCATTTCCTACAGACCCATTGATTCTAGCATCCCCTTAGCATGAGTACTTGGAAGCTAGCACTTGCCTGGTTAATGTATAGCGCTAGGTATAATTTGTCCCAAAGGTCTTCTCTCTGGAGGAGGGGCTCTCAACCTGGCTGTGTATCAATGCCCGGCCCTACCTCTTACCAATTAATTTAGACTCTCTGAGATGAGGCCTAACATAGAAGTAGTTATTAAATCTCCCCAGGTGATTCCAAAGTGCAGCCAACTTTTAGAACCAGCGTCCTTGGGCCTTGCCCTTCAAAGTGCGGTCCAGGGACTGGCAGCATTTGCAACTCATGGAAGCTTTTCAGAAATGTAGAAACTTAGGCCACACCCAGACTTAACTGAATTAGAATCTGTGGTGACTGAGAAACACTGTCCTAGGATACTAGGAAAGTACCCTTGCTCTGTTTTCTTTGTAAATATTTCATGAATGGGGAAAACGCTTCAGGCATACCAGGTAGTTTTAGTTAGTTTGAAGCCTCTTTGTAAGGGCTTCGACTTCTGGAGCTGGTCTTGCGATGGCAAATGATGCCAACATCAGTCCTCTGGCTTGTGGTTTTGTGGCTAATATATTTCTTGAAGGCCATGACATACTTCATTTTCCTTGAGATAAAAAGCCCTTGAAAATGTTCTTTAGGTGTTCCATCTGCCTTTCCCCTTCTTTTCTCATTGATGCTCAAGATAAGAAGGCACATTTTAAAAGGGTCTGCTGGTTTTCCTTCCATATTTGTCCCCCTCCCCACTGCCCCCTTTCCTCCTTAAAAATACTTAGGCCCAGGGGAAAAGGCAGGCACTTGAAAGGGACATGGGAGCCCTGGGTCCTTCTTTACCCTCCTTCCTCCGCGTCTCAAGTCTGAGGCTAAAAACATATACGTGCTCAAAGTGAGACCGTGAGGGGCAACCCCTTGCTGAACCTCGCCCTGGGATAAGGAACTGTCTTCAGGCCATGAAACGGCCCAAGTGCTCATCTGCCTGGGCTCCTGTGGCAGGGGAAAGAGGGCAGAACTGAGGTTTTTGAGAGTAGAGTGGAGCTGTACAGGCAGAAAGCGCAGTGCGGGGTTTTGAAGTTCTTGCTCTACAGTGTTGGCAGACAGAAGAGCTTTAACTGGCGTGCTCCACGTCAGACAGTCCAGAAGAGAACGTGGGGGCTCAGCTGTGCAGATTAGATCAATCTGAATGAAAATCGCTAGTGTTCCTTCCAGTAAGAGAAGTTTCTGCTTAGCTCATGAACTGTAGGCCCTTTTCTGGTCCCGGTAGAGAATGAGTAGGGCTTTGTGAAAGGTTATGTAAGGCTGTTGGTTCTCCCCCTCCAACACCCAGAGTAAAATTCTATTCATAGAGGGGTGACACAGCCTCTCAGGGGAAAAAAAAAATGCATTTCCTACCCTATATCTTAGAAGAGATAATTTAATCAGGCTTTAGGAAAGAAATTAAGGAAGAGAGGGAGAACAAAATCATAGGCAGCAAGAGTGGGACATAGGGAAAGAAATAGGACTGTGAGAGAGCGTCGCCGCCCTGGTTCTGGTTGCTGCAGCATTTATAGGGTGCCACATATTCCCGTTCTTCTGGGACTGAGCGGTTTCCCAGGAAACAGGACTCTCAGTGGTAACAAGAAGACTGGCCCAGGTGAACTGGAATGGTTGGTCACCCTGAATGTGGTACCTGGGGTTGGGATGGGACTGGGGGACATTTGGAAGGGCATTCAATAGCGCAGTGGTGTCGTAGACAGCATGCTGTTGGCCAGAAGGAGGAAGGATTAGGGGGTGGAGCAAGGCATGGTAAAGGGAGCTGTTCCAACAGTCCAGAGAGGATGGGTGCCCATTGGAGGTTTAGAAACAACTTGTACCCTTGGCCATCATCCTGGGCTCATCCAGGCCTTACCGTGTAACCCTATGCTAAAGTCAAACTTGACATCTAAAACTGAAGGTGTGTTTTTGTTTGTTTTATTTTCTTTTGGCTAACTACCTGGCCAAAAGAAAAAAAAAACACAAAACAAAACAAAATACAAAATAAAACACCCACAAGAAAACAAAAAACAAACAAAAAGCCTGTCAAACAGCTTATTTTCATTATCAGGATATCTTTTGGATATAGTAGGATGATGTATTTATTAGCAAAATCATGTCTAAAACCTTTGTGTTTCATATTGCTGGGTGCATATTAATCATTCAATAAATACCTATTAATGAATTGATTTCCCTGTAATGATTATTCTCAAGTTTGCATGGAATCTGAAGTTATTCTTGTGCTTGAGCCATGCAACCTTTGGCTAAGGATATGTTAAATTTTAGAGTACTCTGCTTTTAACTAGAGAAATTTATTCTTCTTTTCCCTCTCTCCTTCTTTTTGCTTGATTTTTTTCTTGACATGACACTATTACTAATTTTATTAACATTATGGAGTTCTTGTGAAAAAATCTAAAATCAAGGAAATCTTGCAAATATGATGTGTGTGTGGTGTGATGTGATGAGTGTGATGTGATGAGTCTATAGAATTTGCTCTCATTAAGCCCTGTTACTAATGCATTTAGGGCATTTGTCAACTCACATGTATGAAAATGGAACAGAATAAAATAGAATAATTATTTCCTACATAATGTTCCCAGAAATAGACTCTGTGTTTTCCCTAGAAGAATCATTCCTGAGGATTGGGATGAATCAAAGAGTTAAAATGCTATTTTTGTAGAAGTCAAGTCAGTGGAAGCCAGGACAAGACAATGGAGATAAGAGAGTTACCTAGAATGAAAAGGTCAATACTTTGTGTGTTTCAGTGCATCATTTAAGCCGGAAAGACCTCAGCATTTGTTTAAGATGACCCTCTCATTGTACTGATGATCAAACAGGGCCCCAGAGAAGTTAACTGAGCCCCCAGATTACAAATCCAAGAATGAGTACCACGAGACATTTCTGTGCACATGGGATTGAATCTTGGCTCTGCCAAATTTAACTCTTTGACTCTCATATTTCAGAGTCCTCATCCTTAAAATTGGGAAAACCATTGCCATATGGGTTTTTAAATTGTATTTATTTTTTATTATTTTTAAATTAAGCTTTTTATTTTAATTCCAGTGTAGTTAACATACTGTGTTATATTAGTTTCATGTGTACGATATAGTGATTCAGCACTTCTATTCTGTGTGGGGTTATTTTTTAAAAAATGCATTCCCCTAAAGGAGCAGCACAATTCTTGACACAGTGAACACTTAGCTGTTTCTGTGTTTATGCATTCATTCAGCAGACATTTATTGAGATCATGCTTGGTTTACCATGCCTGTTGGCTCCTACAGTAGATGTAAAAAGCATATGACACACTGCCACTCTTCTTATGGAGTCAACAGAATGCTTGGGGAAATAAGATGTGGGCAGTTTAAATATGAAAAAAGAAAAGAAAAAAGAAAAAGTTGATCCCAAGATAGTATATTATTAACCAAATGTGTGAGGAGTGCAGATAGAGGGGAAGGCAAGAGGAACACTTTAGAAAGACTTCATGAATGAGGAGGGATTGAGCCTGGTGTGCAAGCCTGTTAGAGAAGAAGAAATGTTATTTCTATATGGACATTGCTCTTTACATGTTCGGACTCTGGGAGAAAAGGGGAAAGATGGCGAGCAGTTCACTTCCAAGAGCGATAGGCGCCAGTTCTCATCACGAACAATGGCTCCTTGACTAGTCTCTTCCCAAACGGATTTGTGATAGCCTAGGAGAAAAAGGGAGAGAAAAGTGACAAGGTCATCTGAGAAATATATTTGGCAGCATAAATAATGTAATTTTAGAATGAAGAGTTTTTGCCTGCAAGGCTTTCCCTAATAATTTTAGGGAGGTCTCAGAAGGACAAATTGCTCAAGAGAGGACAGATGCCATCACACACCACATTTCAAACTTGAGATCTAGTGGCTGAGAAAGCATATTTAGGCTCCTGAACTTCTAGAATAAGTCTGTGCTGGAAATCAATGTTTCCATCTTTTTCTTTTCACCACAGCTTTAAAATGTATAGAAAACTTTGGTTCAGGGTGCCAAAATCCTTTATTACTAACACGTAAAGGGTGTTAGCTAGCCCATAAAAGATTTTCTGTTCATTACATAGCCAGAGGGCAGGTAGCCCAGCTCGGAATTTTCAGCTGAAAGAGTTCTTCTTTTGTTCTTTCTACCAAATACTCAGTCATACAAGGTTATGATAATTGATAATTGCTGATGATGTTTTATGTCTGTCTGATACATTTTCCAGTGGCTTTCCTATCCGTTGTCCAAATTCATCTTTCACTACCTCTAAAAAGTAGGCGGAATACTCACACGTTTTATGAGTGAGGTTATGGGAAGACTTGTGATCAGGGATTTGTTTACGATCACACAGGAATTACAGGTTCTTTAAGAAAAACCCAACTCTTCTGACCGAATCCATTAGTCACTAGTATATATCTGACACCTTCCAAAAGCAAGAGCAAAACAAAAAAGCAATGCATTCCACTTTTTTTGTTCCCCAAAAGCGCATGAACTTAAAAAAATGATATCTAATGTATGGTGACTAACATAACATAATAAAATACAATTTTAAAAAAAGATATCTAGCACCAAAATCTTAATTTTTAATAGCATTCTCCAATAAAAGGAACAAGAGTCCCTTGGAGAAATGGCTGATTCTAGGACTTGGACTAGAGATATATGAGGTAAGTCTGGGGCATCTAATAGTGCCAGAAAGTAAGGAAGCTCTTTAAAAGAAGTGTAAAACCGGGCGCCTGGGTGGCTCAGATGGTTAAGCATCTGCCTTCGGCTCAGGTCATGATCCCAGGGTCCTGGGATCGAGTCCCGCATCGGGCTTCCTGCTCCTTGGGAGCCTGCTTCTCTCTCTCTCTCTCCCTCTGTCTCTCATGAATAAATAAAGAAAATCTTTAAAAAAAAAAAAAAAAAAAGAAGTGTAAAACCCACACTGGTGGAGAAAGTCGAAGGGACACAGGAACTAACCGAAAGCTCTCAATGGCCAATGTTGGAACAATTTGAGAAACAAAATAAATCAAGTTAATTTTGGATTATTACCCCAAATACAAAATAAGCATCCATGAGTCCATACTGCTATAAATAAATGATTGAATAAATAAATGGGAGAGTAGACAAATCTACGCAGAAGAATTCCAAATAATTTATATAGATAATTCACCCTCAGGGAGGTGGAGAATAACCCCCACTCTTTCCAGCGTGGGCTGTGCATAGTGAATTCTTCCAAAGAGTACAGTATGTGTGCAAGGAGGAGGGCAGTAACTTTAGAGAAAAGAAACCTGACAAACACTATGTCAGCCAGATGGTCAGGATCATCATCAATAATGATAAATCATGTTAATAGCATGTACCTCTGGTATGATGTGCTGAGAATGGCACTTCATCTCTGTGATTTTTCTTTTCCCCCAAACCCATAACCCCAGTCTAGTCATGAGAAAAACAGCAGACAAACCCTAGTTGAGGGACATTCTACAAAATACCTAACCATTACTCTTCAGAACTATCAAGGTCACAAAAAAAATAAGGATGGTCTGAGAAACTGTCAAGGCTAAGAGAAGCCTAAGGAGATGTGACGATGAAATGTAATATTTTATCCTGCGTCAGATCCTGGAGCAGAAAAATGACTTTGAGTAGAAACTCAAGACGTCTAAATAAAGTATGGAGTTCAGCTGCTAATAATATGTCAGTATTGATTCATTAATTTTAACAACTGTCATATTAATATTTAGGGGAAACTGGTGTGGGGTAAATGGGAACTTTCTATACTATCTGCACAAGTTTTCTGTAAATCTGAAACCATTCTA
Source organism: Eumetopias jubatus (assembly GCF_037043125.1). Lineage (NCBI taxonomy): Eukaryota > Metazoa > Chordata > Mammalia > Carnivora > Otariidae > Eumetopias > Eumetopias jubatus. Next base: position 22,749,150 of record NW_028274822.1, on the reverse strand, counting down.
AAAATGTTTATTAAATATTAAATGAATATCTTATTTCTTAATGGAATGGTAAGCAGAGTATTTAATCCCACTAAACCCATCTCTTCCTCTTTAAAATAATCTCACTCTTGTATGGTTATTCTGAGAATTATAGATGATATTTGTATAACCCTTAATATCTCTACATGTTTCTCAAGGTGTGGTTGCATCATGCCCACAGGTCTGTGTCTTAAGATGCAAATGTGCAGGCTCCCCCTCAAACCACCTGACAGAGTCCCTGGGCAGCCCTGGAGGGACTAGGTCTTAGGGATTTTGGCATGCTTTCTAGGTGATCCTTATGTGCACTTGAGTTTGCAAACCACTGTACTTTGCTATATATTCTCTTTAAACATTACTCATGGTAATTCTCTCTTTATTGAGCCCGTGTTTGAGCTCGGGATATGTTTTTGAGTCAGGTGGACTTGAGTTTAGATCATAGCCCTAGAACTTTCCAAGTGGGGAACTAGAACAAGACACTCTACCTTTCTGTGCCTTAGGATGCGCTGGAAACTAAGGATTCAGGATGATGACAAGGAAATGAGAAGAAACTTGAGTCCATGCTGACTTCCTTGAGCAGCAAACCCATCTTGGGATAGTTTTCCTCTGGACTTTTTGTGACTGTGAGAAATTAACCCTCTATTTGGTTTTAAACCACTGTAATGAGGTTTCTATCATGTGCAGCCACACTCAGTCCTAACTGCTGTGTGTTCTTATATTGAGTTATTTACTCCTCATGGTAAAACAATAAAATTGTCCATTTATAAGTGGCAAAAGTGAGGCACCAAGAAGTTGGCTAATTTTTCAATGGCTCCATGCTAGTAAATTGCAGACCTGTGATTCAAATCCTGCTTCAAAATACATGTTCTCAAATCCGTGCTGTAATTCCTAGATAAATAGTAGTTGCTATTATTATTATATTGTTGTTATTTTATAATATTCACCTTTCCTCTCCAAATGGGCAGTATTTTCCTATGAGCCATTTATTATTTAGACACTCCTAGATTATTGAGTATCTAAATAAAACCTCAATTTTCTGTTAATCGTTTTCAAATGTCACAGTTTTCACTAACAAGTTATAAGACAGCTTCATGCACTTTAATTTCCTCTGAAAAGAAATTCACTGCCACCTTATAAAAGACTAACATTCAGACTACAGCTTTGGAATGCTAATGCCCTACCTTAACAACCAGGCTAAGCTCTGAAAGTCACATATGTGTTGTGATTTCTCTCCCATTGTAGTGTAAGGAAATTTCACATAGTTTTGATATATCGTATAAATTAGGCCAACAAAGTGCTGTGCTATGTCTTCATTAAAACAGGAGACGGTAATAATGCAACCATGTAGCGTGGTCTTGCAGCCTTTGAGTTATGAACATTCAATAGCATCTCCTTACTTGTGCTTAAGTTGGCATTTGTGAGGAGCATATAATCAATTAATCAATAACCCAATTTTCTGTTAAAGAGATGGTGCATCATTTTTTAAAAAAAGTCAGGGACCATTGTATGATTTTATGAAAAGGGCTGTGTCAGCAAGGAAACTTGTTTGAGAAACATTGAAAGCCTTTATTTGGGGATGATGATTTTGCTTAACTAAGCCAAAAGTGAAATTGGATACAAATGTTCAGTTCCCGAAGCATTTTATTATTTTGCAACTGCTAGAAAGGAAAGTAACAATCTGAGATTGCTGGTAAGAACGCATGGTTTTTACTCATGATTAGATATGGGTAAGCGGATTCATTTATGAAATGCACAGTGAAAACAAAATAATTCTAAAACTTTAAAGTTCAAAACAGATGGGTTCTGTCCTATTTCTTAGAAATGTTGAAGTGTATGCACAGCCACCCAACTTGGCTTCCATAAGGTCACAGCAGCATAAGGTGATGCTTCTAGGATGATGGGGCTGACACCCATGCGGAGAGGAAAACCTGGCCCTCTCAAAGCATAATTTGCATACATTTTTATCTTTATCTTTATTATACTTTCTGGGTAAAAAGACATATCTGCTCATTGTGACAATTCAAATATTATAAAAATATATGTGTTAGAGAAGGAAACTTCCCCCTAATGCCATCCCTCCTAGGAAAACCACTGGGCCGTGGTTGTGCTCAGTCCTTTGTATCTTTTTTCTACCTGTCCTATAATTACTATGAGAATTGGAGAAAGAGATGTTTCTTTTTGCATCCCCTTAAAATATTGAGCTTTGTTTTTTTTTTTTTTAACCAAGTTAGCAGTTAGATAAATCTTAAAACAACAAAACAAAACAAAAAAACTCAAACGTTTGGTTTATCATTGAACGGACACACTCAGGATGAAAATGGTCTCCACAAGGCAGCTCCAAGAGAGAGTCAAGTACCAGGAGTGTCTGTCGTCTTCTTTCCGTTTGGAAGGAAATAAGTTAGCTCCCGGTTCTCAGAAATGGCCAACTATTCTCTAACAGCTTGCTTCTCAAACAGTGGCCTGGGCACCAGCAGCATTAACATCACATGGGAGCTTGTTTGAGCTGCAGAAGCTCAGGTTTCATCCCAAATCTGCTCATTTGAGATCGACATTTTAACAAGATGCCTCTGTGATGGTGTGCAAGTCAAAGTTTGAGAAGTACCCTGGCCGTTCTAGTGTGCTGCCTACTCAAACCTCTGTCATGTTCGAAGTGCTGGGGCTGCTTACGAATTAGTAGTGTTGTGAGAGGAACAGCCAGTGTCCCCCCAACCCCTTCATGTGACTTCCAAACGTGCTCACCGGACTGCACATGGTGCTCATCAAACACCGTCAAGGTCGGAGTAAGTGTCTCAGGGCATCTGCCCTCTTCATGAGGCCACTCCACATATCCCTCACCTCTACCTCTGAAGTCCCAAGGCAGTTATGTCCACAGCGGTTTGGAGAATTATGCTTCTTATTCCAATGATTTTTTTTTTTCTAGTCCTGTACAGCTTGGTGTCATTTTGCTAATGCATTTAAAGCTTCATCACAATGAAACCGCTAGCCGTGTGAAGGAAAAGACCAGGAATATTTTTCCTTTGTTCCTATTCCTCAGTTAGTGCTTGATTATAGTAGTGATGATGTAATAGTGCAGAAAACACCACAGAAATGATTGATGCACTTTCCTTGGAATGTAGGTAGAAATAAATGTAGGTTGGCTTTTTCTGCTATGATAACTTCACAGGAAGACAGTGCATTAAGCCAAAGATTCTATCACCTCTCTGCAGGCAGGAAAACAAAGGCATTGCTAGTTTTGTCTTTCTTTCCTTTCATGACCATGTGCCATTAACTCATCATTTCTCTCTGATTTTTATCAAGCAGATTTTCAAATGTCACAGATTTCTTCTCTTAATGCATGAGAATTAATTGCCCTTTCCTTTGGCACCTTGACTTTGTCTTGTCAGAAAGTATCATTTTAGGGGCCATTCAGAATTAAACTGACAACATCAAATCTAAATATTATTAGAGGTGAAATGGTGATGAGAAATAAGTTGAGAAATGTTAAAAGGAAATCTTCATTAAATTGAACTTCAACATTTTCTCCTTTTCCAAATCAGTTTTTTTTTTGTTTTTTTTTTTTTGGTTCACTAAGTTATCATTGCTAGTCCAGCATTTAAATGGATTAGATGATGACCAGTGTTATCTGGGGAATTATAAATGCAGTAACTTCTAATGATGGATCATCCAATGCTTGAGAAATGTGGTTTTCAGCTAAAACTTGGGTCTCTACTTTTCAAGCAGTCTTGAGGCTTTTTTTTTTTTTTTTTTTGTAGTGAAGTCAATGGGAAGCATCGGATTGACAAAATTTTGTCTCTGGTTTGTTGCAGAAATATTGGGGAGGAGAGGAAATCATATCTCACTTTCTGCCATACCACTGACTTGACCTGTAAAGATGATGAATATCAAAGAGTAAAAACTAGAAGGCACTGGATTTTCTTTTTAATGAATCAAAGCTGAGTTTCCTATAAATAACGAATTTGGGGGTATTTTTCATGGACTTGTCCACCTCCTAAAAGTTTCAGGCCTTGAATTACTCTAAGCTTGAGATGTGTGGTTTGACTATTCGATGATATCATTGCTTTCTTTCCAGGAACAATGTAATTAAACTCTTGAGTGAATGAAGAAACATGCCCTTGGCTGTGAGTGGCATTTTGATTTTGAAAGCCTTCTCCTAGCTGAAGTTAATCTGTTTTAGGATGGAGAGGTTAAGCAGCATCTCAAATCTGGAACTGTTAGACCCAGCCTCTGAGTTCCTTTCTTCAAAGATGGCAGCCCTATTTGTAGAAGCCTGGCCATTCCTATGAATGGACAAATGTTGGATTTTAGTTATGTTAGCTACATTTATCTAGTCATTTCTTCTTCCCACAGATCATTTGATGGTTAGGTTTCCTACTGGGATCTGGGATGTCATTGCCTTTGATAAGTGGTCAATTTTTTCCTTGAAGTTATGCCAAAATTTCCCATAGCACATATCTCTATACCCTAATTCTGAACATTGTTTGGTTATCTGGTTGAAAACGAGACCATGGGCAATGGTAGGAATGGTTCAGTTTACAATAAGTGAGCCTTCATAAATTGCTAAGGGGAGGCTAGGGAGAGAACATTTGAATTCCATAATGGTTTTTATATTTAGCCCGTAGTTTATATTATTTTCTCTTAGCATCTAAACCTATAATTGAGTTTCTGTTCTGGGTGCATGTTAACCCTTCAAACTAAGAGTATCAGAAGAATCTAAAATGAAAATGGAATGCTGTAATGTTATCAAATGCTGAAGAAGAAAAGTGGAATCTTATGCTCTTTGGTACGGGCAAGATGAGGAATAGGAACAGGATCAAACAAAACTCTTTGTTCTTTTAGGAGCCTACATTAAAAAAAAAACACAACATTTACTTAGGCTGCTTTATAGATGCCTTTCTAAGGATTTATTTTGCTGGTGTACAGTCTAATAGGAGACTCAGAGCTCATCATGAGGTCTCTATTCAGACCAGTTTCAGCTCAGACCAATTAACCAAATTATGCAATCAATTGGTTCTGTTTCTATCTGTGGGACTCTTATATTTTGAAATGAGAACATGGAAGTGGCAATGAGGTTCACAAGGACATCCTTCAAAACTCCTTATTCTCTTTTCTCTTACATTGCATAGGCAATGAAGAATACGGTACATTTTCTTTCCTTGAGAGATTCTTGACAGTTATTTTTTGGATACAAAACCTCCCTTGCCCATCACTTCAGACTGTGTCTTCTTTGACTAAAAAGACTCTATATCATTGGGGATATTTGTCAGGCAAAGATGCAATTCCCAGGAAGTTCTAGAGCCAGGAGATGAGATAGCTTTCTATAAAGGGCACAGGGCAGAAGCAAGAGAATTAGGTTCTATGGGGAGATTAAACAAATTATTTAAAGCCATTGTTGGTAATCATCCAGCAGGTACCAGTATGGATGTTCAGATTGCTAAAATATTAAAATATTTCACCACTGAGTGGTAGCTATTTGTTGCCCGGCGCCTCCCATATGCCCTACCTCATCCATTCTGATTAGCCACCGCCTTTGCCAGTGAGCTTCCAAAAGTCTCACTTCTGAGATACCAACCTTGGCTTTCCCCCAGTGACACTGGAAGGCCAAATGCACCCTCACCAGGTCCTGGGTCACCTTTGAATTCTCTAGTCTGTCAGCTAGATTGGCCTACATGGCTCCCCAATCTGCTGCTGCTACAACAACCTCAGTGCCTCCCCCACCCGCCATGTTCTGGCTTCTTGAAATCGTGACCCCTGAGCAAGTTGGTGTTCCCTGAATCACTGTCTCATGGATGTCGGTGGCAACTTCAGCTCTGAGAGTAGGTGAGACCAGCTAGAGGGCTAAGTCTCTGCTCTATTGCTATTTTTAAATATCATGCATGCTTCCTTGCTTCTGTTCTTTGGAGAAAACATTAATTGCCCTTGTGACCTGTGGGGTCTTCATAGAATAAGTTACATAATAAGTGATTGGTTTTATGATTTCTTTAATGATTATTTAAACTTTTATTGTTTCTATCTTATTTACCAAAGTGATTGTGTTCAATGTAGAAAGCTTTGAAAAAGATAAATAGAAAAAAAAATATATAAATCATTCATAATTACATGACCCAGAGAATTACTACTAAAATTTTGATATATATATATTTTTTCTTCTTTTAAAAATTTTATTATGTTATGTTAATCACCATACATTACATCATTAGTTTTTGATGTAGTGTTCCATGATTCATTGTTTGCGTATAACACCCAGTGCTCCATTCAGTACGTACCTTCTTTAATACCCATCGCCAGGCTAACCCATCCCCCCACCCCCCCAGAACCCTCAGTTTGATATATATATATATTTTTTAATAGTAAATGAATCATATATACCTATGTAATTTTTTAAAAAGTTAATCTATTGTGAACACAGTTCCAAGATTTGTAAGAGTTGAGTGTGAACTTTAAAGTCAGCTAGTTTAGCCTCCTGGTCAAGGGAAAAAAATCCTTTATGTAACATTCCTCTCAAAGGTCTTTCAACGTGCTTCTTGATACCTGGAGCAACAGGGGCCCACAGCCTTATTTATCTCCCTGTTCACTTTTGGATCACTACTTATTCCAGAAAGCTCTGTTTTACTCTTGATCAAAATCCTTTATATCTTTTAACCCTCATCCTGATTTTGCCCTACTTTGTATGCATAAGGGGGTGGAAGTGGCAGAGAAAGGGCAGGCTTAGAAGGCTGTAGGAGTTGGCTCATCTAAAGCAGAGGCAAGTGTCTTTGCTGCTCAGTAACACCTGGCCATGAGATTGCGTGAGTCTCTTGGGTGACCCTTTTAACCTGGTGTTCCCACGTTTTCTTTTCTACAGAAACTTAGGGACTTATGCCTTTTATGTCAAACTGGAAAACCTTAGAGGTGTTGAAAGTTCAGAAGAAAAAAGAAAGATTTATCAATCCCGTGGGTTTTTTGTTTTTGCTGGACACAGTACATTTTAGAAAACAAAAACAGGATGTGTTTGAAAATGAGTTGGAAAATATCTAGAGGTTAATTTACTATCATAAGTTCTGTTTAAATGTGTTTCCTTGTCACCTTCCTTGCTGTCTGCTCTGGGGAAGATTAACACGATGATGCTGTTCAGTGCTTGAGGGTTTGGAAGAAGAGTGCTACGTAAATGTCAGGTATTAGTGTAACCCTGCACGGCAGTGACTGACCATAAGGTGGCTCACATTCTTGTATTCCTTTAATGAGTTCACTCGTGTATCAAGTATTGAGGCAAGGGGTATATAGTAGTGGGTCATAGACACATTCTTTGTTATTGCTTAGTGGAAAAGATGAATGAGTAAACATGTGATTACTGTTTTAGTCAAATTTAGTTAAAACTGTGCTAGTATCTTTGAAAGGAAAGAGTTCTTTTCTCTCTCTTAAAACATCCAGAAACGAAGATGTGGGGAGTATTAGGACCAGTGAAATTGCAGTCTGGCATGTCACTGTGAATCCTGATTGCCTGGGTGGGATTTATGGTCGGAGGTGTTAGAGGAGAGCATTGCAGTGGAGGAAAGATGACAGAGGGCAATGAGTGATGGGAGCATGGCAAAGGGGGTGCTGAGCTGGGCTGCAGCTGAGTCCTTCTTCCCTACTCCGGTCAGCTGTTACTCGTCTTTGAGAAAGTGCTCCATTTTCCAACGTTGATAGCTGTTCTAGACCAGGGGTAGCAAACACATTCTGTAAAGAGCCAGAAAGTAATGTTTTAGGCTTTGAAGGCCACCCCGTCTTTGTAGCAGCCACCCGCCTCTGCCATAGGAGCATTGAAACAACCACAGACAATAAGTGAATAAATAAGTGTGGCTTTGTTCCAAAAAAAAAAAAAAAGCATAATTTACAAAAACAGTTGGATTTATCCTGCAGGCCGTAGTTTGCTGACTCCTATTCTAGGCTCTCATCTCTTCATCATGAACAAACCTATGCACACAACCTAAGGTATCACTTTATTGAATTGTTTGCTCAGAATATAGCTTCTTACAAATCCATGCGTTGTTTAAATTTTCTACATTATTGTGAAACCCTTTGTAATGTCTGTCCTTTGTGTCTTTATGGGGTGGAAGGGAGAGATTTTAGCCTATGATTAATGTGCTATTTGACTCATGGTTTTCCTCCTCTGAACTTCTGTTTAAAATATTAATATTAATTATAAAATATTGGGGTCTTTTCCTTGGAGGGGATCTGCAAGGCGGGAGTGGGGTGTGATCCAGTGTCATCCCCTCTGGAGGCCTATCTGGCATCCCTGTTGTCCTATTATTTACTTGGCTTTCCTGAGCAGAGCCAGTGTTCCTTATTTCTTGGCTCAATCCTGAAGGTGGTGAATGTGTTCTGTCTCAGGCTGGCTTAGCATATCCAGTGCCTAAGTATGGCTACTTCTTCCAGTTAACACAAACCACTTCCAATGAACATTGATTGGGTGCAGAGAATCTGAAGAGGTCCTTTGAATCCAAACCAGCAAGAAGGTGGCATTGAAGGATAGAATTGATGTTGCTGTACACAGAGAAGTCTGTACGTGTGACAGCATTCTGAGGGAATTATAGGTCTTCCTCCTGTAAGGGAGGCCCATCTATGCTGCTCAGAGTCACAGAGGTATTGATCAGACAGGCTTTGTTCCTGCCTCCCTTTTCTTTGGAGGAGTTGTTTCAGTCCAGATGGTGGGCATCTGTGAACTTGCTAATAAGCAAACAGGCTGTGGTAGTTATGGGGACTTTGCAGTTTCCAGATTTTTTTTTTTTTTAACTCAGAAAGACCCTGCTGTTTGAGACTGGGTTAAATCTGCTCTTGACTGGAGCCGGAGGAAAAGAATTTATGACAGCTTATGAGGCTACACATCCTGTAGCTTGAACATATATATGTGTGTGTGTGTGTATTTAAAAAATATATATATTTATAATATAAAAAATACATATATATTTACACACACATCTTGGAGGAGCAGTCATGAAGTGCAATCTGTTTTATTCCTAAAATTATTATCATTATTTTTTTAAAGATTATTTGAGAGAGAGTGAGTGAGAGAGAGCACGAGCAGGGGCAGGGACAGAGGGAGAGGAAGAAGCAGACTCCTTGCTGAGCAGGGAGCCCAACTTGGTGCTCAATCCCAGGACTCGGGGATCATGACCTGAGCTGAAGGCAGCTGCTTAATGACTGAGCCACCCAGCTTCCCCTAAAATTATTTTTTTAGTGTCTTGAATTATTTATCTCTATTGCTTTGTTCTATATGGGCATGTCGTCAGTAATGTAGAGTCTGTTTCTTTACATTTTCTTTAGAATTGCTTAGTAGTGACTTGGTGGCCTAGAGGCCAATTGGAACATATGGATGGGGGAAAGAAGACAAATTAATTTTTAATCTGAAACCATGCCCTTCTCTGCTCTTAATGGTTGTTCTCTCCACCCTGAGAAAGACTGGCAGGTTTCAGTCTGTATCTTTAGTTCCTTGTATGTGGTTCTTCAGGAAAAATGGTCCTGTCACACTGAAGTGCCTCTCAAAGCAAGGATGTACTGAAAAAATACTGTCAAGTCAGAGTCTCTGAGACTTACGGGTACTTCCTGGCCAGTGTTGGTGAGTGACCTCTTCCCACTGTTTTGGATATGGTGACTGGTTTGTTGAAGCATTAGACCACCTGCAAAGTGAGGAGCATCTTTCTGTACAGTTTCTACTTATTCACTCTGGAAGTTAGAATAGAAAAATGCTCTAGTTGGGGCACCTGTGTGGCTCAGTCATTAAGTGGCTGCCTTCAGCATGGGTCGTGATCACAGGGTCCTGGGATCGAGCCCTGCATCAGGCTCCCTGCTCAGCGGGAAGCATGCTTCTCCCTCTCCCACTCCTCCAGAGAGAAAGTGTTCCCTCTCTCTCTGTCTCTCTCTATCAAAATAAATAAATGAAATGTTTAAAAAAAAAAAGAAAAATGCTCTAGTCTTGGTTCAGAGTCTGGTGTCTCCCAAACTTGCCCACTGCGTTGCCCAGATATTGGAACTTGCAAAATGAAGATACTGCTGTTGGTCCTGCCTCCACTGCAAGGTAGGCATGAAAGACAGGTGAGATAAAGCTTGGACAGTGCCCAGAAAAGCACACATCATCATGCATATACAAATCAGTTGGTGGTGGTGGTGGTCCCTGGCATGGCCGGAAGGATCTAATTTGGTGAGGGCCAGTTCTGAATGTATTTTCACCTGTTGGACTGCCCTCATTGAGATCAAGAATGACAAGTCTTTCTCTTAAGTTTACAGTGCAATTTCTTTACATGAAAAACTGAGATGGAATTTCCTTGTTCCTCCCTGGATGAATTTGGTGGTACTAATGGGAAATCTCCCTTCTCAGAAAACTATTTCAACACCATAAAAAAGTATGTCAGGTGCTTCCCAATTCTGTTTAAATTCTACTTCTGTCATTTTTTGTTTTATTTCTGTTTTGTTTTGTTTTTTTAATTTTACAAATGGACTTTTCTCCTCAACTTAGATCCTCCCAAGTATTTTTTTTTTTAAGATTTTATTTATTTATTTGACAGAGAAAGACACAGTGTGAGAGGGAACACAAGCAGGGGGAGTGGGAGAGGGAGAAGCAGACTCCCCGTGGAGCAGGGAGCCCGATGTGGGACTCGATCCCAGGGCCCTGGGATCATGACCTGAGCCGAAGGCAGATGCTTAATGATTGAGCCATCCAGGCACCCCGATTGTCCTGAGTGTATTTTGTTCTATAGTTGGACTTTTCTCTCAGAATGCTAACCTTCAGTAATCTGGAAGTGGCTGAATGGACGTCAAAAAAAGTATACATTACTATTGGTGTTGAGTGTGCATATGTGAAGGAGCAGACAGAAAAGAGTGGGTGAGTATAGAAGAAGAAGGCAGTCTTGGGTGTTTCCATGGTGTTACAACACTGACACCAAACACTTTGCAAGTGGGGGAAATCACTAGGTTATAGGTGTGACACCTTTCTCCTTGGCTTGTTACATTTATTTTTTCTTTAATTGTCAGTGCTGAAAAAAAGTGTTGAAAACAAGATCTCATTGAAATATTAGCATGGCACTTATAATCCAAGGGTGATGCTCTTTTCCTAATAAGTAATTCATTTTCATGCATGAGGCTATTCAGAATTGATCCTCTATGACTGTATATCTCAATGAAACCCAAATATAATTACCTGACTGTATATAAAGATTTTTGTGATACAGGACAAATATGCACGTACTAGATGAAGATGATTGGAATAATGGAATCATGGGATTGCGGATCTCACTTCAGTTCCCTCGTTTTACCCGAAGACATAGAGATAATTGTAGAAAAGCAAATCCAGCCACACATGGAAATTCAAAATATGATGGATAAGACTCAAAAGAGAAATTAACTCAAAAAGTAATAACGAAAGGAGTAATACTTGGTGAAAAATCACTAGAGTAAGGGAAATTGATTGTCCATTTTGAACACCAGGTTTTGAGGGTGAAAGGGAAAAATGAGATGACAAAGGGTCTCAAGGAAACCACTGCTTGTGGTCTTTTGAGATTTCTACTCCCAAATGGTGTTTCAAGCAGCTATGTTAGGCAGAGATAATGGAATACAAAGAGTGTACCAGAGTGTGGTGGAAGGAGGAGTTCCATTAGTCAATGGAACAGTTTTACTCAGATGTGAACTCTATTACAAAGAGAACTCTTCATCAGAGGATTGGCCACCTTCTCCTTGGCTAGGGTACTGGAGAAGACTCTGGCAGTGTTGAAAGGACCAGAGTTTTGATGACTTATTTTTTATCTTACTAGACTATCACCTCTTAAAACATCTATTTTAACTTATTTATTCTTATGTTCCCAGCAATTGCAGGAGGGCCTCCGTGCTAAGTTATTTGTGTGTGTTTGCTTTATATGAATGACTGAGCAAACAGAATCCGGCAATGCCAAAGTAAAAATAGTGCTTCTGCCTCTAAAGCTAAGTATTCAAAGTGCTACTTAAGTTGTGCAAGTTTTATTAAATACTCCGGAGCTAATTTATATTTTGTGAAGCATGTTTAAGTGAGGAGAACTCTGGGTACCTGCTAAAATATAATCTAATTCTTAAATGAGAAGTTTAATTAGTTAATAGTTGCTAAGAGCTTTGAGGAAGGAAAGTACTCTTTAATTGCTAATGATTTTAATTGTTTGTCCTTTTTCATCATAAATTATTGACAATGTTTAGTAGCCCCAGGAAGATGGCTTCCCAATAGATCTTCCTCCATGTGCTGTTTACTGGGTGTGTACCAGCCATGGCCAGGTATGGAGTTCATTCATCATGGACTCTTGGGAAGATAGGATTGATCTGAAAAGAACTGTTTGAGTGAATTTAACCGAAATCTCTCTGCTTTGTACTAGTTTCCTCACGGCATTCTATTTTGGATCTGATGGAGGTTCAGGGCCCAGGGAATGAGAGTCTCCTTAACTTTTTCATACGCTGGGTGCCTGACCTACTTTAGCCTAGTCCCACCCTGGGTGCAACCCAAGCAAGGCTCTGATGATACAGTAGACCAGGCTGAAGAATAGGAGGTCCTTGCCTGGAAGGTCCATAGTTGGACCATTTTTTCTTCCTGATCATGCCCTCCTTCTAATCATCTCCTCATTTGGGGATTTTTTCCATTTTCCTAAATTCTGCACTGAGGAATGGAAAACACAGAATATCTCAGATTCCCAAGCTCTGAGCTATTAAGCACTGGGATGAGCTGTACTTCAGTTACACTCACTTGTTTTTGCCTTCAACTACCCAAAGGGTTCACACTGTCTAGCAGCCCACTGGACATGTTTCTAATTGAGCCTTCTTACCCACCTCATAAAAGTAAGCTCTGCATAGTTCTAGACTCTGTTTACCTACAACACTGAAGAAACCCTCTGCATGGGTATTGGTTGTGCAGTTGGGTAATGCCATTTAGGGCTGGGGGAGTTTATTCCCTCTTGTATAACACAAATGCACTGTTTGAGAGTTCCTGCATTGGCTGGATTACTGTGTGGGCAGTGCTTTAGTCTGACCCATTCCACATGGCTTTCTGTCCACACTGAGGGATAGGTAGATGTCCTTGGGACCTTTGGAGTTGATAGCAGCCATTACTCATGGAGATTAGAGCTTTCTTACATTGGTATGTTATACAGTGGTATATACAGTTTATTATGTGGTAGTGAGCCTAAATATATGCTTATGTATGTTTAGGTATGTACGCAACACAACAAGTGTGAGACATGATATATGTGTGCGATTTAGTTGTGAATAAATGTGCAGATAGATATTTATTTGTTTCACCCTCGCCCCATCCCCAGTTGTCACCCTCTGGTTTAGACATCAAAGTGTTTGGACAATATAGAACCAAAAAAGCAATGTAGCTGCTGCACATGCACTGAATTTAATTTGTATAGCTCAGGGCAGCTTTGGGATCACTTAGAGGGTGGAATGACAAAAAGCTGAGATGATGAAAGAGGAGGCAACCATCGGAAACAATTTGTTGTTTGTATAGAAAATGCAGTGCATTTTGCTAAAAACCTGTACTTAACACCATTATCTTGTTAGGGATGCAGGAACCTCTATTCCCACACTGGGTCTGATTGTGTTGACAACACACCTGTGGCTTATAATCAATGACCCGGCTCTCTGGCAGTAGAGGTTTGCTTTTCAGAGAGAAAAAGATACAGAATTTTAAAAATGTAAACACAGCCAGAGGAAGAGTTTCATGGGAGAAGATATATGAATTCAGTATCAACATCAGTCTGGCTCAGAAGGTGGATCGAGGCAGCTTAGTGGACAAGAATTTTTTTTTCCAAAAAAATGTGCAAGTTTTTTCACCCCCCAAAATAAAACGCTTCATGAAAGTCAACTGCTAGAGTGAACTAGCAGCTTAGTGACAGTCTAAAACAAATAGAACATGTGATGTGGGCCTCGAGAACGCTGTGTTTTATCCGGTCCTGCTTCCGAGGGGGCTTTCACAAATAAACAGAGGCCACAAATCAGCAATTTTTCAGCTGTGTAGAGTGGCTGCAAAATAAAGACACGGCAATGCATAACCATGTGGACTTCTTCAATGGAGCAGTTTGGTTGTATTTTTTAAATTGTGAATTTCTTCTGCGATATACATACCAAGGGTTATATTTTGCTTCATGACTCAAACTTCTATTCCTCTTGTCTGTGTTTTTTAGGGAAGCAGATCATGTTGGATTTTACCTTCTGAATAGTGCTATCAATCACTTCCCTCCTCCAATCTTAGCTTTTACAGGTTAGATGATGTTAACACCATACTCACTTTTAATTCAAACATTCTTCTCTTTTGCTCCCAAATAGGTGACAGACTTCACAATAAGGAATCAATCCCTGGGGATCATTGAGGCACATTTGGTTGCATCACATGTAAAAATTGAGATCATCCTTTGAAACTATTCATAGAGCTTACTGAATAGAAATTGGGAGAGTAAATACATGTTTTCAAATGGGTATTTTATTTTAGTGAGGATATTCATTACTAGGATTTGCTTCTTACTTCATGTTACAAAGAAAAACATTCTTGAACTCTTTGCTTTAAACCCCAGAAGCTCCTCAAGGACAGATACCACATTCAGGTCATTTTCTATCCTTCTTAGTATCTAAGAATGTTGAGAATGGGCTAGGTATTTATGACATGTTTACTTGAATAAATATCAGTGCTGTATAAGTCCATGCAACTTAATCAAGCATTGTTAAAGATAGGGGCAAGGCACAAGAGAGGAATCTAAGAATATCGATAGGGCCAACATTAGAATGGTTGGGCTTGGTATTTTGAAATCAAGGAAATGGAATGATTTGCCTGTAGTGTAAACAAACATGACAGACAGGGGGGCCGGTGTGGCTCAGTCTCAGGTCATGATCCCCGGGTCCTGGGATCAAGCCCCGCATCGGGCTCCCTGCTCCGCGGGAAGCCTGCTTCTCCCTCTCCCACTCCCCCTGCTTGTGTTCCTGCTCTCGCCGTGTGTCTCTCTGTCAAATAAATAAATAAATAAAATCTTTAAAAACAAAACAAAACCCCCCAAAAACCAAACCCAAACATGACAGACAATAACGTCAGATCAACTTAGAGCTAGCCTTAATAATTTGCCTTGTTTGAACAGACCAAGATTCTCTTGTACTCAGGAGTCTTGACTCAGATCCAGTGCTTTGATGTAGTGTAGAAAGATGAATACACAGAATGTCTTGTTACCTAAAGTGCTAATTTCACACAGCCTGTGGGTAGGTTTGTATGAGAGAAGGTTGAAAGGCAGAAAAAAAATGTGTATTACTCTTTTATTTTCTTTCCCATATTGATTTATCAGCCACTTGGGATGCTGACATTGTCTAATGTCATGGCTATCCCTGGAATTAACAATCTGATAGAAGGCTGAAAGTTACTGAAAGGGACTTTGGGCTTTTTAGCTCTTCTTGATTCCTTTGTAGCTGCCTTTGGATAGAAGTGTGTGTTAGGACCTTGATTAAAAATAAATCTGGATTTTAAGCTCTATATAGCCCTTAGTTCTGCACGGACTAAGAATTACATATCAGTAGTATTAGGATTGTGGTCTTCTTTACCATTAAAGAACCCAGATATCAAAACCAATCAAGAGGAGGTCAAAATTATGAACAGACTTGGAACTTAAGTGAAAGTATAAAGCATATGTTAAAGATTCATCCAAGGTTAAATAAATTAGCAAACCAAATCTATTTTTTTTAATACAGGAAAATAATGAAATGCTTGTCCTGGTTTAGCTCTTTTGAGACATTACTAATCATATCATATAATTTATCATTCATTGTGAAATTGCATATAACTCTTCAGAACAAGATTATGAGAACAAATCTTGGCTTGCTGCTAAGAGTTTAACACAAAAGTGTCATTTCTCAGTGGACCAGTCGTAGAAATCTTGAACTTTCATTTGGCATTCTCTTCCTGACTCAGAATGTGACTTTGAGAAGTTTGTGCATAGAAATCTTGTCTCTCAATTTTAAATGGAATATAATGGCCAGAAGTCTATGAACTCAGTCTTTTTTGCATAATTCAGGGCAGTGAGAAAAAGATCTAGTATCAAAGCCAGCTTACTTATGAGGCAGTTGAGACTTTTGGGGGGTTGAGTATTCCTGGGAATGACAGGTAAGATTTAGACCCCAACCTGGAGAAAACTTTATGAAGTCAGGTAACTATTCAGGTGTTGAATCAGGGAGACAGATGGTAAAGGTTATTCATGCTATGGAATTTTAGATAAAAGTTCAGGTTTCCTAGTCCTTTAGAAGCAATTAATGTGGAAACAGCACTGTATTTTAGTCCAGAAGATCTAGGTCCTGTATCCCACTTGGCTTTTACCTGTGGCTTTGGGCAGATCTTTCCCCCCTTCTTGAGTTTCCTTCTTTCATCTGTAAGAAGATGGCTTGGACAAAGTCTGCAAATTATCATAGGTGCTATATATAAAATAACTAGATTAAAAGTCACAATTTAATTCCTTATCCCAGATTTATCTTTTATTCAGAACATTGTGGTCCTCAATTCTGTGCAATGGCATGTCGTACCAACTCCAGTTAAAAAGTGCAGAGAATCACACTGTGGTGTTAAATATGAATAAATGAAACCATCCTGATTCACCCAAAGTGTGAGCTACCCAATAAGGCAAATCCTTTAATAATTCCAGGGCAGAATGAGGTAGGGATTTGGTTCATTTGTCTGCCAGAGTTGTCATTGTGCAGTAAGGAGTAGATCAGAGGGGATTGAATTTCTTAAAAATAATAGGATGTTTTCATGTTCGTGTGTGCGTGCATGCATATGGATGCATGCACGCTGCTTACCTCTTGACATAGAGAGTACTTTGTGCTCCACAAACAAACGAAAATACTTTCACCCCCTGATATTCTGCAGTTGATCACTTCTGTGCTTTTGTCTGTGATTATTCCCCTGGGAATGGTTCACTTTCTCAGCTTCTCCATTCCTTTATTCATTCATTGACTTTCTCAGCAACCATTTAGTGAATGTCTACTGTGGTTACCATTCCAGGCACTTTACATATATCATCTCAGTTAATTATATGTCTCCCTTTCCCCTTCAGCATTTAGCCTATTCCTTAAATAGAATATATGTTCACTTAATATTCATCAGAGTAAATGAAATAGTAAAGACAGCTGCATACAAAGGGGCAAATGTGTACAAGTTGAGGTTGGGAAGGGGGAAGGATCAGTGTGGTGGACATTAAATGAAAAGCTGTCAAAACAATGCCTGGAGTATTCAGTGGTTAGATCAGATCTTCAGGCAGCAATGATCTCTGGGCCTGTTGTTCCCTTCTGCAGGTGTCATGAATGGAAGACAACCCCGGTCTTTAGACATAAAATCCTTTTGAGAAAAAAGCTGTTACTGCCATGCTCTTTGAATAAGCCATTTTACTTAAGGACATTTTATAAACAAGTGCTTAACTTCAAGCTTTTTTTTTTTCCTTCTCTAATTGATCTAAATGTGAAATTAAATTAGCTGCTGATGAATAGTTCCTGTGCAGTTAAAATTAAGATTTTTCTAAAAGAGAGGAACCAGCATACATTACTATCCTGAGCATTTTCTGTTGAAAACTTTAATGGATCACTTAGAGAGATGCCCAGCTCGTCTTTTCTTAATGATGTAAGTACAGTGCCCATCAGCTTGTGATCAGAGACGTTTCCTTGTAAAGTCTCTATATGTTAACATGCTCTTAAGTAATTTTTCCTGTAACTCTCCAGGAATGACCATGGGCCACCACATTACTATTTTGTTCATTATTGGTGAGCTTTTGAAAAAGCCAGAGTGGCAATGGCGATTTACCAGTAGCCGTTTTAGATATTGTTGCCCTTTCTCTTAAGCCAGGAGACTTGACTCAAGCATTCACCTCCCCTAAACTAAGAGTAAAAGTGGAATATTTGCTACCTGTTTTAGCATTTATGCTTTTTCTTACAGACACTGAAAAAAACAAACACTGTAAAATATAACAAGACACTCATCAATATAACCATTTCTTTTCCTTTTCCTGATTATCTGGAATTCCGTAGTACTTTACGTCAAGAATTCTGGCATCGTGATTTTCACATAGACTCCTTGCAAAGCAAGTTTCAAGGTACCATAATAAAAAGAAGGGGCGCCTGGGTGGCTCAGTCGTTAAGCGTCTGCCTTCGGCTCAGGTCATGATCGCAGGGTCCTGGGATCGAGCCCCGCAGCGGGCTCCCTGCTCTGCAGGAAGACTGCTTCTCCCTCTCCCACTCCCCCTGCTTATGTTCCGTCTCTCGCTGTGTCTCTCTCTGTCAAGTAAATTAAAAAAATCTAAAAAAATAAAAAATAAAAAGAAGTAGATTGAGGACTCCAGATGAATTTAGAAGTGTGGGCCTGAGCTATTCATACGTATTCAGGAAGGCAAATGTCCTTATTGTTTTTCATAATTATCTCAGTGGAAATAATTGACAAAATTTGGTTAGAAATTGAGAGCACCATAAAACATAGAAATCTAATTCATAGAAGGTCATGTGAAAAGAAAAAAATGTCCAGAATTTCACATTAAGAAGATTCAGCAAAGTGACTTAATATCATGATTTAAGCCCCTTCTGATTTTAATACAACAAGCCTTGATTGAGCACCTGCTATATACCTCAGCACTATGAGTAACATAAGACATATATAAAATGAACACTTGAGGAAGTCTTAACCTTGTTTGTGAGGCAATATATATAACCATGAACCAGGTAGAAGATGGTCTGAGATACATACCATTTTAATATAACAGTGTTATAGGATAGTCATTCTTTAATGACAGCCTTTCCCTCTTCAAAAAGAAGAATGTTTCACTTTGCTTTCTATCACTGGAGTTTGTGTACATTTTCTTGTCGCAAGGCAAAAGTGTATATAAAAACCAGTTTATTTAGAGTCATGACAGTGATTGAAGTTGCTTAAAGCATTTTGTGGTCTCATTATTATTGTCATCAGATACTGTATAGCAAACTTCCTCTCTCAGGTGCCAGGGGAAATGTGCCGTTTCCTTTAATCGTTTCTTAGTCACAGATTTTTTTTAAAATAGCGTTTTGAATAAATGCCCATTGCTTAGTGACGGATCAAAGTGTAGTAGATAGAATTGAAGCTTTGGCATCCAAAAAGTCTGGTTTTAAATCCTGGCCCCACTGCTTATTGTCTCTGTTGTCTTAATATGGTTATTTAATCTGGGGGCTTTGGCCCATTGAAATATTTCACTAGTAGAAAAGAGTTATGACCAGGTATTTAATTTGTTCTGTTTTTCAACACTCTCATCTCTGCTGCCATGTCTACTATGATTGTTTTCAGCTCCTAATTATTGTTAGTGGTAATGGCCCTTTAATTCACTTTCCCAGCTGCAGAGTTCATTCAGTATTTGTGCATCACTTAGCGGCAAAGGTTTTTCCAGTAATTTTATTACCTTTCTTCCACTACTTGTGGTATAGGGATTGAGCCCTTAACCTTAACTGGAAGTCAATAGACTTAGTTTCTAGCTTCAGCACAGTTACTAGGTCCTTGGATAATCTTGGGGCAGATATTCTTATCCACTGGGGCAAGTTTCTTTAAACATAACATGGGAGGGTTAGTTCTTTTTGGCTTTGAGACCATTCATGGCTAGAAGCAGTGTGTATGCATGCATTTGTGTGTGTGTGTGTGTGTGTGTGTGTGTTTGCCTGTAGGAGTTAGTGGAGGTTGAGTGCTGCTGAGAATGTTGGGAGGAAACATGGTGTAGTGAGGAAAAGTGTTTTGGGAAACAAGTCAGGCATGATTATGAGTCACAACCTTGGGCAAAGTACCTCAATTTCTCCGAGCTTTAGTTTCCTTTCCATGAAATGTGAATAATAACAGCATCTCCATCACAGGGGAATTACATTTGTCCATGAAATTTATGCAGAGTATTTGGCGTAGTGTTTGGCAAATAGCAAGCACTCAGACAATTATTGTTTCTGTTACAAGGAAAAGGATATTGAGGATAGATTGGGGAGAGGAGCTGATACGAAAATTTTGAAGAACACAACAAAATCATTCTTCCCAGGGGAGCTGTTCTCCTTTTAGACTTCCTGAATAACGTTGCATCAGGGGGATGAGAATGAATATACAAGTCTGAAGCAGTTAAGAAATCTGGTGCTTTGACTTGGAGTTTCACCAGAGGATCTGAACCTTATTTGGTATCCCTGGACTTGAGACCTTTTTGAGGTGTTCAAATTTTGTGATTGTGTAATGTTCTCTATGAATTAAGTTTCTACTGTTTGAGATAAATGGGGTGTTGTTCAAAACCATCTAGCAATTAGTAGGAGAATACAAAATTAAATTTCAAGTTGGATGATCCCTATTATATCATCTTGCCAATTGAACCAAGTGACCTCTTCAAATTGTAGCTTATGGTAAGCAAGCACATAAGCAATCAGCAGAGAAAAAAACTGCTAAATTGTCAGAACTCCCTACAAAGACAATTTCCTCCATTCCACATTTTGCAATTTTTAACCATCAGTGGTCATTTGAGATGGGCGCTTTGAGTCAGTGGAAGAACACTGGCTTTTGAATTATAACCATGGGCTTTACATATGTCTCTCTGAATTCCTTAGATAAATTTAGAAACTGTAGACTGTCCTCGGACATCAGTTTCCTCCCCTGTAAAATGAGGACGGTGAGTTATATAAAATGGAAACAACTTATAAGATCTGTTTCAGATCTAAAATTGTGTGAGCTCATGATGTACATAGCTTTTCACACCCAATGTATGAAATAGCTCCCCCTGTTTTTTCTCACCTGGCTATAAGGGCTGTCCATTGGGTCTGCTGCAGAGAATTGGAAATCTCTTTCAGCTTGGATGAAATAAACTCAGTGCTTGCCAGATGTAAAGGAGCTGTTCTAAGGCTAATATACCTACCATTAGGGAATATACTCAGATCAATTTTTTAAAAGAAATATATAGAACTACTTGGCACTGTAACCTTTGCTAGCAGCTTGAATACAAGGTATTAATTAGACAAGGAAGAAGGGGGGCACTAATTATTTCTTAAGTGGAATAATTAGTGTTGCTGAATTCATAAGTTAAAGGGCTTCATTAAGGAAAAGAATCAAATCATGTTTGAACTGTAGTGATATCACTGTGAAATTATAAATTGCTTCTTGAAGACTGTACTTTGATCATACAGTAAATGAGAAATTTCTGTTTTAGACGATTTGAATTTACTAAAGGGCAGATGATGCATGAATTTGGTGTAGCATTACAGAAAGGGTGGTTTTTCAGGAATCAAGGGTAGAATCTTGTTATGCTGAAACAAAACCTTATCAAGTAATATACTATTTCTAAGGATAAGGTCTCTGGGCAGCTGAGTTACATATATTTCACTGGGCACCAGGTGTAAATTCAACACTGGAGTAGTTCACATTGCAGAGCAGGAGCATAAGCAGCGTTGAAGAAACTGACCAGGCAGGAACTGGGCCTTCTAAGATGCCTATTTTATGTACTCATTATAATCATGTGTTAGTCTTGCTCTTGGTATGGTTACAGAACTGACTTTACACCCTTTGTGCTACCAGTGAGGGGGCTTCAGACCTGGGCCGAGATGCTAATGACCCCACAGAGGTTGGGTCAGTATTTGCAGACCCTCAGCTCCCTTTGCTCCAGCCTCAAGGTGTGCTTGACCTAGGCTGATGTCTACTGTCTCTGCTCTTTTCTGCCCCAGCCAGCTCATTCTTTGATGATGATGATGAAGAAGAAGAACAACGACAACAACATGTCTCATGTTATGGGGACAGAACGTTTTGTAGGACATTTCCAAACCAAAGTTAAATGTTGCCAGAATTTTACCTTAGAAATTTACAGTAAGAATTTGGGGATAGAGTTAAGAATTGGGGTAATGTTCAAAAGTCGACATAAAGCTGTCTCCCCAGCCATGAGAGACGATGGACTCTGAAAAACAAAACTGAGGGTTCTAGAGGGGAGGAGGGTAGGGGGATGGGTTAGCCTGGTGATGGGTATTAAAGAGGGCATGTTCTGTGTGGAGCACTGGGTGTTATGCACAAACAATGAATCATGGAACACTACATCAAAAACTAATGATGTAATGTATGGTGATTAACATAACAATAAAAAATTAAAAAAAAAATAAAGCTGTCTCCCCAGTCCTTGTTCTGGGACCAGTGTTTAGGAAATAGTCAGTGCTGTCTATTCGGCCCTTAGGGAACCACATGTCTTTGGATGAGGATCTAAGATCGACTCAGTGTATAACCCAAATCACATAACTCTGTACTCCCTGTGTGCACACTTTCCTCTAACACGCATTGAGTGGTACTCTGTGTTAAGTATGTTTTCAGATGAGTCATGTTCAAAAATGTTAAAATGAGTCAGAAATACTTTTTACTCTTTTAGTCTCTTTGGCTGCGCAAGTCAGTAGGTGAAAGAGATAAATAACCAGACACAATAATCTAGGTGTTATAATAAAATTATTTATAAATACTTAGGAGCTCAGAGCAGTGACTTTCAATTTTTTCTTGGCTGTGGCCCACATATAATTGAAACAAAGTTTAAAAGAAGGCAATATTCACCATAACTACATGTAGTGACTGATATTTTCTGTTTTGTTTTGTATTGTTTTTATATTGAAGATGCATGCTACAAACAAATAGATGGTCATGGCTCTCTAATGGATCACATTCTACAGTTTGAAAGACCTAGGAGGAGAGCATGCTGGATTTTTTTTAACATTTTCTGTGAGGAGGTTAGGGAGGACTTAGTAATGGAGGTAAATTTCTTCTTTCCTCTTGAAGTAATAAACTAATAACATAAAAGATTCATACACATCATAGAAAATAGAGAAAAGCATATTGGCTTTGAGGAAATGAGGCTGAAATGGTAGGTATGGGCCAAAATATCAAAAACATTTACCAAGCTTACACATTTAGAACTTATAAGTGACAGAGAACCTCTAAAATGCCTTAAGCAGAAAAGTACCATCATTAGATTTCCATTCTAGAGAGAACATTCTGGTAAAATCTATAGGACAGATTTTACTGAGATAAAACTGGACTCAGAGAGACAGTTTGAGGGCTATTTCCAGTATTTAGGTTAGAAACTTCTTGGAGGTGAACCAACATGCTGGTGTCAGGATCGTAATGGTGACGAATTAGAGAGTATTTTGGAGACAGCCAACAATGACCAATGTGACCTGGGAGATGACAGAAATTAAGAAACTGAGGATGACATCCAGGACTCTGTCCTGGGTCTGTAGGTAGATTGATGATGACTTTAATGGAGACATGGAACACAAGAGACTGAGTAAATTGAGTGGAAAGCAGATACTAGATGCAGTTTTTATATAACATGTAGTATTTAGGTACCTGTGTAGGAGGCAAATCCAGAGTTGAAAATTAGGCATTTAGACTTCCAAGCCTTTATTCTTCACTCTTATAATATTTGTCACTCATCATTATACCAAAATAATATCCTCATGTTTTAAAAATTCTCTACAAATAGAATTTAGATTTTTCCAGAATATGCTATTTTATAGGGGGTGTCATAATTTATTTAACCATTTTCCTAATTTTAGCACATTTGCTCCAGGCCTTTCACTACTAAACACGATACCATGATGAACATCTTTGTGCTAGATCCTTTTTTACACCTGATTCATTCCTTAGAACAGATGCCCAAAAATAAAATTCTTGAGTTAATATGATGAACATATTAAAGGCTCATGACAGATATGGGTGACTGGTTCTCCAGAAATGTACTAATTGACCTCTTATTCTAAGTTTATAGGAGTAAACCATATTTCACCATATCCCATCTGTTAGTTATTACCTGAAATGTTTTAAATGGCACGTCTTTTATTATTAGAGAAATTCATGCCTTATATTTATTATATTTTTCATATGTTAAACTACTGTGAATTACCTGTTATGTATTTTGCTGATCTTTTTCTATTTATATCTTGTTTATCTCATTGAATTTTATGTGTTTATTATATAGCATTTATTTTTATACATCAAGGCTATTATTTTTGCCATATTGCTGTTGAATAGATTTCTCATTTTTCCTGGCTAGCCTTTTATTTTTATTTATCCTATTTTTATTTCCTGGAGTTTCATCTTTTTATGAGGTAAAGATCTATTTCTTTATGATTTCTTTCACTAATTTTATACTTAGAAAAATATTACTTCATTCAAAGGGTTTTTTTTCCCTCTAAAATCTCCTTCATTTTCCTATTTCTGTGTGTTTCATATTGTTACTGGAATTTTTCATCTTTTCCTTTCAAATTTGTACTTCATTTTGGTGTATGATATAATAAAACTTCAAAACTCATTTTTCAGTTTTCCCTAATTTTACTCCATCTTATCCAGTCAGTCTCCAGGGTTCTATATAGTTACCATAGAATTTTCCATCCCAGTTAATTTTTCTCTTGGTTTCTTTTCAGCCTGATATGGCACCAACTCATTCTTCCATATGTATCTAGGCAAATCCTATCGATCTGCCATATAGCACTTTCTCTGAGAATATTTTTCTGATCAATTAAAATTCCCCCACCTCTAGTCACTTCTGATCTTATAAATCTTCTGGCATTATTTTTTAATAATAATATTCTAAAATGCTATTATTATTCTAGTTATTTCCTATTTGTCATCTCACATGTACATTTCTTGTGACTACAAACTGCATGGTATCCTTGTTTTTAAACCTCTCAATTTTAGCCAGACCCTGGGCAGACAGGGGACCACAGGGCTTCCTGGACTAGTCTTGAGTAATTGATGCCACCTGACCTCCACAATCATTAGAAACCTCTGTGTGCTCAAGTCGCTACAGTGGACGCTGGACTTTATTTTGGAGGCAGGATTGGAATTTTGGCAATTCTTTGCTGAAGCTCTTTGTGTAAATCAAAACTTTTCCTTTATCTCAGCCATAATTTAAGTTTGTAATAACCATGTGAAATCACAGTCACTGGTAAGTGGATGTCAAATGTGATGACAGGGTCGTTAGATTCCTGAGGAGACCCTTCTCTGCAACGTAAAGGAAAAGTCTACAAATTCTCCCAGGGTAGTTAAAAGTTACCAAAGATCCGTCACATGAATAATGGTCATAAAGTTTTCTTATGGTCACTGGACATGGGGGGAACAGGGAGGGTCCTGGGGACTGTAGACAGCGAGTAGAGTATTCAGGAGGGACTGCACTATAGGCCTGTTTTTTAAAGTTACCGGGTCTTTTTTTTTTCCTGCCAAATTTTATATGCTTGATTCAGAATTTGAATCACTCAAGTCCTTGTGGAAAATTAGCAGAAATGAAGATAACTATAAAATAAAACTAAAAGTATATGTTTGGATAGTCTGCTCTGACTTCAAAATTGCTGCATTCATATTTGACTAAAACGTTGCTCATTCCCCAAGGAAAGGAGTCCACTTTCCTTCTCATGTAGATAAGCACTAGTAATGAAAAGAGATATGTATCAGTGTTTTAATAACTTGAAGAACTAATTTAATCAGTAGATTCTTCAAATAATAAGTTTGTGGATCAGCTCTCAAAACAGTGATAGAACATACAACTGAAGCTTAGACAGTTCTTGAGAACCAGAGGTTTTTATGGAAGCTCATGTACCTTCTAGGGTGATAAATAGTGTGTAGAATAAAGGAAAATTAAATGTAAATGATTCATAACCATTGCTTATATTTCCCCGAAAAAGCAAATATAGAGGCTAAAGGAGAATGCACTTGACTGGGCCCTCTGTTGTGGTTTTTTTGGTTTTGTTTTTTTTTTGTCCCAAGAGTAGAGAGGCATTCCATGAAATAACGCGCAAGGCTTCATTTTGAAATTATGCCCTTGTAGATCAGCTAAGTTCATTCTCAGACACTTGAGTCTAAAGTCTAACCTGGCTACTCACCAAACAAATTAATGTCTTTTTGTCATCCATAAGATTTTTCATATTTAAATATGACTCTGTGGTGTGTGGTTTAGTTGCCAATTGATTTTCCTCTTTTCAAATGATCTATTCACATATTACTGCTATGATAACCACTTATAAACCAACATAAACATATATACATACACATAGAAATATGTACATATATATATAACCCCCCATACCACACAATGAAAATCTACATTCTTGTTTAATTCTCACTTGATGTTTGTAGGTACCTGGCACGTGGTCAGAACTCAGTATTAGCCAACATTAAAACATTTTCCCATTTCACAGATGAGAAACAGAGGCTGTGGTTGTTGAAGTACCTTTCCCAGGTACCAGCCTGGTACAAACCAAGTGTGCGTGAACCTCTGTTTCAGCTGACTTCCCATGTGACAGTTTTTAGGCTGTTTCTCATCTTCAAAAGACCTGTATTCCGTTCTAGCTCTGAGATCTTAACAGAGACATAGCTTTCATTTTTCCCTTTACAAATGATTTTAAATTTGGACCAGTAATAGAAAGTCATTAAGGCATTTGGGTAATCCTCATATTAGTTTTCCTATCGGTAAATTATGTTTTTTCTTGAGTAATATTTCCCTAGTCGTGTATTTTCCTTCCTCTTCTGTTGGAGCAGCAGGCCTTTTGTGAGCATAATAAGTTTTGAAAGAAATGGAGTGATATATTAATTAACCAAGCTAATTAGCTTGAATAGCCTTGATTTTTCAAACTCCAAAGCGTATACATTATTTCTGGAAATATGTGTTGGGAGATCTTGGTTGAGATGGTTTAGGCAGAGGGAAAAGCAGCCAAGCAGAACTTAGTAGGAGAAGCAGCTCTTGGTTTTAGAAATTATGGAAGGAAATTTTTGGGGATTGAATTCTCAGTGACCAGATTTTTTTGCTCATACACAGTTTCTGATAAGTCAAAAATCATGTATTGTTTGTGCACAGTGCACAACATGCACCACAGAGCAAAACCACCTTTCACTATAAGCCCAGTATCCCCACTGAAACTCACTCCAGTGGAGGACCTGTCACAAACACTGTTTTGGGAGTGGCTCTGGTTTTTTATGCCATTAATTCTATTAAAACCCAGTCCTCTACTTCAATTTGAAAAACAGAATGAAGCAGAAAGTGAACTAGGTCCAGAAGTATGTTTTCTTTCATTAGTAGCAAATAATACCAAATTCAGCTGAAACTATCTTTTCCATGTTTGTAATCACTCTATCAACTGAAATACATGTGCAGAGGGAGATTCTTAAACCATATAAACTGTTGCTAATGTTCTTCTCTGCTTAATATACCAAGTGATTATTCGGTGTTTTAGAGTAGACATGACCCTGACCGCAAACAGTCCGAGTTCTGTGATAAGACTTGCTGAAATTGTGTAAATGCTGATGATATAATGAATATCAGACATGGGATGAAAGATACTGTGCAAAGGAAGGCAGAGTAGTTTGGGGAATGACAGGAGTTTGGATGACTAGGTTTCTTCCCAGTCTCTTCTGTGCACAAGAAATGGTGTGTTTGCACATATGTTATTTAAAGTTGCTGGAGTCTCATTCTGCAAAATGTCTTGCTTTGTGTTTGGATACGACCATCCCAGCAGCAGGGGCAGCAAGGAGAAAAGCTCCATTAAGATCTTTCCAGTGTAGAGGAGGGCAGAGCCATTTTGTTCCGGCCTCATTCTTTGAGGCCCATTGCATACCCACCTCCCTCAAACATTCTATAGCACTAGACAAGGTCCTAACAGGTTAAATACAAAAGGACGCTTTTTCTCTCTACATTTTGCTTTATATGTGAAAATAGCACATGTTTATAAAAATTCAGTTGATATCTAGGCTTCAAAAGTAAAAGGTGAATGCCTTAATTTACTCTCCAACACTGGTCATGCTCTGTAGCCCAGAGCTGATCCCTGGCAACCCTGGTAGATATTTTTGGGGGGCATTTGGATTTCGCTCACCATGGTATGCATGTTCCAGGGACTGCCACCCACATTGTTGTGAGCGTCTGTGCAAGAGACTGTCCCTGGCATTGTGCTGAGGTCATCCTGTACTGGGCGTGGTAACCTGTAATAATATCCACCTCTGTGGGCTAAGGCAGGGGGCCGTTGGAGGCCCCTGTCTTCTGTCATCAACTTGCTCCATAACTTTGGGTGAATCACTTGACTTCTCTGTGTTTTCAGCTAGTTGAGGCCTCTGGAGAAACCAACTTTTTGTGTGTTGGGAGTGGACATTGGAAAGCATGGAAAGGACATTTCTGAAGTCCTTTTCTCCTCTAAAATTCTATAAATACATTGTGAATCTTCCTGGCAATTGGTTGCTTTGCAGCCACAATCCATAACACAGGATATTGGAACACAGTTCTCAAGATTCAGTGATTTGACAAGGGAATTGATTTTTGACTTATTGTTTAGGTTTTGCCAAATTATTGTTTCCTGGTTGCAAATTAAACTCACCACGGAAGCATTTTCTTTTATGAGGGCCACTGGTTTTCTCAGTGCGATCCATACTATATTTTACACAGCCATCTCCAATACCTTTAGAATGTGTGAAAACTGCCCCTTTGGTAAGAGTATTTCAGTAAAGCTTTCATTTGGGCTGTCAGGATTCTGTCAGCTTCCTGCAGATGAACTGGAAAAAGGGAGAATGTATCCTCTGGGCTTTTTTTTCCTTAAAGGACTTTGTATGATGATTTCAGTAGCCTTCCTAAGCACACAAAAATATGTAGAGGTTGACTGTTTTTTGTTTGTTTGTTTTGGTTTTTTTGAAAGTGAGTTTTCCAAGCATTTTCAGCTTGGGTTTCTCAATGCATGATCCACAGAGAAGAGGAGATGGAGGTTT
This sequence comes from Eumetopias jubatus, assembly GCF_037043125.1. Lineage (NCBI taxonomy): Eukaryota > Metazoa > Chordata > Mammalia > Carnivora > Otariidae > Eumetopias > Eumetopias jubatus. The sequence continues at coordinate 22,720,415 of NW_028274822.1, read as the reverse complement.
GGGATATAAACCCCTGTACCTTTGGGTCATCTTTGAGCAAGAACGTCTCCACACAATAGAAGTTTGGAGAGGTTAATATTTATTCATAGCGAGAGGTCATTTAGGAATAAGAACACCCACCAATCACAAACTATGTTATTTTCTAGGTGTGAATTGTGTACTCTCCGCTCTAAGTGTACAGAGGGCAACATACGGCTTCATCTTGGTTCCTGTGTTCTTGGAGAACTCAGTCTCTGATGTATACATGCATTATTAACCCACCTGAAGAGTCCCTCTGTGTTTCTGTTTCATCTTGTAGATGAATCCATTTTTGTAGTGGTTCATAAGTAGAAGACAGTTTTTCCTCCCATAGGACATTTGCTAATATCTGGAGATATTTTTGGTTGTCACAATAGGGAAGATTCTACAGTAGAGTTTCCAGATAAAACAGAGGATGCCTAGTTATATTTTAATTTTTAATAAACAATGAGTAATTTCTTAGTATAAGTATGCCCCATGTATACATATACTAAGAAATTACTTATTGTTTATCTGAAATTTAAATTTAATTGGATACCCTGTGTTTTTATTTCCCAAATATGACAACCCTATGCTATTGAGATCGAGTGGCTAGTCTAGGGATGTTGCTAAACATCTTATAGAGCAAAGGACAACAAAGATTAATCTGACCTAACAGAGCAAAAGTGATCCGGTTGAGAAACTCTAAACTATTGTAATATCTTATATGGTAACATAATAAATAGCTATGTGAAATACAGTATGGATTTCGATAAGAAATGGGTAACTTATAAAGGAAAATGATCCTGTTGTGGGAGTTTGATTTACAACTAGGAAACAGAGTAATTTGGCAGACCCTAAATAATAAGTCAGTTATCTTGTGGGGTCACTGAATCGTGAAAACCATGGGCACCTTCTGAGGTCCTCCCCCTTTTGATCTATTTCACTAAGACAGAGAACCCCTTCCCTTCAGGGAAGTCTAGTATACGGTATATATCTAATTAATGATGATTGTGGGTTGATTCAATAAGTAACAAAAGCTTCCTTGCATTCAGGGATTCTTAAGTGCTAAACGCTCTACTAACTACTTCATACATATTGTTTCCAATCCAAACAAGGAGATTATTATCCCAATTTTTAAAAAATATTTTATTTATTTGAGAGAGAAAGAATGAGAGACAGCATGAGAGGGAGGAGGATCAGAGGGAGAAGCAGACTTCCCGCTGAGCAGGGAGCCCGATGCGGGACCCGATCCCGGGACTCCAGGATCATGACCTGAGCCGAAGGCAGCCGCCGACCAGCTGAGCCACCCAGGCGCCCCCCAATTTTTTTCTTATGGAATTATTATCCCATTTTTTTCATGATTATCCCAATTCATTTTCATATCCCAAGTTTTTTCAAAAGTTCTTGCTCTAACTCAGCCCAGGATGTTTTGCTCAGACCAGGATGTTTTGCTCCCAAAGATCCTATCCTTTCATCACCAGAAACAGTCAGCCCAGGCAACAAAATGTCTTCAACAAGGGAAATAATTCTTCTATGAGGCTTTTTTGTTTGATTCAAGTTTTGGACTCCACAGCAGATTTTTTTCCCATGAGTTTATTTTTGTTCCTTCCCAGTTTCTCAGTAGTTGAACAGTGACTGCAGATCACTTTGGAAGTAGGCAAATCTGTTTCCAAAACCCTACCTGCTGGGAGACACCCCGTAACTTCTCCTGCTGCTTCCGTCACTCTTCTAGTGAGCACACCAGGGTGGGCAAGGGAGAAGGAACAGCTGTGGCTATCCCGGGCTCCTGGGGAGCTGGGAGAGGCTGCTCTGCCCACAGGCACTCCAATTTATTAGCCATCATTGGAGTTTATTTCCCCCCCTAAGGAATTTTAAAATGAAAAAATTTGCAAGTAGTTCATTTTAAATCTGTGGATCAGATTTAACACTAATCACATGCTTTTGTTGATGAGCAGAATGCCTTCAGTCCTTCCTGCCCTGCAGAGCCCCAGGTTGGCATCAGGTCGTCAACACATGGAGTAGGAGCTTCAAGAGCTCCAAGGAGACTTGTGTCCTTTTAGGGTGATGGGAAGAAAAGGAAAACAGCATCCCTAGTCCTGGCACCTGCTTAAGTAGCCAAGAATCATGGTCACTTGTCACATTAGGCAATATTTATTAGTTATTCTGTATACCCTTCCTTTTTCTAATTTGCCAAGGTCAGGAATTGTCCAGTTGTTTTAATTATTATACTTCCCTGAGCAGAGTACAGTGTCTCATACATAGTGAACACTCAGTGACTTAGCAACTGGAATTTATACAGTCCATTTTGTGGATTCTGTCCCCTCCTTATTGATATAAGTTTTATCATCTTGCTTTTCAGGTCAGTGTAAGAGAAGAACAATTTATCACTGTGTGTGTGTGTGTGTGTGTGTGTGTACACATGTATTTGCACTTTTAGTCTTCCATGTACACCTATCCCATTATTCGATTCTCAAACCAGTAGTGTAGATCTTACAGATGAAGGAACAGGAGTTTGGGGATATTAACTGGCAGATCCCAAGCTTCAATAGTTTGTGAGTGGCAGAGTCAACTTGGAACTCAACTTCTTTTTTTTTAACTTTTATTGTTATGTTAATCACCATACATTACATCATTAGTTTTCGATGTAGTGTTCCATGATTCATTGTTTGTGCATAACACCCAGTGCTCCACGCAGAATGTGCCCTCTTTAATACCCATCACCAGGCTAACCCATCCCTCCACCCTCCTCCCCTCTAGAACCCTCAGTTTGTTTTTCAGAGTCCATCGTCTCTCATGGTTCGTCTCCCCCTCTGACTTACTCCCCTTCATTCTTCCCCTCCTGCTATCTTCTTTTTCTTTTTTCTTAACATGTGTTGCATTATTTGTTTCAGAAGTACACATCTGTAATTCAACAGTCTTGCACAATTCACAGCACTCACCATAGCACATAAGCTACCCAATGTCTATCACCCAGCCACCCCATCCCTCCCACCCCCCCACCACTCCAGAAGCCCTCAGTTTGTTTCCTGAGATGAAGAATTCCTCATATCAGTGAGGTCATAGGATACATGTCTTTCTCTGATTGACTTATTTCACTCAGCATAACACCCTCCAGTTCCATCCACATCATTGCAAATGGCAAGATCTCATTCCTTTTTATGGTTGCATAATATTCCATTGTATATATGTATACCACTTCTTCTTTATCCGTTCATCTGTCGATGGACATCTTGGCTCTTTCCACAGTTTGGATATTATGGACATTGCTGCCATAAACATTGGGGTGCATGTACCCCTTCGGATCCCTCCATTTGTATCTTTGGGGTAAATACCCAGTAGTCCAATTGCTGGACCGTATGGTAGCTCTATTTTCAACTTTTTGAGGAACCTCCATACTGTTTTCCAGAGTGGTTGCACCAGCTTCCATTCCCACCAACAGTGTAGGAGGGTTCTTCTTTCTCCACATCCCCGCCAACATCTGTCATTTCCTGACTTGTAAATTTTAACCATTCTGAGTGGTGTGAGGTGGTATCTCATGGAGGTTTTGATTTGGATTTCCCTGATGCTGAGCGATGTTGAGCACCTTTTCAGGTGTCTGTTGGCCATTTGGATGTCTTCTTTGGAAAAATGTCTGTTCATGTCTTCTGCCCATTTCTTGATTGGATTATTTGTTCTTTGGGTGTTGAGTTTGCTAAGTTCTTTATAGATTTTGGATACTAGCCCTTTATCTGATATGTCATTTGCAAATATCTTCTCCCATTCTGTCAGTTGTCTTTTGGTTTTGTGGACTGTTTCTTTTGCTGTGCAAAAGCTTTTTATCTTGATGAAATCCCAAGAGTTCATTTTTGCCCTTGCTTCCCTTGCCTTTGGCGATGTTTCTAGGAAGAAGTTGCTGCGGCTGAGGTCGACGAGGTTGCTGCCTGTGTTCTCCTTTAGGATTTTGATGACCTCCTGTCTCATATTTAGGTCTTTCAACCATTTGGAGTCTATTTTTGTGTGTGGTGTAAGGAAATGGTCCAGTTTCATTCTTCTGCATGTGGCTGTCCAATTTTGCCAACACCATTTGTTGAAGAGACTGTCTTTTTTCCATTGGACATTCTTTCCTGCTTTGTCAAAAATGAGTTGACCATAGAGTTGAGGGTTCATTTCTGGGCTCTCTATTCTGTTCCATTGATCTATGTGTTGGTTTTTGTGCCAGTACCATACTGTCTTGATGATGATAGCTTTGTAATAGAGCTGGAAGTCCGGAATTGTGCTGCCGCCAGTTTTGCCTTTCTTTTTCAACATTCCTCTGGCTATTCGGGGTCTCTTCTGGTTCCATACAAATTTTAGGATTATTTGTTCCATTTCTTTGAAAAAAGTGGATGGTATTTTGATGGGGATTGCATTGAATGTGTAGATTGCTCGAGGTAAAATTGACATCTTCACAATGTTTGTTCTTCCAATCCATGAGCATGGAACGTTTTTCCATTTCTTTGTGTCTTCTTCAATTTCTTTCATGAGTACTTTTTAGTTTTCTGAGTACAGATCCTTTGCCTCTTTGGTTAAATTTATTCCTAGGTATCTTATGGTTTTGGGTGCAGTTGTAAATGGGATCGACTCCTTGATTTGTCTCTCTTCTGTCTTGTTGTTGGTGTATAGGAATGCCACTGATTTCTGTGCATTGATTTTATATCTTGCTACTTTACTGAATTCCTGTATGAGTTCTAGCAGTTTTGAGGTGGAGTCTTTTGGGATTTCCATATACAGTATCATATCATCTGCAAGAGTGAGAGTTTGACTTCCTTTTTGCCGATTTGGATGCCTTTGATTTCTTTTTGTTGTCTGATTGCTGTGGCTAGGACTTCTAATACTATGTTGAATAACAGTGGTGATAGTGGACATCCCTGCCGCGTTCCCGACGTTAGGGGAAAAGCTCTCAGCTTTCCCCATTGAGCATGATATTTGCTATAGGTTTTTCATAGATGGCTTTTATGATATTGAGGTATGTACCCTCTATCCCTATACTCTGAAGAGTTTTGATCAAGAAAGGATGCTGTACTTTGTCAAATGCTTTTTCTGCATCTATGGAGAGGATCATATGATTCTTGTTCTTTCTTTTGTTAATGTATTGTATCACGTTGATTGATTTGCGGATGTTGAACCAACCTTGCAGCCCAGGGATAAATCCCACTTGGTCATGGTGAATAATCCTTTGAATGTACTGTTGGATCCTATTGGCTAGTATTTTGGTGAGAAGTTTTGCATCCATGTTCATCAAGGATACTGGTCTGTAACTCTCCTTTTTGATGGGGTCTTTGTCTGGTTTTGGGATCAAGGTAATGGTGGCCTCATAAAATGAGTTTGGAAGTTTTCCTTCCATTTCTATTTTTTGGAACAGTTTCAGGAGAATAGGTATTAATTCTTCTTTAAATGTCTGATAGAATTACCCTGGGAAACCATCTGGCCCTGGGCTTTTGTTTGTTGGGAGATTTTTGATGACTGCTTCAATTTCCTTAGTGGTTATAGGTCTGTTCAGGTTTTCCTATTTCTTCCTGATTCAATTTTGGTAGTTGATACATCTCTAGGAATGCACCCATTTCTTCCAGGTTATCTAATTTGCTGGCATAGAGTTGCTCATAATATGTTCTTATAATTGTTTGTATTTCTTTGGTGTTGGTTGTGATCTCTCCTCTTTCATTCATGATTTTGTTGATTTGGGTCCTTTCTCTTTTCTTTTTGATAAGTCTGTCCAGGGGTTTATCAATCTTGTTAATTCTTTCAAAGAACCAGCGCCTAGTTTCGTTGATTTGTTCTACTGTTCTTTTGGTTTCTATCTCATTGATTTCTGCTCTGATCTTTATGATTTCTCTTCTCCTGCTGGGTTTAGGCTTTTTTTGCTGTTTTTTCTCCAGCTCCTTTAGGTGTAGGGTTAGGTTGTGTATTTGAGACCTTTCTTGTTTCTTGAGAAAACCTTGTATTGCTATATACTTTCCTCTTAGGACTGCCTTTGCTGCATCCCAAAGATTTTGAGCAGTTGTGTTTTCATTTTCATTGGTTTCCATGATTTTTTAAAATTCTTCTTTAATTTCCTGGTTGACCCATTCATTCTTTAGTAGGATGCTCTTTAGCCTCCATGTATTTGAGTTCTTTCCAACTTTCTTCTTGTGCTTGAGTTCTAGTTTCAAAGCACTGTGGTCTGAAAATAGGCAGGGAATGATCCCAGTCTTTTGGTACCAGTTGAGACCTGATTTGTGACCTAGGATGTGATCAATTCTGGAGAATGTTCCATGGGCACTAGAGAAGAATGTGTATTCCGTTGCTTTGGGATGGAATGTTCTGAATATGTCTGTGAAGTCATTTAAAGTGTTTATTTCCTTGTTGATATTTTGCTTAGATGATCCGTCCATTTCATTCAGGGGGGTGTTAAAGTCCCCCACTATTATTGTATTGTTGTCAAGGTGTTTCTTTGCTTTTGTTATTAATTGCCTTATATAATTGGCTGCTCCCACATTAGGGGCATAGATATTTACAGTTGTTAGGTCTTCTTGTTGGATAGACCCTTTAAGTAGGATATAGTGTCCTTCTTCATCTCTTATTACAGTCTTTGTTTTAAAATCTAGTTTGTCTGATATAAGGATTGCCACCCCAGCTTTCTTTTGGTCTCCATTCGCATGGTAAATGGTTTTCCACCCCCTCACTTTCAATGTGGGTGTGTCTTTGGGTCTAAAATGAGTCTCTTGCAGACAGCATATTGATGGGTCTTGTTTTTTAATCCTGTCTGTTAGCCTGAGTCTTTTGATTGGGGCATTTAGCCCATTTGCATTCAGGGTAACTATTGAAAGGTATGAATTTAGTGCCGTTGTATTGCCTGTAGGTGACTCTTACTGTATATTGTCTGTGTTCCTTTCTGATCTCTGCTGCTTTTAGGCTCTCTCTTTGCTTAGAGGACCCCTTTCAATATTTCTTGTAGGGCTGGTTTCGTGTTTGCAAATTCCTTTAGTTTCTGTTTGTCCTGGAAGCTTTTTATCTCTCCTTCAATTTTCAATGAAAGCCTAGCTGGATATAGTATTCTTGGCTGCATATTTTTCTCGTTTAGTGCTCTGAAGATCTCATGGCAGTCCTTTCTGGCCTGCCAGGTCTCTGTGGATAGGTCTGTTGCCAATCTAATGTTTCTACCATTGTAGGTTACATATCTCTTCTCCTGAGCTGCTTTCAGGATTTTCTCTTTGTCTCTGAGACTCGTAACTTTTACTCTTAGATGTCGGGGTGTTGACCTATTTTTATTGATTTTGAGAGGGGTTCTCTGTGCCTCCTGGATTTTGATGCCTGTTTCCTTCCTCACATTAGGGAAGTTCTCTGCTATTATTTGTTCCAATATACCTTCTGCCCCTCTCTCTCTTTCTTCTTCTTCTGGGATCCCAAGTATTCTAATGTTGTTTCGTCTTATCGTATCGCTTATCTCTCGAATTCTGCCCTCGTGATCCTGTAGTTGTTTCTGTCTCTTTTTCTCAGCCTCTTTATTTTCCATCATTTGGTCTTCTATATCGCTGATTCTCTCTTCTGCCTCATTTATCCTAGCAGTTAGTGCCCCCATTTTTGATTGCACCTCATTAATAGTCTTTTTGATTTCGACTTGGTTAGATTTTAGTTCTTTTATTTCTCCAGAAAGCGTTTCTCTAATAACTTCCACGCTTTTTTCAAGCCCAGCTAGTATCTTTAAAGTCATGATTTTGAACTCTAGGTCCGACATCGTACTAATATCCGTATTGAGTAGGTCCCTGGCTGATGGTACTACCTGTTGTTCTTTTTGCTGAGGTGATTTTTTTTCATCTTGTCCTTTTGTCCAGAGGAGAACAGATGAATGAGAGAACAAAATGCTAACAGGTTAACAACGTCCCCAGCAAATATACTCTATACAAATCAGAAAAGACCTGAAACCAGGGGAAAAGAAAGGGAAAGAAAGAAAAAAGAAAGAGAAAAAAAAACAAAAACAAAAACAAAAAGATAAAAAAACAGAAGAATACAAAAAAAAAAAAAACCCAGAATATGATCAAATATGATCAGGCTAGTGCATAGATCAGTGCCACACACTAGATTTTGGGCATATTTTGGTCTGTTAGAAAAAAGTGCCTCCTAAAATTTTAAAGGTAGAAAGACTTATATATGTACAAAATAAGGGTTGATACAAGGAAGGGATGGAAGATGAGTGTAAAGATGAAAAGTATAAAAGATTTCATAAAAGGAATTGATAAGAAGTTATTTGAAAAAAGAAAGAAGATCTAAAAAAAAAAAAGAAAATGTGATCAGGCAGGAGACTAGAACAAAGCCATACACTAGTGACTTAGGGTATATTTTGATCTGTTAGAAGAAACTGTATCTCAAAATTTTAAAGAGAGAACAACTTATATATATATATGCCAAAAATAAGGGTAACTATTATGAAGGGATAAAATATGACTCTAAAAATGAAAAATAAAAAATGTTTTTTTTAAAAAAGGGATTGATAAGGCATTGGTTGATAAAGGCAAAATGAAAAATTAAAAAAAAAGGTAAAAAAATTAACTTTGAAAACTAATGAATCATGGTAAAAAAAAAAAGCCATGCATTCTATGTGCAGTATTCCCCTAGCGCTGGAGTTCTCCCGTTCTCCTTGATCGGTAAACTTGGTCTTGACTTGCTGGCTGTTCCTGCTGATCTTCTGGGGGAGGGGCCTGTTGCCGTGGTTCCCAAATGTCTTTGCCGGAGGCGGAATTGCCCCGCCCTTGTGAGTCCGGGCTAAGCAAGCTGCTCGGGTTTGATCTCAGGAGCTTTTGTTCCCTCCAAGCTCTCGGTACAGCTTTGGAGGACCAGGGCGAAAATGGTGGCCTCCCAATCTCCACCCGGAGGAGCTGAGAACTCGGGGCCTGGCTCCTCAGTGCGCCCCCAGAGAAAAGTAGTCAGTCACTCCCGTCTCCCTGGTCTCCGGCCGCACTCCGTGCTCACCCAGCCTGTGACCGAGCGTTTCTATCTCTGGTACCCGACCCCGTGTGGAGTCTCCAAACCCAGCAGATCCCTATGGTGCACTCCCGCACCGCTCCTCCCAGAGGAGGAAGGGGAGTCTCCCCGGATCTGCTGCTTCTTGGGTCCCTGCTGGAGGAGCAGTGGCCCGACTGGGCCGCAGAGCACAGTTTATGGCAACCCCGAGCTGAGAGCCCACGCCTCGGCTCCGTGTCTGCAGCCGGCTTCCCCGCTCCGATCCCTGGGAGCTCTGCCGCACTCAGGCACCCCCGGTCTTTCCGTGATCCCGAGGGTCCTGAGACCACACTGTCCTGTGAGGGTTCCACCCCCCGCTTAGCCACTGCAGCGACGTCCCTCAGCGGAGCCGACTTCTACAAGTTCCGATTTTGTGCTCCACGGCTCTATCACTTGCCAGAATCTGCCGTCGGAGGCCCCCTCCCCCGCTGTCTATCCTATCCTCCCGAATATTGCCTCGGATTCACTTCTCCGCACGTCCTACCTTCCAGAAAGTGGTCGCTTCTCTGTTCGGAGAGTTGTTGCTACTCTCTTCTTCGATCTCCTGTTGAGTTCGTAGGTGTTCAGAATGTTCTGATCCCCATTCATCTGAATTCCTGAGACCAGAGGAAATCCAGGTCTCCTACTTCTCTGCCATCTTGCTCCACCCCTCTGGAACTCAACTTCTTTTCCAGGGATTTTTCTTCTCTGTCCACAGCTAATGAGCAATTACAAGGGCCCTCAAAAGTTGCTTCACCATTATGAATCTCAGTCTCTAAAGTCAGGCTGTATTTATTTTTAAGGAAAGCCAACAAACACACAGGTAGACAGTAAAGGCAGATTCAATTCTGTTGCTAACTCTGCAACCTCAACATAAATATATAGTTTCAACACATCGGAAGAAGTCGTTGTTTGACTAGAGGTATAGGATACAGTTTCAGTTTGAGAATAAGAGACCTGGCAGGGATGAGGAATTCAGACTTGCCTTTCCTGCTGAGAAATGCAGACAATATAGACAACCACAGTCTTTTGTCTGCTTAGTTATCAATAAATGCTATCATCTTGCCAGATTCAGAATGATCCATAGATTCCAATGCTATTCCAGTTTGAGGGACTAGAGAGAATAAAATACTTGGGTTATTTGTAGAGGACACTTCTCAAACTTTAATGGGTGCCATATTGTGATTGAGAGTGATATGATTAAGCAACACTGCTTTCTTTGGGCTTATCTCTGGATGCGTTGTGGGTTGGGTGCCTGGAAATATACTTAGTGTGCTTATGCTGCCATACAGTCATGCTACTTTGTCACCATATCTTTGGAAAGTGACTTAGAGATGCATGGCTAGGGAAATGTTAGGGGCCGCTCCACTGAGATCCTAATGTCAGACACAAATCTGTGTATCAGCTTTAAAGCTGCCAATATGGTGCTCTGTGTCAACTATTCAACTCCTCAAATTCTTGGCATAAACACCAATAAGTCAAAATCAAATCTGCTTTATGAGTCATACAGATTGCCTGCCTGTTAGAGCACACATGCTCATTTGGTTATGTGTGAATAAGGACACTCTTGGTCTATTAATTATGCTTTAGAATCAATGTGAAGCTCTAGGTAAGTGGCTGGTGGAAGATATGTAGATGGGTAATGGAATGAAGTAGAATAATTGTCTTGGGGTTCTTGATACACAATTTAGTAACCTGAAATATGGTATTGTTCAGCCTAATAACAGAAACTCCTCCAACTATGCTGGAAAGGCTGGTGGTTGCATGAATCACTGTCATGTTCAAAAAAAGGGGGGGGTACTCAACTGATTAGAAGCTTGGATGCTACATTTCCACATGTTAATATTATTAACAGGATGACTGTGCATGACTTCTGATAGAAACGTTAGAGTCAAATCTAATAATTTATAGTCACAAATAGTATAGTCACTCTTTGTGACTAGAAGTAGTATATCGATAGCATATGTATAAACACAATTCATGTTCACTTTGCACATAATGCAGATTGATAGGAGAAGAAGAAAAAATTAGTTCTAATCAGCAGTGAATTCTTTATAGGCCATCATTCCTCAATAATATCAGGGTTTTGAAAATTTTCTTATGTGTGCAGCAGGGTGGTGTCTTATTGTAGTACTGCTGTTATCTCTGTTTCTGCTGCCCTGATTGGTGATACATTTTTGAATTTGGTATGTTCCATTTGCTCAACTGATATAATGATGCTTGATTCTGTTTATGGAAATAGAGAAAGACCAACATGATAAAATTACAAGATGGGAAGACCATAAAGTTGTCTTCCATTTTCCAGTCTTTTGCAGGGTTGGAATCAAGACTATGTCATACCAGTAGCATCTGCTTCAGGCATGGGGATCTAGGAGGAAGAAAATCACATTATCTTCCTTTAGGGTGTTCTTCTCTAGTCTTATGTAGCTGTTTTAATTTTTCTTTGCAAGGGAAGCTGTTTGCTTTTTATTGAGTTATCCATGCTAAAGTCAGGGCCAGCCCCAGGAGCTAAGAAATGATGAAATCATTTTCCCACCTAATGCCTTCCCTCTTTTCTTGTCCTTGGAACTCTTATCAGGGCTTTTGCTCTGAGATAGGATGTGTGGCAAGTGCTGAGCATAGATTTACTCTCCATATCTGTATGGCCATGGTTGAGTCATTTCCACTCTGAACCTTGATATCCTTATCTATTAAATGTGAAAGATGACATGCCTCTTTGTAACAGAGATTCACTGTATCACTGATTTTTAACCCGGATCGTATGGAGTCTCACAGAAAGTTGAGTGCAAATGTAGTTTGAAAAAAAAAAACAAAACACTTTAGGTGGTTCTAAAATGTATTTATTCATCCTTGAATGCTTCAAATCAGTGGTTCTTAGAGTGGTGACCCACATGGGAACTTACTAGAATGCATATTCTTGAATCAAAAACTCTGGTGGTGGGACCCAGAAATTCATTTATTAACCTCTGTTTTATTTTTATTTCCATGCACAATGAAGTTTGAGGACCGCTGGGCCAGATGTGGACCAAGAGTGTGGTCCCCTGACCACCTGGGTCAGCATTACGAAGGAGCATCTTATAAATGCAAATTCATGGTCCCCACCCAAGATCTACTAAATCACAATCTCTGGGGCTGAGGCCCAGAAATCTGTTTTAACATACACCCAAGGAAATTCTACAAGAATTATACAACTTCCAGTTCTGTTTTTTTTTTTTTTTAAAGCCAGCATCAGTGGGCAATAGGCTTTGGAAGCCAGGCTTTGAAGAATTATTTCCTGCAGCTTCCCAGGCCTTTATCCTAATGATGGACACCTGTGTTAGGTCAAATTGGCACTGTTTCCTGGTGATCACTGGTTTTCAGGTAAACCCAAGGAGCCCTAATAACACAGGTTTTCAACCTCAGCTTAGGCTGGACACGATGGCATCAAGCAGAGAACAGCCAAAATGAGCCGTTGCAAGTGAAAATTTGTCTGAAAAATAGTTAACGAAAATCTTTGGGAGCTGCAGGGATGTCTGACAGATTGGCAACTCTCTTTGGAAGGAAACTACCCTCCCTTCCAGTTCCCAGACGCATAGCCTACGGCTAAGTCATCAGAAATAAAATAAACAGGGAAACAGGAGAGGGAAAAACAGCACCCTATAACATCCATCAGCAGTGTGAGCCAAAACTATCAATGCAGATAAATAGGCAACAGTCCTTTATGTTTATTTTTTTTCCTCATTGAGGTTGCCAACTTGAGCTTTCAGAGGACTGACACCACAATTAAAGGCAGGCAGGTTCTGGGGGAACACACTAAAATCCAGACCAAAACAGAGTATTTTGATGTTTAGATTGAAATCTACTGTTGGCTAGGAGAGGGGTATTTATTGTGTCTGAAGACCATAATACTATTATCCACCCAACAGTTATGGTCACAAAACCGCGCAGACAAGCAACAGGCTGTTTCAGTTAGAAAGGACTGAGGCTTTGCCTGCAAGCATTGCTGGGTATGTGGGCTTTGGTTTTGCATAGGTTAGGGGGCTTTGCACTTTTGTGGCGCTTATACAAGGAATGAAGGGACCTTTATGCTGCTTGAGGGTTGAGAATGTGTGTCTTCTAGTCCCTTCGGAAAAGCCACAGATATTCAGCCCAGAAATGCAATCAGGAGAGAATTTACTGAATGGGGAGGCCCAGTTACAAGGATACAAATTCTGTGGGTATTTTAAGTAGGTAGAGCAGGTACAAAGTCCAGTTGAGAAGCCAGTCAAACTTTGACTGACTTCTCCAGGTTCTCAGGCAGCTATCTACTGTCTGTCCATTCTGGGCCTAGGATCTCTTTCCTGTTATTCTGGCAAATGAGAACCAAAGCTGTTGTCTCAGATTTTGGGTGTCACAACTCAAGCTGAACTGAAAGGCCTTTTTATTTCCATCATCAACACTGATTCCTACTAGGAAATCTGCTTTTTCTCTTTAACACAGCCTATTCCCCAATCCAGAGCTCTTTGGTTTCTCACAGGTTTCAGAGCATCTCCACACATTCACGGAAGTCAGGATATATCTCTAGGTAGGGCTGTACTCCCTAATGAAGTCTGAGGAAGTACAGAGGGTGAGGCAGCCAGCATTCAGCACGTTCTGAGGAAGGGGCAAGGGTCTCTGCACTGGGCCTGGGAGTCAGACCACCTCGAGTGTAAGCACCAGCGCTGAAACCAGTGGACTGTACCATTCAAGACAATCTGTGAACCTTTCTGGGGTTTCCTAGTTTCCTACATGAGTTTTAAAGCAGAAAAGAAAAGAAATGTTACCACAATCTGCATATTGCTTGATTTAATTGTATTCTTCTGTTTTGGGTAATAAAGTGCTACTGATATGTGTACTTCAAAAATAACAAGACAGCCTTACAGAAACCTGCTGCCATCCCTTGAAAACACATGGAAGAACATGTTTACATATCAAGGGCACAAGCCCCAAGCCACTGAAGGAGCTAGGGCTTCTGGCAAATCAGAAGAAAGTCAATTGAAAAGCTCCTCTCTGATTTTCCTGGTAATCAGGTGATCTCAGAATGCTGCTTCTAAGCATTAGGGTCTGCCCACTAGTTCTTCCAAACCTCTTCCGTGACCTTTATACGGAGAAAACCTAGAGGTTAATTAATAAACAATTGTTCGTTCCCAAATGTTGGCCTGAGCCAACTGAAAAAAGTCCTGAGATGGCCTGAGCTTCTTCCCTTGTTAGGAAAAAGCTCTGTGGTTCAATATTAATTCCTGTAGCTCTTACAACTCCCATTGGGTGGAATATTTAATCAACAGAGCAGTTGCCTTTTGATTTCATTATCGAAAAGTTTCAATAAAATAGAACAGTGCATTATATTGTAATGAATAGCAAACACTGGTGAATTTTCATTTAAAATCAATAAGTTGAACCAAGCAGTTGTTTTGTAACTGATGGGTCATCTCAATTTAATGAACAGTAACTAAAAACATATTAAATAAATGCCTGGCATGCAGAGCCAAAAAAAGGCTATTCCCCCACAAGGCTTTATAATCCTCAAAGAGAGAGCTGTGTTTTGTTAATTTTTCCTTAGCTGATGCCCAGAACAAATACCAAGCATGTAGTGGGTACTCAATAATAGTTTGTCAGATTGGACGAATTAATAAATAAAATCATTGTATAGAAAAGCATTTTCCTGTAGAGAAAAGGATGCAGCACTTTGTTAGTTGTAGCCACCTCTCAGTGAATGGTGCTGATCACAAGGGAGTCTGTGGTCGGAAAAGACCTGTTCTTTTTTTCCCCCAAAATGCTTATAGCGGTGATTCTCAAACTTCAGCTTGCATCAGAATCACTGGGAGATTCCTGGGCCCTACTCCCAGAGTTTCTGATTCAGTTGGTTTGGGGGTGTGGTCCTGAGGATTTGCATCTCTAAGTTCCCAGGGGATTTGATGCTGCTCTTCTAGATGGGACACTTTGTGAATCATTGGCTTATAGCAGCTACCTGTACTGCCCACGTGGCAGATTCCATTTATTCATCTGCAGGTGAATTCTTCCTCGGAGCACAGATCCTCACACAGAGAAAGCACCTGGCAAACATTTGCCAATGCCATAACCACTTCTAGCCTGGCTGCAGGAATGTAAATTCATCGCTACCATATACCTTAATGGCTTTGGCTCCTAGGGATCCTTCACCTGTGAAAGGCTGCACATCAGCTTTTCTGTTGGCCTTTTTTTTTTCTTTTTTTCTTTTTACTTCATGTGATGAAGAAGAATTGCTATGAGAGGTCTACCCAGACATACATTAATTTCTTTGGGAGTCTAACTTAGCCTGTTGCTGTTGCTGCCCATGATGGCTGCACCTGTATATGGGACTCATCAGGCCTTCGCACAGTGTGGCTGGCAGGATAACAGGATGTATGACTGTGAAATCCTGCCAGTGGTATTGACTAGCTCCCCACCTTTGCATTTGTATAATATTTCTGTTCCAATTAAGTCTCCCCATCTCTATTTGCTTTCAGTTACAAACTATTAATTCTAGGTGGCTCTGGATATGTCTGATTAGGCTGAACATGGAACTGCTATCTGTCTCCTGGAAAACTGTGGGGGAAAAAAACAAACTTCTTATGGAAAGAAAGGATAAAACTGCCAGTTATTTTGACTGGAGTGTTTGATTTGTTTACTTTTCAATAATAGGAGGGTCTGCAAGGCCTCATCAACAGCTCCTCATCTGGTTTTCTTTCTCAGCAACAGCACTGATTGTAGGGTAGTTTCTTTCTTTCTTTCTTTCTTTCTTTCTTTCTTTCTTTCTTTCTTTCTTTCTTTCTAACTTTGTGAGTAAGTAAATTGGTAATTGGCACAAAGCTAATCGATTGATCTAGTCTGGTAGGTGGTGGATTTCACAACCTTGACCCCCATAACCCACATTCTCTCAGCAAAGTTATGTTAAATGAGCCTGGTGTTTGGAAATTTTCATCCAGGCATCCTAGAGCTACTTAAGCTGATTGTTTCTCTTTTTTCAAAACTTGATTCATTCTTCAAGGAAAAGTTCCTTTTTCTCTCCTCAGTATTTTTTTACTCACATCATGGACTGTTAGGTCTTACTACCTCCATCATTGATTTGGCCCTCCATTACATACTGCTATATGACAGCCTAGGGGTTTGTTTTTGAACTTTTTGTATGCATAAACAGTGTCTCCTCAATTAAATTGCAAACTTACTCATCTCTTCTTTAAGTACATAATTATTCAGCATCTACTTTGTATAAGGCACAGCCGTTGATGCTGGAACAATACAAAGAAGTGCAATATATGTTCTTATATTTGGACTCTTCAAGAAGTAATGATCTGGTAGAACAGACAAGCTGTGTACACCCCCAAATACCAGAAAACAACTTTCATTCACAAAAATACATCCATAAGGAATGCTATAGGTAGAATCTGTATGTCTTTGTGTTTCCACTGGGTTTGCACTTTGTTTTAGAAAAAATAGATATTGAATTGTTATCTTCATATCTACATAAACTATGTCTTTATATAATTATCTGTTGGGAGAGTGGGAAGGGAAGACCTATCATCATGAAGCACAACATAATTTTCTAACTGCTTTGCCTGTTTCTTCATTATACCCCATCCCACGTGATCCAGTGTTCTACTCATAATTCCTAAAGCATTAGGTTCTTTGAGAGTCACATCTGGTTCTTCTTTCCTGTTGAATCCCTGCTTCATCTTCAAGGCCCACCTCAAATGTCAAACCCTCTGAGAAGCTGCCTGAACTTCTAGAAACAGGTATTTGTTCTCAATTTCCTGTATTGTTAGAATCACTTTATATGGTTATATTATAGTGGGGTTTTTTGTTCACTATAAGTCAATCTCTGTTAATGTTCATTGGACTCTAAGTTCCTTGAGGTTGAGTGGCCTACTCTATGTTTGTGGAATGAATGCGTGAATTAATTTATTAAATAAATGAGTGAATTAACACCTAGCCTGAAAGCAATAAATCAGTAAATATTTGTTGGAGAGACAAATGGATAATAAATAAGTACAGATGTGCCAAATACCATGCTATGGACTTTCTTCTGATCATATTTTCATGTTGTGATGGAAATATATTTAGAAGTGACATACCCCATCCATAGTGGTTTAGAGCTCAACCAAAATGTGTGAAATTAATTTCAAAGCCAAATATGCCTGGTTTTGTTTTGGCAGTTTTCAACCTGACTATAGTATAAGTAACATCAATCCTGGTTCCAATTCATAAGGATAGCGAGAAATATAGAACTACACTTTTACTAAAAATGGTCATCTTGAAATTGGTAGTGTTAGCAGACACTAAGAAAACGTGCATGACTTCTCTATTGTACTATTTCTCTAGTACATTAACTTTTCCTAAACAAAACTCCTCATAAACAGAGATATATTTTAGGGAAAAAATAGAATCTGGGTAGTCAAAAAATAATGTGTCATAAACTTATTGGTCAAACTAAATAATGCATGTAACTCAAAAGCAGATAAATTCTGGTGGCCCTTGGAGCTCAGAAGAAAGGGTTATTGATTAGGATTGGGAAAGTTTAGCAGAATGTCACCAATATATCTTCCCACAGGGTATAACTCCGACTGCATTCATGCCATGGTTGCTGTCTGAATTTGCATGGTGTAGGATATGGCAGAATCAAACTTCCCCATTTCCCCACCTTTACCAAGTGAGGATTTATAGCATCCCACTAGTTGCATCCTGACGTGGGACCACTTGCTTTTATAAACCCCAGGATAAAGATAGAGCAAAATTCACATTATGATCACTTTGTGGCTGAACAAAGCTGACCTTCATCAAGTTAACTGGCAATGTAGACAAGCCATTCAAATGCCCTAAAAAAGTCCACACCAAGCTGTGACTTAAAATTTTCTAGGAATCACTGTTTTTTTTTTTAAAGATTTATTTATTTATTTATTTTAGAGAGGGGGATTAGGGGGAGAGGGAGAGAGAGAGAATCCCAAGCAGACTCCCTGCTGCTAAGCACAGAGCCAGACTTGGGGCTGGATCCTGTGGCCTGGAGTTCATGACCTGAGCTGAAATCAAGAGTCACATGCTTAACTGACTGAGCCACCCAGGTGCCCCAAAATTTCTAGGATTTATTGACTTCACTAACAGCCTACAGCTACCATTGGAATAAAAATTTAGTGAAAATGGCCTCTTCCTCTGCATTTGTCTTTAAAAGTTTATTCTCGGGTACATTCATGCATATAGACTGAGCAGTGATAATTTGAGGATCTAATTTTGAATGCTGTTCTAGAGTAGTGAATTATGTCTGTTCTTTCAAGAGGGAGATTTACCAGGAAAAGAACAAGATTTCTTCAATTAAAACTTCATTACATTCAGTTTTAAGAAAGCTTAACAAAAGTGACCCATGCTGAAGAGTTTCCAAAAGGGAATATTTATGACATAGCTTTCCTGTCATAAGTTATTTTGCCTTATTCTGTAAAAGAATAAAATTGTGTTTCCTTTTTAATTATTTTACTCATCAATTTGTTACATTTATAAAATGAACTATATTGTCAGTAAGGGAATCCTAACATAATAATTACAACATAATTATAGGACATGAAATTTGACTTAAAATGGCTGGCTTGCATTTGTCTTCTAGTAAGCAAGCGTGTAACTTGTCAAGGGTTGCAAGTGTAGTTCAGGGCACATGGGAGTATCTGGCTGGATTATACTTTAGAAATCCTTTCAGCTTTGGGGTTTTGTTCTTACATGCTAAATGAAGATAACTAATTGATATTAATGGTATATATGGCAGAGTGTACCTTGGAGGTAGGAGAGAGTGATAACTCACCCTCTGAACATTTTAAGCAGATTTGCAGCTGTGTATCTGGCCTTGTTCGTTTTGACTGATCAGAATATTTCATTCTATAGGCAAGAATGCATTTTTTTTTTTTTGTAAATGACGTGTAGATGTGAGCCTCTGTGGCCCATTTTCAAGTCCCTGAAGTCCATTCTACCAATTGATTTTACCCATTGTATTTGTTCTTTTTGTCTTCCTTTTTCTCTATCCTTTAAGCACCCCAGAGAAGTACACATCAAGCTGTGACTTGAAAATTTCATGGGATTATTACTCCACCTCCTCTTTTAAGACTTGGCTCTAGTCCCGCATCTTCCTACTAAAAGGTTTTCTTTTTACTTCTTTCTTCCTTTAATAAAATAAGCTGATTTTTTTGTTATATTTTAAAATTTTGAAATGTGTTAACTAATGAGACTAATATCCCCATCTCCTTTCTTTAGCACTCTTTTATATAGTGTACATTTGGGCTAGAGTCACCGTTCATTAGTTAATATTTGTAAAGAGTTTGCAAGACAGAATTTAGTGATAATAGGGAAAGCATAGAAAACTTGGGTTGCCAGTAGGAAGAGGAATACTAATGAATGTTAATCTTGGATGCTCACACAGTGCCTTTTGTCTTCAAAGTAGTTGAAAGAAGCACTAATTAATTATCATCCTATAGGATTATGCTTAAAACAGTATAGTCAGTGTCCAAGTCTGCCTGAAGCAAACACAGCAGCTCAGTTACTGAGTTATGGGCTAAGCTGCTGATATCTGTGCTTCCTGTGCAGAGGGAGTGACATAGGACCATATCATCAAATGGAGAGTTTCGGTTGAGGAAACAGACACGATTGATCATTTGTGGCCATCACTTTGGACACTGCTCTAAGTTTGGGGTGTAGCAAAAGTAAAAGGGGGGAGTGGCCCAGTAGCCTAGGAATCAGAAATTAGATTCTGAGGAATGAAACTTGAGGGTCTAGAATTATATTAAGAAAAGCTAGTAATAATCCCAGTTGTGTTCTAATTCACGGTTAGAGTGTATTTTAATGTCTCTCCTAAGGAGCCATTGATCAGAACACGTAGGACATGTTTTCCAGAGGAAAGAGTATAATAGAAAAATGCTATTTATTCTCCCTGATTCTCCTGATCGCCACCCTGCCCTCCCCCCATTCCTCATAATTGTTTGCTAGACTCTATGGAAAACTGATGAGAAGCAAATGAAACAGAAAATTCTTTAGGAAAGACCAACTAAGGAGGGAGGGAGCAATGCCTTTGTATTTTTGCCAGTGTTCAATGTGTAACCCTTCCCTAAATAATGAATTTGCTGCTAATTCAGTAACACAGCTCACACTTGGGAAGAGCCTCCTCCGCAGCACTTGATGCCAACCCTTGTGCTCTTAAAAAGCAGGCCTCCTTTAATGTATATTTGATTACTGCATGCGCACTGAGGGATGAGGCATTATTTGGAATTCTCTGTGTCAGTAGACATTATATGGAGCTTTAGTCATGGACAATTAGTAAGCATTGACCCTCACTGTGATTTACATTGTTTTTCACGGACTCCAAATGGTTATTTTCTGGAAGAACAGAAGTATTTTCCAACGGGGGAAGTCCTCTGGGTAGACAGAAGTTTCTCCCTGCCTTTGACAGGTAGGAGGTAGGGTCCTTGAAGACAGAAGTTCAATGATACATGGACTGATCAGACAAAAAGACGGTGTTTGTTCATGATTTCTCTACAATCTAGAGACATAATTTATCACGTATTAAGGAGCACAGTGATGATCATAATGTAGAGTTTTAATAAATTGAAAAGGAACAGACATCATTAGACAACTTATCATTTCATAGGTCAGGCATATTGTGCTTTTGCTGAAGAGGATGGGTTAGTACGGTGAGGAACAATCATCCTCACAGGTAGGAAGCATCTGACATTCAACCTGAAAGATAAGAGTATATGTGATGTATTTTGATCGTATCCCTCTTTCTGCTTGGAGAGTGGGCATTTCTGTAATTCAAACAAATGTTGAGATCATATTTGCATAACTCTGAAATTGGTAAAAGAAAGAATCCTTCCTAGAGCATACAGAGAAAACCTGTGTCATTCTGTTGCTTTCACCATAATGCAAAGATAAGAAGAAAAAAAAAAAGAGTTGATTGTCCCTTGTCCTTGGATTTTTGGTAACAGAGGGATAAATTTCTGCTTTGCAGCCTGCAGTCAAGATTGGAGTTGTCAGAATTTCCCTCTAAAGTTGTGACAGCATTATGACTTGCTTTGGCCTATGGCTGATTGGCTACAGATTCTTACACAGTCTGGATTGATCCCCTATGCTCTCTCTGTCCTTCTGGTAGAAATAAGTATCCAAACATGATAAAAGTGCTAGATAGTCTGGTCACTTTTTACTGTCTTCTTTACAACTTGTATGTTTATAAACATCATACAGGGTCTTGTAAAATTAAACCAAAACAACAACAGAAATGTTTTACTATTTGGGAATCACCCTAGAGTTTCATTCCCCAAAGCTCCTTGAGACCATTTATGATAGTGGCCTGGTGTTAGAAATCCACCTGGGTAGGGATGCCTGAGTGGCTCATTTGGTTAAGCATCTACCTTTGGCTCAGGTCATGATCCCAGGGTCCTGGGATCGAGTCCTGCATCGGGCTCCTTGCTCAGTGGGCAGTCTGCTTCTCTATGCCAGGTTTTCTTATTTTAGATGGATACCTTCTTTGAGATTCACCTCAGTCCTTAAAAAAAGTGTCCATGTTCATTTTTTTTCTTGATTTCTCCAGTAGTTGGGTAAGCTTGATCAACCATCACCCTTCTCGTTTTTTTTGACTTTTATTGTTTTTCCTTTAAGAACATTTGGTAACAAAATTGCTACTCATACAGCCAGAGGTTGATTAGTAGCAACCAATTATTTTTGCCGCATTATTGCTGTCATTTAAATTCCTAGACATTGAGACTGACTTATCTTGATTCTGTCCTGTAGTTGGTGTTGTTTAATGACAAGAGTTAAGAGAAGCTTTACACCTTGGCTTTGAAATGAAGAGTTTTCCTGGGCTAAATATGGGATAGTTTTACTAGAAACATAGTAAAATAAAGAATGGGAGTGATATGGAGAATATGAATCTGATAAGAGATAAATGTGCAAAAGGTATAACATTAGTTGTCCAAGTCAAAAAGAGATCTTTGTCTTCAAGACCCATGTCAAAATCTACCAAGAAGCTGATCATACTCCAGTTATTTCCTTGATGTTGATTTTCTGAGTATCTCCAAACGTTCATGCCCTTATTTGTAAGATCTTCATGAAACACAAATGTTCTTTCATTATTTCATCTTTATATGTTCTCTTTCAATTAGATTGAGAAAAAGAACTCTTCAGGACAGAAACTCCTTTTCTTTTGGCATTCTCCCATCTTTTCCCGTCTGTCTACACATATTCAAGATGCACCTTATTGAATGAATGAATGAATAGTTGTGTTTGAAAGCAGACATTTAAACATTTTCTCCTAAGTCAGAACATAAAACATTTCTAGAACAGAAAGTTCTTTGTTTCTAACCTAGTAGTGTATCCTGTATACAGCATCCTTTCCATATCTTTTGAGTCAAGTTTATTCATGGCCTACATTTCTGTGGAGTCCATATTGGGAAGGCAGTGAGAGAAATTAAAAGGATTTTAAATCCAAAGGACTCATTTAGGCAAACTTTGTATCCCCTTGTAAAT
Organism: Eumetopias jubatus; assembly: GCF_037043125.1. Taxonomy (NCBI): domain Eukaryota; kingdom Metazoa; phylum Chordata; class Mammalia; order Carnivora; family Otariidae; genus Eumetopias; species Eumetopias jubatus. Next base: position 22,697,939 of record NW_028274822.1, on the reverse strand, counting down.
CTTTGCTCTTTCTTTGAGGAATAAATATCAAGAAGTTTTCTGTCTTACTAAAATATATTGTTCATCTAATAATATTCTAGGTGATATATAAATATATTGTGCATATAGTTTAGATGGTCTAGGGGTCAAAAATTCAGAGATTTGTTTCTTGTTTGTTTTGTTTTTTTGTTTATATCTGAAATAAGATTAGATTCAATGTCAATTGTTTATATAGAAAAGTTTTTAGAATATATTTTAATTTTCTTTTTTCTTTTTTATTGGGGGAAAGTCTTTAAAAGAAAATTTTTCATTGAATTTTCACAGGGAGCATCTACAACAACAAAAGCAGAATTCAAAATGCATGAAGAATTATGAACTGAAATTATAAATTTTGAATTTCATCTTAGAACTATGAGATATATTTTTATGAGCCCCTATTGGCAATGAGAATTTCTGATGTGGACCATAAAACAAGTACGGCTTGCAAATTAATTTGTATATAATTGCACCTCAGGTTCTAAGACACTCAGTTCAGATGAAAAAGTTGACTGCACATTGATGTTGGTTGGATGTGTAGTTTGTTATTTAATATTTCCTTTGAAGCATCAGGCATCTAGAGCTCCCAGAGAATTCTGGATTTACTATCTCATATTGTCCTAGCAAAAATTTAATTTCATACTCTAAGCATTCCTCAGCCTAACTGATCATTTTAACAAGTACTGTAGTTACTGTATCTCCCCCAAAATTGTGCATTTTGTAATGGACTTGTAAATGGTTTTGTGAAGAATCTTTTCATTTGAAGCTTACAAGTTTTCTTTAAAGGGTAGAGAACATTATTCTGGAGAGTGTGGGGACTGGTATTTGTTTTTATTAGGTTGAAATATAAGGCTCATGTCATCCTTATGAGATAGATCTCAAAGCAGCCCACCTTTGTTCATTAAGGTCAAATGAATGTCTTGAGGTATGTCTCCAAAGACATTTCTGAGTCTTGGGCACAAAGTACTTCTTGTTACAGAGAAAAATGTTTTGGTTCATCATTGCAGGAAAGAGTGCCAGAAAAAAGCTGTCTGCTTACAATAGCAGTTTGCACATTTCCCGGGCTGTTGGAAGGTATTGTGTACTGTATTTGCATTGCACCTGCCTCAGATATAGAATATAAGTACATAGGAGCAAATGCGCATGTTGGCAAGTAACAATATGGTGCATGTAATTGTAAGTAGAGAGCCTATTCAAAGGCAATTGATTCCATTGTAAGAGTGGTCTGAGATGATGCTAATCAGCCACGATTTGGCACAAGAGCTTGTATATGTATAAACCTTTATACATTGGTGAAGTATTAAGTTGAACCATATGAAATTGCTGATATTCAACTGTTTTTTCTTACAAAACAGGGAGTTCATGTACTTCAATCTAACTCTTCCACATTTATTATTCCCCTTTGAAAGGCCACCCGTCATGGTTGAAAGCACATTGGATTTAGAGCCAGTGGACTGGGTCCATGTCCCGATGATGCCTCTTGCCTGCTGGGTGACCTTTAGAAATCCATTAGAGATTGAACAGTGACATGTGGGAACAAAGAAGAATCTAATTCATTAGATATTTTCTCAGTTTTTTGACTAATAGTTACTAGATAGAAAGTCTTTTTCACAGTGGTAATATGAGAGTACCGTACTATAATGTATACAAAAATGCTAACAAACAATTCAAATGTGAGTAATTACTAATATTATTACTGATCATCAATAAGACATTTTGAGGGTGGATAGGCAGGCATCATTCTTTTTATTTTATAGTTGGAGAAAATGAAAGTTAGGGAAATTCCATAAAGGAGTCTGAGGTGATTCAGTGGCTCAAAAGTAGAAGTTAAATCTCTAGATACTATTACTATTTTAAGGGTACCCTATGATGGCTGTCATTATCAGGTGACTAGAGACAGTTCAGCAGATTATGGAAGCCTTATCAAAACATTCCAATTAGAAGGCTCAGGTACACCATTGCCCTGTGAAGTCATGAGGATGGTGGAATACCTGAAAACTACTCCTTTCAAAATCTTTTCCCCCCTCAAAAAATGTATTAATTGCCAAACTCTGGAAGGCCAAGGTGACCTTTAGCAGATGAATGGGTAAATACACTGGCTCATCCAGACAACAGAATATTATTCAGCACCTAAAGAAATGAGCTATCAAACATGAAGAGACATGGAGGAAACTTAAATGCACATTACTAACTGAAAGAAGCCAATCTGAAAGGTTACACACTGTATCTTGCCAACTATGTGAAATTCTGGAAATGGCAAAACAGTGGAGAATGTAAAAAGATCAGTGGTTGTCAGGTGATAAGGACTGGGGAGAGGGATGAAAAGGCAGAGTACAGGGGATTTTTAGGATCATGAAGCTCTTCTGTATGATACTATAATAGTAGATGCTTGTCATTATAGATGTTTCAAACTCATAGGAATCTGTAACACTAAGAACGAACCCTAATGTAAACTATGGACTTTGGGTGACAGTGAGGTGTTGTAAGTTCATCAGTTGTAAAAAAATGTACTACTCTGGTGGGGGATCTTGATAATGGGGCAATACATGAATAGAGACAGAAGGTATATGGGAAATCTCTCAATTTCACTCAAAATTCACTCAATTTTGCTATGACCCTAAAACTTCTATTATAAAATAGTCTATTTGAAAAAAAATCTATTGAAAGTTTGAGTCTTTTTTCCCCACATTGCTATCATGAAGGGTAGTTGCTATCATTCCCATTCTGTGGCTAAGAAAACAGGTTCAGCAAGGATCAAAGTACCTTGCCTGAAGTCTCACAAATAGGAGTGGGACAGGCTTTGAACACTAATTCTGTAGCCACATCAGGCCCTAAATAGTTGTACACTCAGTGTTTCCTCAAAGTGTCCCAGTAGCTTAGAATTACCTCCTGCTACCTCCATCTGTTAAAGTCTTACTTATATTTCAAGATCCAACTCAAATACTACTTCTCTGAAGTACTTCCTCTTTTGTGCACTTCTAGCTCTTATACTATAATAGCACTTATACTGTAATGCATAATGGCATTTATATACACCTAAATAAGTATAAGTGTATATAATTTCACTTGTACGTACCTAAATAAGTATATACATTTTTTCTTTACTAAGTATAGGTTTATTCAGACCCCTTTTTATTTTTTTTCAAATTTTATTTTATTATGGTATGTTAATCACCATACATCACATCATTAGTTTTTGATGTAGTGTTCCATGATTCATTGTTTGCGTATAACACCCAGTGCTCCATTCAATACGTGGCCTCCCTAATACCGATCACCAGGCCAACCCACACCCCCACCCCCCTCCCCTCTAGAACCCTCAGTTTGTTTACTGACTGAGCCCCCCAGGCACCCCAGTATATTTTACCTTTAAAAGATCCGCTCCTTGGATAGACTTTGTTGACTGAAATTATTCTCCGTAAACTTTGCCATGTATTTCTTCAGCATAATGTTTTTGTTTTTTGTTTTTTGTTTTTTGTTTTTTTTTCCTTTTGCACTTAACAGTTGGTAACTTCATGTCCCTTTTTCTGTGGAACATTGTGTCCAGGAGTACAACTTGTCACAGATAGTTTTAGAAGAACTGAATCGTCCAGGTTTAACTAAATAGAATAGGATTGTTACAGTGTATTTATGCACAATTAAACTTACTTTTGAATGAGCCCTATAATGGATTGACTTTACCTAGATTGTATTATGTGACATTTATCATCTCTGTTACCCCTCAGTAGATCTTGGCAGAAAAGTTGAGTTTGTTCAGAGACCTGTAATTTTTTTCCAGAAAGATCTTTGCCTTTGTTTCTCAGCTTTAAAATGGTATATTCACAATACCCAGATAATTAGTAAAGAAATTGGACAGAGAACCCAAAGATATTTATTAAATATCTTACTGTAAGAAATATGCAAACCTCAACCTTGTAACTTTTAAGAGGTTATTTCTGGCGTGGCTGTTTATACTAGAAAGAGTAAGAAAATAGCCAGTACTTACCTCAGTGCAAACTAGATTTTTATGTTTTCTATAGCCATGTATAAATGATTAAGGCATGACTTAATATAAAGAGCATGTATGATATGATTATAGTTTGTAAAATTACTTTGGTCTTTCTTCTTTCTTTGTATTTATCATCTATTTATTATCTCTTCTTTTTTTTAAATCTCTTCTGATTGTAAATCTTTATAGAGGGGATTATTTTGGTAAAGGTTATTTCTTGGATAGCATGTGGGTAATTATTTTTAACTCTATTAATCCTCTGTTCTGATAGCTTTGGTTATTTTACATATAACAAACATGTATTTTTATTATTCTAACAAAATTTAGTCCATTTAGCTCTATTTGAAGTTTTTCTTAATCCACCTTGGAAAAAATGTGCGTACTCTTTTATAACATGATAGTACAGATTACAGGCACACTTTTGGACTTGAGCATTTGTAGTATCTGGTTTTGGTGAGAGAAGTGTTTGTGAGTTTCAGTATCTTTTCTCTTTAGATCAGTATTCCCTTACCATTACAATTATGTACAAAGCACAGGACGTTTATGTACAGACATACATACTGTTCGCTAAGAAGGTGCTCCTCAAATAGAATGATTTGTCATTACACACACGTGTATCTCTGTGCTTAAAAACAGCCATTTGTGTTTCACACACCTTTTGTCTGTTAGATACTTGAAGATACTGATAATACAGTCCATCCTTGATTTTAAATCCTTACCTCTGCCTTGAAATGGATTTGAGTGAGACTTTAATAGGACTTCTCTTCTCCTTGACTCAAAGTTTTCATTGGCCCTTAGTTCTTTTTACTCCCCATCCGCATGGACTTGCTGTCAGTGGGCATAGACTTCTCTCTGCCTTCCTGGCTGTGGAATGGACAGAGCAGGTGGGCCAGTGCTGCCCCCCAACACTTACGAGTCCAGCAGGATTCCCCACTCCTTGTCTTTAGCAGGAGAACAGAGTGGTGGATTAACTGCATAGGTAGCTGTGAAAAACAAGAGACGCAGTCCCCATGGTATTTTCAATGAAGCCAGGAGAGTCCTGAAAGGTAGAGGGTATTTGTATGTTGTGGTCATAGGAACCTGCATGACTTGTAGGCCTTTGGGGAATTCTGTATTCATTTTTATTAGCTTTAATTATAGGAGCACTATAAAATTTTCTCATTCTGTGTTGCGTGAAAAATGCAGAAGTTAATTGCTCCTGACATTTAATTGGTTTATGCTTCTCTCTAACACAATCTTGGACTGCAAGAGAAAGGGAAAACTAGTTGGCAAGTTTCTCAATTGCCGAGGATTATACACCAAGAAATTCGTCTTTTCGTTAGTTCTAGCAGTGAATTACAAATGCAATTTCAGAAGTGTGGGGAAGGAAATAAAATCTGTGAGTCTACATTCTACATATGCTGAAAGACTGACAAGGGCTTCCCCCAGTGCTTTGTCTGACATTGCCAGAATTTCTGAGGTTTTTCCATTATCATTGTACAGGTTTTAAAAAATGACATATTTTTATACCTTTGTGGATATGTCAGGTTGTTTACAGCCCTGTTACAAGCCATCTGGACCCTTCATAACCTTTTCAGATATTTTGTCAAATATCATCCCATCTGGTATAAAAACATAAGGTGCCTGGCTGTTACCAATTAGAATATGTGATGGTTTGAGGAAGTTGGATTTCAGTGTGGCACAGCACCTCTGATTTCAGAAGTGGTGAGAATCTCTGGAAGGCATCCATCTCCTGTGATGTGTTCCGAGCTCCAAGGGAGAAATGATAAGTGAAGTACAAAAAGCCAATGCTAATTTCCATTTGACACACAATTATGGAGAACGTACCATAAGCAAGACACCATGCCAGCCTTACGTGGTGTGCCAAGACAAAGGCGGTAGGGACTTGGTCCTCACAGAGTTTGTAATCTAAAGGGGAGTGATGGGGTGCCTGGGTGGCTCAGATGGATAAGTGTCTGCCTTCAGCTCAGGTCATGATCCCAGGGTCCTGGGATCAAGTCCTGCATCAGGCTCCCTGCTCAGGGCAGAGCCTGCTTCTCCCTCTCCCCCTGCCATTCCCTCTGCTTGTGTCTATCTCGCTGTCAAATAAATAAATAAAATATTTAAAAAAAAATAAGGGGGAGTGATGTCCTTATAAATGGTCGCTGAGTGTAAGGCAGCCTGGTAAGTACAGACATGGGAGGAAGCACAAAGGGAGAGATAGGTGAGAACAGGAAGAAGGCGGAGGCTGGTGGTTAGGGCGACTGGTGCTGCCACATGGGGAAGCAGAACTAAGCTGGTAGTGTGGGGACAGTTGTTTGAAAGGTAAAGCCCTTTCTGGGGAACACGCATCCATGTCTTCATCTTCTATGCTTAGTTCTTCCCTTCTAGGTTTTACAGGACTTGAGAAGACTGATTAAGTAACATATGAACAAAAACAAAGGTCAGATACTGTTTTTAACTCATGACCTAAAAGTTCTTTAAAAACAAAAATATTGTCAGAGGCTGAACACACTTGTCCAAGTTTCTTTCCTTTATTTTATTCGTTAAATACTGCACAAGGTAGCAGTCACATTACTGCAAGGTTAAGGAAGAAGAGAAAAATCCTAAATTCATCTACCATTAGTTCCCTAATAAATACAAGAATACCACTAATGTCTCCTGAGAATGTAGTTCTTCTCTATCTTTACGTAGTGGAAGTGATTGGGCCTCTGACACCTGGCTGGCTCAGTCGGTTAGGCGTCTGCCTTCGGCTCAGGTCGTGATCGCAGGGTCCTGGGATCGAGTCCCGCGTTGGGCTCCCTGCTCAGCAGGGAGCCTGCTTCTGTCTCTGTCCCTCTCCCCTGCTCATGCTCGGTCTCTCTCTCTCTCTCTCTCTCAAAAATAAAAGCGATTAGACCTCAAAAGTAAATTAATAGTACAGGAAATGTTGGAACGTCTGCAGCATAAGTCATATCTCTGAGGCTGGAGCAAGCTGGGTGGCACCTCTCTCGGGAGCTAAATAGGCACACAAGGTTTGTTGGGCTAAGTAGAACAAGAGGAAATTTATAGACCACTCTCTGGGAGGGCACTTCCAAAGTGGAGCAAAGGTGCCTGCAACAGGAGGCAGGCCCAGGTCTTGGTCAGGATTGATGAGGATAGAAATGCTGAGTCAAAGCACCAAGGTGAAGATGTCACATAGATTGAAGAATGTGGTCTAGAGGTGGAAGTCAAGAGCAACAGACTACAGAGCAAGGCACAGACCTGGCACACAATTGAGGAGATAAGCAGAGCCCTGTGATGTTACTGCTCAGAATGCCCAGACTGTGCTTGCCAGGATGTGCAGGGTCCTTCGGGATACATTGCCAGGCAGGCCACATTATCCTTATTCTTAAAAATCCTAGGGTTGAGATGAGCATTTCTTGAAGTGTGGTCCACAGTCCCCCTGCATCAGAATACCAGAGTGCCTACTAAATATGCCCAGCCCCAGGTCTGACTGTGTGTGGGGGGATGGGATTTTAGACAGCTTTCCTGTGGGAATCTTAAGGATACTTCAGTTGGAATCTCTCATTTATATCATCAGATGAAATGAACACATGAAAATCAATGACCCAGACAAGGCCAGAAATATGACATGAGAAATGATTGGGTCAGATAGTAATTCAGTAGGAATTCAGAAGAAATAAAGATTAATTTGAGCTGAAGAGGTCAGGGCACATTTGGAAAAATGTGAAGAATTTTATTCAGTGAGGAAGTGAGAGCTTTTTGGGAAGGAGAAACGGCCTAAAATGACAACCCTTGAGGAGAAGTCAATGTGGCTTAATGGAAAAGGCCATGAACTTTGAAGTTTGAATCCCACTCTAGCTATCTCCTATTCATATAACCTTTGACAACTTTACCATTCTGAATCTCCATTTTCTCACTTGGAAAGTGGGACTGATAAGGGCTAATTTCTAAGGTTATCGTAAGGATTAAATGTAATATGAAAACCATCTAGTTCTTGGTAAGTACTCAATACTTGCAATTTCCCCCATACCCAGGACTAATATTCTATGCATATAGCTTTCAGCTTGGTTTGGTTATGCCTGCAAATCAATGATTCCCTAAAGGTGAGGCTCAGAGTGCCAGACAAAATGGATAAAAATTAGGTTTGAAGAGGATTGAGATTAAGAGGGAGAGGGTTGGAATCTGGTATGGGCAAAATAAACGTGGTAGAAGTATTTAAAGTAAATCAGAAATTAAGATCAATTTCTGTTCAGTGCTACAGATTTGTAAGCCTGGAAGTCAGTGAATTCAGGGCCTTGGTGTTGCTACACATACTAAGTTGCATTTTCATTGTATCGAATAGTGACTCTACAGTGCATCGGATATTTCTCATATTAGTGCTATGATGTGAAATGAGGGAAGAAATGCAATAGTTATTGAAACTGTGCTGTTTCTGTATCATAAATTTCATGTTCTCGTGAGCTACCGTAGCTTTTCAATTTAAATGATGAAGCAGATAGTCTGCAAAAGAGAGAAGGGGAGAAAGCAGACATTCCTCTAAGGAACAATGGAGTCAATTACACGAAATGCCCAGACACAGAACCAAAATGGTTAATGGGTTGATGGTTGCCCTTATTGCCATTAGGGATGAGGGACTGTAGGTCAGATTACATTCCTAATGACAGCTGTGCATAGCTGAATATAATGGGTGGCTCTTCCCTACATGTGAGCACAGTGGAGGTTCCCAGAGTCCCTTTGTTGTAATCCCTGCCCCAACCCCTGGCCTTTCTCTTGAGGTCTGGTATCCTTTTGGCATGAGCATTACACCTGCTGCACTCTCTTGGAGCCCACCGTGCTGGAGGAGAGGAAATCAGCCGGTCCTGGTGCTTGGGGCTTTATCGAATGTGCTTTGAACAGTTACCAAGTAGTTCTGGCATGAGAAGCGTTCTTGATTAATCCCCCAGATTGATGGTCCCTTGCAGTTGCCATAAACAAGAGAGGGAGATCAACAGAGTGGTAAAAGTTTTCATGGTGGGACCTCTTTCCCTCTTCCCCTGTTCGATGGTCCCTATTCTGCTTGTCATGCCCTTGCTTGAATCCCGAGTGCCCAAGGCCTTGGTGGTATCACTAATGAAACCCTGCCATCCATGATAGGGCCAAGTGTTTCACACCATTCTGAAATATCTTCTCTGCATCAAAATTTTAACAAATTCATATTATCACAATTTGTTTTTCATTACAGAAAAAATGGGAAATATCAACATATTTATAATACATTTCTTATTTCAATGTAAATTTTTTTAAAGATTTTATTTATTTATTTGAGAGAGAGAGAGAATGAGAGATAGAGAGCACAAGAGGGAAGAGGGTCAGAGGGAGAAGCAGACTTCCCGCTGAGCGGGGAGCCCGATGTGGGACTCGATCCCAGGACTCCAGGATCATGACCTGAGCCGAAGGCAGTTGCTTAACCAAATGAGCCACCCAGGCGCCTGTAAATTTTTCTTCGTAAGGTTAAATGGAAGTAAGGAATAAACAAAAATGCCAGTGAATGCATGAATGAATACACAGACACAATTACAAATGAATATGTGATTTCATTTCCTTAAAGTCCTGCTAAGCTATTTATAGGCTAATTTGAGAAAAAAATTGACCTCATTATGGGTAACAATATCCTAACACGTTTCCTCTAAAAGATGTAGAAATATTCCAAGCCTTGTGATAATCTCATATGTAGAGATATTTTGCATGTTGTTGGAACTTGGTTCCCTGGAAATCACATTAGAACTGTCCCCCCTCTTTTTTTGGCTCAGATGTCCAGAACATGGCCCGGAGTGGTGGCTGTACCACTTCTCCTGTTTTCCTCTTCACACTTCATCTGCAAGATGGTAGTTGGGAAGGCTATAGATAGCTCTGAAGTAAGGAAGGATGTACAACCTGAGATAAGCATTCCTAATAAGATTGCTCACATTCATTTCAGGATGACACAAGTTCTTATCAGACTCCAATCCAGACAAGTGCACCATGAAGATGGTGGAGAACGCCAGGGAGCCAGGCAGGAGAGAGAAAGATGCAATGGGGCTCATTAATAACTAGAGCAATGCGGATATCCTGTAAAGTGGAATGCATGAAGAAGGTAGAGGGATACAAGGAAGTGAGCAGATGTAAGAGAGAAAATAAGGTAAATCAACGGCCAATCCCAGACTAGTCTGTTTTCTAGTGCATCTCTTAGCCACTGTTTGGAGTCCTTGCCCAGGTAGTAGTAGGACCTTAAACTTGCAAACCTATGTTAGGTAAGACAGAGTTGAGCCAAAAGAATGAACCTCCTAGTGACATGAATTCATTTAACATGCTGAGTCACAGAAGTAAAAGTTCATCTTGATCCTATAACTTTTCTAGGATGCGTGGATTCCTTCTTTCATCTATTCCATTAGAAAATATGTATTTGGTACAGATAAGCATAAAAATACGTATGGTATACAGACTCTTAACCCCCCACCGTTTGAACACAGCAGATGAAATGGCTGAGTTGAATTCTTCAGGGCTCCTCCTGTTTCACATTCCCTCATGATGTTCTTTTCCCATTAGGGAAAAAAAAAAATCATTCTGTCAATAGAGGGGATGAGAGAACAAATTCTGGTTAAAAAAAAAAATACATATGTGCCATGGATTGTTTTCACAGCAGACTTCTGAAATCTATCTTCAGCTGTGATGGTGTATAGCATTGATGAGTAAGAGCTGCTTTTGAAAGGAAAAAAAAATTACTCACAGCAAGAAAGTTAAAGCAAAATGTATTTTGGGACTGAAATATATTTCTTGAACATGGTTAAATTGAGACCTTCTTTTTTAATCTTTAAAAATGAGATAACTTTTTGAAGGGAGTAATATGTTGCGTGTTAAAAATAACCTCTGGTAATGCTGTGAATGGCAAGAGTATTTTTCCCCCTGAGACCCTTTACCCCCAAGACTTATTTCTTCCTTTACCCCCAAGACTTATTTCTTATTCACCCTTTCTATAAGGTCCAGATGTGGCTCAGTGGGTGGTGAGAGTTCAGTAGATTCTTGTTCTGGGCTCCTTTATATATGTTGATGAACTTTTATGTGTATATAAATGTGTTTGCTAATTTTATTAACTTTCTAATTGGATTTGATTTGCATTGGAGCCCATTCTAGACAAACTGGCTTCACTACTAAGTATTATATAAAGGACTACCATCTATTAAGCACTCACCGTGTATCAGATAGTGATATTGCTTAACCCCTTGCATTAGGTACTCTTTAGCACTAGTTTACAAATACGGTGATAAGATCAGGGCTGGGATGAGGGGGAGGGGGAGAGTTTGGAGCTGGGGCCTTTGCCTCTACCCCAGAGCTGGTAACACAGCAGTGACTGAACTGGCATCTTTCTAAATCTAAAGTTAATTCTCCCCAGCTGCTAAACCATACTGTCTCACATTACTCCTAATTCCCTCCCTTCTCCCCTAAGGGATTAAGCTTCTAGGGGAAGGGACAATTTTATAGGAAGAGGCAAGTTTCAAAGAGGAAAAGCCATGAATTATTTTAGGTCTGTTTAATACGTATTTTAAAGAATACATACGGAGTGAAGTAGGGCATGGTTTTTCTATGTTCAATGTTTTCCTAATTAAGATATGGGTAACCTGCTTTGAGCCACATAGAGTGATATTGGTGTTAGAGGCAAATCAGAGCTTGGCAGCTTCTAATCCATCACTTCACCTATTAGGCAGGCTGTAGGATCTGCCTAGGCCCTATTCAAAAAGTGGACATAGTGTTTTCTGAGGCAGGCAGGCTGGGTCCTTGGACATGGAGAGGGAGTTCCACAGGACTAGTCAAGAGGGTCCTTGGCTTCACGCAGAATGGAAATCAAACGTGAGCCTGCAGGAAGTGAAAGGAGAGTTTATTGAAGATAGATAGTTAGATAGATAGATAGATAGATAGGGAAAGAGATTGAGATACAGGTGGAGTGTGGGAAACTTGGAAAGGAAAAGAGCATGAGTCTCATCTTTGCTAAGGGTCTGGGGTTTTTATTGGAGATTGTGGTCTGGTGCACGTGTCCTCCTAGGCATCTAGGAACTGGTCAGAATAAGGACAGGGTCCAAGAGTCCTTCCTAAGTCACTCCTTCCCTAAAGCCAGGGACCTTGGCCTCAAGGTGTTTGGAGTCAGTGGTCTTAGAGGAGGTTTATGATGACCCTTGCCAGTCACTCATTAGATGTTATCTGTAGTGCTGAAAGACTCCAAAGTTTCTTTTATCTCTTTGTCCCTTACAAGGAGGACATATGCTATTTGCATTACAAGGCATGCAAGTGTGGGGGGGGTGCAGGTCCTAGCAAGAATAGAAGATGGAAAAGGAGCAAACAGCTTTTTCCCCACAGGGGGTCCCTTCATTTTCCCTGTCTCACTTCTAAATTGCTCACTGTCCTTACCAAGTTACACGTGCCAATTCATAACAGGAAAATAGATGGTGAGGAAACTGGAAGGCCTAGCATGGACTGCCTGAATGGGATTCAGTCTAGACCAGTAGGTGGAAAATCCCTTCTGTACCTCAAACCTAAGATCATTGCCAACATATCATCTTTTTTTATTTTGATTTTTTTCTCATGCATCTCCCATTATCTCTTATTTCCTGTTTCCCTTTTCTTCTCCATTTTTTTCCCCGCCACTTGGATAGTGCTGATAAGTCTAGATGTTTCCTATATCATAAAGTTAACTCACTAGTTTACAAAGGTTATAAAATAATATACTAGCAAAATACATGTAGTTCTGATGTTACCTATCAATTCCTCCCAATGAGGTACTGATGAAATAGTCAGGTTTAGCTAAGCTAGGGCCATCTTCTCTTTTTGCTGCTTCTGTCATCATCAGATGGATCTCTGAATGTTATAGGGCTCTAAAAACCATGATGATCTATGCCTCCCTGCATTGTACTGGTCCCTTTCCTAAGTTGGGGCTAATGCTTGAATTGCAGAGGGTTCCAGTTGGTGTCTGCAGTGATTTTAAGTTTAGTGCTATAATGGAAAGACTTTTGACCTCAACTACATCACGTATCATTAACAGGTTCTGTTTTCCATTGCACATACATTTATATACTGAGCATGATATCCCAGAAAGAGAAGCAGAATCTTTGGAGGTAGGTAGACTGAGTTTGAATTGCAGCTCTACAGGATAGCAATTATGTGATTTTTGGCTTATGGAGCCTAAAGTCCTCATACATAAAAGAGAGATAATACTTATCCCCATTGTCCTTGGAAAAATTTAATAAATGTTTATGGCCTGTGCACATAGAGTATAGTCAATAAAGGTTAATGTCCTCCATCACCATGTGGCTTCCTGTTTCCTGGTATCAAACATTACCCTAAACATTGGGCTTAAGATCTCCCATTTGTTATCTGAGTGAAGTTGATCTGTTGTTCTCTTTAACGGCTTCATACTCACACAGAAGCACTCAACAATTCCTATTTCTCAGATTCATCTTAGAGATCATCTAGGTTTAGAATTTAGTTTAAAATGTACTTTTGAAACAGCTTTTCATGAGCAGCATGCCAGCCTGACTATTGCACTTATGCCCTATGGTATTAGTAAAAAGCTCTGTTCCCCAGTCCATCATGTAAACCACATTCGTTTCTCTTGCAAGAAGAACAGAGAAGAAAGTAGTAGCCACGCTCTATTGCCAGGATTTCTTTTTTATCTGTATCATTTACTCCAACTTGACAGCTTGAGGTAAAGCTGTGCCCCAGCTAACATCTTTGAGAATCTTCCTTTCTCTTTTGTAAACTTGAACATAAAAGTCATGGTAGAGGGGCCCAATGGGGAAAAGGGACATATTTAGACTGAAGTGATGAACAGAAAACATGGTCAGTTTTATTTATACCAAGAAAGAGTCTATGTTTTCTAAGAAATAAATCCCAACAGGAAAGTCGATAGCTTTCCAAACAAATCATAACCACATCGGCAACAATCAACAAAAAATCCACAAGGTGAATATCTGTTTAACAGACGTGATAACATCTAACATCCACTAATAGTTTTGAGAAGGGAATTTTTGTTGATCTGTTTTATTTAGCCTTTTAAGAGGTCTGAGTTACCAACATGTGAGTAGTGACAGATCTGCAAATAGCTTGGTTCTTGTGCTATTTCATATTATATTTTCAAATGTCTTTTGTGATATAACAATATTTACCTGCTTTTGAAGAAATTGAATTTGTAGATGAAGAACTACCTCTGACCATAATAATAATAAAAATATCCACTATGGTTAAAAATAATAATTAAGGTTTATTGAGTGCTTACTATGTATCAGGCAGCATTCTAAATTCTTGACATGATTTATCTCACTTAATCCTGACAGTAATCCTATGATGTAGATGCTGGTTTTATCCATATTTTATAGATAGGGAAACTGAGGTTCTAAAATAGATCATAAAGCAAATTAATAGTGAATTTGGTACTGTAATCTAGTTCCCAAATATGAGTTTTTAACTCTTTCACTAAGTAGTTACAGATGGAAGGGAAATTAAAGATGATCTCATATCACCTCCTCATTGTAATGAAGAGGAAACTAAAGCCCAGAGAGCTGAAGTGATTTGTCTGAGGTCACACAGCCTTGGGATGAACTGAGGATGAGAACTCCAATCTATTGATGCCCCTTAAGGTTAATGTAACCTTTGTCTTATATTCCACCCATGGTTATTTCTCCCTGGTCATTTTCTGTCATTTTTTGAGAACTTTTTAAAATGATGTTTTAAGAAAAAAGAAAGAAGGAGAAAGGGAAGGAGCCAAGGAGGGAGGTGGGGGTAGAAGGAGACAGAGATGGAGGTGGGGTGGAGTGGTAAGGGGAGGGAGGCAGAAAGGAAGAAAAGAAGAAAGATAGGGTTCAGATTCAAGTCAGTTATAATAAACAAAATGTTAGGTTTACCTGGTGGAGGACCTGAGTCTGAGCCCTTTAACACAGCTTTATGATGAGCCAGAGGATGTGTGGCTGCAGATATTGAGGAGAAAGACACTCTTGTTCTAAGAAATAATCTGCTGTTAGGCATGATTCCTTTTGTAAGGAACAATATTTGTACTTACCGGTTAGTTCCCATAGGTCACTTGCTTACATCACAATAGATTTACTCTGTTTTTCTCCATCTTCTCTTAGTTCAGTGCCTTTTCTTCCTCCTGGAAATCAGAGAACATATAGGCTATTTTTTCCACATCTTATAAAGCACTCAAAGTATTATCTCATACAGCTGATATGGAACCAAGAAGCAAACACTCCATCAAACCAGCTCTTGTTCATCCAAGTCATGTGTCTAGGACCCAATTGTCTTGGCTTCTTTGCTTATGTCTTCATTCCCCTTGGCCTGGCATTTGAATGCTATTGCCCTTATCGCTCACTGTTTAGAATCTACTTGCATTTCTATTTTGTCTTTTCTCTCCACATCTCCTTCCTCTTCCCTCAGTTCTGTTTCCACCAGCATTGCCTCCCTGCATATTTATCACCTCTCTCATTTATTTCTCTGAGAATATTCATTGCTGCCCTGCTTAATGGCAGGTTGGTGAGTAGAACTGTATTTAGTTCAAATCATTTCCACAAACCTATTCTTTGACTATTCTTTGTGTAGATTTCAGAGAATGGGTTAGCAACATTAATGCAAGAAAAGTAAAAAAAGGAACTTCTGTGTTTGTACCATAGTAAGTTGAGCAGGAAAAAAAAAGTGTTTATTATAATTAGGCGGGAAATTCAAAGTTTACTACATACATGAAAAAACGGTCTTAAGCAGAGCTGAAGACCCATGCATTTGACTCAGAAAAGATTTATATTTTAATATGGAGGATTGAAGCCTAACAACAATAAACTATACACCTGTTTTTAGAGTGTAATGGAGGATTTAATCAAATGTGCTTTTAATTGAGCCATTTACTGATACAAATTATTATTGTCATCATTAACCTTATTGTTACCAAACTATTGCAGCTTATAAACTTGGTACTAGTTGTTACCAAACTATTGCAGAATAAAAACCTCTGAGAGACAGAGGAAGCCATGATAATTAATTATAATTAAAAAAATCTTAATTTCACTGAAATAAAGTACCAGACAAACAAAGTAACAAAAGCTCTGGTTCTTCAATCATCAGGTATGTTATCAATCCGACTATTGTTTTTTTGTTTTGTTTTTAATGCCTGCAAACAGGCATTAAAACATTATGGGATGACGAGTGTATCATTGAACATGGGAGTTAACACCCTGGCTGTAAAGCCTATGAATGTGGTGGAGGTGGAGGACCACCTTTGAAAGCCCTCAACCGAACTGTTCCTGTTTTAGAAGAGAAAATGCTGCAGATAGGTGAACACTTTTCAGTCTCTTCCCTGCCATCATCGTCAACCCCTGTTCTCACTTTGGTGTTTTAATTACACTTTCTGAATGTCCCCATGCCTTTCCACAACGTAGGCACATTTATCTCACACAAAGAGTGACTGATTTTCACCTGTGTCCTCGTACCTGTGTTTGAGGCTCAAGACTGGAGCGCATTAGCCACTGCACTGAGCACTTCTGCACAGGATCACGTGCGTTTACGCCAGTCGTTCACTTGTATGGTCGGTTACCATCTCTGTCTTACAGTGAGGAAACTGAGGCGCAGACAGGTTCAATAATTTCTCAAAAACACACAACCGGTAAGTGACAAAGCTGGGATTCACACTGAGGTATGTATGAACCAGAAGCCAGGGCTCTTTCAAATATCACCCCTTTAATTGCTGCTGCTTTTTAGGATGCTAACATGGCACTCTTCAAATTTGATATTAGAGTAATAAGAGCATATTAATGAGATTTCACCATCAAAGTCTTTTTTTTTTAACTTCTTTTATTTGGTAGTGTGAACAGTTTCCACATAATCAAGTAAATTTACCATGGGTCTCTTCGAATTTATTGTTTGTGTGCTTAAAAAACACATATCAACACAAGGCTCTTCTGATCTATTTTGATCAACTAAGCCTAATCTAAAACACAAAATAGCTGTGGTTTTAAATCTCTAATTTCAGACTACTGTCATTCCATCAGAATAACATCCATCCAAACAGATCCCAACTGTGACAAATCTTGATTTTATTCTAGCCAACTCAGTGCAGCATCGGTTTATTACCAGTAACTGTCATAGATAACTACAACATGTATTACTTTTGGGAATCCAAAAGTGATTAAAACTTGGTGTCTGCTCTTAAGAAGCTTATGGAGTAGAAAGAAAAGCAGATTTTGCTCAACCAGTCAAGAAGTGAGTAGGGTATTGGGGCTATGAAGGAATAATGACTTCTGAACTGGGCATGGGAGGATTTATAGGATTTGAGAGGTGGTGTGCAAGGATATTTAGAGTAGAGGAAAGGGTGCGAACTGTGCAGAGCATAAAGTATATGTAAAATTCAGTTGACCCTTGAAAAACATGAGTTTGAACTGTACAGGTCCACTTTTATGTGAATTTTTTAAAAAAATAAATGCAGTATGGTGTTATAAATGTACGTTTCCTTCCTATGATCTTCTTAATATTTTCTTTTCTCTCACTTTGTTGTAAGAATATGGTATATAATACATCTAACATACAAAATATGTATTAATGAACTCTGCATATTCTTGGTAAGGCTCTGGTCAACAGTAGGCTTTTAGTAGTTAAATTTTGGGGGAGTCAAAATTTACACATGGGTTTTTGACTGTGTGGGAGGTCAGTGCCCTCAACCTCTATCTTGTTCAAGGATCAATTGTATACATGGAACAAAAGTTACACCTGAAAAGGTGGGCTGGGGCCAGGCTGAGCTTGAAGGGTTTCTTGAGCTCCCAGGAGACACCCCAACTTCATTCCCTAGGTAGCAAGGATCCTAGAGGTTTTTAGGGATAAGAGTATTAGGAATACCTCTCTTAGAAACATAATGCTGATAGCAGAATGAAAGGAAAATGAAAATGGAGCGAAGGTGGGAGATTAATCAGGTGGCAGCTGTAATGGTCCCCTCAAATGGGGATATATTTCTGGACTAATGTTACAGTGGTGAGAGACATGAAAAGGTGTGCCTGTAGCATGCTTTCAAAGTAAAATAAAAAAAAAATTACTTTGACCAATTGGATGTGAGATGTCAGGTTGTGAGGGGAGGGGAGTCAAATGTGACTCTGAGGTTCTTGCCTGATGATTGTGGGAAGAGATAGCTGGGGACAGTGAGCAAGCCTGGTAGGTGATGAATGTTAGGTGGTTGGATGCATTGGATGCATGAATGGTAGGTGGTTGGATGTGTTGGGTTGAGGTGGGAGTCTGTGGAGGACGATAGTAAGACCCTTCATTAATTCTCATCTCTAGTGCATAATGCAGATGACAAAGAGGAAATGTGCCAAGACTGTGTGGCATAAACCAGTCTATGTTTGTACCTTCCCAGTTACATGATTTCCAGTAGGGCATCTTCAGTTAGAAAAGAGCACAGTTGTTCAGGAAGTAATAAAACAATGCTGAAAGAACTCACACAGTGAATTTAGTGACAGGGAAAACACTTCTCATAATTAATCTTTGCACTGAGACCATGCCAGCCTGTAGCTAAGAGCTTCACTGCTTCAGTTGGACACTTCAGAGCACTTTCTATAAACCCTCTTGGTCAACTCTGAATACCAAACTCCTTTTAGAATTTATAAATTACTTGTTCATGTGCTTTCATCAGAATGAGCGGTTTAGGTTCATCCCATAAAACTAGGGGAATCAGCCCATCAAAAGATGGACACACATCGAAGTCCATCTTAGAAAGATATGTTGACTTGCCATTGATACTCTAGACAGGTGGATTTCAATGCACTCTGGGGACCAGCAGCAGCAGAGAACTTGTTAGAAAAACTGATTCCAGGCCCTTACTCCCGGCCTCTAAATCAGAAATCTAATTCAGTTATGCTTGGGAAATCTGAAACCAGAAATGCCGGGGATGGGACCCAGCACGGTGTATTTTTATAAGTTCTCCAGAAGATTTTAATGCTTGCTAAAGTTTGTGAACTTCTCTCTACCTAAAGGTAAAAATTGGTGAAAAAAAGATGTATCTGAGAGGAAACCAAAAAAGGAGGGGAAGAGAACTTTAAAGAAAGTCAGTGTTCACTTTCTGTGTGAACAATGAATGAACATTCTTTGGAGCCATGCAATTATGTTCCTATCTTTTTCAATATCCAATATTTGTTGAGGTGTTTTTGTTTTTGTTTTCTTTTTATTGTGTTTTTTTAATGTTTGTTGAGAATGCAAGGGACTGAGCTAGGTTTGGCATATTCAAAAGGAAAAAAAAATACTCTGTGTTTTATTTGTGTTCTTAAAAAAAAAAAGTCATCTTAAAGCTAAATACTGTGTTGTGGTTTCAGAGAATTAGAGAAGTCTGACTGTTCATGGTTCAAAGGCCAGTTGAGGTGACTGGTACGCAGTCCTGCAGGAAGCTTGGTGAGAGGGCGTGGCTCCACTCGGCCTGACTACACATCCTGAATTCCTGGGCCCAGACAGTCTTCCCAGGACAGTAGCCTGTCTCTAGAACTACCACCCATGAGACGCTTCATGAGTGCGCTCCGTGTAACAGAAATATCAAGCCCCATTTGATTCATCTTGTGCTGCCCATTCTTGTTGAAGGGGGGACAGCTTTCAGTCCCTACATGCGTTTCGCTTCAGGATCCCTTGGAGCTCAGCTAGAGAAATCATCCCTCAGACTCTGACATATTTGAAAGCCAAGTGCATTTCAGGAAAGTGGCAGAAATGTCAGAACTGCCTCTGCTGATTCTTCTTTCTCCTGTTTTATCTCGAGCACACCCCTTGTTGTACTGTTTACCACTTTTTATCTCCTCTCCCTGACAGCATTTTTTCCTTTTCTTTTTTTTTTTTTTTTTTGGTTGCCCAAACTTTGAAAGCATCACTGTTCCTTTTTGTCACCCCTGTCGTTAGATCCTCAGGTTGCATTGACCACTGCTTATCTCCAGCATATCTTGTTGTTTCTTTAATAATGCATCACTCCCGTGATCGGGAGCAGACAGGCCCAGGTCTGGCCACCTAAGCTAGAGGTTTATCCTGCTGACTTGGGTCTCCTTTGATGTATGAGGACATTTGCAGCTCAGCGGCAGATTTTTAGCTTCTTTGATGTACGCTCCTTATTCCGATTCCATGTACACGATGTCCCTTTTATATTCAAGGGGAACCAAATAAAGAAATGTCCCTCCTGCTTCTCACATTTAATTTTTGCCTAAGCGCCCTCTCTGATGCTGTTAGTGTCAGGGAGCAGTTCTTTCGACAATATGTAATATAATTTCACGAAAGAAAAATAATATCAGGCTGAATGCAGTCATTCATAAGGTCTTAGGTGGCTTTTTATCTCTCCCCTTTGCCTCATGTTGCATTTGCATAAAAGGTTCTTTATTGCAAGGAGAATTGGCTGAGGATAAAAACAAGTCAAGTTCTGAAAGAGGTTTAATGCTTGATAATCACTTATGTACATTATGGTTAAATATACTATTAATCTATTTTTTTTAAGCTACGTAGTCAAAACCAAGTACTCTGAGTGGATTTGTTTCAAAGCCTGCAGTGTGTGGGCATGCCATCAGAACTCACCTGTGGGTTATACTGGTCCAGATGTTGACCACCCTGGAGACTTGAGAGAGGGGAATTGGCACAGTGTAATTTGGCCCCGACTGTCCATCTTTCAGCTTCCTTCTGCTGCCTAACATCTGGTCACTAACAGCAGTTTAGGCCTTTCATTGCAGATATAGGGAAATAAATAAAAACACAAAAGGATCTGAAGTGAATTATAGATTTATTCATTTATTTATTTATAACTCTACTGATGGGAAAATTGAGCTATGATTGTTAAATGAAGTTTATGGATGATACAAGGATTTTATTCATTTTTAATATCCTCAAATTTGTGTAACCAGATATTTGAGAGATATATATCTAGAAAGTTTTATAGAAAATCTATTAGAGTTATTTTGCACTCAGTAATATTTTTCAGTGAAGCTCTTTTGCCTTCATTAAGACCATGGTGGGGAAGGAAGTTTTAATTGCAGGATCATGTTTGAATATAATATCAATTTTTTATGTGTACAGTACTCATGAATAGCATTTCATATGTGTCCATTCATTTGAAGCTCATTTGGGTAAGAAGGGCAGGGTAACTATTATTAGTCCCATCTTATAGATGAGGCAACGGAGGCTCAAAGATCAGGAGAAACTGTGACTGAGTTTGACCTGATTCATTGCTCTTTATAGCATATCAAGTCCAGTTTTGCATCTCTTGCAGTGCACAAAAGTTGGGTAAAAATAGTTTCTTAGATGCCCTAAAAATTGCTTATCCACCATAAGAAAAAACACAAAGAGAACCCTGCATGAATTATAACACTTTGGGAATGTGATTTTTGGTAGTTAATAAGAAAGTAAAGCTATAAAAATTGTAGAACAATTGTAAACAATCAAGAGATTTAATTAATCTGTCCTTTAAAACTTAATTCTGGACTTCTTTTTCTAAATCCGATTATTTCATTTTGTCATCAGTAATAATTAACACTCTTATACTTGGTCAGTCCTATTTTTGTCCCAATCACAACAACAAATCAAATGGAATTCTTTCACATTTTATGATATAGGCTTTGATAATGCCTATATGCTGAGACCCACGTGTTGCCATGTCCCCGTGATATGAGCCATGACAGATGAACCTGAGTATGGCAATTACACAAGACTAAGGTGGTATAAAGGGTCACACATGTAGGTCCAGGGAAACAAGTAAATTGAAAACAGGGGCTACTAATCAAATGTGTGCTGCAAAGCCATCCTGATGAATGGTTAGCAGAGTTTCTTCTACGATCAGATAATCACAGAAAATCCTTAGAAGGTATTAAGTGGTTATATAGTCCAACTTCTGATCAATGCATAAAATCCTTTATTTCTCCACAACTGTAACCCTTGGATTTACCTATGTAGCTAGCTAGGTAGCTGGAATTAGATAGCCTTTAGGCTACTGGTTCTCAAATAGGAGTAATTTTGCCCAGCCTGGGGCTTTTAGCTATAGTCTAGAGATAGTTTTGGTTATCACAACCTGGGGGTGCTCCTGGGAGCTGATGAGAAGTGGTCAGAGATGCTGCTAAGCATTCTACAGTGCACAGTGAGCTACCTACAACCAAGAATTATCTGGTACAGGGGCACCTGGGTGGCTTAGTTGTTTAAGCAGCTGACTCATGATTTTGGCTCAGGTCATGCTCTCACGATCGTGAGATTGAGCATCGGGCTCTGCTCAGCACAGAGTCAGCCTGAGATGCTCTCTCCCTTTCCCTTTACCCTTCCCCCCTCTTGCCGAGAGTTCTCTCTCTCTGTGTGTGTGTGTGTCTCTCAAATAAATAAATAAATGCATAAGTAAGAATTATCCAGTCCAAAATGTCACTAGTGCCTAGTTTGAGATCCCCTAATTTAGATAAAATGTTAGGTTGCTATAGTTACTCCTAAAATTCAACTCCCTGCAAAACCATCTTTGAGGAAATATGCCAATAAAATAGTGGTGATAAGCTCCATGAACTGCTTTAGATAATGAAATTGGTTCTCCGTTTCACTTTGCACTCACATGCATGTGTGACAATGTTCAGATGCCAGCATATTTCAAAATTGTTCTGACTAGAGACCCTTTAAAAAGGCAAAATAATTTTAGGGGACTTAGGGGACCTTTGGTCACTGTAAGCCACTTCCATCATTAAAAGATTTTGTATAAGTGTGAGGTGACACCCACTTAATACCTGAAGCATCAGACGCCTAGTCACTGCAGCACCCCCTGAGCTCTCTTCTCTCTTGCCCCCCCAATTCTGCAGTAATGTCTCCTTGCCCTGAGTTTGAAAGCATTGCCTACCCCCAACCTTAGCATATATTCCTTATACCAGCAAATCTCTGCATGTACATATTTGTCCTCCTAGGGTACCATCAGTTTGTTCTCATTTTTAGTTTTCTTCCTGGAGAATCATGGTGCCTTGTAAAGACAAGCTGATTTGGTACTCTCAGACTATTTCCAAACTTGAGTTTGTTTGTCTGGTATTATTAGCTTTTTCCTATGTGTGTACTCATATTCTGGCCTCATGAGGCCAGTATTAGTACCTGTGCCTTTTCATTCCTCTCTAATCTGCTCACCTTCTTGCCTGGCTAACCTGTCAGGCCTTTGCCATTTATAATATTTCTCCTTCAGTAGTTTTCTCTGCTACCTTGCTGATTGCTTTTCTGCACCAAGAAACTCCCAGCCCAATTTGCCTCTGTGAATGTTTGAATGAGTGAATGAGTGTGTGTGTGTGTGTGTGTGTGTGTGTATGTGTGTGTGTGTGAGAGAGAGAGAGAGAGAGAGAGAGAGAGAGAGGGAGAGAGAGAATTAAATAACTCTGTCTTCCTTCAGCTGCTTCCCTTGCACCCCTATGTGGCATTTTTCCATCTGCTTCTGAGCTGCCTTGCTCTTGGTCTGGACACCGGGTCTGCCTGGCTGCAAGTGCTGCCTCCTCACCCAGCCCCAGGAGGACGGGACCACACACGTCCATGCTGTTGAATCCCCACAGCTCTTTCACTGCGCAGAACTGCGTGGATGCCTCCCCAGCTCTGACTGGTTGCTCAACAGCCTCTTGTAGAGTTGAGCTGCCTTTCCCATTTATCAAAGCCGCGAGAGCCATCCACCTTCCTGGCCTTCCCTCCCAGGCCACCTGCTCTGCTGCCAGCCTTCAAGATTGATACTTGCCATTTCCACGGCTGGGTTTGCTCTGGACTCTGTGGGCATGTTCACTAAAAGGAGCATCACTCTTGCTGCCTGTGGTGGGGCAGGAAGCTGCATTATCGACTCGTGGTTGATCATTCTTCTCCCTACTCCCTGCGCCAGCCTCTATCTGTGTGGGAGAGAGCAGCTGCCTGCGGGAGTGCTCAACAAGTTCCTGCCTCCAATAAAATACTCTCATTTCCGTTAGCAGGGCCAGGCAAGCCTTTGCAAATCTAGGCTGCCCCATGGCAACCATCTTCTGCAAGAGTATTTTGTTTCTTTTCTTCCTCTCCCTATTCAGCCCCGAGTTCTCTCTGGAAACTCTGACATGTCCATGACACACAGATCATACCATCCACTCAGATCTTATTTTTAAGGCAACTGCAGATTCTCTACTTCACACTCAGAAGAAGAAAAAATGCAATGGCTGTCTTGCTGCTGCCTGGACATGAATGTCACAATGCTCTGCTGGACTGAGGGGAGAAGGAAAGGGGCAAGGGCCTGTGGAGATCTCCACATAATGTGTGTGGATATTTTTTATAGTGTCTTCTGCAAAGCCTATTTCCACATTTATTATTTAACTCAATGACATAATTCTGGTAATGTGCATTCAGAGACAGGCATTAGCAGTGAACATGGTAGTAGAGGAATCCAGGAATCCTTCTAGACTCTAGTGGACCAAAGGGCTCCATTGTCACAGGTCTTCTAGGCATCGCTCTTCATTTTTGCTCCTCAGTGCACCACGCATAGTTGTCAACTGGGGACTCATGTGGGAGCTTGTTACAAATGCAGTCTACGTACCTACCAGGTCAGAAGATGCATCGTAGTAAGATTCACGCGTGCTTTGTATGCAAATTAAAATGTGAGATGTTCTGTTCCCTTATGGCATTTAATCCTCAGAATGCTCTTCTGAGGTAGTTCTTATATTTCCTATTTTACAGATGGGGAGACTGATGCTCCTGAGGCATGAAGAGGGGCCTCTTGTCACCAGAAATTGACTCCTAGCTATACAAAGACTAAAGACCACATTCCTTTCACTATGTACCACTGTTGTATAGGTGTTCGTGGTGAAGTCGGGTGTCACTGATTTTTCTTTTGGAAACAGTTTCAGACGTTAGGAAGGTGAATGTTCTGGTCTCTTTGAGATGTCAAATTGCCAAACGGGAAAGGGATCTTAGGAGACAGGGCTCTTAAAGATTCGGCTGAGCAGAGGCATGCCGAGATAGTACATCCTAGACGAGATGGATGGCTCAGGTTAGTTTGTAGCCACGTGGCAGAGAGAGAACACACTGGGGCTCTCAACAGACTGGCAGACCAAAGATGGTCACAGCAAGATAAATTATGTGTTAAGGAGATAATTGCCATGGCCTTTCCTCTGAAGAGCAGCTGGAAATAGGCTGGACAGATGGAGCCAGAAATAGTGAGAAGGTTGTGGGACAGCCTCAGAAGAGAACCAGTCATCCTCATCCTCAGAGCAACAGTTTAAATAGGAGCCCCCTGGATAGTTAAGGTAGGGACACACATTCTGACATATGACGGCATAGGGCTTCTAACCTTCGCTCTAAGAGTTTTATAGTTGTAAGTAGAAAGAAGACAATGAGTCAGTGTTATTTACTTTCAAGTTGTATTTTTGTTGACTTGTCACAGGAGATGGTTTATGTGTTTTACTTTATGTTTATCCTTAATTAGCTCTTCTTGGGCAAATTTGAACCACTGGGTCCAGACGGTCTTAAACAGGAATGTCTGTCACCTATATTCAAGAAGAGTGCTTAAATTGAGAATCTCGTTTTTTCCCTTCCTTTTTTTGTGGTAGCAAATATAATAGTGCCTCTAGAATTCACTCAGTTGAGGAGGCCCTGTATTTGAATTTTCATCTGGTTAACGTTAAATGAGTATTTAGGTGCCAAATTTTAAGCTGGACTGGCCCTCACTGCTTTTCACAAGTCTTTCTTTTTCTTTAAATTTTTTATTGTTATGTTAATCACCATACATTACATCATTAGTTTTTGATGTAGTGTTCCATGATTCATTGTTTGTGCATAACACCCAGTGCTCCATGCAGAACATGCCCTCTTTAATACCCATCACCAGGCTAACCCATCCCCCCACCCCCCTCCCCTCTAGAACCCTCAGTTTGTTTATTAGAGTCCATCATCTCTCATGGTTAGTCTCCCCCTCCGATTTACTCGCCTTCATTCTTCCCCTCCTGCTATCTTCTTCTTCTTCTTTTTTTTCTCTTAACATATATTGCATTATTTGTTTCAGAGGTGCAGATCTGTGATTCAACAGTCTTGCACAATTCACAGCGCTCACCATAGCACATACCCTCCCCAATGTCTATCACCCAGCCACCCCATCCCTCCCACCCCACCACCACTCCAGAAACCCTCAGTTTGTTTCCTGAGATGAAGAATTCCTCATATCAGTGAGGTCATATGATACATGTCGTTCTCTGATTGACTTATTTCACTCAGCATAACACCCTCCAGTTCCATCTACGTCGTTGCAAATGGCAAGATCTCTTTCCTTTTGATGGCTGCATAATATTCCATTGTGTATATATACCACTTCTTCTTTATCCATTCGTCTATCGATGGACATCTTGGCTCTTTCCACAGTTTGGCTATTGTGGACATTGCTGCTATAAACATCGGGGTACACGCACCCTTTCGGATCCCTCCATTTGTATCTTTGGGGTAAATACCCAGTAGTGCAATTGCTGGATCATATGGTAGCTCTATTTTCAACTTTTTGAGGAACCTCCATACTGTTTTCCAGAGTGGCTGCAGCAGCTTGCATTCCCACCAACAGTGTAGGAGGGTTCCCCTTTCTCCACATCCCTGCCAACATCTGTCATTTCCTGACTTGATAATTTTAGCCATTCTGACTGGTGTGAGGTGGTATCTCATTAAGGTTTTGATTTGGATTTCCCTGATGCCGAGCAATGTTGAGCACTTTTTCATGTGTCTGTTGGCCATTTGGATGTCTTCTTTGGAAAAATGTCTGTTCATGTCTTCTGCCCATTTCTTGATTGGATTATTTGTTCTTTGGGTGTTGAGTTTGCTAAGTTCTTTATAGATTTTGGATACTAGCCCTTTATCTGATAGGTCATTTGCAAATATCTTCTCCCATTCTGTCAGTTGTCTTTTGGTTTTGTGGACTGTTTCTTTTGCTGTGCAAAAGCTTTTTATCTTGATGAAATCCCAAGAGTTCATTTTTGCCCTTGCTTCCCTTGCCTTTGGCGATGTTTCTAGGAAGAAGTTGCTGCGGCTGAGGTCGAAGAGGTTGCTGCCTGTGTTCTCCTTTAGGATTTTGATGGACTCCTGCTCACATTTAGGTCTTTCAACCATTTGGAGTCTGTTTTTGTGTGTGGTGTAAGGAAGTGGTCCAGTTTCATTCTTCTGCATGTGGCTGCCCAATTTTCCCAACACCATTTGTTGAAGAGACTGTCTTTTTTCCATTGGACATTCTTTACTGCTTTGTCAAAGATGAGTTGACCATAGAGTTGAGGGTCCATTTCTGGGCTCTCTATTCTGTTCCATTGATCTATGTGTTGGTTTTTGTGCCAGTACTATACTGTCTTGATGATGACAGCTTTGTAATAGAGCTGGAAGTCTGGAATTGTAATGCTGCCAGCTTTGCTTTTCTTTTTCAACATTCCTCTGGCTATTTGTGGTCTCTTCTGTTTCCATACAAATTTTAGGATTATTTGTTCCATTTCTTTGAAAAAAGTGGGTGGTATTTTGATGGGGATTGCTTTGAATGTGTAGATTGCTCTAGGTAGCATTGACATCTTCAAAATGTTTGTTCTTCCAGTCCATGAGCATGGAACATTTTTCCATTTCTTATGTCTTCCTCAATTTCTTTCCTGAGTATTTTTTAGTTTTCTAAGTACAGATCCTTTGCCTCTTTGGTTAGATTTATTCCTAGGTATCTTATGGTTTTGGGTGCAGTTGTAAATGGGATCGACTCCTTAATTTGTCTCTCTTCTGTCTTGTTGTTGGTGTATAGGAATGCCACTGATTTCTGTGCGTTGATT
Organism: Eumetopias jubatus; assembly: GCF_037043125.1. Lineage (NCBI taxonomy): Eukaryota > Metazoa > Chordata > Mammalia > Carnivora > Otariidae > Eumetopias > Eumetopias jubatus. The sequence continues at coordinate 22,670,204 of NW_028274822.1, read as the reverse complement.
TTATAGCCTGCCACTTTACCGAATTCCTATATGAGTTCTAGCAGTTTTGGGGTGGAGTCTTTTGGGTTTTCCACATAAAGTATCATATCATCTGCAAAGAGTGAGAGTTTAACTTCCTCTTTGCCGATCTGGATGCCTTTCATTTCTTTTTGTTGTCTGATTGCTGTGGCTAGGACTTCTAATACTATGTTGAATAGCAGTGGTGATAGTGGACATCCCTGCCGCGTTCCTGACTTTAGGGGGAAAGCTCTCAGCTTTTCCCCATTGAGAATGATATTCGCTGTAGGTTTTTCATAGATGGCTTTTATGATATTGAGGTATGTACCCTCTATCCCTATACTCTGAAGAGTTTTGATCAAGAAAGGATGCTGTACTTTGTCAAATGCTTTTTCTGCATCTATGGAGAGGATCATATGATTCTTGTTCTTTCTTTTGTTAATGTATTGTATCACGTTGATTGATTTGCGGATGTTGAACCAACCTTGCAGCCCAGGGATAAATCCCACTTGATCGTGGTGAATAATCCTTTGAATGTACTGTTGGATCCTATTGGCTAGTATTTTGGTGAGAATTTTTGCATCCATGTTCATCAAGGATATTGGTCCGTAACTCTCCTTTTTGATGGGGTCTTTGTCTGGTTTTGGGATCAAGGTAATGGTGGCCTCATAAAATGAGTTTGGAAGTTTTCCTTCCATTTCTATTTTTTGGAACAGATTCAGGAGAAGAGGTTTTAATTCTTCTTGAAATGTTTGGTAGAATTCCCCTGGGAAGCCATCTGGCCCTGGGCTTTTGTTTGTTGGGAGATTTTTGATAACTGCTTCAATTTCCTTAGTGGTTATAGGTCTGTTTAGGTTTTCTGTTTCTTCCTGGTTCAATTTTGGTAGTTGATACATCTCTAGGAATGCATCCATTTCTTCCAGGTTATCTAATTTGCTCGCATATAGTTGCTCATAATATGTTCTTATAATTGTTTGTATTTCTTTGGTGTTGGTTGTGATCTCTCCTCTTTCATTCATGATTTTGTTGAATTGGGTCCTTTCTCTTTTGTTTTTGATAAGTCTGGCCACAGGTTTATCAATCTTGTTAATTCTTTCAAAGAACCAGCTCCTAGTTTCATTGATCTGTTCTACTGTTCTTTTGGTTTCTATTTCATTGATTTCTGCTCTGATCTTTATGATTTCTCTTCTCCTGCTGAGTTTAGGCTTTATTTACTGTTTTTTCTCTAGCTCCTTTAGGTGTAGGGTTAGGTTGTGTATTTGAGACCTTTCTTATTTCTTGAGAAAGCCTTGTATTGCTATATACTTTCCTCTTAGGACTGCCTTTGCTGCATCCCAAAGATTTTTGAACAGTTGTGTTTTCATTTTCATTGGTTTCATGAATTTTTTTAATTCTTCTTTAATTTCCTGGTTGACCCATTCATTCTTTAGTAGGATGCTCTTTAGCCTCCATGTATTTGAGTTCTTTCCGACTTTCCTCTTGTGATTGAGTTCTAGTTTCAAAGCACTGTGGTCTGAAAATATGCAGGGAATAATCCCAGTCTCTTGGTACCAGTTGAGACCTGATTTGTGACCTAGGATGTGATCAATTCTGGAGAATGTTCCATGGGCACTAGAGAAGAATGTGTATTCCGTTGCTTTGGGATGGAATGTTCTGAATATGTCTGTGAAGTCCATTTGGTCCAGTGTGTCATTTAAAGTGTTTATTTCCTTGTTGGTCTTTTGCTTAGATGATCTGTCCATTTCAGTCAGGGGGGTGTTAAAGTCCCCCACTATTATTGTATTGTTGTCAATGTGTTTCTTTGCTTTTGTTATTAATTGCCTTATATAATTGGTTGCTCCCACATTAGGGGCATAGATATTTACAGTTGTTAGATCTTCTTGTTGGATAGACCCTTTAAGTAGCATACAGTGTCCTTCTTCATCTCTTATTACAGTCTTTGTTTTAAAATCTAATTTGTCTGGTATAAGGATTGCCACCCCAGCTTTCTTTTGGTGTCCATTCGCATGGTAAATGGTTTTCCACCCCCTCACTTTCAATGTGGAGGTGTCTTTGGGTCTAAAATGAGTCTCTTGCAGACAGCATATCGATCGGTCTTATTTTTTAATCCAATCTGATAGCCTGTGTCTTTTGATTGGGGCATTTAGCCCATTTACATTCAGGGTAACTATTGAAAGATAGGAATTTAGTGCCATTGTATTGCCTGTAAGGCGATTGTTACTGTGTATTGTCTGTGTTCCTTTCTGATCTCTGCTGCTTTTAGGCTCTCTCTTTGCTTAGAGGACCCCTTTCAATATTTATTGTAGGGCTGGTTTCGTGTTTGCAAATTCCTTTAGTTTTTGTTTGTCCTGGAAGCTTTTTATCTCTCCTACAATTTTCAATGAAAGCCTAGCTGGATATAGTATTCTTGGCTGCATATTTTTCTCGTTTAGTGCTCTGAAGATCTCATGGCAGTCCTTTCTGGCCTGCCAGGTCTCTGTGGATAGGTCTGTTGCCAATCTAATATTTCTACCATTATAGGTTACATATCTTTTCTCCCAAGCTGCTTTCAAGATTTTCTCTTTGTCTCTGAGACTCGTAAGTTTTAATATTAGATGTTGGGGTACTGACCTATTTTTATTGATTTTGAGAGGGGTTCTCTGTGCCTCCTGGATTTTGATGCCTATTTACATTAGGGAAGTTCTCTGCTATAATTTGCTCCAATATACCTTCTGCCCCTCTCTCTCTTTCTTCTTCTTCTGGGATCCCAATTATTCTAATGTTGTTTCATCTTATCGTATCTCTTATCTCTCGAATTCTGCCCTCGTGATCCAGTAGTTGTTTATCTCTCTTTTTCTCAGCTTCTTTATTTTCCATCATTTGGTCTTCTATATCGCTAATTCTCTCTTCTGCCTCATTTATCCTAGCAGTTAGTGCCCCCATTTTTGATTGGACCTCATTAATAACCTTTTTGATTTCGACTTGGTTAGATTTTAGTTCTTTTATTTCTCCAGGAAGTGTTTCTCTAATAACTTCCATGCTTTTTTCAAACCCAGCTAGTATCTTTAAAATCATGATTCTGAACTCTAGGTCCGACATCGTACTAATGTCCGTATTGAGTAGGTCCCTGGCAGACGGTACTACCTCTTGTTCTTTTTGTTGAGGTGATTTTTTTCGTCTTGTCATTTTGTCCAGAGGGGATTAGATGAATGAGAGAACAAAATGCTAACAGGTTAACAATGTCCCCAAGAAATATACTCTAAACAAATCAGAAAAGACCTGAAACCAGGGGAAAAGAAAGGGAAAGAAAGAAAGAAAAAAAGAGAGAAAAAAGAAAAAAAAAGATAAAAACAAACAAAAACAGAACAAAACAAATAAAACAGAATATGATCAAATATGATCAGGCTAGTGCATAGATCAGCGCCATACACTAGATTTTGGGTGTATTTTGGTCTGTTAGAAGAAGGTGCCTCCTAAAATTTTAAGGAAAGAAAGACTTATATATGTACAAAATAAGGATTGGTACAATGAAGTGATGGAATATTACTGTAAAGATGAAAATTATAAAAAATTTTAAAAGAGAAATTGATAAGGTGCTTTAAAAAAGAAAGAAGAGGAATAAGAAATAGAAAGAAAGAAAAAAAAGGGTGGGGGAGAATGTGATCAGGCAGGAGATTAGAACAAACATACACTAGAGATTTAGGGTATATTTTGATATGTTAGAAGAAACTGTATCTCAAAATTTTAAAGAGAGAACAACATATATATATATATGCCAAAAATAAGGGTAACTACTATGAAGGGATAGAATAGGACTCTAAAAAATGAAAAATAAAAATGTTTTTTTAAGAAAAGCATTGAGAAGATGTTGGTTGAAAAAGGGAAAAAGAAATATTCAAAAAAAAAGTTAAAAAAAATTAACTTTGAAAGACTAATGAATCATGGTAAAAAAAGCCATGAATTCTATGTGCAATATTCCCCTAGCCCTGGAGTTCTGCCCTTCTTATTGATCCGTAAACTTGGTCTTGGCTGGCTGCTCTTGCTGATCTTCTGGCGGGGGGAGGGGGCTGTTGCTATGTTTCCCAAATGTCTTTGCCGGAGGCGGAATTGCCCCGTCCTTATCTTCTGTTCTCCGTAATCTGCTGGGGTTTGCTCTTGGGAGCTTCCGATCCCTGCAAGCTTTCGGTGCAGCTTTGGAGGACAAGAGTGAATATGGCGGCCTCCCACTCTCTGCCCCAGAGAAGCCGAGAACTCGGGGCCCCGCTCCTCAGTGCGCCCCCAGAGAAAAGCAGTCAGTCACTCCCATCTCCCCGGTCTCCGGCTGCACTCCATGCTCACCCAGCCTGTGACCGAGTATTTCTATCTCCAGCACTCGACCCCATGTGGAGTCTCCAAATCCAGCAGATCCCTGCGGTGCGCTCCCGCGCCGCTCTTCCCGGGGGAGGAAGGGGAGTCTCTCCGGACCTGCCCCTTGTTGGGTCCCTGCTGGAGGAGCAGTGGCTTGACTGTGTCACCGATCACAGTTTATGGCAACCCCAAGCTGAGAGTCCGCATCTCGGCCCCATCTCTGCAGCCAGCTTCCCCGCTCTGATACCCGGGAACTCTGCCACACTCAGGCACCCCCGGTCTTTCTGTGACCCTGAGGGTCCTGAAACCACACTGTCCCGTGAGGATTCCACCCCCCGCTTAGCCACTGGAGTGACGTCCCTCAGTGAAGCCGACTCCTGAAAGTTCCGATTTTGTGCTCCGCGGCTCTATCACTTGCCAGAAGCGGCCGACGGAGGCCCCCTCCCCCGCCATCTATCCTCCTGAATATCACCTCAGATTCACTTCCCCACACGTCCTACCTTCCAGAAAGTGGTCGCTTTTCTGTTCAGAGAGTTGTTGCTATTCTTTTCTTCGATTTCCTGTTGAATTCGTAGGTGTTCAGAATGGTTTGATCCCTATTCAGCTGAATTCCTGAGACCAGATGAAATCCAGGTCTCCTACTCCTCTGCCATCTTGCTCCACCCCCTCTGCTTTTCAGAAGTCTTAAGAGCCAATGGAAAGATGAAGACTCTGTGGTAGAATGGTGACACACACACATTCACTGACTAGATGCCACTGTCCCTACCATCGTTAACAATCTCTGATTTCAGAAAACAGATCCTAGGGCCGGAGTTTCCTCCAGGTTTTGCTGCTGGCTTCTCCACTCCCAAGCCCCACATACACAGTTTCCCTGGCTCAAGTGAGTTCCTGACACACACAGAGTTGTTGGTAGACAGTTGCAACTTTGTGTCATGCAAAAATGATACTGAGCTGCATGGATTTCTGTCACTCAGGCTTGTCTCTCAGCTTTAATCAAGAGAATCCAATAGCACTATTTCTCTGTGTGGTGTTTCAACAGATGTTATGTTGGGTTACTAAGAGTGTTGTAAAAAAGATAGTTTCAGTTCTGATGGCCCACCTGGAATCATGAAGTAGAAGTTTATTAATTTCTCACATTAATACAATCTACTTAGCTCACAGACTATCTTCCCTTTGGAAAAATCTGCAGAATTTAGTCAGATGGCTCAAAACACTATACACCAATTGCTCCATCAAACTTTTTAAAATTTTATGAAAATGGAACCTTTTAAAAGTTACATTTGGGCACTGATATAAACAAAGAACTCTTTAAAAAGCAATCCTCTTTGTGTAGATTGAGATATATATTAAAATGCAGATTCTTCACTCCTGAATAGAATGAGACTACAATGATAAAGTGGTGCTGTGTATTTTCTTAGCATTTCAGATTTCCAAGTGGCATCATTATTTCATATCGTATGGTACATTCTACCTCTAAGCTTAGCAGATAGTTTACCGCTAAAATGTATTAGGCAGTAAATGGGCTATGGGGGTACATTTAGGTAAATTACATATGGTCTTGACTGAATGGCAGTGAGCCCACGGAACCCATAATTTCCACCCTACAGACACTACGCAGACTTGGGAAGATCAATTGAAGAGGTGTGAACAGTGGCCAAACACTTTTCCTCTCTTTTTCAGTGAAAGGAATAATGAATTTTCTGCATATTTATTGAGCTCCTATCGGTACTACAAAGTGTAGGAGCCAGATGGGAGAGGGCAATTAGATCAAAAATTAATAAACGTTTTCTTCCAGGTTTGGTTAGGGAAGTGCAACAGGGAAAAACTCATGTAAACATACCACTCTTTGAATATTTTCAAAGAGGTGCGCTGAATATATCTGTATAGATTTTATAACCACAGGACAAAATGGAGGTGGTCTCTTATAACACTGATTAAATGGTATAGAGGGAGGGTAGGTATCCATAAGGCAGCTTCAGCTCAAAGTGAAGAAACATATCATCCAGAATGTAGGAACACGTTAGTGGTAGTTTAGTTTGGGGCATGGCACTAATCCCCTAATCACCTACGTTTTCTTGCCTCTGGCCCAAATAGGCGCTGAGATGAAAAATGGCCTTATTTTACATAAGGCACGGGGGCCAGTACTAATCTTGCCCGCTGTGTTCTGAGTTCCCACATCAGTAATTTCAGGGATAAGACACTGAATTCCTTTGAAAAAAAGTACACAGAGGATCTAGGTTGGGGTTGAGGTTTATTGGTGTTTTAAGATAGCTAGGTCTCCTGAAACTTTAACACAGATTAATTCAGCCTATTAAATCGCCGACCTCAAAGAGATGCGACATAGGACAGGACCATTCGATAGAGAAGAATTTTGTCATCTTTGTCTCCGCAGAATCCAACCAAGTACTCGGTAAGTACCTGTGGATTCAATAAGTAGTTCAGTTAATAAATGAGTGGGCAAATGAATACGTGGGGAGGAAGTCTAAAGAAGGAACTGGGGCCCAGACATTCCCCCAGAAAAGAAGGGACAGCATGTGGTTTAGACAGGGCATGTTTGGGGACTGAGGCAAAAACATGGCTGGATTTAAGAGAGGAGATGGTGGCAAAGTGGGGTGGACTAAGAGCCAGCAGATTTTGCTCTTTTATATGGCTTGTCACTAGCCCTGGTAAGAGCAGAATTCTCTGTAGACCCCAATTTGAATCACACACCTCTTCCATCTCCTCGCCTTTCTTCAGTGCTAGTTACAGAGGATGGAAACTTCAAGAGCATTCCTTGAGACTAGTATACACTCTCACTTTAAAAATCTCCTGAGAGAACATTCATGCTCACCTGCTTCAGGGTGAGAATCCACAAGGACAGTTCTTAGAAGTCGGTGAGATTCTCTTAGATTTTCTTCCTCTTTGTCATTTTTTTCTTTTTGTTTTTAATAAGTGAGCTCGATATTTATAGTGCTTCTACATCCATTCATTTCAGGCTTGTGAAAAGGGCTGTTTGCCTGCCCATTGAGTGTGAATTATAGGACTGACATTTAATGGTGCAGCTTCTTTTGCTCAATGCCCTCAACAATTGAGAGATGAGTTGGAAGAGAGTGATATTGCATAGTAAATGTCTCCCACACAATGCGAACTTAACCATTTTGATTTTATTTTATTTTTTAAATGTAAGGTTTAAAAAAATAGTGTGTGGTGTATTGACATTATAAATTACACTGTTAGGAGAACATTAAGTTTTTCATTTCACACTTTCTGAGCCTTAAGCACCATTGCTATATGGGGAAATCAGTCATTTTCTGATGATTCGTGTGCAGATTTGTACCAATCAGAATTGGCTATAATTATGCCAAGGCTCTTCTTTCAAGGAAGTTCATTGAGGGCACAGAAGAAGGAAAGCTAAAGGAGAATCATCCTCTGTAAGTGCTCTGTGTAAATTCATAAACCATAAAGGTACAAGTAATTTCATAGTACAATGGAAATCTACTTTGAATAGACTACTGTTATAAACCATGGATACTGATACTGCCATCTGGGGATCACTTGATAGGGACTTAATGGCAAATCTGTGGGCACATTTATCTTTCTCAAGTTTGCCTTGAGGCTGTGGACATAAGAAAACAGTCAATAATATCTTCCTATGATTAATTTCCTATGAAAATCACTGAGAATTTGGAATCACTGATTTTTATCACTGACTTCTAGAGTAGCTAGAAAGTCATGAGAAATGTTCATTTGTCTGAGCCCATTTATTTTAAGAAACAGCAATCCTTAACAGCATGATACTGAATCAGGAATGAGAATAACAGGAGGCCCACAACAACGGGATGAGTGGCTGAGATATTAGGAGTGAGAAATGTTTGTATTGATTTGTGCATGAAAAAGAGTACAATGTGTTTTATCCTTCCATGTTTCTCAAGGTGCTCTTTCTTCTGGGTCTATGAAATGTGGTTGTGGATCTGCTGTTATTTATTTTATTTTTACCTTAATTTTAGTCCAGAGTACATTGTTTTAAATCCTACCACCATTCCAAAAAAAAAAAAAAAAAAAACCAAAAAAACCCACCATTATTTATCTTTGAACATTCTTCTGCCTTTTCTCCCCTATTCAAAGAGTTTACTGTTGAATTTTTAAACACTACCATTTTCATCTTCTTCAGCCTGACATCGTCATTTTGGGAAATTTGAATCCATAAAGATATTTTCTAGCTGGGTTTGATTTGATTACTGCCCTTCTTTAACCTTAAAGATACAAAAGGGAGTACCCCAAGCACCTAAGGGAATCTGGCAAGTAATGGCAAACAAAAGTTCCAGATGGGTCAGGTCCCACAAAGGAAAATTAAATGTATTATTCTCACACAACAAGATTAGCAAATCATCCATAAACCTCAGCCACTCTTTTCCTTCTTTTTATTCTAATGAGTTTAGTGTGCAATAATGATGGTACAGGCTTCATCAGAATTCTGCCAGTGAAGGGGAATTTTCAAACTCCGTTTGCAAATGAGATCTGCATCATAAACCATAGTCATCCATCATAGAGAAGTAGCTTGTGCCTGATAAAAGGCTGTTTGGGCAGAGTCAATCAAATGAGCATTATTAGAGCTTAGTATTACACTGTCCTTTAGGTGATGGAGAAGGAATGTAATACAGTTATGGAATGTGATTTTTTTATGCCTCTGTCCCTTTTGGAAGACTAAACTCTATTCTAACATGAACATCTCAGAGTGACATTCATAATCTTTGTTATAAGAGGAGACTTTCTCCTATTTCTCATCTGTCAAGAGCACTTAGAACCATGTAGAGTTTTCATGATATACCTAACACTGCAAAGAAATCATTGGTCATTCATGAAAGGTAGGCTGGGCATTGTGTTCACTAAGCAAAGACAGACAAAATATTTAATTTTTAGTGTACCTTGGCCATGATTAAAAATCATAATTGTAACAATAGGGTTTAAACTGATAGGTCCTTTAGATACCATCAAATTTGGTGGTTTTGTAACTCTTATTTACTGTCAGAGCCCATTTTTCAACCAAATATGATATGGCCCAGGATACAAAAAACAGCCTCCTCACCTTCCATAGCTCTCCCCAACCACCCCACCCCCTTTGATGGAAACATACTGATCCAACCCATTTTTTATATTTGTACAGACTAAGATGTTAATGGCTGAAAACAGTATATTTGAATAAGGCTACAGAACTTACTAATTGCAAATCGAATGTAAAAGGTTCACAAGGCCTTACTTCTACACACATAATTTACCCTGCTGTGCGGAGCTCCTCCATTACATTGGTCTACATCAGGGTCCAAAAGCAAAGACCTGTAGGGGCCAGGCAGTTAGTGGGAGGAAAGCAGGTGGTGAGCTGAGAAGCTCAGTCCCACATACAGAGAACAGCTGTTACACACTTTTGGGTGATGTTTGTTGTGAGGAAAATGGGACCCCCTAGGATTCTTTGGTCTTTTTTTTTTTAAGATTTTATTTATTTATTTGACAGAGAGAAAAAGAGCACGAGAGCAGGAACACAAGCAGGGGGAGTGGACGAAGGAGAAGCAGGCTTCCTGCCGAGCAGGGAGCCCGATATGGGACTCGATCCCAGGACCCTGGGATTATGACCTGAGCCAAAGGCAGATGCTTAATGACTGAACCACCCAGGCACCCGGTCTTTTTTTTTTTAAGAAGAAATGGGAAAATCAGAATTGTAGTGTAATAATTATGATAATGCAATATTTTAAACATCATAATAATAACCCACTATATAGTTGACACTAAACACATTTACAAGTCAAATTCAGCTAGTACCACTAGTCATTATAAATGCTGGAATATTCACTCTTGTGTTATAGTGTTGTTAGGAACATTAAAAATCAAAACATTTTTGGAATTAGTTTCATGAGGTATACCCAGCAATCACCTTTATAAGCAATCCTTAACAAGCTCTTACTAATTTATTCAATAAATATTAATTGAGGATCTATTATGTTCTAGGCTCTATTGTATGAAAAGCTCATACTCCCAGACTTTTGGAGGGCTCATAATCTAGTAGGCGGATCAAATACACAAGAGATTTTTTTCAAGAAAGTGAAAAGAATTAAGGAAAAGTTGTACCTATGGTGTTGGGGCCACCTACAACAGTAACCACAAAAGTCTTGAATAGCTCAGCTCAGAAACGACTTTCCTGGGGGAGTCATGAAGAATGCATAGAAGTTTGCGAGACGGACAAGGAGAACATTCTAAGCAGAAAGGACAATACACATACAAGAAAGGGACTAAGGAAAAATCAGGTCTCAATCAGGAAACTGCAAATAATTTGGCATGACTAGTTAGCATGGAGAATGAAGAGAAAGGAACAGGGAGATTAGGCTGGATATGCAGACAGAAGGTAGTCCGTGAAGAATTTTTAAATCTGTGCTAAGGAGTTTGGACTTTATTTGTAACTGCAGGGATGATATTTAAGGATCCTAACCTGGGTGAAGGCATCACATTTTCATTCTACAATGATGATTTAGATCCATGTATGTCTAGGGAGGGATGGAGGCAGGAGAAAGAGGGACCAGTATAGAAATATTCCAGGTTATCATTGACGAGGGCAGCAGATACAGTGAGGCTGGAAGAAGGAAGGGCCTGAATTTGTGGCAGTAAAATTCACAGGGTCTGGCTGCTGATTGGCTGACGGGGAGAAAGAGGAAAGAGTTGAGGAGATGGACCCCCAGGTTTCTGTCTGGGGAGTCTGGAATGACTGTGGCCCCTTTAACCGAAGAGAAGACCAAGGAGCTGGAAGATCCTGGCCTGGGTCCCGAAGGGCTTCTGGAAAGTGGGTGCCTGCTCCAGGGCTGGGAAATTGACCGGAATGCCCTGTATCCAGTCACTGGCCTGAGGAATTCGCCATTAAAATGAAGGGTTTTCCTAATTTTCTCTAGCACATTTTCCGAGTAGAAACTAAAATATGACTTTGAAAATGCAGACAGGGTAAGTTAAAAAATACTAATTTTATTAGCAATAGCCCAGTTGTTGGAAGACTTTTATGCCAAGAAGTTTAAAACCAACTGAATTTTTTTTTAGCATAACATATTTTAGTGCTAAAAACAAACAGTAGCAAAGCCAAAAAATGCCTGCCAAACCTGACCAATAGTATTTCTCAACTGGTTTAACGAGCACTCTGGTAGAAGGTCGAGACAAAAGCGAACAGTCCTTTTTTTTTTTTTTTTTTCTTCAAGAGTACAAATTTAACATGTTTGGCATTTTATTTTGTATTTGAATATGGAATAACTGACTTCATTTATAGCAGAAGGAAAGGTCAAAAGACACTTATCCTCCCGCTCTGGCTTAGTGTAGTATTAAACCACATTCTTGTGTGTTCAGTTGCTTCGAAATTTAATCTTTTTTTTTCCTCCAAAGTGTTTTCTCTGTGCTCATCTCAAAAACTCATTGAAACCCTTCAGCTAGACAGTGAGACTCAGTGGCAGGATGATCTGAGAATGATCTGACCATCTCTATTTTTAAATTAGAATAAGTCCAAACCTTAAGAATGATCAAGAGCAGGCAATGTCTTTGGTCAATAATCCAACAGTTGTGAGCACACAGCGCGTCACTGTATAATTCAAAAATAATGTGCCTCAGTGAGGGCAGTGGTTTTATCCTCAGTTTTATAGGCAGGCTGTGAATTTAATTTACAAAAGCAATGCCTTTTTTTTTTTTTTTTAACACCGAATGAGTTTAATGGGGGTAGGACATGCAAGGCAGAGACAAATGCAAGAGCTATTAAACATTGTAATAAGGACATTATCTCTGGGGAGAAAAAAAAAAAGAGAGAAGAAACAATATAATAATAATAACAAAACCCACAAAAGAGCAAGCTGATAAGTTCTAGTTCCATCCTTAAATAACAATGTCTTTAGGGGAATTTATGGTTCTTGGTAACTAACACGTGGAAGTACACTCCATTCAATGGAAGAATATTAACAACAACTAATAATAATTTCCAGTGAATGCAGTGGTTACCGTAGCCTCTGATTTAAAATGTAAGCTTTGAAACAGCAGGAGTATTACCGATGCTATTCGATTTTCCAGGAAGATTATCCATAAAGCATCCTGCAGCTGTACTTATTTACTTCTCTCTTCACAGCATCATTATGCAGACCCGATACTGAGAAAAAACAGTGTAACGCAACTTAAGAGACTGCATAATTCTTTATAAATACACCCACTTTATATATTCACATATATTGTGTGCTCTTCAAATGCAAATTTTAAATGTTGTTTATCTGCTACTTCTCTACTTGCGTCTCTGTGTGTATTCTCTCCTTAAGGTAATAATATATTCAGATGTTCAGTTTCTCTAACACAAGAAGAGATTTTGAATATGTGAGTGGGGAATATTTCAATGAAATGAAAGGAAAGAAGAGACTGAAACCAAGTGACAATTTGCTTGGGAATTAAGATTCAGTGTAGCCTTGGGGATGTTTATCCAGGACCTCTGATTTTCTAGTAACTAACCCCTTGTTTGGGAATCTACTATTTCAGATCTGTTGGGGGAGGGTAGTGGTTAAGAGATGATAACTCTTGAGTGTCCTACAGTGGAAGGATGTAGAGACCATAGCCTCTATAACCTCCTCAACACTCTTTGTAATTTCAAAATTTCTTTTTCTCCTAAACAACCTCCTCAATGTTCATCTTTACCTGGATTAAAAAGGAAAGATGATGGGGCACCTGGGTGGCTCAGTCAGTTAAGCGTCCAACTCTTGGTTTTGACTCAGGTCATGTTCTCATGGGTCATGAGATTGAGCCCCGAGTCAGGCTCTTTGCCTGGGGGTGGGGAAGGAGGGGGGTCCTGTTTGAGATTCTCTCTCTTCCTCTGCCCCTCCCCCTGTTCACGCTTGTGTGCTCTCTCTCTCAAATAAATAAATAAATCTTTTATTTATTTTTTTAAAGATTTTATTTATTTATTTATTCATGAAAGACAGAGAGAGAGAGAGGCAGAGGGAGAAGCAGGCTCCCAAGGAGCAGGGAGCCTGACGCGGGACTCGATCCCAGGACCCTGGGATCATGACCTGAGCCGAAGGCAGACCCTTAACCATCTGAGCCACCCAGGCGCCCAATAAATAAATCTTTTAAAAAACAGAAAGATGATAGCATTTTGTAGGATGTTTGAAATGGTATACAGCTCATCTACAACCTGTATGATCCTTCAACTCTACAGTGCCAAATGAACCTGTCTCAGGTATAAGCTTTGCTATCTTTCTTGTTTTTCTGACTTCAGTAACTCTGTCAACCACCTCGTCAGATCATATTGGATCCTTCATTGGTTCTGGCCTTATATTTTATTGGTTCTTCTACAAAAGTGTATCTGAAATACTGCCTTTCTTGTTTTGCAGATAATTCTAAAGAACACTTTTTGTAGGGTTTCATAATGTGGATATGATACTTTGATTCTGCTTTCTGTATGGCTGATTTGTATTCATGTGTCATTGATAATCTCATCTGGCATTTTCCTTCCTGCCACTGTCTTTTGGTATTGATGCTATTGTGACAGTTTACATACAGGTGTCATGGAATCATCTTCCTTTATACGTACTGCTATCATTAAGTGGAAAAGGGTACCAGAGCAAACTCAACAACCCGCGGAGATTCCTTATCTCCTTAGCAGTTCATTTTGAGGTGAGTTAAGCAGAACCTTATCTCCAATTTTAAATTGTAGGGTTATATTAGATTCAACATAATGCCCAGAGAGACATTTGAATTCAGTTGATTGATTTTTGTGTTATATTCTCAGGAGCACTGCTTGCCGGTTTCCATCCTCAGTTCTGAGTAGTTCTGAGAGAGTTACACTCTTCCACAGTAATAACCTTACAACAATTTTGAAGCAATTCTTTTCTCCATATTCTTAAAAGGACCTCAAAGACTTGAGTCCTCCTGTGAAAACAAAATATTTCTCACAGATGGAAGAGACACAAGGGACAACTTACAGTGCCTAAGGATTTAAAAAAAAAAGGCAAAAATGACTTGTTCATAATAAAGATCACCTTCATTTTGGTCTGTGATACTCTCTCTCTCCTCAAACCCTTTGATATTGTCATCAAACAACATCATCAACAAATAGCCAGTGCTAAAGATGATGAGGGAATCAAAGAGGTCTGAGATGGCTTTTGCCTTCAAGAACTCTTCAGCATGGTTGAGAAGATTGGGCAAAAATTTTAAAAATATTTATATAAATATAAGGCAGCATGTGTTAAGTGTAATCGTTCTGGGGCAGTAGGTAGTTACCTCACAAGCTGAGAGGTACAGGACAGCAGTGTAGGCCAGATGATTAGAGCACCTTTCACAGAGGAGGTTCTACTCACCTGCATTCCCGAAGAGGGGCTGGCTCAAGCTGATCAGATTGGAGGATCTTTGAGTCTGAGGACTGGTAGGATATGCTCGTGGAAATTTGGAATTAGAATACTTTGGTGGACAGAGCGTATACTTTTATATAGGGTAGAATATTCATGAAAGGAAATCATGTTAGATAAGTTTGTGGGAAGATTTAATGACTGGCCAAGAATTTTGAATTCTATTCAAGGGAAATGGAGACCTTTGAAAGCTTTTTAAGACTTTGGGGAGTGAGGTTTTCTAAGACTTACCTGCCCAGAACTGACTGAAGTGGGTGGGTAGGTGGGTGATGGTACTAGAGGGGGGAAGAAGAGAAGCCTACATTGCAATAGAGATTTACAAATGGGATCCCGAGTGTTCAGATCAGAATGGTGGCCCCAAAATGGAGTTAACATACTTCTTATTTGTAGTTTTACGTAGTGGAGATCCAGGTTATTTTGAATGCCATAACTCCTTGTGAATTTGCCTTCCCGTTCAATGTTCTCACCTCCAACCCTAGTTGACCCCAGTAATTTGCCAAATGCATTGAAATGAATTCAGAGAATAGTTTCATGGGAAGTAAAATGGAGAAAGTAATGTTTGCTAGTTTCTTTCCCTAGAATGATAGTCTTAATCTGAGAACCCTTCGAAAATTAGATGAAAGTTATGGAATCTCCTTTGGTTGGGGGGATATATGTATATACACTCACACACACATACATATATATATACATACTTATAAACAAGATCCGATTTCAGGAGATTGTAGACATTTTGAAACATATTTATGAATGTTAATTTAAGAGTCCTTAAAATAGTGTTGCCTTAACGATTTAGTATAGGTAAATTCTGAGTTATAATTACAAGCCCAGGTAGAGGTGATAATACTGTATGTAGTTCAGAGGAAAGGACAATAGCAATGAAATAATGACACCTGGATGGCAAGGCTTTAAAGGAAGAACAGTTGGGAGAAAGCTTTTTATTCCACTTATAGCCTTATTCGGGACTGTACTCTGATAAATGTAACATATTAAAATGAGTAACTAAAGGGTTAATATTCAGCTGGGAAAAGAAACTTATGGAAGGCAGAATGATTTCAGAAACAAGCTTTCTTCTAACAGAGAAGAGTAGAGTAGAGCTGCCTTCAGCCCATGTAATTTTCCTAAGTGATCTTTCAAGAGTGTTGGCCAATGGCCACATTATTTCATCATTTTTATAAGTAAGACAGGTAGGAAGTAACTAAGATTTGATTAAACATGCTTATGTGGATGATAGAATAAAATGTTGGTCAAGGAATAATTGCTATTTTCATTAATAATTTAGTTGGATGGTCCTTTTGATTCATGCCTTTTTAACCTATTTAGTAAATGCTTATTGAACACCTACTATGGGCCAGACATTGACCTATAGATGAGCTGACCCTTTGTCTGGTTTCCTGGAAAGGTTCAGCTATATGCCTAATGACCCTGTGTAATTATTCACAATGCCCTTTTGATTCTCAGAAGTGTCCTGGTTTGAATGAAAAATGAGATTATTTGGGGAAATGTCACCTCAGGGAAAATCTACTCAGTCTGGCCAGATGTGCTTTACTAAGCTACCCAGACTACATCATGATTGCCTGTAGTATAATGTAAGCCTCATAAAGACAGGAACTTTGTTTTATTCACCAATACATCCCCTGAGCCTAGTTTATTGTTGGAATATAATAGTTAATAAATATCTGGGGTTTTTTTTAAAGATTTTATTTATTTATTTGAGAGGGAGAGAGACAAGCGGAGGTGGGCACAAAGGGAGAGGGAGAAGCAGACTCCCTGCTGAGCAGGGAGCCCCACATGCAGGCTTGATAATCCCAGGACCCTGAGATCATGACCTGAGCTGAAGGCAGACACTTAACCAACTAAGCCACCAGGTACCCCTAAATATGTGTTTTAAATGAGTGAACCATCTAACACAATCTTACCACTTGAGAAAATTGCCACCAGTATATTTATCTAGAGGATTAAGAACTGCTTATGTGCCCATTAAAGAAGGTTTAATTTGAAGAGGATCAAAAACAACAACAAAAAAAATTATTTTAATAGCTCAAGGTTATTATTTGGTTATCTGATTTTATTTTACAGATATGAACTGGATGTATTTATTTTGCTTTTGAAATCAATTTTGGGTAAATAAAATATAAATATATTAACATAATTTCCTCAGTTATTAAAGCTTTGGGTGACAGCATCTTTCACTGAAATAACCGTGCAAATCATTAGAATTTTACTGTGGGAATGTTGTGAGGCAGGGATCAAATACCTGTGCGGGAATTGTTGAGCAGCTTCTTAGAACAGTGCCAGATCCAAACTATGTCTCTTCTCCCTTCTTGCCATCTGTCAGGATTTTACTCTATATAGATATCATGTTTTGAGGAGGTGACCTAGGGTATCTGAGCTGTATTCGTATTTCACACAGAAATCCATCAAACTTGGTTATCTTGTTTCCCATCCTCCAGAAGATGAGAAGCAGAAAGTTAGGAAGAAAGCTGTTAGAAGCAAGCAGATTTATGGTAATGGAAGAGATTGAAAACTACAGAAAGGAAGCCAGGGATTCAGAAAGCATCATTTCTGAGGCCATTTGGGGAAGAGATAAAGAGCCTTAGGGGCCCAGCAGCCCAGAAAGCATCACTGAGTTATACCACCTTGCAGTAGCTGTCAGTAATGATGGCCCTGGGCTATCAAGAAAAGGTTCGAGTAGGTTTACCGTGCTCTGTTCAATAAGAAGACATAGTTTATAATCCATTTTTCTGTCAAACTGGTGTTTTACTTGAGCTCTTTTGGTTGCAAGTAGTAGAGTCTCTAAATACATCCGAAGAGAAAAGTGTGTGTGTGTGGGTGTTGTGTGTGAGTACATGTGCTCGCGTGGCACACGTGTCTAGGGATTTCAGACAGCAAGTAAAGTGGTTAGGGACTGAGCCAGCTCATGGACTGACGACTGTATCTATCTCTCACGTAGGTCCCTGGTACCGTTTTTTCTTTTCAGGTGCTGTCTCTCTTTCTGATCCTGATCCTACATCATGTTGGCCCGGCATCAGCCCTTTGGACTCTTTTCTCAAAGCCTCCATTCCATTTGAACTTTTGCTTCTATCTTATTCTCTCTGGGTTTTTCTGATAAAATTCAAAGAAGGAGGACGCTGTCTCTCTAGTTCATCTTTTCACAACTGGCAGTGTCATAATTTGCTGATTATCCTATGGTTTGCCAGCTCTGAAGCCATTGCCTGGTCCTGCCCCAGTCTGAGTTTACAGGAAGCAAGTAGATAGAGTTACCTGCTTTATTCTAATAATCCACTAAGGAGAAGCTGCAGATAAGCTATTTTTACAAGGACTCAACTAAAGGTGTGGCAGATATCTAAACAAAACAAAAAGTAGATAAATGCTCAAAAGTTTTGAGATTTAGCACAATGAAGTGCAATTATCTGGAAAATTTGCTTTAGGTGGAAATATATTCCTTTAATGTTATACAAATAAAATCCTACTGTATTTTAACTTCAGGCATATTCAGAGCTCTAATAAAATATTATAACTGTAATGTGCATTGCATATTTTTTATCCCATTGTCAGTCTCTAATTCCCTAAATATCTGAGAGTAGCTTCTCCATTCTTCTTTGCCTGTATTGCTCACTCATAAACATGTTTGCAGCATCCCCTTCTAAATTAAAGGGGTAGAATGATCCATCATCCTCACCATTTCCTTCTTTGCCCCTAATTGTCTACCCAGATTCAGGCAAACAGGCAGATGCTTTTACATCTGAAGCAGAGGGTCACTGTTCCAAGAATGGGGAAATGTGGGCAACCAGTATTAGGTTTTGCAATAAGAATCTAAGAGCTCAATATGGTGATTCATAGCACAACACATGTAGAAAATTATACTAGTAGTATGGCACACTGAGGTACAGCTCACCTGTCACTGATTCACAGAACATTGATATGACACAGCACCTGCTCAGGAAGTTCTGGGTTTTTTTTGTTTTTGGGTTTTTGTTTCTTGTTTTTTTTTTGTTTTGTTTTGTTTTGTTTTGTTTTAGAGAGAGAGAGGGAAGGAGTGGGAAGGGGCAAAGAGAGAGAGAGAGAGAATCTTAAGCAGGCTCCGCGTCTAGCACAGAGCCTGATGCTGGGCTCGATCTCACAACTCTGAGATCATGACCTGAGCTGAAATCAAGAGTCAGACGCTTAATGACTGAGCCACCCAGGTGCCCCAGGAAGTTGCGGTTTAGTAGAGCACCTGCAAAGCTGGGGCAGGAAAATAAAAACTTAACTTAAAAAGAAAAAGGTAGAATTTTTTATTATTTCAACTAAAATCTAACAGTCACCATTTGGAGAGGTCAACATTTTGTTTGAAACTTACATATGGAGGTGGGGGTGGGGATGGAAGGTACTGTAATATTTTCAAAACTGGTTGACATTCATTGACTGCCATATGCCACAATCTGTCTCAACACCTCAAAAGTATTTGCCAGTTTTAATCCTCACAACAAATCCTGTGGAACAGAACTAATAACCCCATTTTACAGTTGAGGAAACATTGGCACATGGAGGTTAACTAGGTGCCCAGGATCACAGAACTACTAAGTAGAGAGGTTAGGTTTCCAACCCAGCCATGCTTAACTGTTTCACTGAAAGTCCTGATTTGTGCCCGGGTATTGATTTAACACAGGGAATTAAAGGCCACAGGCCAGGTCTGATTCATTTAGAACCCTGGAGTCCTTGTCAGGCTGCCTCATTTTACATATGAAGAAACCATTATTCATTGAGACAAAGATGTGTGCTTCATGTCATGTAGCTGGTTAGTGACAAGAGTCTGATCTGCTTGGGGCTTGGGCAGGAAAAGAGAGAATGCCTCAAGATAGTGGTAGGGCTTCAGTAAAGTTCCAGTGGCTCAGGAGCAAGATGTTGTGAACAAAGAGAGCTCAGCTGAAATGTTGAGAGAAAGGATACATTGAAACATATTCACGGAGGTTCCTGTATTGGAAAAACAAAGCAAATAGTAAATGAGATTACATTAGAATTACCTCTCAA
This sequence comes from Eumetopias jubatus, assembly GCF_037043125.1. NCBI lineage: Eukaryota > Metazoa > Chordata > Mammalia > Carnivora > Otariidae > Eumetopias > Eumetopias jubatus. Next base: position 22,650,489 of record NW_028274822.1, on the reverse strand, counting down.
TCTGTGCTAGTAATCTAAAATTTTAAAAAATCAATCAAAATAAGCATAAAAATCATGGGAGGACTTAATAACCTAATAAAGGAATTTTAACTTTACTTTGTACATTCATAGTATGAGTTTAATGGTTAATGCTACAACAAGAAAGAGACTAGGATGAATGAAATAGAATGAAGCATACTTGGATACAATTGCACTAATGCAAAATGAATCATTTGAATGGTCTAGTGGTATTTTTAGTTCATGTAGGAACTGTAAACTGTGGTACTCTAATACCAGCAGTTTTGCCATTACCATGGGAGTGCAGACAATAAACTACAGAAATGCTTTTTCTCTTCATGGGGATTGGAAATATTATGGTCAGAGTTAGTGTCGGGGCCCTTAAAAAATATTAGAGAATGAAATTAAAACGTCACCTTCAAAGCTGAATGTTTGCTGAGGCTTCAGTTGCAAGGCATGCTGGAGACTCAGTAGCATAATTGTAAAGGATCAAAGTCATTACCAATAAATGAAACTAATAACATTACAAATAAAAGTATTTTAGACAAGATGAGGGTCAAGCTTCCCGTTACATTAATATAGTAAGTCGATGAACTATATATGGTGACCATAGTCAGTAGAAGTGGGATTAATTTAAAAGTGTAATTATTTCTGCTAGCGATCACAAAATAAAAATGGTACATAGCAGCATTAAGGACAAAAAAATTGACTTGTTGCCATTATATTCTCTGATATTCTAGAATTGATCTTAGGCATGTTGCTGTGGATACATATTATACATATACATTTTACCTTTAGTTAACAAAGTTATCCTTGGATGATTTTGTGAGCACTAAGAGCACTCTTTGTATTGGGTGCTTTTCGTGAGGACCAGTGTATCAAACTATCTGGAAAATGATTTTTTTCATAAATCACTACAAAATTTACTGATGCTGTTTTAGAGTTCTTTTGCTCCGAAATAATGTGCATGTGAAAAAGTCATAGCAGGAAAAAATTCCAGGGATTCCTTTCATAGTGTATTTTTTTAAAGCTTTAAAGCTGATATTCTGAGAAGCCTTATTTTTCTGCTGAACACAGAGCTAGAAAGGGAACTCTTCTCTGGACATGTCATATTCCAAGCATACTTCCTGACCTCAAAATAAAGAGAGGCTCGACATGTTTGAGCATGAATGCTTAGTTCATTTCCTATGTGTGATTCAGTGACAAGAGAATACAGGATTTCTAGTGACCCGTTCAGTGGCCACTGATTCTCTTTTGAGATTCAACAAGTTACTTCATTTCTGTAAGTACCGGCACATCTATAGTTGACCTGTCCATATTTTGGGATTACGCTCCTTCAAGGTTGGGAATATGTTCAGGCTGAATTTAAGGTGATTGAATGAGAGGAAAGATAAGTAAGTTTATTGTGACAGTCACAAACCAAGATGTGAGAAGAAAATATTCTTCTATGGGGATTTCAGTCAGTATTTAGCAACACTTTCAATTCGTTTGCCATACATTCTCAAAATAGTAGGGGGTTAAAGACATGCAATAGAGGTGGAATCTATTTCTGCAACATTAATATTTTGTGTAGTTTAAAAGCTACTGCCCATTTTATTCAATTACTTTGATCTGCAGAAATGCATGCTTAATTAATAAAGCCAGGCCATAATCATCTGTCTTGTAATGAAAATCTTTTATGGATAGCTACTAATGAAGATCAGATTTTGCCTTTCCAGTTCTGCCCATCGTGTGGTGTAGGGGCAACCTGCATGATTGAAGGACAGGGAGATGCCTTGTGCGACATCATTTGGAATTCCCATGAAACAGCCGCATATCAGTTATGTCCCACCAAGGTTTATTAATGATGTACTTATCAAATATGCATTGTACGGCACTAACATTTAAAGAATTGTGCTCTACTGAGCCTAATGTATGTGTGCTTTGACTGCCTGGGTTATTTAGTGAATTAATTCCAGGGAGTAGTTTGAAATACTGAAATCTGAGCTGATACAATATGTCAGGTTCTACAAGAGCTTAGCTGCTCTCTTATTTGGGCTTAGTTATATGTTTTGTTGATTGAGGGAAAGTGGCAGGTGTACCCATGCACACCAGTGCCCACAGATTCATTGTACACACCACACACACAAACACATACATACACACACGCATGCATGGCACTGGCCCCCCAGTTGGGCTATTATTCATTATTTATTTAAAGGTGCTTCTTTTGTTTTTATATCTAGACCTGTCATCAAAACCACCTGACATGATTCAAATTAATAGCTTCAATCAGGGTCTCTGTGTAAGTTGTACTGACCTTCTGTAAGCTTGTCCTGCTGGCTCTTTTCTGTCACAGGCTGTAAGAGAATTGCCACTTTGTTCCTTGTTCTCCATTGAGAATTTTTTCCAGCTTGTATCTATTTAAATATATTGTCCATGCTTATTTTTGAAGATAATATTTATATAAGGATAAAGATTTAAATACTCCTGGAGGATTTATCCTTAAGACTCCGGTTTCAGATTTAAGTGGGTAATCTATTATATTATAGTACTAATGGAAACACTTATAACAAACCGTGTTAATTTTATAAAAATACTAATTACTACTACTACTATTATTTATTAGTGTTTTAAGCAATAAATATATGTCATACTGCATTTTTCATCATTCATCAAATAGGTACCCAGGCATATATTAATGAATATTGCAAATTTTCTGTTGCCTTCATGTACAATAGGTAGGAACCTATTGTCTAGGATAGTAATGGAGGACAGTAGCCTCTTGCTTCAGCACACATTTGAGATATAGTAAAGATCAGATTGTTCAAAATGCCAGATATTTTCATGAAAACTTTGTTAGTGTGCCAACTTAATTATGTGGGAGCTGAAATGTATATACAATACAGTTTTAAGTCTATCTAATGATACCCAGGTTTAAAAAAAAATCAGACTTTCATATCTAACCTTTAAAAGTCCCCAGTGTATGACATGGTTTTGAACTTATCTGTTGTTTGAGGAGATAAACGTTGAAGCAAAGTAGAGGATATTGAAAAGTTACTTATACTGATGGTGGTATTTTGATTATATATATGACATTGAATTCCAGACCTTAACTTGACCTAAGAACTAGCTGGTGTCACCCCTTATTTTATAGATAAGCTGCTTCAGGGTGTAAGTGACCTGCCTTAAATCATGCATCCGGAGACAGAATCCACTATTTCCTAATACTGAATCTGAGGTCTTTCTGATGTACAAAACTAGTTCCCAAGAGTATTATTCCCAGAGAGAATTTATCTGGCATTTTCATTTTTCAGACTTTTTTTTTTTAACAGGATTTCCTCACTGATTTGTATTGAAGTGAATGGAATCCCTATTATACTGCACTTTATGGAAATGCAACACACGGAGGGCTTTTTGTACTAGCTTTTCATTTCTGGTTCTCTTTGTCACAAAAGGCTCTTCACTTTTGTAGTTGAAATCATTTGTAATTACAAACTGTGCTTTTAAAAAATTCATCAATGAAATTTTTGATTTAAAAATGAGGTACCAGAAGAAAGGCAGAAGAGGAAAGACTGGAATTTAATGCAATAGAATAGTTATAGAGAAATCACAAAGGAGAGGCGTCTCACCTAGAGCAGTGTCTCATAAAGCGGCAGGAAATGAAGATACTGCATTCGCCTCTATTTTGGAATTTGTTATCCAGTGTTATTTGATGTAGCAGTACACAGAAAATACCTTTATGCCATATATTAAAAATTTGCAATGTATCAAATACATCTACTGCACACAATTTAGAGATGGTGGGCACAGAGAGTCACCAACAGAGTAAAAGAAGACACAAATATTTACCCAAACTTTATTATTTTTTATATCTTTAATTCTGACCTATTTCACAGGGATTTTATTTCAGAATCATAACTGTATCAACATCTGTTAATAACATCCTCAGAGTATGTATCATTAAACAAATAAAGAGGACTGAATTAAACGTGGTAGTAAAAAGAAAGTGAACAGATATTTTTAAATGTGGATTTTGATACATTCACTTTTTTGTTATTAGTTTTTTAATTAATTAGAGTATCACTGACACAACAATGTTACATTAGTTTCAGGTATACAAATAGTAATTTAACTTCTCTATACTTGCCACAAAAGTAGCTGCTAGCCCATCATCATACAACACTATTATAATATCATTGACTGTATTCCCTATGCAGTGCCTTTTATTCCTGCCTCATTCATCACCAGAAGGCTGTATCTCCCGCTCCCCTTCACCCCCAACCCTGGCAACCATCATTCTGTTCTCTATATTTCTAGACCCGATTCTGCTTTTCATTGTTTATTTATTTGTTTTGTTTTTTGGATCACACATATAAGTGAAATCATATGGCATTTGTATTTCTCATTCTAGTTTATTTCACTTAGCATTATACCCTCTAGGTCCATCCATGTTGTAGCAAAATGGCGGGATCTCATCCTTTTTATGGCTGTGTAATATTCCTGTGTGTGTGTGTGTGTGTGTGTGTGTGTGTGCGCGCGCGCGCGCGCGTGTGCTACATCTTCTTTGTCTATTGATGGACACTTAGCTTGCTTCCATATCTTATGTATTGTAAATAATGCTGCAGTAAACATGAGCATGAATATGTCTCTTTGAATTAGTGTTTTGTAATTTTGTAAGTTTTTGTAACTTTGTAATTTTTCGTAATATTGTAATAAATATCCAGTAGAATTATTGAATCATATGATATTTCTATTTTTAATTTTTTTGAGGAACCTCCATACTGTTCTCCAGAGTCGCTGTACTAGTTTGCATTCCTGCCAACAGTGCACCAGAGTTTTCCTCTCTCTATATCCTTGCAAACACTTGTTATTTCTTGTTGTTTTGATTTTAGCCATTCTGACAGGTGTAAGGTGATATCTCATTGTGGTTTTAATGTGCATTTCCCTGATGAAAAGTGATGTTGAGCATCTTTTCATGTGTCTGTTAGCTATCTGTATGTCTTCTTTGGAAAAATCATATTCAAGTCCTCTGCCCCTTTTTTAATCAGATTGTTTCTATTTCTGGTGTTGAGTTGTATAGTTTCTTGATATATCTTGGATATTCACCCCTTTTTGGATTTATCATTTGCAAATATCTTCTTCCATTCAATAGGTTGCCTTTTTGTTTTGTTGATTGTTTCCTTTTCTGTAAAACCTTTTTTATTTCGACATAGTCCCAAAAGTTTATTTTTGCTTTTGCTTCCCTTGCTTTAGGAGACATATCTAAAAGTTTCTATGGTCGATGTCAGAGAAATTACTGCTTATGTTCTCTTCTAGGATGTTTATGGTTTCAGGTCTCACACTTCGGTTTTGAATCCACTTTGAGTGTGTTGATAAATCTACTTCTTTGTATTGAATATTGAAAATATTCAGTTAGTTATAGCTCACGTGACCTCTTTCACCAGCTGAGAGGTAAATGTAATCACACTCATTTATTTAATATATTATCATTATACATATATATATGTATGTATATGTATATTCACATATACATCATTATATCTATTTATATATAATTATTTATACATATACTGAATACTATATATTCAGCGCCCAGGGAACTATCGCTAGGAAATCAAAGCTATTCTCTTAAAGATATTTCACACCCCACGGCCAAATCTCAACTGTTTAGAAAGAAAGAAAGAAAAAAAAGCGAGAAAGAGGGAGGGGAAGAGGAAAGGAGGGAGGGAGGAAACAGAAATAATTCAGGCCAAAGTGGCCTGTTTTGGTTCTAAAAGTTAACCTTGGAGAGACCCATAGTCTGGTCTGTTCACTTCTGCTACAGCCTTTGGATAATGCCACTGACAGAGACAAGTCTACACCAGTTACAGAAACCTGTTCTTGATGTCCTTGATGGTCAAGATCTTAGTACAGCCATAGGGCTCTCCACAGCAAACCCCAGGGTTTTATTTGGCTTCACACCCCACATGAGTGAAGATCTTCCCTTCCCCCAGATCACCACTGTGGCACTGGCTCCTAGGGCATCTCCAGTACCAGCCATGCCTAACCCCACTTTCTCCCATGAACCTTCAGACTTCTTATTGAATAAGGGCCACTTACCTAGTGTACTTCAAGTGTATGATTTCAGGAGACTCGTTGACCTTCCTGGACAACATGTCTTAGATAGAATGTCCTGTACACTGTTCTAGTTATTGAATCTTGGGCTGCAGAGCTTGGGTTTTCTTCTTTCCAGAATCCTTAGGCTTCTTATCAAAAGAGAACCTCCTTATCCCTTGTGACCGACTTGAAATGCCAGGGAAACAGTGTCTATGAGATCTCTTAAACACTTTTTTCCCTTACCTCCTCTCCTCTCCTATGCTTAACATGGGTCCCTTCTTGACCCAGATTTACATAATTTAAGGATACAACAATAGCAGTTCACTCAGGATAAAGAAAATATGCTTCAGTGAAATGTCCTGACTTTATTCCTTAATATCAAAGGGGCTGACATAGAATTTTAAATTACCTGTACTTATTATTTAATCTTTACTGTAATAGGTTTCTGGTTACATACTGGCTTGTTTGTTTGTTTTTTGTTTTAATTCCCTGTAAAGGAACTTAAAATATTTTAGAGTTAGATTAGCCTAGGGTGCTATTTAAAATCGCCTCATTCCTGAAAGGGAAGAGGGAGTATTAAAAAATAAAAACACTTAATTGTCCTTTTTATTATTGCTTTTGGCTAGAATAATTATGTTACTTGAGCCTTAAAAATGAAAAGGGAAGTTAAGATATAACTTCTGCTGTGCTATGTGATTTGCACACCGATGAATGTGCTTTAACTTTCTCAACCTTGAAGCATCCCATAAATTAGTCATAATCTCTTCTTACCCTGTGGTTATAAATGGTTCATAATATCAAAACCTTATATTAACCTCTACCCACAGCTTTGATCACTGTCATATCATCCACTTACCTTTCTACTCGACGATTCTTATCAACACTCAGCCTGCTGGTATTTTCCCATGCTAATAAAATCAAAATCATCCTGTTTTGATCCCATTTCTCTCTTGAGATGTTGCCCGATTTCTCTGCTCTTCTGGGCATCAAAACTTCTTAAAGAAGTTTTATCATCATCATTGTCATCATCATCTCTAACTCCTTTCCTTTTTCTTTTTGCTTTTATTTATTTTTTCTCAAGACAACCTGTCAGGTTTTGCCCCATTCTTTGCATCAAAACTGCTGGTGCTTCCAGTGATCTACATATGGATAAACCCAATGTTCAAGTCTCAGTTGACCTCTTGGCTAGCCTCTCCACACATTTGATCCAGTGATTCACTCCCCCTTTCTTTGACCACTTTCTTCACCAGCCTTCTGTAATAACCACTCTTCTGGCTGGCCTCTCCTTCCTCGATGGTTCCTTGTAAGTTTATTGCCAGTATCACTTCATCTTTCTGATCTCGAGCATTGCAGTACCTTAAGATTCAGCCTCCGATCTCTCCTCTAGCCACTCTTGGTGATCTCATCCCATCTCATGACTTCAACTGTGCTGTTAAGACATGCCTGTTTTTATCCCCAGCTCAGACCTCTCCTCTGAACTCTAGATTTTCCCCCCACCCGCCCACTTGAATGTCTGATTGACGCATCAGTCGTAAGTTGCTCAAAACTGAACACCTGAGCTCCTTCCCTTCTCAACCTGCTCCTCCTACAGTCCTCTCTGAGTGAGTGGAAACTCTATCCTTTCAGTTGCTCAGGCCAAAACTCTGGTGTCATTCTTGACTCCCCTCTTTTTCTTCCCACCCCATATCTAATCTGTCAACACATCTTATTGGCTGTACTTTCAAGTCATACCTAGAATACTTTTCAGCACTTGTACCACCCTAGCCAGTGCCACCATCACCTCTTACCAGAATTATGGCAATGACCTCTTAACTTGTCTGTTCGCTTCTGTTTGGGGCCCACTACACTGTACTCAGCAGAGCAACTGAAGTTGCCCTGTTTTTCTGTAGGTGAGGTCCTATCATTTCCCTGTTCAAAACCTTCTAGCAGCTTCCCGTCTCAATCAGTAACTACCAAAGTTGCTGCACAGTCTGTGCTCCCACTTTATTACTGAGCGCATCTCCTAATATTCTCACCCCAGCACACTCTGCTCCCGACACAGTGACTCCCAACACACGGGCCTAATTTCAGCCCCAGGCTTTTGTATTTGCTTTCCTTTTGCCTGTTATGCTCCTTCCCTGATATTGCAACAGGGTGTGCTTCTCACCACTTTCAAATCTTTGCTCAAATTTCACTTTCTTCATGAGGCCGTCTTGGACCTACCTTTCTAAACTTAGAGTCCTCTTCCACATCTCTGTCCCCGTTCCTTGATTTTTTTTTCCCTAGGACTGAAGCCACCTAGCATACCATACTTTTTAAGTTGTTATTTATTATTATTTATTGCCTTATTTCCCCCCACTAATATGCAAGCTCTCTTATCCTCAGAGTTCATGTCTGTTTTGTTACTTGCTTTCTCCCAAGTGCCTGAACAGTTACCGACAGAGTAAGCACTGAAATAATTTATTGAATGAATGAATGAATTATAGCCTCTTTAGTCTCTCCTGGCTATTTCTGGCAGTCTCTAATTACAGCTCTGAAGAAGGCCCTGGGCTTCCTTTTCTTCTCCCATACCTGGTGGTAGATCCATAGACTCTCCAGAAGACCAGCCGAGGCTTGTCTGCTGCTGTGGTTGTCATCCCCTTCTTTTGCACTCTCCACATAGAGTGATCATAATCACAAACATACCTAAAATAGTAGCCACATTTACTGAGTGTCAGTTCTGCCCTAGCTGCTGTATTAGGTTTTGCATATGTCATCTGTTTCAATTTAATCCTCACAACCCAGGAACAAGGTAAGTGGAGCTCAATCCCCTGCTTCTGGGATTCTTTCTTGTGTTTGACTATGACCTCATGAGTTCCATCTTCTTGAGTAGCTTCCAGTGCAAACCACAGTGGCCTCTTCTGCTGACTTTCTAAACTAATACCCTTCTCTGCTGCACTGGCCGTATTTGGGGAGTGAGTGATCAGGAACAATGGAATCAGAGATAAGGAGCCTAGGAGAAGGATCAGGTCAGCAGAGGGGTTGATGTTTTGTTTAGGGACATGAGCATAATATTTGTTGGCATATATTGAGCACTTACTATGAGTAGGGACTATGCTCAGAGCTCTAATATTAACTCTAGTTAGATGCTATGACTATCTCTATTTGAATAATGAGGGGATCAAGGCTTAAAACAGTTAAGCAACTGGTCCAAGGTCTCACAACTAAGTATTGATTCAAGGATTTATTTATTTGTTTTTAAAGATTCCATTTATTTATTTGAGAGAGAGAGATATAGTGAGAGAGAGTGTAAGCAGTGGGGAGGGGAAGAGGGAGAAGCAGGCTATCTGCCGAGCAGGGAGCCCCATGCAGGGCAGGACCCCAGGACCATGACCTGAACTGAAGACAGATGCCTAAGTGACTGAACCACCCAGATGCCCCTTGGTTCAAGGATTTAGCTCTTGGGATTTGAATTCAGAGCCATTAATCTTAAGCACCATGGTCTCAGGTGTATTTTTCAATTGTATACCCTGTGCCAGGCACTGTATTAAGTCCTGAGGATGTAATCCAAGTAGCAGAAGGAAAGATATTTTCTGCATTAAACCCTCAGCATAAACCAGGTGGAAAATACACAGTTATAAGCAAACATGGGAATTTCCATTTAGATAGAGACATCGGTCATCTAATACTTTTGGAAGTGTTCCTTTCCACAATTTGGTGTTTAGTCTTTACAGCTTCCCTTCAGAATAGGCCAGTCAGTTTTTAGAGTGTACCTCTTTAGCACTTATAACTTTAATTTCTATGAAGTGATTAATATTTGATTTGAAACTTTGTCTTTTTTATGTACATATGTTTGGCCGGCTTCACCGTCCTGTATTATCCACCTATTAGATGTAAAGTCTTTCTATTTATTTAATTACCTTATTCCCCTAAGATTCTTAGTTTCCTCCCTTCAAACAGAGTGTTCTCCGTATACTCTCATTGAATTCCGCTAGGTAGGTAGATGCTTTTTTATATCCAGTTCTTTTGAATGGCAAGATGAAAGGTACCAGTAGGTAGAGTAATTTATCAAAAGCCATGTAGCTGGGCATGGAATCAGAACACCCAAACTTCTGAGCTTAGGATCTAAAGTGTGTGCTTTAGTCCCCTGTGTCCTTAAGAAAGATATTCAGATGTCAGCAGTAGATAAATTTTAATAGAAGGGGTGTAACTAAGCTTTCTGTGTGAAGAGCTGGGTTTGATAGAATTAAGCAAGCATATTCATTAGGAGCTGGGGATTGCTGAGTTGCCCATCAAATCCGCTCTGAGCATGGAAAATGACACGAAGTGGTGATTTTTAATTTGCAATTATCTACTTTACACATTCAACAGGTGAAAATGTAGATTTCCCAGCACCAGCAGGGGCTCAGATGTGTCCTGGCAGTTCTAAAACCTGGAACACAAAACATCACTTTCAGCTTGAGTTTGAAAGAGTAGACAGCATGAAACCAGAGGGGGCTTTCTGCAGGCAGTTGGCACTGCGTGTTTTGTTTTGTTGTTTTTGCTGTTTGCTCCCCATGGAGATTCCACGTCTTCTACTTCAGTTTGCTGTGTAAAGTGGCTTTCCTGGAACAACAGAAATCCCGTCTGTGCCACGACTGATTTTGGGGGGGAAGGCAGTTGTGATCGAAGGAGGCTTGTGTGTTTGTTGGTATCTTTTTTTTTTAAAGATTTTATTTATTTATTTGATAGAGAGAGACACAGAGAGAGAGGGAACACTAGCAGAAGGAGTGGGAGAGGGAGAAGCAGGCTTCCCTCTGAGTGGGGAGCCCGATGTGTGGGACTCGATCCCAGGACTCTGAGACCATGACCTGAGCCGAAGGCAGACGCTTAACGACTGAGCCACCCAGGCGCCCCTTGTTGGTATCTTTTGTTTCTCAATCACTTCAGGTGAATGCACAGAAATCCATAGACTTTGAAAAGATCTGGGTCTGGGTGTTAATTTGACAGTAAGCAGCTGTTGTTTAGGAGTGAGGAGACCAACTGCCCCAGTTTGCTCAGGGTGTTCGGCTAACACTAAGGGAAGTACCGGGCACCCCTCTACAAGTTGGTCACTCCATGTAGAACCCTTCTACTAAGCTTTTGAATAATGTTGGCTTCCTAATTAGGAGGGAGCCTCACCTGCCCAGGAAGTGCTAGAAGTCACTAAATACTTGAAATTCTTCTGCCTTTGAGAGACAGTTTATTTCCCAAAAGTTGGTGGTGGGGTAGGGGGTTCCGAAAGATGAGGGGAACTTTTAGAGGTAACTCTCAGCCAAGGAACAACATCTGTTGCTGCCTTTTTTCTCCCTGTTTCCCTCGGTCCGTAAATTTCCCTGTGTCTAAGCTGAGAAACACTTGACAGCAAGTATGCCCATGTTCCCCAAGGCTCTTTATTTCCTGAGTCTCACAGTCATTAGAGGTACAATAGCCCCCTCATGTCACTGGGAGGCCCGAAAGTTTTGTGGAGATGCCCTCAGGGACTCGGGTATCACAATAGATCTGAAAAGAGGCTTTGGCCCCTCATCTTGACAAAGGAACATCTGCTGAAGGCCTTTTGCCTGAAGTGGCTCTATTCAGGCCTAGGCCAATAGCCTCGCCCTTTATATCGCCAGCCCCATTGTTCAAGGTATTTCTTGAAAAGGGGAATGTGTATGTCCCTTTAGCTCTCCTTGTTCAGTTAATGCTGAAAATGTCTCGCCTATAATCTGCCACCACAAGACTGGTCTCAATAAGGACAGTAACCACCCCATCACCAACTTGAATTGATATAGTTCCTTTACCTAACAGAGCAGTATTTCTTTTAATTATCATGGGGACAGAGAGGAAACAGCTATGATTACACTCATTTTACAAATGATAAAAGCATGCTTGCCTCTTCAAGCCCATTGAACTGGGTTTTGATAAAAATTAGTTCAGTGCTGGTTGATAAGTTGCATTACCAGAATAATTACTGAATTTTCTTTTCTTAGTATTTGATCCAGGTAGTTTCATAGTTGAACTCCATAAAAACAGCTTTCGAGATGCCAGATGCATGGCTGGCTCCAAGTCCGACTCTGAGCTTCAAACCTTTGGTAGAGCTCCCCCACTTTATAGACCCTACACCCAATCTCGTTCCATGCTCCTGAATTAGAGATATGCAGTAGAGTGCTAAGAAGACACTGGATAATATACCTATGGGTTTCCTAATAACCCCATTACTTTTATGTTAGATCAACTATGGACATGATACGAAAATTCACATGAACTTTTAACTCAGGAAACTTCAGAAAACATTTAGCCTTATGGGGGCCTCTCCTATGCATTTTACCTTCTGAATTGTTTGGGGAAGTAGACTATTTCAGGGGATATCTGTTCAGGAGATGCTTTACAGAAGCAGTTTAAGAATCATTGGTTCTGATTCATCTCTGCCTCTTGCACACAGCTGTTGTATTCTGAACCTCTCAAAAGATTTGTTGACCTTGATTGAGATCCTGGTATTTACCTTGTCTGTGAAGCAGTATTAGATTTATAGAATTCAGTGATGACATTTCTTCTCCATAACTTAGGCTGAAACGAGACTACATTTAGGCTTCTGCAGGTTTCAAATTAGAACACACTATGCAGTAAGCCTTCTGAGTTTCCACAATAAAAAGAAAATGTATCTGATATTTACTAAATGCTTACTCTATGCCAAACACTTAGCTAAGTAAGCACTTTACATGCTGTAAAAGCTGCCGTAAGTTGCCTTTATTATTGTCCTCATTCTGAAGATAAGAAAACAGAGGCTTGGAGACTGCCAGTCAACTTGCCCAAGATTATACAGGTAGTGAAGGATAGAGCTAGAATTTCAAAGGTGGGTAACCTGAGCTTGAGCCCTGATCTAAATTATTTTCTGTGGTTCCTCTTGCTGTTGGGAGTGTTTTAAAAACAGTTCCTATAAAGCAGTTTCTGAATGATGAGCTATATTGCTTTGATAATTTTATATACATGGATATTAATCATAAATCAATACAGAAACCTAGTTATGCTCACTCATTCAACAAAGATTTTTTTTTCCAACAAAGCTTTTTGAACCCCAACTCTGTGTCAGGCTCTCATATGTGGATGCATATGAGTAAGGGCAAGATCTCATCCTTGGAGTAGCTCATGGTCTAGCATGTAAATAAACTATGAAACGGTCATCTCAAGACAAGACGAAACAATCTGTGTTGTAAAAGAGATGCACAGAGAATACAGCCCAGGAGTACTTGACCACAGAGAATTTATATGGGGAATTGAGATGATGTAGTGGCCATAAAAATTGTTCCTCAAAAAACATTGATTATAGTGAAGGACAAGATGGAGCAGAAACAAAGATGAAGGTGGAATAAATCTCAAGTGAGTCTTTCAGACACAATGGATAATTTTGCTGGGCTCTTGGAAACATTTAATTGCTAATTCTTATTAGTTTTGGAATCAGTTTCATTGGCCAACCTCATCCCATGCCTTCAAGGAAAACTTGAAGTTAATGGTAGGATTTATTTCTCATTAATTTCTTTGGTTTTCTTAATGGCCAGTTTGAAGTCTTATTAATAGTTAATATGTTTAGCAATGTAAACATTTGCATTAATAAAACAGATGCAAAATTACCATCCCAACCAACCATTGCCATGGGAAAGAGCCAAGAGACTTAAATAGTAGTAGAGTTGGATTGAGCTAACCCTCAGAGGACCAATAATGTCCTTCCAATTGTCTTATTCTCCCATGATTGCAGTCTACACATCTATTTCAAGACTCATAGATATTCCTACATTAAACTTTTGTTAGTTTTTGTTTTGTTTTGTTTTGTTTTAGTAGGTTTCATGCCCAGTGTGGAGTCTAACGCAGGGCTTAACTCTGAAATCATGACCTGAGCTGAGATCAAGAGTCGGGTGCTCAACCAACTGAGCCACCCAGGCACCCCAGGTTTTTTTTTAGATATAATTTTAATAGTAACATGTTCACTTGTTTAACTGCTTCCCTTCTTATTTTAGGACTATATGTGCAACCAGAACCTGTAGTTTATGATTTTTTTATAATTAATTTTGACAACCTCCATTTTTGTAAACTGACAACAGCAAGATACCTACTATGTGCTGACTTTAGACTTTTGTTCATCATTGGATAAATATTTTGAAGTCCTCTCCTAAGGATGCTGCTATTTGCCAAGTTTAGTTTAGGCAACATGACCACCTTTGCATACAGAGACATGTTTATCTAATTATCTGAATATTAAGATATACTTACTTTATTTTATACTTTATAAGAATGAGTAGAAAATGGGAGACTGGTACTTACATTGGAAGTAAGAAGTACAAGTCTTATAAACTTTGATAATTATGGGAAAAGTTAGGTTTGACAAAAATGGTGAAATTTTACCTTTGATTGGATGCTTATCTGACTTAGGTTTTTGTGTTAACCAGGGTGTGCTAAAATGCTGTAACAAGCAAAATCTCAGTGGTTTAATTAACGCAGGAAGAGTTTTTAATCTCTCATGTGATAGTCAGATATGAGGCAGTGGGTGTCTCCTAATGTTCCCTGACATCTTCCTATGGCGGTACGTAACCAGGGCCTCATAGTCCTCCATCCGATCCCCTGCCTCCAGCTGGTACATGAGGGATGAAGAAGCAGGTAGACATCACATAAGGGATTTTTTGGGGAAAAGCCTGGAAGTGGCACATAGTACATTTACTGACATTCTTTGAATAGGATTCAGTCACCTGGCCCCAGGTAATTGCAGAAGTGCCTGGTCAGGTGCTCTAGAGGGAAAACAAAAGGGATTTGGTAATTACATGGCATTGTCTCTGTCACAGCTAGTCAAATGTGTGTTTGTGCAGAAACAGAAAAAGTTTTAGGGACATGTATAAAATGCTGGAAAGATCATCAAAAGTTGTTTATAAGAGGCAAAATATGATCAGGGATCTGATTGTCTTTGGCACTTTAGGAACAGACATGATTCTCCTTCCACTGCTCCCTGGGTCTGCTGCAGGTAGGTCTTCTGGGGACTTGTGCGAAGATGTGCAAAAGTGGAAGATTACTAGAAGGACTGCCAGTGGCTTCCCCTTCTGCAGGAACTGGGTTCTAGAGAATTTAAAGAAGAGGTTATAAATTGTGAACATGCTTCCTACAAGGCATAGAATGTACCTGACAGCACCCAACTTTTTTTTCAGTATTCTCGATTTTTCTATCTGACTTTCAAATCTCTGGTAACATCAAGGAAGGGAATCTAAGTTTTTTTTTAAAGTAGTCCGTATGCCCTGGGCTCGATCAGGGAGGTCACACTGGAGTACTGCCTACAGAAAGGCAGGAGTTACGCTGGAGTGGTGGGGGGTGGGAGGGAGGGGGTGGCTGGGTGATAGACATTGGGGAGGGTATGTGCTATGGTGAGCACTGTGAATTGTGTGAGACTGTTGAATCGTAGGCCTGTACCTCTGAAACATATAATACATTATATGTTAAAAAAAAAAAAAGATAGCAGGAAGGGAAAAACGAAGGGGGGGAAATCGGAGGGGGAGACGAACCATGAGAGACTATGGACTCTGAGAAACAAACTGAGGGTTCTAGAGGGGAGGGGCGTGGGGGGATGGGTTAGCCTGGTGATAGGTATTGAAGAGGGCACATACTGAATGGAGCACTGAGTGTTATATGCAAACAATGAATCATGGAACACTACATCAAAAACTAATGATGTAATGTATGGTGATTAACAAAACATAATAAAATTTAAAAAAAAGGCAGGAGTTAAATTATAGAGTTACAGGATAGAAAACATTTATTTCATTTTGAAGTGTTTCCAAGCACTCAGCAAATGGGAGACTTCCAAATACTTAAGTCAGGAACCCCAGTGATTTCCCGTAGAAGTGTCCCTTTGAGTTTGCTACATCTCAGCACATGGCATAAACATTCCCCAGTGGAAAACAAAATATCATATTCCCTGACAGCTTTAAAACAGTATAAAGCTGTGAATCATCTGTTGATCCTTTTATCACAGTTATTGTCTCCAGAATTAGATGCTGATCTCCTGGAGGGCAGGGGCTCTAACCTTCAAATCTAATTTTGTGTCACAAACACAGTAAAAGTTAAAGAACTGTCCACTCATTGTAACAAATAGGCAGAATCTGCCATAAGACACTTAAAAAGAAGAATCTCAACCTAATGCTGACCTCCAAGTGCTGAGGCAATCCTCAAGTCTTTTTCTGGGCCAACAGGTTCCAAGGGTTCTACTCTAATAACCATTCACACCCTGAAAATGGAATGTCCGCTCCCTCACTGCCTGATTGCTTCCTTGATGGATAAAAGAGAACACACGTAGACCTTTTTTATCAGTGTGTGTCATTATAGAGGGTTCTCACTTAGGCTTCAGCATTTTGATTAGACTGAGCAAATCATCTGCAAAAGATTGCATGCTATGGACTTAGGTAAATCTAAACAAAAACAACAACAGGAATTATTCTGAAGA
Source organism: Eumetopias jubatus (assembly GCF_037043125.1). Taxonomy (NCBI): domain Eukaryota; kingdom Metazoa; phylum Chordata; class Mammalia; order Carnivora; family Otariidae; genus Eumetopias; species Eumetopias jubatus. Next base: position 22,633,979 of record NW_028274822.1, on the reverse strand, counting down.
AATTCACTTCAGCAGCACCTTGTTCTGGCTATGGCAGGAGCTTGAAATATATTTCTAAGCCCAAAGTCATGCAAGAGGGAGAAGAAATTAGAGCTAAATGGAAGTTAACCTGAGGTAAATATATATCAGGATAATGACCAAGAATACATGGTGTCTCACAGGTACTTCTAAGCCCTGCAATCAGCTGAGGCCTACAGAGCCTTTTTTTAATCATGGAAAGGACTAATGAAAAATAGGCTTTCTCAAAGGTTTTGGAATACGTTGTACGACCTTGCTGAACCTTGAATTTTCATTATTGTTTCTCTCATATGGAAATGTTTGCAATTCTGTCTTACATGAAGGGCAGAGAACTGAAAAGAAGTCTGCAATAATGAAGTCAGTTTTCACTGTAGAAGAATGACCTCATTGCTTCCTGAGGCAGCCGTGGGTGAGGGCAGGGTCTTCTCCAGGCCCTTTGGAGGTTTTCCTGCCAGACTGGAGCTACTAGACTGGAGCAGAGTTACAAAAAATATCCCGAAGTCTTTCTTAACTAGATTGTCACCCACACGATTTCCTGAATTCATACTCTGCTGTCTGGAAGAAATCTTGTAAGAGATTTTGAAGGAAGATGCGATAATCTTTTTCAGGAGGTCTTTTAAAGGGGGGGGGTCTTTTTTTCAAGTTTATCTAAATTCCAGTTAGTTAACATATAGTGTAATATTAATTATAGGCGTACAATATAGTGATCCAGTACTTCCATACATCACCCGGTGCTCATCACAACTGCACTCCTTAATTCTAAAAGGAGTCTTTTACAGTATGGTGAAGTAAGTCGGGGGTACCACAAAATACTTCTTACTCTCGTGGACAAAACCCCCTGCAATCCTCTCCCCTTACCCCCTAGTCCATAGTCGTGGGCCCTCGTGTCTCCACGCTCTACCAGCTGCCTCCTCTGTCCAGCCCCGCATCTGCACTCACCTGACTTCTTTAGAGCGCACGATTCCCACCACTCTTCAGTGCCTTCAGAAATGATTTCTCTGAGCACCTTTACTCTCAATGATCTGCTTGGCTAACCAAAGTGAATTTGATGAGCACATATACAGTGTAATTGTTGGAGCAGACTTATCTCTTCCATTTACTTCACTAACTAACACTGCCTGTACGCCGACTTTGTGCTAGTTTCTATGAGGTATCAAGATGAATAAGGCGTGATTTGCTTTCAAAAAGTAAAAATCATCTGAAACTTAATCTGTTGTATTTCTCTGTTAACATATTTTTTATTTTTAAGGACCATGTAGGACCTTAAGCCGAAGGAACAAATGGTATTTAGAATTTCAGCAGAGCTAATGGATTAATTCTTTTGTTTGGGGTCTAGATGAATAGAAGTAGTTGGGAAGCTCTTAGGTCCAAAGATAGAGCTAGTATGACTGTATATGTCATAGCTTGCAACCCAGACTCTATGGGTATTCATTTATAGCACTGCTTAGTGACAATAGAGAAGACATGATGGAAAAAAAAATATATTTTTTTCCCCACACTCACCTGCAGAAGCAGTTACCGTGTAACATGTCAAAGGGTCTCTTGGGATGTCCCAAACGGCCAGGGCCTCTCTCACACATGATAGCTCTGGATATTTGTGAAATGCAATTTCAGTGTTGCTGATTCAAGGGACTGAACTTGGTGGATGAATTTGGACAGGGAAATTAGAAGCCCGAGAGTGAATTCTACTCTGGGCTTTGGATCCTGTTGATCTGATGCTAAATGAATTCGTCATTTGCCTGAATCACTTTTTTTTTTTTTAAAGAAAGGAAGATTCTCTGGGTAACTTGATGCTAACAGTTATGTGAATGGCCTCAATTTGGGAGGGTGGGGTCAGGTTCAGGTTTGCAGCCCATGATCAGCGGTTAGTATAAAGCTGTGAGTCGGAGACAGTATTTGACAAACCACAGATGAACAGAGGAAGGTGACCACAGTGGGGGCTCTCGTGCTAGAAACTGTTACAAAGGGAAGGGAAACAACAGAACCATCTTGATTGGATGAGCCATTTACCTGAACCCCAGGCCCCATCTTCCAAAGTAACAGGATGCCAGCCATTCCTATCCACGTTACAAAAGCTTACAAATCACAATCGAAAGCTATATTTTTGAAATTATTCTTTTGGAAAACCCACTACCAGTGAGCAAACAGTGTTTCAAAATACTTGAGTTGTTTTCAAAGTCACCTGCTGTTTTCGAAAATCTAATCCATTCGATGGTTCAGTTCTCTTTAGAAGCCGATTTCTGCTCTGATGGTTAGGGGCTCATGGTTTAGTGGAAAGAACACATCTGGGCTTTCAGCACATGTGGGCTCCAAGCATGTGGTTGTCTAAAGTCCCCAGCCATTCATTCCTGGTTCTCAGGCAGCTCACCATTTAAAGGAAGAGCAGGGCCAGGTGGCCTTCAATGCTGCTGCTTTAGTTAAAAGTCTAGGATTCTACACATTTGGCCGGCAGCACTGGTCTCTGAAGTTCATCTCAGATGAGAGATTTAACAAGTACGTGGGCATCTCCCACAATACATCTCCTTTCTCCATGTTTAACTCAAGGTCACTTGTTTTCCTCCAGGGCCTTTGTTTTATTCCTCGTCAGAGTCATTTTGATCGCAGTCTCAATGCTTCCAGTCAGTTACTATTGAAATGGTGAGTGTGCAGGGTCCAACAAAGCTCCTTTCACCTTCTTCTGATTCAGCAGTGATCTGAACTCAGCTTAATTTTTTTTAAATCAATTGATATAATACTGCTGAAAACTTGCCTGTATCTCTAAGGTCTTTTAGGATTAATCATGCTGAGCCTTCAGGAAGGTTGACAACTGCATCCCAGCCTTAAGCCCCAGGAACAACTTAAGCAGGAGAAAATCACTTTGACTTTCCATCCTTAAATTCTAATAGGCTTATGAGAGGAGGGGGAAAAAGACAATTAATGCAACATTACCATACTTGTTTAGAAAGATCCAGGGAGTGGAAGAAGGCGGCTAGCATTGGTGATGGAGAAGGTAGGAGGCTTGTGAGACCGATTAACAGAGGGATAAGAGGAAAAAGTCCACGATTCCAAATTAACCAACTTTCCATGCTTCCTCTTTGCCTCCTCCAAGTCTCATTTGCTGATTTCAAGCCTGTCAAGTTTAAGGCTTCAGGTTTGAGACAGTAATGGATTTTAACGTCAGGCCACATGGTCCCTAGACCTGGGCTTCGCTCCTTCTGGTGTGCGAGCAGAAGCTTCTGTCACCGCCTGAACTCACAGAAGCTGACTCCACCTGTCCTTACAACTGCAGGGGGGTTGCAGCCTCTATTCTGAAAAGTCATTTATGTAAAGGTGCAGAATTTCCTAAGTAAAAAACAAACCTAGAGGAGCGAAGTAAATTCTCCAGGATGTCACTGCATGATAGAAACAGACCCAGGAAAATGAGTCTGATCTCTACCCATTTCATTTGGTTCTTCCCTTTGCTCATGATAGTTTCCTGTGTCATACTTTCTGACTATTTTATGGGGAACAATGAGATGGGGCCCCCAAACTGGTTATGTTGATTTTGTTGCTTAATGGGTTTCACTATGTGATCTTCAAAATTCTTCTCAGTCCCTGAAATGCTGTCTGTCTGAAGTTGCAGAAAGTAAGGCATGCCTCTGATAGTCGTTATTCTTTAGACTTTCTTTGATTTGAGTTAGAAAATATGGACAAATCCTAAGAACCGGTGGTGATTTTAGTCATACTGGTGCCAACTGCCCATCCTCACATTGACCACAGGCTGATGTCTAATCACAGAAATTCTGGGTAGAAACCCAGGAAACACTTCACCCATCTGCATTTTACTTTCTTCATGTCCAGAGATAGATACTACTTGAGCAACTTTATGCGGATCTTTTAAGGTCTTCTTTCTACTGATGTCCAGATGGAAAATAGAGTGTGTTCTAAAAACACTCAAATTCAGTAGGTACCATCAAGGTAAAGCTAATATGAAAATAACTGCTTGTAAGTAAATGAACACAAAGCTCCAATAGTGGCAGAAAATAATATGTCCAAGGTAGATAATAAATAATGCTGTTAAACCCCTGTATCATTCCTTCTTTCTGTCAAGGTAAAAAATGTGATATTAATTGCTGGGCATTAAGTTACTTTTATGCTTGAAACAGGAAAAACAAATGGGTTGATGGTACAGGAAGGTATGAGCCAAGTGGTTTTGTCTGGGGGGGGGGGTGAGGGCAGAGGTGGGACAAGGTTTCACTTACTCAAAGGAGAAGGGAGTTCTTACCTGCATCTCCTCTCTCCTACCCACCCAAGAAATGGTTTTGCTATTTCTGCCATCAGGAGACGTTACTTGGCCTTTGTGAGCTTTGTGGTTATGGGGATTGCAGAAGAGGGAAGAAGGGTAAAGGGGGTGTAATAATTTTGAATTTCCAAAAACAACATATTTTTTATCTAGTCAGAGAGATGATTTGCAACTATTACAACAACTTAGATCTTTTTTTAAAGATTTTATTTATTTATTTGAGAGAGAGAGAACACATGTGGGAGGGGGTCAGAGGGAGAAGCAGACTCCCTGCTGAGCAGGGAGCCTGATGCGGGACTTGATCCCAGGACTCCAGGATCATGACCTGAGCCGAAGGCAGTCGCTTAACCGACTGAGCCACCCAGGTGTCCCACAACACCTTAAATCTTGATGTCAGGGTTTCCATCCCATCGTCTTGATTTCCACCCTCCTTTGTCTTCTTTTGCTTTCTATACTTCAAAAATCATTTGGAAAAATTTCACCAAGAAGATGAGTTCTTTTCCTGATAATGACTGCATGCACTATTTGGGAAAGGACTTTGATACCATCTTGAAGCGTTTGAATCCTAAAACAACTGAAGCAAAGCTCTGGAGGTAGATACAAGCCAGCAATCTCATTAAAGTCAGCTTCCTTACCTATTGCATGAGCTCAATGAAAATCAAAATCTCTCCTCCGTGAGTTTCAAGGCTAAAAATAAGGTACTTGTAGCTTCAGCACCTGAGGGCTTAAATCATATTTTATATTCCATAAATGTAGCCACATTGTCTCTTTTCCCTTTGTTCTTTTTCATTTCTGACAGAATCCATTTGAAGTTTTATTTCAAATCATCTGGCTTGTTGGCATAATGAACCTCAGATTTAGATTTGTGATTGTTTAGGGATATGTATGTTTTTGCATGTTTGTGTGAGTGTTTAATTAAACTGATGTGAAATGCTGTCTGAGCCGAAGGCAGTGGTTTTCCCTTTACTCATTTAACGTTATGGCGAGTTTTTCATTTGTATAATTTGTCATGTAATACCACTGCCTTTTAAGCATACTGGCTTAGTCAAAAGCATTCATTTAGAAGGGAATAAAAGTTTAATTACTCCCTTTCACCTTTACACATTTGTTACAAATTATGTAGTGTCTTGGGGATTGAATTGCTTTGCATTGAATGAGCAAGAAAATTTCTGTCCTCGTCCTAGGACTGCTTCTAATTAGCTGTGTGACTTTGGATAAGTCCCTTCCTATAGTTAGTCAATATAGGCTAACTGATATCAAAAAGAAAAAAAAAAATCTCACAATAGAATTGTATTTTTCACTCAAGTAAAAGTTAAATTCAGGTGGTCAGATGGACCACATAGTACTTAGAGTATAAGCATGAGAATCATGTAAACTATCACTTATGAGTGCCTTGGGGAAAACAACAGGGAACAAGGTAGAAGTGTGCTGTTCTGAAGATTTGCTGCTCTGTTTTAGTCGTATGTGACTGAAACCTAATTTTAACAAGTGTAAGAAAAATGGTAGACTTATGAGCCAGTGATATCCCATGCAGTCTGAGCAACACCAAGACATGGGGAGAATCAGCAACACCTTGGCCTCAGGAACTAGGACCAGGCATTTGTGTGACTCTAGGATTTTCATTCTCTGGCTCCCTCAGCAGGTTACCTTCATCCTCCCTCATTGCGGATCAGCACATGCCACCATGTTGTATAGTGACGTGGTGGCTGACACTTCCTGTTTTATGCTATCTTAATTTTTCATCTTCTGGAGATGAACTGACTTGATTTTGGGGAACTCCATTTCCAGAGTCATGGGAGAGTTGGATTCTGATATGGTTGGGTGTCGTGCACCTTATAGCTGAGGGACATCATCCTACAGGAATTTGAAGGATAGGTGGAGGGTTAACATCCTTTATCTCATCTAAATGACTGTCTTCCTGACTGGATGTCAAAGGGTAACTGGCATCCCATAATTGTGCCCCGCAATTATGAACATTATCTTTCTTCCTCTCTTATATCAAATTTGCCTTTTCATTTATCCTAGACTCTCAGATCCATGTTTTCTGCTAGGTTAATCTGATAAATGAATCCCTGCTGAAGGGTTTATGACTAATCATGATTTAAAGAGGTAATCCTCTCATGCATGCCTTTTCATAGAAATAGCCAATGTCTTTAATTGTAAGAAAAATATTCAGCATTTACTGGACTCTTATTATGTGCAAGGAAGGCATCAGGCTAGAAAATGTAGGTAATACAAGGTCAGTTGAGAAACGGCCCAGCTGGTGTGGGAGTGAACTTGTTGGCCCTGGTGTTAGATTACTAAAAAAGTTCAAGCTTTACCATCTAACAGGTGTTATCCTGAGCAAGTTACTTGACTCTTGTTTCTTATTTTAAAACGGTAGGGATAATAGTAACTACCTCACAGACTTGTTTGTAACGTACCAATATGTGCAATACTTAGCACAGCAACTGGCTCATTGTAAAGGTCCAATAATCCTTATCTTTTAAATGTTAACACATATATAGGGTATCTTAGGAGGATGGATTGTCTTTCCTCTCAAGCTGTGTTTCTAGGGTAAACTTTTCTGTTACTGCCTTGTATTAGAAAAGTCACTTATCATCAAAACCCACTTCACCATCTTGGAGAATCTAAGCACTATGGGATCATTTTGTTCTTAGTCCATTGGTCTTAGCTTGAAATGTTCATCTATAGCCTAGAGTTTATTTAGGCATTGTTGAGGGGATGTCTCTGGGCAATGAAAGCTGCTAGGACATCTGTAAAATCATTATTGTGCCCCAGTCTCCCCGCCTCCTCCCTGCCCCTCCTCCTTCTCATTCTGAGTGAGTTTTATTTCAAGTGGCCCCTCTTCACACTCTAATTCCAAAATTATGGTTGTTAGCTAATCCATTCAAGTGTAATTTGTAGACAAATGCAGACAACATTTTCTGTTAAATTTGATCTTTTCTGTATCAACATAGCTAGAATATGAAGAAAATCAATGAAGAAAATGAAGACCTTCCATGCTAAAGTAAACTCCAAAGACCTCTGGCTCTCTCGTGTGCTATCTCTTGATTGGTCACAAACCATACACTTTTTTTTTTTAAGAATTTTTTATTTATTCATTTGAGACAGAGAGATAGAGAGAGAGAGCGAGAGGGTAGGAGCAGCGGGGAGAGGCAGAGGAAGAGGGAGAAGCAGACTCCCCACTGAGCAGGGAGCCTGATGTGGGGCTCAATCCCAGGACCCTGAGATCATGACCTGAGCTGAAGGCAGACGCTTAATGACTGAGCCACCCAGGTGCCCTGCAAACCATACGCTTTTAATAGACCCTGCCAGTCATAAAGGAGGCTAACATAAATGGAGGATGAACTCTCTGCTACTCATTCTACGTAGTTCTCTTCACAGCACATTTGAGTTTATTATTAACCCTAAGACTCAGCAGTCAAGAAATTTGTTCCAAGTCACATAGTGAATATAAGAACTGAGATTTGGACCTAGATTAGTCTAAATCTAAAAGACTTCCTCTTTCTGCTCTACCATCCTCATATGTACCACTACATCAGCCTTATATTCTAGAAAACAAAACAAACTAAAAACCAAAAAACAACCACTGACTAATTTGTTAAATAGAAATAAGCATGTGAATACTTCAGTTATTGATCTATTACAATAATTTATTGGCTTAAAGTGAGAATTCCTCTCATGTTTCTTGAAGTTATTAAGGTGAAACAAGGAGTATAGCTGTGAATGACCAGCATATGTCCCTTGGTCATGAATTTTCTTCAGTGAAGATCTTATGAGGTCCAACTTCTCACATTAACAAGCAAACCTACTCCTCAAGAATGCAGTGTTGGAGGCCCTGGGTTTTAGAGCTGTCAACTCATGTTGATAGTCCCAGTTGATCTCTCCATGGCGCTTTCCATAAAAGAGTGATATTAATAATACCAATGCCATGAGCTTGTTGTGCAAGGGGAATGAGTCAGCATATTTTTAGAGCAATTAGATTGCTCTAACGTCTAAAATTTAGAGCCTTGTTTTTGATAAATAGTCATTAAGTATTAACCATCCCAAGAAACACAAGAAGGGTCTCTATGAGTGGAGTGTCTTTGCTGAATTTACATTTTGGCAGTCATAAATCTAAAGAGTCTGTAGTTTTTGAAGCTGTGTAATTTAATTTTATTTGGATTTTGGCATTCTCAACCAAATTAGCCAATTCACTATGGTATTCAGGATTTGTATCTACCCCCAAATATATCTATATCTATATCTATATATCTATATATAGATATATATATATTTTTTAATTCTCATTTCTAGACCCTAGACGTCCTTTTCATTTACCTGTTATGAGTAGATCAAATAGAAAAATCTTGTTAAAATTACTGAGAGCAATTTATTCCCCTTTCAAAAATTTCTATCACAATATATCATCTTAGAGGTTAAATTAAAAATCTATTACCTTTAATGAGGATGTCTTTGAATACTTCATTTACTCATTTCATATAGAATGGAAATAATTTTCTTAAGTAAACTCAGGCACAACTAAAGAAAGCAAACATACTTATTGAGGTTTAAATATTTTGCTTCGTTTTCATGCAAATTAATTTCTTCAAATTCTTCAACTTTCTTTGGATTAAACAGGTGTTGGTTCAATGTATGGGAATGAAGTATTGACAAGAATGCAAATATTGTAGGGCTGGGTGCCAGTCTGGTGCATGTGGCTGCAAGGCTGTCTTCCTAAGAACTTCCCAAGTTCACTCTTCTTTGGGGGGAAGGTCCACACCTTTGTCCACCTTCTGCCAGTCACAGGCAGTCCTGGAGGTGGTGCTTTCCAATTTACACCATTTGATACCTGGAACAACCGAGAATGGGTCAAAGTTTTTATCTGACCAGGGAAATGTTCATCCTTCCCATGGGAAACTACCCATTCCCACTCCCAGATTATTCTGATTCCTAAGCAGAGTCAATACCAAAAAAAAAAAAAAAAAAAAAAAGGCAGAGTAGCAGCTTTTATCTTCTGATTGAGTATTTCCAGTGATTATTTTTTAAAGAATGTTTATTTATTTGAGAGAGAGACAGAGACAGAGCACAAGCAGTTGTGGGGAGGGGCAAATGGAGAAGCAGACTCCCCGCTGAGCAGGGAGGACCCAGGAATCATGACCTGAGCTGAAGGCGGACCCTTAACTGACTGAGCCACTCAGGCGCCCCTCCAATGGTTATTTTTTACATCAGAATTTTATGTTTACATAACTTTTAAAGTCCACTAGTTCTACATGATTTGTTAAACAGTATGTCCAGCTCCCTTCTAATATTTTCTTTTATGAGAAATGGTGAAGTTAATGTAGGAACTCTAAAAGTGCCTCTTTAGTTTCCAGATCTGGCTCTGACACTGTTGTGTGACCATGTATCCTTAGGTTCCCTTATAAGTAAAATGAGTACCTTCCTGACAAGAGTATGCTAAAGAATAAATGAGTGAAGTACTTAAAATATGATGAGTAATATTAATGTTTAAGTAAAATTGAAGTGCAATAAAATGAGTAATGTTAAAATTACTTAATTTTAATTAGACTTATTTTATTAAATACTAAATATTTTATTAAATTATTACAAAACATACTGCTGTTCTCCGGAGTTAACTGTTTTCAATTATTTAGATGATCCTTCTGATATTTACTATCATATCACTACTTATTCATTTTTCAGTTTTAGGGATTTATTCTTATGGAATGAAAATTCCCCATTTTTGCCCACCACACTTACCCAGTCACCTGCATACAGATACAACCACAACATGTGCTTCCATCCTTCACCCTCCTAATATAGCTTTGTCATAATTTTAATTAGATCAGTATTCATTCTTTGCCCTCTTATGACCTTTAGTAAGTCTTATTTCCATTTCCATTCCATTCATTTGCTGAATTATCTATGTACTTCTCACTAACTCAACCCAAAGTATCTGCCAATTGTCTAAATCACCTTTTATTTATTTATTTTAAAACATTTTATTTATTTCAGAAAGAGAGAGAAGAGAGCGTGCAAGAGGGGGGGAGAAGCAAACTCCCCTCCAAGTGGGGAGTCTGATGTGGGGCTCAATCCCAGGACCCCGGGATCGTGACCTGAGCTGAAGGCAGATGCTTTACGGAGTGAGCCACCCAGGCAGCCTAAATCACCTTTTAAAACATTTACCGACACTAGGAAGTCATCAATTAATGTCATCTCTTTAAAGATATTTATTTATTTATTTATTTATTTATTTACTTATTTATTTATTATTGGGAGAGAGCGAGGGAGCAGGAGAGCGAATGAGCAGGGAAAGTGGCAGAGGGAAAGGGAGAGAGAGAATCTAAAGCCGACTCCACACTTTGTGTGGAGCCCAATGTGGGGCTCCATCTCATGACCCTGAGATCATGATCTGTGCCAAAATCAAGAGTAGGATGCTCAACAGACTGAGCCACACAGTTACCCAATTTATGTCATCTTTTTGAAGGAGCTTCTTACAGAGTCATTCTGGACTGATTACACAGTTGTCATCCTAGGATCTCCCTTCACTTTTATCCTAATGATTCTCTCTGCCTCTTTCCTGTGTTGAAACTACCATTTCCTGTATCCCTTTGTATTTGTGTCCTTGGGCTGCTATAATAAGTTACCACAGACTCGATGACTTAACAGATACTTATTCCCTTAAAGTTCTGGAGGCAAGAAGTCCCAAATCAAGGTATTGGCATGGTCACAGTTCTCCTGAAGGCTCTGGGGATAACGGACCCTTGTTTCTTCCAGTTTGGTGGCTCCAGGCATGCTTTGCTTTGGTATATTACCTCACTTCCATCTCCTCCTCCTTCACATGTCCTTCTCCCTTGTGTCCACCAGATCTACCTTTCTCTGCCTGTCTCTCTTTTTTTTAAAGATTTTATTTATTTATTTGACACAGAGAGACATAGTGAGAGAGGGAACACAAGCAGGGGGAGTGGGAGAGGGAGAAGCAGGCTTCCCGCAGAGCAGGGAGCCCGACGCGGGGCTCGATCCCAGGACCCCGGGATCCTGACCTGAGCCGAAGGCAGATGCTTAACAACCGAGCCACCCAGGCGCCCCTCTCTGCCTGTCTCTTAATGATAATTTATGTTATTGGATTTAAGGATCACCCCAAATATAGGGTGATCTCATCTCAAGATCCTTACTTATATCTGCAAAGACCTTTTTTCCAAATAAGGCCACATTTGTGGGTTTTGGGTGGACATGTTTTGGAGGGAGGTCACCATTCAACTCACCACATTCTTGTCTCCCTTTCTCATCTTACTGCTTCAGCTTGGTAGAATGCTTTCTCCAATAGCTTTTGAGAGAAAGTGTATGGAGGTAAATTCTGTGAAACTTCGCATGTCTGAAATGTCTTTATTCTACTTATAAATAGTATCAATAATTTGTCTAGGAATAGATATCTGGATTGGGATATCAACACTTTGAAAACATTACATTCTTATCTAGCTTCAAGTAGTCCAAAGCCATTTTAATGTCATATCATTTTTATGATTTTTTTTTTTTTTACTAGAGGCTTGTAGATTCTTCCTTTTGCCTCAATTGATCAGTCTTTATCAGCACATAGGTAATTTTCTTCTATTTCCCTAGTTGTGTTGTAGGTCTTTTAATCTGGAAAATTATGCCCCCTCAGTTCTGGGAGATTTTCTTGAATTATTTTATTGATGAGTTCCTCTCTCACTCTAGTCTCTCTTTCTGAAATTCCTATTATTTGGATGTTGAACTTCCAGTGTTGTTGTCCTAGTTTCCTTATGTATTCTCACCAACTGTCTATCCTTTGGTCTTTGTGCATCACTTTTTAGGAAATCTCCTTGTCTTCCAGCTCTTGCTGATATATCATATATTTTTAATATCCAAGAACTCTTTTTTGTTCTCTGAATGTTTCCTTTATGCAGCTTTATGTTCTTGTTCAGTGGAGGGAATTACTTCTCTTACCTCTCTGGGAATATTGATAATTTGTTTTACTTTGTTGTTATTTTCCAGTATTTTTCTCCCCAAATCAGATCTCTTTCCTCCAGGTTCTTTTGTTTCTCTATTTCACGCTGATGACTTTCCTTAAATAGGAATCAAAAAAGGGGAAAATAACTAAACTTATAACTGTGTGTCTTCTTGCAATGTGACTTCCATTCCCCCATTCTTTCTGTTTAAAACTGCATTCTCTTCCTAACCCCAACAACCCCAGTTTAAAGGCAATGATCCTCAAGATCCTCCTGCCTCGTCTGTTTATTCTTGGTGTTTGGTGGATCTTTGTGTCAGTCTCATTTAAGCAGAGAGACATCTGCTTTTGGTGGGTCACACCTCCTCCTAACATTGTTTTAGATTTTATTATGTTCTGTTTTGCCTGAGGAGTGAGATAGAACCTGTAATGAACACCACCCCTACTCCTGGAAGAATTCTACTATTCTTATCCTTTTCCGATTTAGCATTCCTTGGTCAGCTCTGCTTTTGTAAAATTTAGTGGGAAAATCATTGGACTGAGAGTCAAGATACATGTACATTGGCCAAATTCTGTTTTCAATAATCTTTGAGGTTGGGGTGGAGTGAGTGATTTAGATCCTCTGGTCTCAGTTTTCTCTTCTGTAAGATGTAAGGAGTGGTACTAAACCAGAATTTTCTGAGCTTGGCTAGATACCAGTGATTCTAAGGAGAAGATTAAGCAGATCTCTGCTAAGAGCAGAGAGAAATAGGGTGACATTTGACCCCTTCTTCCTTCAAGCAGAGCAAGCCACTTGTGTCTGTTTTCTACCTAAGTTTCTAAGATTTTGTTGTTTGATTGCTTTTTTTGGGAGATCAGGTTTTCTAGTATACCCTCCCCCCATGTTTTTTTTAATTAACTGGTCTTGGTGATGTCAAAGGTTCTTTTTGCCTCTGAAAATCTGTGATTTAATGTGATACTTCTATTATTCTGTCCTTTGAGATTTGTAACACGAAGGTCCCACATGGTGACCTTTGTTGCATTTATGAACACGGTTAAGTCTCCTTCATAACCTGACATGTTTTCTTCTGTGGTTCTGGAGCTAGACTGTATGGTGCTAGGAAGTATTGGCGATCGGCTTAAATTAATACAGAAATATGGTGATAAGAAGTCTTACATTGAAGGCTTTAAAAAGATTATAATAGCTCTAGCAGTGTGGAAATGGTTCTTAACTTTTTTTAAAACCATAGAATATCTCAGCAGGCAAATGCTTATGGATTAATAATCACTTTACAGCACTGTTGGAAATCAGTTATCCATCATTGCAATATGGACTATGTTGCCACAAAAAATTTCAGGAGGTTTGAACGCAGAATGTACTGAGCATGCAGCACTAAAAGAGTTATTTCCTCCATCCCATGAAATGTATTTTAGTCTCACAGATAAATTGCATCATTAGACATTTTTATGCACTGTCTAGCTGTGTACTGGCACCAATAGCTTTTACCCACCCCCAGTCCCCATTACAAAGTACTGTAAAACAATCGGCAATTCTTGTTGAGTATCAGAAGACTTGGGGGGATAGTAAATAAATGGGCAGGATCTCTTTGTACTGAAATATTTGTACCCAGAAAGAGTGTTTTAGCAGTTCTTGCTAGCAAAGAAGTAGATAATGATAGAAAAATTAGGAAAACAGTAGTACAAGTATTATTATTTGGTATATTTTATTTCAATGAAAATTCCAGAATAAATTAAGGTATAACAAACAATTTAATCCAAAGGGCATAAAACATTGCTTAAATGTCATAAAGAGAAAGTAGTTAAACATGCAAAGCATTCTTTTTCCAAACAAAAAGGATAATTCAACAGCAAATATGATCTATGCAATTAATCAAAAATAGGATGGATAATTTTCATTTGAAAACATATTTTATATTATAAAGTAATATAATTTTATGATACATAAGCACACAAAAAAGAAGAAATGTAAGAATATTAATACTACTTTTCCATCTTTTCTCAAACGGTGATTATTTTGCAGGGTTATAGAGATAATTGTTTGGATCAGTGGTTCTTGAACTTTGGTGAGCATCAGAATCACCTGGAGGGCTTGTTAAAGCAGCAATAGGGGACACCTCAGCATTTCTGATTTAGTAGACCTGTGTGGGGTCCTATTTCCAATAAGTTCCAGTAGATGCCAATATAACTGGGCTAGTGATGAGCCATTTGAGTAACAAAGATAGAGTTCAGGTTTACTGATTCCCAAAGATAATCATCTGGACCTCATGTCCTTATGTCCTCCTGGTGATCCTGCAAAATATAAAGCAGTTGATTTATACCAACTAATCAAATAAACTCATATTACTTAGCATAACAGATTGTGTGGTAGCAATGAAACAAACAATCACTGATGCTATTCATTTCCCTTTTAATCATCGGAGATGGAAAATCTAGTTATGCGGCTTTGGGAACCAGGAAAAATACTGTCAGGTCAAGAACATTTCTCCCTGGCTCATTTTCTTTCACCATCATGTTTTACTCATCAGAAAGATAGAGTATGCACCACAAATCTCGGAGTCTTATATCGGTTAATTATTGACTAGAGGAAAGCTTTATGGAAAATGGTGGGTTTCAGCTTTAATAAATAATGGGGTTGATTCTGCCCAATGACAGATGTGTGTAATTCTCATTAAAGTCAGTGGCAGTTACACAAGAGCATCAAAGCAAAACAGTGTCTTTTACAGAATGTTCTGATTTGGTAAATTATTCACTATCTCTTAAACAGTAGAGACATATGCTATTGTTCTCTGTGAGGAACAAGAAAAACTCTTTTAGGCAGGTTGTAGTTTCAAATTTTATACTTGGAATGTACAACTAAGAAAAGGCATAGAATGTATTCACCCAGAAACCTTTAGATAGAAAGGAATTAATAACTGTATTGAAAGTGCTCCCAGATATTATGCTATGGACTGGGAGCATTAGTGATATGTGGAAGGATTGGATACATGCCCATCTCTAGATTTTCCAAGTATCAAGTGAGTTTAGTAGTCTTTGCCAAACCGTGGCAATAATCAGTAGCATCACCAGTGACTAAGATATCTAAAGGGAACCCTATCATTGTAAAATGTAGATGAAATTGGAAGGGCTAATTGGTATTAAATATTAAGCAGCATGTTAGAATAGTATTAAGCTGAACTCTGGTACTTGTTTTTTCATCAAAGTACTCTGTACCCAGAAGTGCTTCATCTATAAAATGAAGAAAATATTGTCTGCCCATTGTGTTTCCCTGGGATTTTGTGATTAACAATAATGAAAAACATGTTGAAGTAATAAAAAACACTAAATTAATTAGAAGAAGAAACATTAAAGGAAACATCGAAACACTCACTGTAGCAGCTCTTAGACAACTGCATAAACATTCACTCTGATTACAAGGCTGGTCAGAATATGAGTCTTTAAGATACTCAGTTTTTTAGGAGCCTGAGATCTTTTCTAATGCCACTTAATCACTAAGGAGGATGGGATGATGTAAAAAAGATAAGAGACACCAAATACTGGTGAGGATGTGGAGAATAGGGAAATTTTGTGCACTGTTGATAGATTGTAAATAGTGTAGTCACTATGGAAAATAGTATGGAGGATTCTCAAATAGTTAAAAATAGATTTACCATATGATCCAGTAATCCCACTTCTGGGACTATGTCCAGAGGAAATGAAAACATTTCAAACAGATATCTGCTACCCCCATGTTCATAACAGCATTATTTACAATAGCCAAAATATGGAAGCAACCTAAGTGTTCACTGACGAATGGAGAAAGTATACACACAAACACAATGGAATATCATTCAGCCATAAAAATGAGGAAATCCTGCCATTTGTGCCAACATGGATGGACATTAAGGGCATTATCCTATGTGAAATAAGTGAGATGAGGAATACAAATACTGTATGATCTCCCTTATATGTGAAATCTAAACGAACAAACTGATAGAAAAAGAGATCAGATTTATTGTTACCGGAGGTAGGGGATAGGGAAAGGGGAAACTGAATGAAGGTGGTCAGAAGGTGCAAACTTCCAGTTGCAATATAAATAAGTACTAGGGATGTGATGTACAACATGATGCCTATACTTAACTCTGCTGCTGTATGATATACTTGGAAGTTATTAAGAGTGTAAATCCTAAAAGTTCTCACTGCAAGGAAAAAAAACATTTCTTTTTCTTTCTCTTTTTATTGTATCTGTATGAGGTGATAGATGCTAACTAAAATTGTGGTAATCATTTCACAAAATATGTAAGTCAGACCATCATGCTGTGTACCTTAAACTTATATAAGGATGTATGTCAATTACATCTCAATGAAACTAGGAGGAAAAAGACAGTGGCAAAGTTTTGGTGGCATGGGCATATGACCAATTGTCCTCATCCCAACTAGACATTTCTTTAATTCTTGATTAGCAGTGTATCTTCATAGATTTGAGGACAAACAGAAAGACAAATCTTTAAAAAGAAAGAAAAAGAAGAGGCTGTTTTGTGTTTATTCTCCATTTGTCCACCACCAACCTCACTTTCTCTAGAATTATTCCTCATTTTTTGAGGATCTTCTTTGGTTAACTTCATTTCCTCAGATACTCCGATACTCCACAATTATCTGTAATTCCTAATAGAGATTTTAACCAGAAATTGCCAGTTAAATATAATTTGATTAAAAAATATAAACTTCAAACTTTCCTGAAGCAGCAGTACTTGAGAAGAAAATGGAAACAAAGTCAATGTGGGGTTGTCTTGGCCCCTCTAGTATTAACGTGCTTTTGTGAGCCATTAGAATATTGTCTGATGTGGGAGTGCATGCTGAGCAAGTAGGCAGGAGAATATTCCCCAAGTTTAACACTGGCATTGGTGTCGAACAAGCTATCGTAGAAAAGAGAGAGGAAAATGCATAAATGAAACAAGACTTGACTCCTGCTCTACCATTTCTATAGAAATCTTCATGTGAAATGGCATCAAACAGACACTGACTGCTGCTTAATCTGTGGGACCCTCCAAGCTCATTCTGAAATGCTGTAGAAGTCTCACCCTGTAGACACCTAGACTTGATTATTTAAATGCAAAATTTCCAGGTACGGTTAAGCCATCTGCCACATATTGTTTCTAGGCAGGAGGCATGTGTAACATGCTTTATCAAAGCAGGAAACTTGAGGTCAAAGAATTTCCTTCTGCTCTCTGCATGCCCCAAATGCGGAAAGGACAACAATGTAAATTTGGTATTAGAGATTTGGTTCATTGTAGGGCAGATTTAGAAAAGAGGACTTTTTGGACATAATTTGAAAAAGCCATTGCCACCTCTCTGCTCCTACCCTTCCTCTCGCCAAGCTTTGCCCCCTTTCCTCCCTCTTCCTCTTTCTTTCCCGCTTTCTTCTTCCACCTTCTACCCCTCACCTCCCTCCTTCTCTTCCTCTTCTTCATCTTTTTTTAGAGCTATGGACCTTGTGTTATCATGTTTAAAATGTCCTGACAGAAGCACTGACTTCCCATCATCCTCTGCTAACCTTCTATTACAGGGTTTCTCAAACATTAACATGCCCATGAATCCTCTGGTTAAAATGCCAAGTCCAATCCAGGAAGTCTGGGACAGGGAGGGATTCTGCATTCACACAAGCTCCAGATGATGTAGGTGCTGCTGCGCAGGGGGAAGGCTCTGTGACTCTAGGAAAAGTATAGAGTTTTGATTCCTATCAGCTTTTGGTTAAATATGGGTAGCTCAAAAAGATTTAAATTAAAGGATTCATATTCTAATCCAATAAAATTTCTCTACAATTATTCTTGTATAGTATATAGCCTTTTTTCTGCGTAATAAATAAGGTTTTGATAGTAAATGTAGAGAACAGAGAGATTGCAGAAGGCAAAGCAAAACTAAACACATAAAGATGGAAAGAAATAAATCTTATATGGTGAAACCTCAAAAATGTGAGGAGTAAATCTTTCTGTTGAATTAGAAGGATTGATTTCCAATAGTCTGCGTCTTGGAGAAGAGAAGCAGTAATTCCTGGCCTTCATCCTACTCACTGCTTGCAGAAGAACTTGCCTTTTTAGCTATCTCATTCACAATGGATATTTTTGTTAATAGGTTTCCATGCATGTTTTAAATGTAAAGGGATGCAGTTCCCCACAACTCCCCTCTTCAAGTTAAAAATCAGCCTTACCTGTCACCCCGCTAGAGGACACACAGGATATAGAATCTTCTCCAGTGAAATCCCTTCCGTCTGAATTTCCTGGGTTGACAAGTCTAAGACCCAACACTGATCATCACCCTGAGGTGACCTGTCTGAGCGCATTCTCTATAACATTATATGATGCTTCTACAGGCAGTGTGAAACATGAGCATGAATGCTTCTCTTTTTACAAACATTTATTGTGAGCACCATAAACATTTTGACTCAGTATTCCTCCTTTATAAGTTTTCTGTAAATACAATTAGAGTAGATATAAATCAAAATGATGGCAGTCCTTCTACAGTTTTTTGAAGTCCCCAGGAGTGCTGTTGGGCTCTTTAATTGCTTACTAATGTAAAAATACCATTGTTAGAAAAGCATAAATCATGGCAATTTTGCCCCACTAGAGGCTAAAAGCAGCACAAGAAGTGGTAATTAAGATTTACTAATAGATCTGGCAATTTCTATAATAGGAGCTCTTAACAAGGTAGGGAAAAAAATGGCATCTCTCATGCTACAGTGAAGCGACAAAGAAAATAGGAAGTTTTCTTCATGTAAAAGAGATCACCTGTTCAAAAACCAGTAACCAGACAACAGTAACTATGATTTTTTTTCTTTCTCTTTCTCTTTTTGTTTTCCTATTCACATGACAACTTATGAATACAAGTTTAGGTGGAGAATAGCTTTATACATTGTATGAACTAGAAGGGTCTTTTCCTTTCCTTTAATGACCAGAAAACTGAAGCTAAGGTAGATAAGGTAGCTGGTCTTAGCTAGCTGGGAACAGAGCCTGGACTGGAAACCAAGCACCTGCTTGTCAGTGAAGGCCTCTTTCCGTTCAGTTGCCTAGACTTTCATCAGAGATTCTCCAAAGTTTTCAAACCATGGATGTTCTTCTGTTTTATTAATCTTCCTCTTTTCCTTTGATGTCTACCATAACTATTTTTAAGACACTGGAGTTGGGCATCATTGATATTTGGTTTATATAGTAGGTAACTATTTGACATTGGGTGCTAGGGACAGAAAGGGCACCACACCCCATTCTGAAAGACCGGGAAAAGGTTATATCCTTGGACCAGTACTGATGCTTCTTCATGGTTCCTAAAGTAAAAAGAGGGGTTTGTGTTGAAGTAAGGAGTTGTGCCTTGCAGACCTGATGTTAAGGAGTTGAATGCAGGGCACCTGGGTGGCTCAGTTGGTTAAGCGACTGCCTTCGGCTCAGGTCATGATCCTGGAGTCCTGGGATCGAGTCCCGCATCGGGCTCCCTGCTCGTCAGGGAGTCTGCTTCTCCCTCTGACCCTCTTCCCTCTCGTGCTCTACATCTCTCATTCTCTCTCAAATAAATAAATAAAATCTTTAAAAAAAAAAAAAAAGGAGTTGAATGCAACTACAAAAAAATTTCCTCCTTGATGCAGATTTAAATCCAATTAGTATTAATTAGAGTTAAATATACACAGGAGGGGGCCCATTCTGCAGAGGCCAGCAACTTTAGATCTACTTAACGCCTCTCCCACCTTACGTAGAGCCTTTCCTTAAAGGCTCTCAGAATGTTTTCAGACCACGAATTTCCTTTTCTTATTTTACTAATTTCTTTTCCTCTTTTCTTTGTATCCCTCCTTATTTATTCAGTTATTCATTAGCTGCAGCACCTGCTATATATTATATTTCAGGGCTCTATGCTAGGAAATAGGGATAGAAGATGATTGTGACCTATATTTTCTCTTCCCAGTGGAATTTACAGTCTGGCGGAGGAGAAATACAGATGTCAATATGCAAACAAATGCATGTGTAATTGCAAACTGTGGTCTGATCCATGAAGGGAAATCCAGGTACTGACAAAGAACAGTCTTGGATATCTGATAGGGTGATCTGTTTGTAATATGCGAGCTAGGGAAAGAGTACTTCAGATGAAGAGAAGAACATGCACAAAGGGGATGAGTTAAGGGCAAGGTCATCCTGTTGGGGAAATGAAGGGAAGTGGATAGTGAAGCAGGAACACAGAACGTGAGGGACCCAGAGGCATTAATGTGGAAAAGTGGGCAGGGAGCAGACCATGTAGGCCAGGGCAAAGAGCTTGGATTTTTGTTTAACTAAAATGAAAAATTGTTAAAGGACTTTAAGCAGAGGGAGTGGTGTGATCATTTTAACTTTCAGTGGATTTCTCCCCTGAAGTAGTTGTTACTTGAATCTGTGTGTGTGGTCAAATGGCATAGCATGGTATACGCTCATTGTCCAGTTGTTAATTTCCTGGTTTTGCTAATTGCTATAGATATGCAAGATATAACCACTGGGGGGAACTGGATGAAGGGTACATCACAATTTCTGTGTACTATTCTTGCAGCCTCCTTAAATCTGTAATTATTTCAAAATAAAAATTAAAGTGTTTTTCCAGATGCTTGCAGAGACTGGATTATAGTGGCATGAGCTCAAGCAGAGACCAGTGAGAAGGCTGTTTCAATAGTGCTGGTGAGAGGGGTTGACCAGGGCTCTGGTGGTGTCAGTGAAGACAGAGAAATGAATGGGCAGGAGATATATAGATATAGATATAATATTGCTTTATTAATATTTATTAAATAATTATTGATATTAATACATAATGTTATTTAAATATTTGCAGATATTTAGGTAGACTGGACAGAAATGACTGAAACATTACATGTGGGGACTAAGGGAAAAGGGAAACTCGAGAATATACAGGATTTTTACCTGAGCAGTTGTCTGGGTTTAAATTGTTGATGCATATTAGTTTGGGGATGGCTGAGAAAGAATAGGTTAATGGAGGATGGGATGTTTTGTGTTCCTCTAAAACATTTAGATGATGATATTTGTCTGAGGCTCAGAGGACTGGTCTAAGAGTGATGTAAATTTGACAGTAGGCAGGATATGCTCAGAGAAAAGAAGTGTCCTAAGACCATGCCCTGGGGAAAACCAGTGATTAGAAGTTAAGGGAAGGAGGAGTAGCCAGTGACATAGGATGAAAAGCAGGAGAGAATAGTGGTATTTAAACCAAAGGAAGGGAGCATCTGGGTGGCTCAGTTAGTTAAGTGTCTGACTCTTGATTTTGGCTCAGGTCATGGTCTCAGGGTCTTGAGATCAAGTCTGGCGTCTGACTCCATGCTAAGCGTGGAGCCTGCTTAAGATTCTCTCTCTCTCTCTCTCTCTCTTTCCCTCTCCCTCTACCCCCCCTTCTGCCCCTCCCCCTGCCCAGCTTGTGCTGGTGTACTCTCTTTCTCTCACTCTCTTATAAAAAAAAAAAAAGGAAGAAATTATTTCACAAATGAAGGAGTGATGAAATGCACAAACATTTCTGAAAATTTGAGTAGGAAATTCACATTCATTAGATCTCACAATACAATATGTTGATTCTCTTAATTAGAGGATCTTGGAGTAGGAGAGTTGGTGAACATTTGGGAGAAGATATTAAGTAGAGAGCTCTTGAGAGGGGAGCAGAGAAATGTAACCATAGCTATAGAGGTCGCTGTAGAAACAAAATACTTGTTTTAAGAAAATCAGAGTGTTGTAAAATATTGATAAGAATGGTTAACGAGTGAGTCAGAACCTGATGATGCAGGAAAGAGGAGGAAAATCACTCCAGGTCCTTAAGGGGAAAAGATGGGTCCAGACTGTGTAGAGAGAGAATGGTCTCAGAAGCAGGGATAATTTTCTGCACTGAAGCAGGAAGAGAGGAGAAGAGAGATGTCCTTGCAGGTAGATTTGAGTTTTGCTTGTAAGAAGAAGGAGAAATTCACATTGCATGATTTCTTTTTTCTCACTGAAGTGTGAGAGAGCTAAGAGAGAGAAGGCAGACGGGGAAAGTTTAATGCGGAGAAAAGGACAAGCCGTAATACTTTATCGTAATGACTGGAAAACTCAGGCTGCCACAGCAGAGTAGTGTTGCCAGACAGTGCGTGTGGTTTTCTCCAGAAATGTTTAGCTACTCAGGTGAGATTGATGGAAGGTACACAAGAGAGGACATACACCCAGGGTTTGGGTTCTGCCAGACCCACGCTTCTATAAAAGAAGAGAGGAGCGAGGCGGTGGTGCCATTTGCAGAGTCATCATGACGATACGTGGTCACAGACATGACCATAAACAGCGAGGGTTCAGTTAAGGCCACGAGGTGGAGGGGCATGTTGAGAAAGAGGTTGAGGAGACAGATTAATTTACTGATTGCAGAGGAAGGTTTTGAAAGGAAGAAAAGGAAGGAAGGAGAGGTAGGTCGGTGTATTCGGTTAAAAGATAAACCAAGCCATGGGAAATGACTCAGGATGTTTGACTTCTGGAAATGAAGTTTATAAAAAGTTTATAAAAACCTCTAGACGTGTGTGTGTGTGTGTGTGTGTGTGTGTGTGTGTGTGTGTGTGTGTGGACCATGGTCACGCTGTGGGTGGCTCTGATTCTCTACTTTTCCTCCAGGTTCCTGTCAATGTCAGGGGCTAGCCCTGCCAAGCTGGGAGCCAAAGGTGCTCTGGAGCTGTTCTTCCAGCTTGAAAAGCTCACCCATCTTCCTGCAAGAAAGTATCAGGATCTGTTTGTCTCATTTTGTTTTTCAATACAGAGCACTAATTACACAAAACATAAGAACAATTTAAACTCACAAGAAGATAAGAAGTTTGATTTTCTTCTGTAGAATGGGTTTACTTTCCTAGGATCTCCTCAAAATCTGAAAGTGCCCCTGTGATAGTCCTACCAGCCTATTTAGTGATATTTGCATGGTATGTCTTTTTGCATCCTTAACATTCCCACCTTTCTGTGCCCTTAATGTTTAACCAGTCTGGTAATCTTAACCTTTTAATTAGAATATTTTATCCATTGGAACTTAATTATTGACATCCCTGGCTTTATATCTATCATTTTTTTTCCTATTGATCCCAGTGATTCAATACTCCCCTGTCTCTCCTTTCATGCCTTTGTGAAATTAATCATTTTATAACTATTCCATTTTTTCACTCTATTAACTTGTTATGTATTCATTTACTATTTTGTTAGTGGATGCCCTAGAGACATCAACATGTGCCTTTGATTTATGTGTTGATTTATGTGTTTCAATTTGTATTACAATTTGATTTTAAAATCAAATTATTGCTATTGATAAAGGTAGCATCTTTGAATACTCTAGTTGTACTTATCCCTTCCTGTCCTCTGATTTTTGTTATGAATTTTAATTCTAAATATGCTCTAAAGCCCATAAGCCATTAATTGCCATTGAAATACAGTTACCCATATATTTACCCTTTCTGTTTCCATCTGGCATTTCCTTGTTTCCTTCTGCTTAAAGAACTCCCTTTAGAAGTTTCTTTGGTGCAGGTTTGCTGGTGACAAACTCTCTCAGTTTTGTGTGTGTGTGTGTGTGTGTGTGTGTGTGTGTGTGTGTGTGTGTGTGTGTGTGTTTAAGGAATGAGGCAATTTATTAACCCAGCATTTGTTTTAATGCTTCTTGTTGGCCACTGCCCCCTGTCTGGCGATTCTGTCCAGATCTCTCTCTCTGAGCTGTCAGTTTGCGGCCCCCATCTTGGTCCTTTCCCACCATATTCAGCCCCTCTGGGGATTGGAGGACCCTTCAGGCCATGCTCTTGGAGCCTTTGCTGAGGTGGCTGGACAAGGCTTTGTTTCTCTGATTTCCCCTGTAGATCTTGGTCATGGAGCCGCCCCAGTGCTGCCCTGGAGGTACAGGTATTTCCCTGGGGAAGTAGCTCATGTTTAGAACCAGTTCTCATCGTGGGGAGGTTGGCCAGCTTGACAGCGTCCGCCCTTCTGGGACCTGCAGCTTCCCAGACTTGGCCAGGAAGGCTGCGGGAGCTCTGATCAACTCCTGCTGGAGACAGTGACTCCAGGCATCTTGTGCGTCTCCATGCTGCCAGCCAGAGGAAAGGACTCTCAGCTTTTGTTTATTTGAAAATGTTGTTTATTTCATCTTTACTTTTGAAGGTTATTTTTGTGGGGTATAGAATTCTAGGTAACCTGCTAGTTTCTTTGGCTTCCATCATTTTTGTTGAGAAGTCAGTTATAAGTTTACTGAAAAAAAATCTGTTTTCTCTGTTTTTAATGTTTTTCATGGTTTTGGCTTTCAGCAATTTGGCTAATTTTGTGGGGGAGGTAGTGAGAGAGAGAGAGAGAGAGAGAGAGAGAGTGTGTGTGTGTGTGTGTGTGTGTGTGTGTGTGTTGGTATTATCTTGCTTGAAGTTCACTGAGATTTTTTTCAATCTGAGAGTTAATCTTTAATCAGTTTGGAAAACCTTTAGACATTGTCTTCAAAGACTGCTTTTGCCTCATTTTCTCTCTCAATTGTATCCCAACTACCTGATGTTACATATTTATATTGTATCCCACCTTCTCTTCATTTTTTCTATATTTTTTATTTAAAAAAATGCTGAGCTTTTCTGTTGACTTTCTCCATTCTACTAACCTCGTTTTATGCAGTATCTAATTGGCTGATAAACTCATCCATTAGGTTCTTAATATTAGTTATTATGTTTTATAGTTCCAGCAGCTTCATTGGGTTCCCTTAATAAATTCCATTTCTCTGATGAAATTATCCATTCTTTTCATCTGTTTTCTCCAGCTTGTTCTGTATTTTCTTGAACTTCTAATTAAAATATCTGCTCACTGTGGGTCTATGTCTATTTTTTTTTTAATATTGTCCTGTATCTTGTCTTGTTTAGTCACTCTTGGTTGAATGCTAAATACTGCATATATATATATAACAAATAGTTTATTCAGCTTCTGTTATCTTCCTGGCTAGAGGTTTACTCTTCTCTCTGCTAGAAAGATAGAGTGGGAGATGCTCAGTTTAACCCAATAAGGGACTGGGTTATATCAGGCCAGGTTGCAGTTTCTCTCATTCATTTTATTCCTAAGATATAGTCCTCTAAAGCTTTGAACAAAGAGCCTGGTGTGATCACTGCCCCTGCACCACTTCCCCCCATACCTCCTCCCCCACTTTTAATCAGTCTCACACTCTAATCCTTGTCTCCTCAGCAGCCAAGGACTGTAGGAAACTCCATTCTCCCCATAGAGGCTTTGTAATTACCTCTTTATCCTCTCATATAATTCAGAAAACTGACATTGTTTCCATTTTCTTTCCCTCTTCTCAGAAGCATCCTGATTGTTCGAGTCTTCGTTTTTGTCTCTATGAGACCACAGAAAACCTATTGATTTCTCTCTTCCTGCCTGTAGGCCTTGTGCCCAGGCAAATCTTGGATTCTTGGGTTCTTTCTCTGCACTGAGAATTGGCAAATGCCCCCAAGGAAAAAGTTTCTATAGAATATCAGCTCACTTTTATTGAAGTGTTCCTCTCTCTGAAATCTTTACCCCTTTAGTTCTCATTGCTTTAGCAAAAATATGATACTTTTAAAAATATTTTTTTTTTGGTATTTTTTCCAGCTTTTCTAGTTTGCCTTGGCAGGAGTTCTGGTTTGCCACACGAGAAGCAGACATTGCAAACCAATGCCATTTTACAAAATAAATCATCCCAAGGGGTTTTGCCCTTCAATTGAGTGGGGTTGGGAAGTTTTAAAGCTTCGAATGCTGTTTCTTAGCTGTCTGGAGTTTTGTGATGCATTGTCTTGGGACAACATTGCTAGCAGCTGCAGACAGTGGCTTTGGCGTCAGGGACCTCCAGCCCTTGCTAAGTAGCTTAACGTCTGTGCAACCGTGGCCAAAGTACTGTCTCTGTCTATACTTCACTTTCACCATCTGTAAAATGGGGAGAGATAAACCTTCCTATGTTTGTAAGGATGATTAAAGGAGAATCTATTTATTGCTTTCTTCCTTTTATTATACTAAATGCCTTACGTATGTTATCTCACCTTAATATGCTATGTGCCATAGTACATACTAAGGATTCCATAATGGGTAGCAATATTATCCTTCATCTTGATTATAGCTCAGCCTCTGTTTTGGCTTGAAGTGAAATAAGTCATCACTCCTTAGTCCTCTTTCTCATTCCTTACCCTTTTCACTATAGGATATGGATAATGTAAATACAGGCCAAAGATAATTGTGTAACTTATGACGCTGATATATTTTGTGCTGCGCTTAGCAATCAAAAGTGTAGAAATCAACAAAACCCACAAAAAATAAAGCTTAATTATTCATAATGTTGACCCTGAGGACAGTGTAGAAATATGCAGTATATCTGTCCATATATTTTCCAAAATAACATAGCTAGGTTTATATGAAGCCTGAATAGGTACTCTGTACTAAAACATCAGAGAGTTGTTAGAGCGAAATCCCTAAAATGCCAGGTTTTACTTTTGGTTGATATGACATGTTGGGCTTTTGCCTGATGAATTTACACCCATGCACTTGCACGTGTGGTTCACAGGCTGGGGCGCCCGCAGCTTGGGTCTCAGTGGCTCCTGGGGTGGTATTTGCACTTCATTTCACCGGCCCTGTAGATCTGATTCGATGACATCTGTTAAGGAGACTGTGGAGGGAAGACATGCATATGAAATCTCAGTGAATACAGGCTGCATTTTAATGAGCTGAGGCTGCCATTACCTTACCATTTATTTTGTGGCCTTTGGGGCGTTGACAGGCAATACCCAATCTGTTTCTCATCAGTTTAAATCTCAATATTTACTTTTAGATGTTTTACTCTAAAAGCTTAAAAGAGAGAGAGAGAGAGACTGGCCTCTTTTCATATCTTCAAAAAAGAGATTTGGGTATAACATAGAAAGGAAACAGCCATTTTACACATAATGAAAAAATAATTATCAAGAGGAAAACATAAAAATGAAAAAGAAATCATTACATTAACATACATTAACATTAGCAAATGGTCAGTTTTGACATATGTTCCTTGTTACAGTGGCTTTCAAAAGCAAACGAGTAAACCAGAGATTCCCTTTCTGTTTTAGTCCTACCCATCCCCTGGTTAGAACTGGTTTTTAAATTTTAAGGTGCATCCTAAGATAATTCTGTTAGTAGTGGGTGCTGATTACCCAATCAACCAGATCTTTAAGGAAGATGTTCATCTAAATGAAGACCAG
Organism: Eumetopias jubatus; assembly: GCF_037043125.1. Classification (NCBI taxonomy): domain Eukaryota; kingdom Metazoa; phylum Chordata; class Mammalia; order Carnivora; family Otariidae; genus Eumetopias; species Eumetopias jubatus. Next base: position 22,606,565 of record NW_028274822.1, on the reverse strand, counting down.
GATCTTAGAGAAAGTGGATTTTTGAATCTTCCTAACCAAGTTGTAGTTAATATACAGTAACAGTAACATCACCTGGAGCTTATGGGAATGCACACACTCAAGCTCCAGCCAGATACATTGAATCAGAATCTGCATTTTAACAAGACCCCCTAAGTGATACATGTATGCAGTAAAGTTGAAGAAGCGCCAGTCTAGACCAAGGGTTGGCAGATTTTTCCTGTAAAGGGCCAGCTAGTAAGTAGTTCAGGTTATTCAGGCCATCCAGTCTCGGTCACCACAACTCAGCTCTCTTGTAATAGTGTTAAAGAAGCCATAGCACATAACAGTGTGAATGTGCTTGTGTTCCAATAAAACTTTATTCATGGGCATTGAAATGTGAATTCCATATGATTTTCATATGCCATAAAATGTTCTTCTTTTGGTGTTTTCCCAGTCATTTAAAAATGTAAAATGATTCTTCGTTCATAGGCTAGACAAGAAGAGGTGGCAGGCTGGATCCCAGTATCATTTCCTTTACCTCTCTGGGGGTCCTGGCTGCCGTCAGTTTCTGTCTTGGTTTGGTTGGGTTGCCATATCAAATACCATGAGCTGTGTGGCTTCAACTTACCAGAAATGTGTTGTTCACAGTTCTGGAGGCTGGAAGTCCCAGATCAAGGGTTGTAAGGATTGGTTTCTAGTGAGAGCACTCTCCCTGGTTTCCAGACAGCTACCTTCTCACTGTGTCCCTCACAGAGTGGGAGAGAGAGAACAAGCTCTCTGGCGTGTCTCTTTGTAAGGGAATTAATCCTATTGAATCAAGGCTCCACCCTGATGACTCCGTTTAGCCCTCGTTACTTCTGTGAAGGCCCCGTGTCCAAATACAGTCGCATTGCAGCATAACGCTTCCACATATGGATTTGGGGGGATGCTGTTCAGTCCGTGGCGGTGCCCAACGTAGTTCTCTCTCTCTCTCTAACATCTTCTCTTGTGACACCACCCACAATCATTCCCACCATCTGCAATGCCCCATTGTCCTTGTTAACAGTGTCTCTTCAGGGTTTAAACAAGACGTTATAAATTTCTGGTAGCATAATCCAATTCCTCCAACTAAGTTATAAGCTCCTTGAATGCAGATGGTGCTGATCAAAGATCGAGGAATTCAAAGGAGTTCAAGTGACCGGGTTGAGCTTAGTAGTTAATATTTGCCAAGTGAAGTGACAGCCCATTCTTTCCTGCTCTGGAGTCTTCCAGTTTGCTGAACGGTTTCAGTTTTCCCAAGCATCATTTTGGTCTATTTCCTCATCTCTACCATGGGAGAAGAGGTGTGAAAATACATTTATCTTCTCTGTGGAGGGGTTACCAGGTAATCATTAGGGGCTCATTTTGAAGAGCCAGTTCTCTGTAGTATCTAGAAGAGACTTAAGCTCCAGAGAAGGCCTGAACTAGAACATTGACTATTTCGTCTACTTTCCCAATGCCCGGAGAAAACCAGCTCTGCCTTCCTCTTTGGAGAGAGTATTCTTTCTTCCTTTCCCCACCCCTCCCCTCATCAGATACCTATTTGGCAACCATCATTAACGCAAGGTCTTTGCTTAACAAAGACCTTTCAGTGCATTTTATTTACTATTAATGTTTCAACATTGTCAACTATCAATCTTAAATATTAGGTCAGCGTGAGCTGATTCCCTGGGGAGTCATTCTGCATTGTTCCCTGCTGTAGATTTTCTAATGCTTTGCCCAGTCCCTTGTTAATGACTCCCAAGGCAGAGTTTCCCTCACTTGCTTTGGGAAATGTTTGCATTAGTGGCTCAGGGTGCAAACAGATGGGGACTCGGGTAAGGTCCCCATAGATCATTCTCAAGAGTTATCTCTGTCCCATCACAATTTAAAGCCTGAGGAAAGAGTGTATGACTTAGGGATAAACCCTCTACGTTATCTCACTGCTTTGCTGGCTTTGGGCTGAAATTGGCATGAATTAACACCTTTCCCTGACACCACCCTTTTGCTCCCTCGGTATTTTCAGCTGAGGCTAGGGTCCCTGATTCCTTATGACTTTAGAAATGCACTGCTTTTCTCGAAACATAATTGTCCCTAGATTTTCTGCTCACACCGAGAAGAAATGCAGGTGACGGGGCACAGGTGTTCTTGACGCGTTACAAACATTCACCACGAAGTGGCTGCACCGTGCATTTCCTGCTCGAGGTGAGCTCTTGTCAAATGCCTGCAAACAATGCATCATCGAGCCAGAGGTGCAAGGACACATGTAAAGGATTCATGAATGGCAAATGAAGATGCTGTTCAGAACCACTTTGAGCAGAAGCCACGCATTAGCATCCAGACGGAGTGATCTTTTAGGGAGGAATTCACCCCTTGCTATTTCATTCATTTGGATTTATCATGTGGGGAAGCAGGCCATCCTGTAGGACTGAGTTTGAATAAATAAAAAAGACGACTAGTGGCAACGCAGTACTTGTTGCAGGACCTGCCGCACAAGCTTCCTTTGTTGTGCAGTTATTCTGATGCTAATGACTATACCTTTTTATCCGCCATATCGGTTTCTTGAATATTTTCTCCCTACTTTGTCTTTCCATGGAAAAACTTCAGGTGAATACAATTTTCCACTAAAAATTAACTTCTGTCATTTAAAAATGTCATACATTAACTTGAATAGCATTTCTTTAACACTACAGCTCTAGGAAAATGATTGCAAAATGATTTTTGTGTAATCCAGCTGTGATGGAAGGATAAAGATGCTTCTGAGTTGGGAGATCAGAGCGACTTAGCCTCCTTGATCCTCAATTTCCTCAGCCGCAAAATGGGGATAAAATATTTATTTCTCAAGGGGATCGAGGACATTAAGCAATGTATACAAAGCATTTAAAGTCATTGACACATGCCATATTAGATGATCAATAATTTGTGGTGTTATCATTATTATTTTGAATATACAAAATAGGGGCATTAAAAATACGTGAGTGCCCACTGGCTCTAAGATGTCATAGATTCCATCCACCAAGTAACTGCGTCACATTGAGCTGAAAAAAGTCAGCTCTTAGAGCATCTTTATTTGAAATCTTCGTACGTTGGTAATTTTGGATTAGAGATTTTGTTCATCAGTTCCTGTTCAGCCAAGTTCATGGGTTTACACATTATTGCTGAAATGATGAGCAGCAGTTCTCTTATTCTTCAAGACTCTCAGCACACTTTTGTTAAAGATGGAGCCGGTATCTGGCAAAGAATTGGAGTCTAGTAAATTGTGCAACAAATGGCGTGCCAGAATCAATTTACTGCAGTCCCCCAACTACAATCACTTTCTCTTTACCAGTTTCAAGAATGAACCTCTAAGCGCACCTTCTATGCATGTATAACCGAATGCCTTTATGTTGTCTCTTTTAAGCAGAAGTTTGTGCCACAGAAGGTAATGCAAAAAAAAAAAAAGAGAACAGCTATCAAGTCAGATTTCAGTCTTCTGAACTGTTATTTGGGGAAGGGAGAGCAGATGGAATCATTGAGTGTCAGTGTGAACAGTTCTTGGTGATTGCAGCCGAGTCTTCACAGATGAAGACACAGAGTTGCAGAGAGCCGAAGTAGCTGGCCCAAGAAAGCCACTTGAGAACGGAGGAGGCAGGATTTAAACCTATGTCCATCATCTCTGAAGTCCCCTTTTCTTTTCTCTATAATAAGTCACTCTCACAATTTCTGGGTGGATATTTCTCCTTTTTAGTTGTTGCTTAAGGCAATGTAATAGTTTTCTTCCGGAGCAGTGTGATAGAAAACAGATTTATCTGTGTTCCTCTTCTCTGGGGAAGTTGCTTTAGAAAGTGTATCTTGTTGTTTGGGGGCAGTCCATGTTATCTTGATTATGTAGACGGAACAAGTTAAATTAGAGAGATGAATATTATCCTCAAAACCCATGGTTTGTGACTAAGGAAGGAGCATTGAAAGTTGCCTGATCATCCACTGGTTCTTGGAGTAAGAGTGAATGGCTCACCAGAAGTTCTAAATATGAGGAGCTGCCTCACAGTTCTGTGTTTTCGCATATGTTTAGAAGATGTAACGCTTCAGGAACTTGGTTTTTATACTCGATATTGTGTAAAGGGTTGTTTTACAGTCATTCCAATGGATAACTTGGTTTAAAGACTTTGTTTTGACAAGTTAGAATTAAGAAATTGTAATCTGGAAGAGCAATATCAGAGTAAGTAGAGAACAAATGTTCAATTCACCTCTGTAGGAACAAGAATATCAAATATATCTCACAACCTTTGAGTTATAAATAAGAACTTCGTAACTTTTTATTTCCTTGGTGTGGGTGTTCATCACTACTGTCCTTTCTCATGGAGCTGTGCATCCTAAAATTTCCTTAATTAGAAACACAATTGTGTCATTTTTCCAAGTCTGCATTCTTGGAGGAATGGGAGCAGGAGATATCCTTGCCTGTCGAGGGGTTTCTATTTTAGATTTTCTTATTGTTATAAGATAATATAATGATAAAATATACCGGGCCACTGCACATCTAGAATTGATCCTGCCATCCATTATACAGGAGTAAAGGATGCTTGCATCATGCCTGTAGAAATAGCAGTGTTGCAAATAGCCAATTCATTGTTGGTTCCAATTTGGAAGCTGACAAATACTTGCTTTATTGCCCTGCCACATGCGAAGTCTATCTTTCTGCCTACACAGCACAAGTCAGTAACCTACATAATTCTTCTGGGATATTCTAAAAGCCCTGAGGCTGGAGCTCATACTTGTGTATATCTGGCATTTAGAATCAGATGTGGAAGTGAATTCAGCGACATCCTGGGAGAATTTCCAAATATTCCAGAACGGTTTTTTGCAGTTTCTCTTATTTGCATTCTTTAGTTTGTGCTGTCCTGCTAATGTTGGCCTTTGTCAAACATCGGCCGTACATTTGCCATTTGGAATTTTTTTCAGATTTTATTTCAGTCTAGTGGACACACAGTGTTACATTAGAATCAGGTGTACACCATAGCAGTGCACCTTCTCTATAGGTTATGCGGTGCTCACCACCGGTAGAGCTACCATCTGTCACTGTACAATGCTATTGCAATATCATTGACTGTATTTGGAATTTTGATTCAGGAAAGCAAACCACCATATTGAGCTGTGTTACTTCTTTGAGGGGCCTATTTCACCTGAAGAGCCCAATAAAATTAAGGAGGGAAATTATTTTATTCTCTCCTATATTTTACCTTCAAAAAAACATAAGCATGGCAACATCAATAAAGTCATTTTTGTCTGATACCAAAGTGGAATACATTAGCAAGACTGCAAAAAAAAAAAAAAAAAGGAATTAAAGGTTGAATGACTATATAATTCATCATTGAAAGTGGAACACTTGAGAGTAGAAGGTCATCACACCACATGTGTTCCAGGCACATTGGGACCCAGGATTGTCCTTCCTACGGGTGTGGTATGTTGCTGATCTCAGGATGTATGCCCAAGGTCTAAAAATAGAAGACTAAGCGAAGTAGTGCCTTTGTGTTAAATCTAAATCACCTGGGGATTCAAACATCCCTGAGAGCAGAAATATGCATAAATATTTAGTAGAAAAAGCATGTGATTGTCCTTCAAGTCCATGGGCCTGAGTTCAGCCTGTTACATCCTTGAATGACTTTGGAGAGAGAAATCTCTCCATGTTTCCATCTGCTGAGATATCCGTTGGTCCATCTGTTCTTGGCTTTTGTAGCTCCTTCATGCTGACATCTGAAGTTGCTGTGTGCTCATCTGAACCTCAGCCACCCCATCCATGCCTCTTCTGTTTGCAGGGTCTCCCATTTTCATCAGAAGGACCCTTTTGGCACCTTTGTGTGCTGTCTCATTTACACCACTCACAGTTACTTGAAAATATTTGGCTGCTTCTTGAGGCTTGTTGGATATTTAGGTTACTCAGGGAAGCTGTTTAAACACATCTGCCTGGACATTCTACCCAGGTGAGTCTGCTTGCCCTTCTATGCCAAGGGGAGATGGGGAGCTCTTCAGGGATGTGTATGCTATGAATGCTTCAGGTGGAAAGCGGAATAAAACACCCTCTACTCTCACATTTTTAAATGTAAATTGAGGGTCCTGCCACCGCCCCCCCCCCCCACAATCTCAGAGATATAATTGTCTTTAAGAGATTTTAACTTCTCCTCTCTGGACTCTTGCCCCTTCGCTACCCTTTGCCACCCCAGCTCAAAGGACCTTTGCCATTCTATGCAAGGACAGAATGGGGGCTGATTACTGGGCAGCTTGTATCTTTTATTCTTCTAATACTCTGCCCTAAATCTGGACTAAGGTTCTCCCTACCACCGATAAAAGCCAAGAATTTTACAACTTCCTTCTTTGACTCTACTTTTAGCGTAATGGAGCCCTTAAAGCGAGCAGTCTCAGTGGAAGCCTGTCAGAACAGAGTAAGAGTAGGGATGGCTGAGATGGCTCAGAACCACTGGTAACCAGCAACCGGTTAGTAGTTCATTGTAGTATCCCCACTCTGAATTCCTAGGGGGAACAGGACATGAATTTCCTCTGAGTTATCCAGGGGGAAGGAGCTCACCTGTTACTACTCCTCCTAACCCCAGCACGTGAAGGACTGTGTAGAGTAACTCAGCAAACAAATAAGTTAAACCAGAAGTAAAGCACAGAGCCTCTGGGGTCTTTCCTCAGAGTCATGCTGGCTTTCTTGGCATCCTTGGCCCCTGCCAAGCCTCTTGCATGGATTGACTCAGTTTTGTGAGTCCGGGGTCTCCTGGGACATGTGGAGTAAAGTGAACCAAGCAATAGCCAAGAGTGGGATATCACACCACCACACGGAGTTTAAATGCAGACAGTGTTATCCCTCCTTCCTCTTCTACCCCTCAGCTCTTCCCCACTCTCCCACCTTCTCCCAGCCCAGCCCCAGCGCTTGCCTTCAGAAGATGGTAGCCTGCTTCTCCAGCTATCCTGCTCATTTTCTGTAGCAGTCTGACAACAGCAGTTCTGAAAAACAAAAAGCAAAAAACAAAAAACCAGCACTATTTGTCCTGACATACACAGGGCACCTTATAAATATCTATCAAACATCTGCCTTAGTTTTTTGGTACATTTCCGTAAAATTTGAAATGCTCCCAGAAATGCTCAGAATAAAACACTCATGAAGTTTTTGAAAGATACAACTAAAAAAACCTCAGGAATTTAACAGAATATCTGTTTACATGCAGGGGAAGAGAAGGCATAGGAAAGCTAAGACAATGTATTATCAACTTTCCATATAGGCAAACTTGAGCAAATTGAATTTCTTGAAATGGTTAGCACACAGCTCCTTTCTGTTTGTCCCTATCTGCTTTTCAAGTGTTCTGTTCAGTCTTCATCTTAAAATGTCTTCATTTCATGCCCTACATTTTTCAAATAATACTCGTATTTAATTTATTTTTAGAAAACCCGGTGAGTTGAGGAAGGTAATTTATCCCCACAATTTTACTACTAGGTGAGCTGAATCAGAGAGAAGGTAAAGGACTTGCCCATTTCACGTGGCTACAAAACAGTTTAGAGAGGATTTCAACATAGATATTCTTTCTTGGGCTTTTATTCTTCTCTAGGGCATTTATGTTTTTGGGAGAAAATGTGTATTTAAAGAAAAGACTGAATCTTTCCCAAAGGGCATGGAAGAAGTTTTGTATATAGAATATCAATATAAATTTAGATTACTTAATCACTTTCTAGTTACTGGAGGGATCACAAAGAATAGCTGGTATTATGATTAAAGAAAGCGGGTAGAGTCTGCCCTTTACCCTATCCTAATCCATCATAGAATTGAGTTCAAGCTGAAAGATGAAGGACGTACAAGACTTCTTTTCTATCTTGTAGACACTTTATTTGTCATGAGAGGGATTTACTTTTGAAAATTAAAATCATAAAACTAATGAAATGGAAATTGGAAGGATGACCACCCCTCTTGGGCGCATCCAGTCCTGCCAAAATGTCATCATTTATTTCAAAGAAATTCTGGAACAGCTGTGATATTTTTGAAATACTTGTTAACGCATACCAGTTATGCTAAAAAGGTCATTTATAAAAATCTGCAAATTTCATTGAAATACTTCTTTGGGTGGTGAGGAAACACATTTACACATGTTACCATGTTAACAGAGCTGCCTGCCAGGGTTAAGAAAAGTGTGAATTCACTAATGTGATCATAGCATCATCATTTTTTTATTGCCCATGCAATACCAAATTCCCATAGGAAAAGTGTTAAGGTAATATTTTATTTTCCCCTCTGTTTTACAGCTAGATATTTGGTTCTCTGTAATTATAATTTTGGAGTTATTTTGCATAATTCTAGACTAGGCAACACATTTTCAGGACTAATTAACAAAGCTAAAATTTGAAAATATTCTGCTGTAATGGAATGCCATTTTAATGTCCATGGTTCAGTTTAAAATCCTTCATTTAGTGCTTAGGATTTATAATTTATTACATTTTTTTAAACAATTTGAGGTTGGCCTGTAACATACAAACCCATGGAAACGTGGTTCATGTTATAATAGGGTTTAGCTGTGTGGAATATAGGAAAAAATGAAAGGTACACACAACACTTAAAATGCACACCCATATAAATGGTTAATTTGCATTATGATCCTTGTCTTTGTAGTAGATTCTGGCTGTGTGTTCTCAGGACTAAAAAGCAGTATCTATTCTCTGATATTAAAAAAATCATTAAGCCAAATTTTTGTCTATGATACTTCAATATTAGTCACTATGATTCATGTTATATGATTTTTTTCTTTAAAATTTGCATTTAAGTCTATAAATCCTCTATTTCCCTCCTTCCCTCCCACCCACTCCCACATGCAACCTTTCTTTGGAAGTAGACAGTATCTTTCTTATTAAGGCATAGCTATTCAATATTGCTATAAATGAAACCATAATTACTGGATATTGCCATTTTATTATCTCTACTGTCACTTCTGGTCATAGATATTATTTCTCTATTTCAGGAAATTTTTGAAGAATGATTATTAGTAATATAAGTATACAGGGAATTTAAGTGACATTTGTTACAGGTGTATCTTTGCTATTTTAGATCATTGCATTTAAAGTTCAAATTGAAGATGGATTGTATTGATTAAAGAGAAGGAGGTAGGCATAAAAAGAAGTAAGGGAGAGATTTGGAATCAATCCAAAGACGATATATTGCAAGATGCAAAGTGGACACTGAATAGTTAAAAAGACTAATACACCAAGGCTGTTTGTTAGCTGGAGGTAAGATGCTAATCCTGTATAGCCTAATAGAAATCACATATCCTTTGCTAGGAGTCTTATTCTCTGTTGGGCTTTATTTGGCTCCCTCTTATTATTATTATTAAAGTGAGCCAATCAGGTTGAACTAATTAATTTCTGTCAAATGAATCAAGGTTTGGTGAATAGCACTGATATGTTATTTTCCTAATCATTTAAAATTTTTCAAAGTCAAATATATTAACACAGTGCTTGTAAATATATTGGTATCGGGATGATTGCCCCGAAGGTTGGTGTAAAAAGCTTCTGACCATGAACATATTAAGCATTTGCATTCTTAATGTGTAAATCATAGATAAGAGATTGAGTAGTATAATGGCTGAAGCTAAATCAGACGTGGTTAGTTCTGTAAGAGAAACAAAACAAAACAAAATTTCCAATGAGACATTGGTTTCTCTTGCTGAATTCAATGCTTAAACTGTCAGTTGCCAAACTGTACATTTAGCTGGTGGCAATAGGAAGTAAAGGATTATATCTCCTGTGTTCCTAGCAAAGGGTACAAAAGTGAAACCAGCCCAAAAAATATGTCTTTTGTCCATCAGCATCCCCAAATAGACCTTTACTCTGTCATAGAGTACTGTTTCTAGAGGTGATGGAATCCTCAGAGCATTTTTTGGTATCAAATCTTTTTTTTTTTTTTTTTAGGTCTGCCTTCACAATTAGAAAAAAATATATATTATTTTACCCTAACCCATGAGGGTCAGTATTTTGTTTTAATGGCTGGAACTTACCTCACTTCCTTGCATTCCCGTTCTTATAAAGGTCAATGCCTGCATGATAAGTGACAGCCTTCATTTCTCCTTTGTAGAATAGAGAACTTTATTTCCCACAACTCGTGTTTCCTGGCCTGATCTAGTTGTTGCTGATGACATCGAAGCTTGACCGACACGAGTCTGCCCCATAGACCTTGCTACATTAGTGCCAAGGTCTTGGAGAATGACTTCTCAGCCCATTGTTCCAGTCATGGTGGTTTCCTTATTCCCACCAGATACTAACCCTGACTCCATCTTCCTTCCTGATCTGTGCAAAGTGAACTGAGGAAACCTCTTGTTAGAACAGTAAATGCCATGGAGTGCAGCTACAGTATCTTTTTTGTGAAACACCCTTTTGTGACTTTATCACAGGGAATATACTCTACTAGAAATGTCATCCATCTACCCAGCATACTATTTTTGAACAGGAGAGGATCTTCCTAGAGTCTCTGAAGGTGTCCCACAGGGATAATCACCTATTATATATCTCGCTCTGTTTTTAATTCTATTCTGATCTCAAATGATCCCTAAAATATTATCAAGGCAGTGTGCCTGTGTATCAAATTTTCAAATGACAAATGAGGCTAGAGGAGGAAAGAAGGCTTCCATTTGGTTTAGGTGGCAATGATAGGCATGAAAATGATAGAGTTCATGCCCCTTACCCAGATGTAGTGTAAACTGTAAGTGACCAAGTTGTCTCTGCCTTCCCCAAGGTGAATGCAACAAACTATGTCTTTAACAGCGAAGTCTAGAAAAGATCTTACAGTCTGGTTTTAGAGAGGGGAAAAAAAAGTGTAGATGGTAGCTATGTAAAACAGTCTGAAAAAAGAGAAGAAAACAATGCTCTAATTTGGAGCATGCATCTCTTTAATATAGAAAAGGAAAATATAGCCAAAGTATAAAACAGTTGTCTTCAAGGGGCAAAGGGGTGATTTTATCCCCCAGGGAATGGCCATGTCTACAGATATTTTGGGGTCAGGAAGATCCTACTGAAAACTAGTATGTAGAGGCGAGAGTTACCACCAAACCTCCTCCAGTGCCCAGGACAGCTTCTCTAATGAGGAATTATCAGCCCCAAACGACAGTAGTACGGAAGTTGGGACTCTCTGCTTTAGAGTTCACCTAGTCCACCATTTTTATCTCACATATGAATCAGCTGGGGCTCACAGACATTAAATGACTTATTTAAAGTATCAGAACTGATTGGAACTGTGATTGGGCCCGAACTCAAAGCTTCTCTCTTTCAGGGCTGTCTTTTCCACACTAATACACTCTCTTTCCTAATGTTTGTATATTATTCTGAATTTCTTTTAAAAAGTTTCGTGACTCAGGGAAAGGGGGTGACGTTTTCTTTATATTTTTCTATGTGTTTATACGATGTGTAAAACCTCTTTTCATGAAACTAAATACTGTAAAGAAAGCTGCCATTTGACAATGCTGGCCGTATAGGATGCTACAGGAAGTCGAAGTTACTAATCTTACCTTACCCTAAAGAAGCTGATGGCCCCCCTGCGGAGAACATGGCCAGCATTATGAGAATGTGTGTGACAGGTTCGGGGCTTAGGACTCACTCTCCCAGCTGTAAAAGTGCTGCGCTATTTCATTATTTGGGTTACTTAATCTTAATCTTGTGTAGTTGCATCTGCCATCTTGAGATCCGGTCCTCCACCCGGACTTCTTCATTAACTGTTGATTTTACTGAGGAAATTATCTTAATGTCATTATTTCCTGTCTTACTTCCTCCTCTACGTAATCACCTAATTATATATTAACAGAACTACTTAGAACTCTGAATGCAAGCTTTTAATGTTCTTTCTTTGCTCACTTAGCTAGTTTTCAGGCCAAAATAAGTCATGTTTGGATTTTAAATTTTAATTAAAATTGATTATGTATATTTTGTATATGTATATTTTTCTATTTTTATTTTTTGATGGTGCATGCTTTCAGAATGTACTGTTGTATTTATTGAGCACGTACTATGTGCCAGATTAAGTCGTAAGCACTGGGGATTCAGTAGTGAACCTCACAGAGAGTACCCCTGTCATTACAGAGCTTCTATTCTAGTGAAGGATACGGATAATAAGAAAAAAATAAATGTATAGTACAGCATCAAGGCATGGCAGATGCTATAAAAAAAAAAAACAGTGGAAAGGAATAGAGGTTGACAGTGCTTACTGCTTTAAATGAGGTGTTTGGCGATGACATCTCTTACCTGTGGTATCTGGAAAAAAGAATGTTCATGATGTGGAATAAAGAACCTAAAACAGGAATATTTTTGGTTCATTCAGGAAATAGCAGGAAGGCCTGTGTGGCCAGCCTGGAGTGAAGATATGAAAATGGTAGATAGGGACAGGGAGGGAGCCACGGGTAGGAAATGTGGATCCTTGAGAGCTAGTAAGAATATTCTGTTGTTTTCTAAGGATAATGAGAAGTTACTGATGGATCTGGGCAGAAGAGCACCCTGATCTGGCTTACATTTTAAAAGAACCACTTTTGCTGCCCTGGGTTGAAAGATGACAGGTGGAGCAAGATAGAAGCAGAAAAATCAGTTAAGAAGCTATTGTAGTTATCCAAGGAATGAATAATAGTAGCTTGGAGAAAAGGGATGTAATAATGGATGGTGTGATTTTTTTTTCCTCTAAAAAAGCTTTTTTTATGAATATCTTGCATTTGCTTTTGTGTTTGACAATGTTGTTTCCTAGACTCTGGAATACAACTTCCTGTTTTTCCATCCTGGATCCATCACTTATTAACAGTGCGATCTTAGGGCTATAAGTTAATCTTTCTGTGATTCAGTGTTCTCCTTTCTCAAATGAAGTTAATATTGGTATCCCCCACAAAAGATACATGTGTAAAGTTCTTTGAATTGTTCGTGGCTTATATTAAGTACTCTGCTATCCTATTATTATTACTTATTCTTCAGACAAACCAGTGAGATAAATATTCTCCCCCCGCAGAAGATGGGTATATTTTAAAATGCTATTTTTCAATAGTCAAACAATTTTGTTTTATAGATGAAGAATATGATCAACAACGAATAGATGACAGAGTCAGAATCCAAACCAAGGATTTCTGGCTCTAAAACTCAGGCTTCTCCCTCCATACAACATGGTGTTCAGGTTGTCAGATCTCTCTCAGCTCCTTGACGGACCCTGTGGTTCTCCATTCTCTGTTAACTTCTCAGTCAGATTCTACAAATTTCCAACAAATTCCCTTAGAATGACAAAGAAAAATTCAGACCAATATCTGTTGTGAACATACCTTCAGAAATAGTTAAAACAGTGCAGTATTGACAGAGGACTAGATCTATAGAACAATGAATGGAGTAGAACAGGGGACCCAGAAATAAACCTACCTCAATGAATGAATCTTTGACAAAATTGTAAAGCCTGTTCAATGGAGGAAAGATTGCCTATGTAACAAAGGCCGGTGCGTATCCATCGGGCAAAATAATAGAACCTCTACCTAAACCTTATAGGTCACACAAAAATAAACTCAAAATGGATCGTATACTTACATGTAAAATATAAAACTAAAAAAAGTTTTCGAAAACATAATATCTCTAAGATCTAGAAATAGGCAGAGTTCTTATATGCCAAAAGAATAATCCATCAAAGGAAAAGTTGATAAGTCAGACCTCCTCAAATTTAAAAACTTGCTCTGTGAGAGACCCCATGAAGAGGTTGAAAAGACAAGCTATGCAATAGGGGGAGAATATTTTCAAACAGCATCTCAGAGAAAGGACCTAGAATATACAGGGGACTCTCAATATTAACAGTAATAAAAAAAAATCTGAAAATGTTTGAGAGACATGAACAGACCTTTCACTGAAGAGGAATTACATGTGGCAAATAACCACATGAAAAGATGTTCATCATCATTAGCTGGTTGTTCTGATTTTGGATAATGCTGTTACCCTTCCTCACAGCAGCACACCAATTGCCCCAATAAATTCCTGACTTTTCAAGTTGAGAAAAGGAAAAGTAATGCTCCTAGACACAGAAGGCTCTCTGCACAGCAGTACAAATAATTACTGATCATCTGTGGCCTGAGTCCATGGGCTAGAAGTGCAGGAATCTGAGAGAACACGGGGCATGGTATATGTCCTCTGGGTCTGTGGTTTCACAAATCAAATCATTGCCATGAACTGGGAGTGGTCAGGGGAAGCCTTCCCAGGTGAAAGGTGGAACCTTTCAGAGTCTGGACCTTGCAGGTTGAAAAATATCTTATAAGGAAGGTTAGTGCTTTGCAGGCAAGGGGGATGTGAAAAAGCATGGGATGGAAGTATCAGGGGCTCGGGGTAAGCAGATTTGTGGAGGAGAAACTGTCAATGACTCCTTATGTGGTTTGCTCTTAAGTTCTCCAATTGAGGGGTAGATGATAGAAGAATAACACTGAAATCCTTCTGCCTTGGTCTATCTTAACAAAACAAAACTCTGCTAGTCTCAGAAAAAGTTCAATGAAGAAGGTATATCTGAACAGAAGTGAACAGAGCCCAGCATGACATACATATATATTTAGTTATCACTCTCTTTTCTCCGGCTCTTGTGTGTATGTGCATGGCTGCGAAGTGTGCGGCGCTGGCAGTTATTAAAACCATTCTTTACTCATAAACTGAGAATGTTTGACAACAGAGCTGAGAGAGAGAAGAAATGACTGGACCCCTACGGTGCATTTTTGTTCTACCCACTTTTTTTTTAAAGATTATTTATTTATTTATTTAACAGAGAGAGAGAGAGAGAGAGAGAGAGACAGTGAGAGAGGGAACACAAGCAGGGGGAGTGGGAGAGGGAGAAGCAGGCTCCCCACTGAGCAGGGAGCCCGATGAGGGGCTCGATTCAGGACCCCGAGATCATGACCTAAGCCGAAGGCAGACACTTAACCGACTGAGACACCCAGGCACCCGTTCTACCCATTGGTAAGAGAATCTCTACCTGTCCCTGCCCACTAGCTTACAGCTCGTTCTTGCCTTACCTTTCTCTCAGGCAGATTAATCACCTGTCTCAGCATCTGAGGTACTGATTAATTTGTGACCCTGACTGAAGGCCAAGGAAGTCTAACCATGCCCCCTGAGTTGAAAGAGTTCAGCAGGTGGATTCAGACTTGTCTCGCTAATTATATTTTTTGGTAAACGATGGAAATATGTGGAAAGGTTTCCTCCTCGGATGATTGGATCTTTCTGAATGACAACTCTTCCTATTTATTAGCTTCACGTGCCTTTGAAATATGCGCTTGGGTGGGAGAGCTCAAGAATATGTTTGACAGATTGGGAGCCGACCTTGGGTTAGCGAGTGACTTTCTGAAGCAGTTTGCAGTTTCCCAAGAGAGGTTTGTTTCCTGAGCCTGAGTTGTGCTCGTAAAGTAGGGTTTTGCATGCTTTCCGGGAGCAGATTTCTTTGTTAAATGTGAACGGCAGAGCAGTGAGGATCTTTTTTATTTATATTAATTATTTAAAGGAAGCTGATGGGAGGAGTAAAGGCTCCAGGGACTGGCTGCCTATATGCAGATTCTGCTGACCATGGAGAATAAAAGATAGAAGATCTATTTTAAAAAGACATGTGCAGTAGTTTAATCATCTCTACTAGCTTTACTACTTCTGATGTCTGAGTAAAGTCACAGTGAGATTTGGGGCAGGTGGTGGGATGGGAGCAAGTAAGAAAGGAACAGATAAAGCAGTTATATGGAAAGGGTAGAAAGAGAAGATTTGGCTATGCATGCCTGTTTCTAGCGAATCGTTTGGCTCTACTTTGAGGTTCATTGCAGGTTGATAAAGTGGGACCCTGGTGGGCTGGTTTCACCTCCGCTGCGATCATGCCGTGACTAAATAATGTAGAACTGAAGATGGAGATAATAGGAGACTGACATCTGGCTAATTGCCATTCCTGTTGGTGGTTGCCTGACAGTTGAGTGGAAATTGCTAGGCGATGAAGAACTTTTAGTGAACCGTGATGGCGGAAGTGTCTGAGCAAAGAGGCAGAGGAAAGCCGGGCAGGACAGGGAGGGAAGTGCCTGCCTTATCCTCCTGCTCTTGTTTTCTCCTCCTGTGCTATCTCAGTAGAAAAGGCTACTCACTTAAAGTCAAGCGGTTTGCAAAAAGAAAACAGAAAAATCTTAGAGGCAGAGAGGAGTTTGCAAAGCCTGGAGCTGCATTAATTTGTCTTCACTTTGATGGCACCCAGAACCTACTTAGGCTCACCCAAAGGTCTTAGGTGACTTAAGTCAAAGGTGACTTAGTCACCCAAAGGTCCCTTCTAGAGCCAGTGCCTGCAAGCTGGTCTGGACCCAGGCCCTCCAAAGCATAACTCCCCAGTGCTGCCCTACACAGATAGGGCTCTGTGATCCTGCTCCGAGGCTGAGAGGTGACTTCTGAACCATCAAGATTTTTCTGTGGCTAGTCATTTTTGGATACCTTGCAGCATGTGTGGTTGCTACTCTAGTCAATAAACCTATGTTAATTTACTTAAGAACATTTCCTCCTTTACCCTTACCTACCCTCCCGGCAGAGGTTTCTCAGGTAATATGTATACAATTTAGCTACACCTGTGTGGGGCCAACTTAAGATGACTAAGTGGAGTGATACTAATGGTAGAATTTTCTGGAGATTTCTGAGTTGGTGGGTAATTCCCCGAGAGGAGTAATATGTGGGTAGGCCATGCTGTATGAAACCCCTCACATCTCCCCTAATTTGGGGAGGTAGCCTACTTACTGATCCAGTTCTTACTGTGTGAGCTTTGGTTCCTATAATAATTACAGTTTTATATTTTCTTCTCCAGCTTTTAAAAAATTTTTTAAATTTTATTTTATTATGTTAGTCACCATACATTACATCATTAGTTTTTGATGTAGTGTTCCATGATTCCTTGTTTGCATATAACACCCAGTGCTCCATTCAATATGTGCCCTCCTTAATACCCATCACCGGGCTAACCCATCCCCCCACTCTCCTCCCCTCTAAAACCCTCAGTTTGTTTCTCAGAGTCCATCGTCTCTCATGGTTCATCTCCCCCTCCGATTTCCCCTCCTTCATTTTTCCCTTCCTACTATCTTTTTTTTTTTTAACATATAATGTATTATTTGTTTCAGGGTTACAGGTCCATGATTCATCAATCTTACACAATTCACAGTGCTCACCATAGCACATACCCTCCCCAATGTCCATCACCCAGCCACCCCATCCCTCCCACCCCCTACCACTCCAGCAACCCTCAGTTTGTTTCCTGAGATTAAGAATTCCTCATATCAGTGAGGTCATATGATACTTGTCTTTCTCTGATTGATTTATTTTGCTTAACATAATACCCTCTAGTTCCATCCACGTCACTGCAAATGGCAAGATTTCGTTTTTTTGATGGCTGCATAATATTCCATTGTGTGTGTGTGTGTGTGTGTATATATATATATATATGTATATATACACCACATCTTCTTCATCCATTCATCTGTTGATGGACATCTTGGCTCTTTCCATTGTTTGGCTACACCAACTACAGTTTTATATTTAAAGTACCTTTTGTGCTATGACTATGCACTTAAAAGTATATACATAGGCAATGGTTCTTCTCATCTAGAATTTCTTAGTAATTTTTAGGGTTAGGGAATCGAACTATTCTTTCCATTTTATAACACTTTGGTTAAAAGTGCCTTACAATAATAGTTTATGTTTTATGGCTTTAGTTGGTGTTGTTTTCATGCATAAGATTTGCACTGCTGTGGTTGAAGTCTGTGGACAAACTATGTGGCCTTACATGCAGTTTTTAAAATTGTTGTGTGCTTTTCTAACAAGTGAATTTCAGGTTCTATTTAAGTATGTGAACTGAAAAGAAATGTTTAAGAAAAAATAATGTATTTTGCTGGTATATTTCCAGCCAAAATACCTAATGAGGGACTTAGTTTTGTCTAGAAGACAATCTTTTTATTCTTTTCCTCACTTTGCACTTGCACATTCAGACTGTGATGCTCTGGTTTTGAGGAAAAAATAGAATGTGTGCTTGACTTATAAGTTTTTTTCTTTGAGAGTTAAGTTACTATTTTGGGGGGTAGATTTTAATAAAATAAATTCTGCGTGTTATTTATAATTGTGTGTGCTAGTTTGGGGAAGGTGTACAAGATTCTGGGTTACAGCATTTGAACAAACTTATCACGATTTAAAACTAAGCTGAGAAATGTGGAGGGTTTGCCCCATGAATTGTTTATTAATATACCACAGTTTTCTCTTCTGTGTTGACTAAAGGGGACATAAAACTTTATATTGGCTTCTAACTGCGCTCCAATCCTTCATCTTCATTCTGCATCTCCAGGCAAGGTAAACTGCAGCGTTAAGGTGGCACTCAATAAATATTTGTTGGAGGAATTAATGAATAAATGAATAATTTAAGCAAAACATATCTATCAAGCCTTAAAAAAAAAATCTCGGTCCTCAATCTTATTCAATATGTATTCCCTAGAAGCCTGCTTTGTAAAGAGCAGTAAAGTAGAAAACCCCACATGTTAAGAAGCTGAGGGCTTATTGGGAAAACTAAGATAGTAAGGGAATGATGAAGCAATCATGAAGCAGGGTGCAAGGTGAAGGCATACTGTTGAGTTACTTAGAAATAATGACATATCCAGGGATAATTACCTCACACACATCCATGGCGGTACCAGCATTCACATAGTCTTACCATTTCCTTATCATTTTTATTTTATTCATACATCTTCACAGGTATTTTGTCTAGGTCTAGATGCCATGGCAGTGGTGGACATGCCCAATGTTAGACAAAATGGCCAAGTTAGATTTTTCCTCTTGTGTTCTTTCCTTTTTTAATTTTTTTCTGGTCACTTTATTGAAGAATAGTTTACACATAATAAATGCATAAATTTTGAGTGCTCATTTCAACAAGTTTAGACAAACATATATAACTGTGTAACTGCCACTCGGTCAATACACAGAATATTTTTATCTCCCCAGAGAGGTCTTTGTACCCCATCCTGGCCTCCTTCTTTTTATTCCCCACAGCCCTCTGGTGTTCGTTAATTTCTTAGGGCAGTGTCTTCTTCGTGTGGCCCAAAAGTTACATCAAATTCCTGAACGAGGCCCCACCTGCGTCTGACCAAAACCCTCTTTTTCTTTCTTCAAGCTGGGGTTGCCAAATAAAGTAGAAGACACTCTGTTAAGTTTAAATCTTGGATCAACAATAAACAGCCTTTAGTATAAGAAAGTATTATAATACTGCAGTATTTGGGACACAGGATAAAAAAAAAATGTGATTTTCTAAAATTTAAAATTAACTAGGCATCTCAGATCTTTATTTGCTAAATCAGGAAACCCTACCCCAATTGCCACTTTATCACTACATGTAATTTCACCAACCCTTTAGATGATAGGAGCCTAATTGAAAAAAAAATCACATTCAGGTATAAATGCCTGGTAGCTAGATTAATATATGGTCATTAAATTAAGTATATTCTTATAGTCCAAAGAGGATTTTTTTTTATCCAGAGGATCAGTATTCTGGAGATAAATTTTGAACAGAGATATTTTATAGTGTTCCACCTCAAGAGAGCCATTTAATCTGCTTTTCTTATTGAATAACCAAGATGAGGTTAGGTAAGGTATTCCTTGTTGATTTTCATCTGAAAGTGGTAATCCTACAACACCAAGGGCAAGTTACTTGACCTCTTTGCACCTCAGTTTCCTTACTTTTAAATGGAGGTTATAATACCACCTACCTCAGAGGTTTGATGTGAGGATTAAGTAAGTTAATATATTTCTGTACTGAGTGTAGGATGTGGCCCAGTGTAAGCATGTGTTGGCCATGGCCACCAACTCTTTATTCAAGTAATACTGGTGCAGACTGATCATTCGCTGTCATATGCAATATATTTATCTTTCTTGTTTACTTACTGTTCTCTAAAATGTAGAGAAAGAACACTGGATTAGGAGTAAGGAATAATGCCTTTTAGTTTCAGATCTGCTTCTAGGTGACCTCAAGTTGGTGACCTTTAGGTGACCTCAAGTAAACTGGGCCTCAGTTTCTCATTCCCAGGCTCCACATAGTTGGATCTCAACTTTACAGTACCTAAAACACATCTGAGGTGCTTGGGGAAAAGTGTAGATTTCTAGGCCTTTCATCAGACATCTTGATTCTGGGAGCCTGGGGATGTGCCAGGATGAAGAACATTTTTAATAAGCTCACTAGAGAATCAGATGCAGGTGGCCCATGGACCACATACTGGGAAACACTGGACTAGATGCCCTCTCAATTTTCTCCCATTTAGTAGTTAAGTGTAAACAATGTTATTCCATGTAATAAGCAAAATTGTCTATCTGGAGGTTTAAATATGTCTTATGAATGTCCTTCATTTCAAATGCATGAAGGCCAATTTCAAAAGCTGTGTTAACTCCACATTGTGAATGCCCGTGGTTACTTATTTATTGGGCAACTTAATCTAGAAAGGTTCTTTCATGAATTTTCATCAATTTTTTAACAAAGCTCTGTTGCAAATGGTGAATTATGCATTAACATATGTTCATGCTAATTTATACACTGGTGACAGATTTTTGGCATGGGATCAATAATTTACAATTATATTTTTTAAAAGTTTGTTTATTAATAACATCAAGGAATTTTGATTATCATTTAGATAACAATGCATTATTTGAACCCAATAAAAAAGGAACAGAATTTGCAGTTCTCAGATGTCTGCATACTTGTCCAAGGAACAACAAATGAATCTGAAACTAATAAGATAAATATCTCCTGCTCTTCTCAATTAATAGTTTTTATAGCCCTGTTGGATTCTACAGCCCTGTTGGACAAGCCCCAATGTCTTGTCATCAGATGGAAATGCAGGGTATTATTACACCAACTTTTTCTAATATCAAAATAATTATAGGCTAACCTCATTGAGTCATGAAACAAGACAAAAATTATTTTGACTACCCTCTTGAAAAATTAATACAATTTGTACTTTCTGCATATTTTTCAAAGTTAAGACACAAAATTCCGATAAAGAAGTAAACATACTCCTATTAAGGAGCTTCATTAGTACATTTCTATCTCTCCAATATACTTCTATTTAAACACACTTTTAAAAGTAAACCTGTTTTGAGAAGCCTTTATATAGAAAACAAATCTAATAAAATAAGTAAATTAGAGGGTGATTATATGATTAAAATTTTTTCTGCTTTAAAAATATTGTAGATACCTTGAAGAAGCTCCTGCCCTATTATACCTAATGTGATGTCTCAAATAATTTTATGCTTAACTTTTTGGAAATATAATTGTTTTGTAAATAGAGCTGCAGCTTTTCTTTACACAGCAATCATTTTATCACTCATTGCTATTAATTTGTAGAGAGAGATCAGCTACCAGATCTGACAACTGTATTCCAAATATGGTTTAAGAAAATAAAGTTACTAAGACTGAATCAATGATATGCTCACTTTATCCCTCTGGGACAGAGAAACTAGAGGACTCATGAGCTTTGATTATGCATGCTATATTTTCATATTAACATCTTTGCAAATATTCTTTGCTGGAGTGGGAGAGGTGGAGAAGAAGAGAACACCTTTTTAAATTAGATTTTTAATACCAGGTAACCCATTCTAGTAGAAGGCCAAGGCAAATTATTCCTGTGATCATAATAGGGGTTTTTAAGTATTTTCATTTTTTTTAAATCATAGAGGTAACGTAATAGTGGATAGCAAAGAGAAATGATTTTAAGTCTTGGTTCTCTCACTTGTTAGTTGTGTCAAGTTATATAACTTCTCTGAGACTTTGCTTTTCATCTTTAAAATGAAGATTATAATGCTCTCTTTATTGGGTTGTTGTAAGAATAAAGTAAAATTATTTTTATAAGTTCCTGAAACAGTATCTGGCATTTAGAAGTCAATCAATCAAGATTTAAGTGTGCATTTCCTTCCACTCTGACATAATAAAGACATCCCTGCCATACTGATTGAAGACCAAAGCTTTCCCTCTGTCCCCTTAACCCACTTCAATATTTAGTTTTTAAGATATCATTCTGTATCTGTCGGTAGGTTGCTTTTCACTGTTTGGTAAATGTATTATGTCATCCAGAAGATCCTAGTGGAAACTAGTCTCTTCTAAACTCATCTTCCAGTTTTTACACAGCCTACTTTCACCCATCTCTATCAGTCTGTTTCAGGGGCTGGCAAACTATGGCCTACTGGCCAAATCTAGCCACCCACCTGTCTTTGTAAATAAAGTTCTTTTGAGACTCACAGCCATGTCCATTCACTTAAATAGTGTCTGTGGCTGTTCTTTTTTTTTTTTTTAGTTTAAGAACAGATTTGAGTAATTGTGATAGAGACTTTGTAGCCCACAAAACCTAAGTTATTTACAATTTGTCCACTTGGCAGAAAAAGCTTGCAGACCCCTAATACACAATGGCTAGACTTTTAAAATGTAGATGATCAGAAATTAAGTACTTGTTGACAAATAGATGCTCAATGAATGGAGAATAGAAAAAAATTGATAGTTGCTATCATAGAGATTTCTTAACTCTCTTATGCATGGTTACAGCGAGGACAAAGAAATAATATAATTGAGGAGAAGTAAGAGAGAAAGATAGAAGCCAAAGGGAATAGGTTCTGCCATTACCTACTAATGGACTTTATTTGAATTGAATGCTATCTCTGTGAGCCTCAGTTTTTCTGTCAAGTGAAAATGATTTCTGTGAAACCTAATATCCTAAGTTCATGTTGCACAAACTGATGATATTTTCACATCGTATAACCTTATTTTGTTTACGTGATAATGATCCTGATTAATACTCCCTACCTAAAGACGGAGTTCATAATTCATTCGTTCTTTTTAAAAATTTCAGGGGAAGTGGCGTCCTTGGGGGAGAGCCAGGTATGTGTTAAGCATAGATATAGAATTTATCCTTAGAAAGCATTTGAGGATGTAAGAAAACTTATTTGTCATGGAACAGAGTTTCTAGAGGACCCAATGGAGAGAGAAGGGAGAATGAAAGAGAAGAGAAAGAACAGAGTTTGGAGAGAGAGGAACCGAGAGGAAGAGATAGATGGCCAGCGGTCTTGCAATGGGGCTATTAAGCATGGTGAATTAGTGGACACGTGTTTCTAACCAAATTGGTGATAGCAACCCCTGGCACGTGGGAAATAAGAAACAAGGTCTTAAGATATTGCTGGTGACTCTAGGGTAGAAGATGTGCTGCTCGGTAAATGGCAATTCAGAGCAGTCTGATCTTCAGGAAGCTCCTTATGTCCAGTAAAATGGGCCCTGACCTAGGATTCAGAATACCTAGATTTGAGGCCAGGGTATTCTATCTTGTGTCACTCTGAGCAGGCCTCAGTTAATTCATCTGTAGATCTAGAATATCTTCCCTTGTGTGCTTTATTTTTTTAATTTTTTTATTATGTTAATCACCATATATTACATCATTAGTTTTTGATGTAGTGTTCCATGATTCATTGTTTGTGCATAACACCCAGTGCTCCACACAGAATGTGCCCTCTTTAATACCCATCACCAGGCTAACCCATCCCCCTACCCTCCTCCCCTCTAGAACCCTCAGTTTGTTTTTCAGAGTCCATCGTCTCTCATGGTTCGTCAAAGAAAGTTTCATGAAATAATGTGCCTCAGTGCACTCAGAAAACTCTTCAAATATATGCAATTTTATTGAATATTATATCGGAATAATCACAGAAGAGCATGGGTTTTTAGTATATTTTCAGTAGAGTTGATGGATTTATGCTTGTGCATGCACTCTTACACACGCACACATACACAGGCACACTAATTTTGTAGGTCTGCCTTTTTATGGTAATATGGAAATAGTGATATAGTAAAATGCCCCCTGTGTGCTAGTCTCATAGGTATTTTCCACTCGCTACATTCCAAATACCTCCAGAAATCTTCAGAATATATCTTCAGGTGGTGATGTTTAAATATCTGAAGTCACACATCAATACTTTTTACCCAATGAGCAAAAGAAAGCTCTTTTTGAGTGGAATCCTGTTTTTTAAATATCACTGGACATGGAAAACACTCTGATAGGTGTGTGATCTAGGGCTTCTATTGAGTTCCATCTACCTGGATTAATGAAGAGCAATATTACAAATGCTTCCTCTGTGATGAAGGAAACACTGAGAGGTGATATCATATCTTAAGAGTAAAACACTGCATTCAGGGCAATTTGTTCTTCCTCTTTTAACTCTATAGTAAACAGTATCCACATACTGTGTTCAGTCTGCTGGGGAATGTGAAAGCAAACATGGTCTTTCTTTAAACAAAGGAATTTTATGTACAAATACATAAAACAATGATTCTTTTATTAAAAGTATAGCTAGGAATTCCACTGATGAGCAATTGGTTGGAAATGTTTTTATTGGTCATGATTTATGGATGACAAGTTTGAGTAATTACTGAGCTTAATTGCACTTAAATGAAGGATTTTTTTTTCCAATTGTTTATCTTCAGGGCAAGAATGGAAATAAATGTGTTAGAAAAATTCAGAGTTCAGTGTTGCTAAATGAGCTTTTTAATGTTTACATATGTAACAATTTAGATCATTAATATATACATGCTGGAGAAGCTGACCATCTCATCCAGTCTGCAGAAAATCCCACACAAACCATTGCTATTTTGCTTTTGGGTAAACACACAGCCATTCAATTTAAATCACAAATTAAGTTTTCCTGGGGTTAATTTTGGTCTATTTGGGTGCCTAGTAAAAGTATTTTCAAGAAAATGAAATCATTATACTTATTTGGCATGTAGTAGGGGCATTAGGTCAAGAGCATCTAGGTTCTGTCAGTTCTGGGGAAGGAGGGCAGCTAGTCTGATCCCCAAGAGCATTGTCTTATTTCTATAGAATGATTTTCTAGGCAGTCCATTTTAGCTTTAATATGAAGAGTCAGGAAAGCAGATTTGCATGCTTTCGCAAAGTAAAAAATAAAACCACTGAATTTCTAAGAAATTTCTAATTTCTAAGATCTGAGGATCTTGTTGTTGCTTCGTATTACAGATAAAGATGATGTAGAATCCTATTACAGACATTATGGTGGATGGCACAAGTGGTTTTAAAATTCTCAGATCAGTATACCAGTATAATGAACTGATCATGGGTCAGGCTGGACTCTTGCGTAGGCAAAACATTTCTCTCTCATTTTTCCTTTATCTCATTAGTTCTTTCATAAATACTTATTGCACTAGCTAACATTCTTCTTCAAAAATAAGACCGCTCTCTCTCTCCATATATATATGTATATATGTTTGTGTGTGTGTGTATATATGTATATATAAGTTTGTGTGTGTATACATATATATACATATATATACATATATATATGTATACACACACACACTTTAAGATATGTTTCAAATACAGTGTACCAGGTGTTTTTTGTTGCTAGGAACCAAGATTTACTCAGTTGACCTAAGAAATGGGAGAATTTCTATAAAATACACATGAAAATAAGGAAGTCAGGAATTTTGACCCTTTATCTGGGTTTTCCATAAGAATTCAGAAAAATCTGCACCAACCAGGTTTCAAAGAAGAGCAAGTGTAGTGAGTGGTACTGTCAGTGTTTTAGTCTATTCAGCTGCTGTAACAAATTCCCATGGACTAGGTGGCTTACACAACAGAAATTTATTTCTCGGAGTTCTAGAGGCTGGAAGTCCGAGATCAGGACGCCATCATTGTCCAATTCTGCTGAGAGCTCTCTTCCAGGTTCTAGACGGCCGACGATGTCTCCGTGTATCCTCATGTGGTGGAAAGAGGGAGAGGAGCTCTTCCATTTCTTTTTGTTATAAGAACCCTCATCCCATTCCTAAGGGCTCCACACTCATGACCAAATTATTTCCCAAAGGCCCACTTCCTAATACCATCACATTTGGGGTTAGGATTTCAACATGGGACTTTGGGAGGGTGATACAGACATTCAGTCCGTAAGAGCAGTTTCAAAGAGACTGGGGCCCAGCTCAGGAACTGGAAATCAGTAACTGGACATAAAGCCTTTCAAGATTCATCAGCCCTAGTGACCTGTTCATGCTATAAGTAACTTTGATCTCTGAGCTTTCCCACTCGTGGTTTCTGCTTACTCAGAGTTTTTAGCACCTCCTGGATTCTATGTTAGGTCTATCTGTCTTTTTGCACAAATTTTCTGATAGAAGAGATGGTTGATACAGTAAGCCACCGATACCAAATTTAGGGCAAGCTTTTCCCGGTTAGGCCACTGGTCAGCACATAGATTTGCAGCACTTGGATCACATGCCTAATATTTATCAATCAGCTGATATAAATGATAAACTATTCCCAGCTAGTGCCATCCTGTACACAAGAGGCTACGGGCATTCTGAGGCTCAGCCTTTCACTACAGTGGGTTTTCTCCGTTGCTCATGATGATTAGGCATGAAACCATATTCCAGCACTCATCTTTGTGCCTGGTTTTCTAAGAGAAGAAAACACAAATTTTCCTAATTTGTATTATTAAATATTCACAAAAAATACTTAATATTCAGGATTGGGACTGGTTCCTCCAGGTAAGAGGAGGGACAATCACATCCCTATTACCGCTAGCATTTGGAACAGCTGTTTACAGCAGCGACACATTGCTGGTTCCTCAAGTCTCTCCAGGTTTCTTCAAAAACCGTTGGTAGCACCTGTTCCTCAGAGTCTCAGACTCTCATCTGTTATAGTCACCCATGCCGATGACTTGCACATGTAAGAATTATTCCTTATCATATACACTCTGCCTATAAGAAGAGACATCCACCTAGCTTCCTTCTTATCTACCAAAGTCACCTTGTGGACACAGCAATGATACTATCAGCTCCAGGCTGACTTCCAGTGCTGTGAATCAGAGAAAGGAACACCTCTACCTCTTCACCTATTTGCCTTTCTGGAAGGGTACCATGGTTAATCCTCCTCTCCAATCAAATGGAAAATTTCAACAAATTTCTAAAACAAAAAACCAAAAACTATAATAGAAAGTAGTAGTTAAAACTTTGAACACAACTAAAGCCTACTGATATAGTTCAGTGAAATCAGAATATTTTACATAAGGCACAGTGTAGATTACATACTAGAGAATTTTCAAATACTATATTTTAAGCCATTTGTTGTTTACAAATAGTTTCATATGCTATGTTTCATTAAATAGAAAGTCCAAGAACATTCTGTCTTTGAGGGGTGGCACATATTTTACACACACACATCACACCTGAGACATGTTTTGGATACAGAACTGCATGAGGTCAAGAATAGTTAAGTCCTTTGTCTAACTTCATCAGCAAAAGAAGCAGGAAGGTGGAGTGAAGGACTCAGCATTTGAGAGCATCTTTCTCTAGGTTTATGTCCTAATTCCGCCACTTTCTAGTCAAGTGACTTTGGGGTAGTTACTAAACATTTCTAAGTAAGCCTCAGTTTTGTCAGATGCAAAATGGGCATCGTTTCAGAGTGACAAAAACAGAGAATGCACGTGAGACATAATCGGTAGATGCCATCCAGGAAGTGTTCAGTAGGTGGAACTAGGACTTTGGGCTTTATGGTCAGTGTTCTTCCTTCTCCACCTTACTTGAAGAATTAAAAATATAATTTTGCAGAGAAAGGGAATGAAATTGTCAAAACCTAGAAAAAAAAATACGTCTTGATTATCTTTATCCCAGAACATTTACTCAGTGTCTGGAAACGTTCAGAGACCGGCACTAGCAGGTACTGGAGGAGAATCCCTGAGATACACAGAGATCCATTCTCTTACTTTCCCAGTGGATTTGGAAAACTGAGAAGAGCACCAGCAGCTGCAGCTTCCAGTAACATCAGTCTAATCTATTTTCATTGGCTTCAGTGACCCAAAGCAGGAAGGCAAAAGTTACAGATAAAAGACCTAGAAAAGTGGTCCCAGAAGTGAGAAACACTGAAATTTCACAGAGAGAGATTATAATAAAATAAGGCAACTCATCCTCTAAACAGCTGCTAATTACTGCACAATTTCTGTTAATGTCACTATCTTTGGGGTGTCCTTCTACATGTTCAGACATCCACTCCAAAGCTGTCCCTGCTTATAAACAGCCTCCTGTTCTCTGGGCTCTTTTGTGGGAAATTCCTTTTCTCCAGGTCTGCCTTGGAACTGATGAGTCAAAACACCTAGTGTTTTATCAATCCTACAAACTGCTCTGAAATGTGTGATGCATATAAACAATAAAAATCCCAGGGCTTCTGCCTACAAGGATGCCACGTATGCTTGTCTCCAAAAGACACAGAAGCTACTGGAAACTTCTGAAAAGCAGTTGAAAATGCTGGTTCTGTTTCATAACAATTGCCCACCGAAATCATTCAAAATCAGCTTTAAAAAAATAAATATGATAGTCAAAAGATAAACCAGTTTAAATATATTTAAAAAGTAAGGCCATATATTCACTACAATATAGTTTGGATAAAAGCATTTAAAACTATCACACTCTCTTCCCTAGAGAAATGTCCAATATTTCATACTATACATCCTAAAAGTAGACAATTGAAGTATGTTTCTCTCTCTCTGATCTATACCCTGTGTGGCCCCAGTAGCTTAATGAGTTTCCTTTGTTTTATGTTTTTTGTTTTTTTCACTTGAACTCTTCTTGGCTTGTGAAAATTACTCAATAATGCTGCTATATTAGAATATTTCAACCACCTCCCTTGACACCCACATTCCTACCTCCCTTTTATGGTTTCTCTTGCTTCATTGTTACCTATTGCCATCACTTTCTCTGAGGTTAGTGTCTTTACTAATACCTCCTAAGGTTTTCTGGAATAATCCAGCATGATCCATGTTTTATTCTTGATCTTGAATAAAGAAAGAAATTAAATCCCCCAAATCAACCCACCGTCTTATGCAACTATTACTTGCTGTGAGCCAATCTCATTTCCATAACCACCTCCACTCTTTCACCTGACACAATGCTAAAGGTAGAGATTTTGCTGCAGTCTTTCTGACAGTGACATCGTTACTCTCAGCCAGCATCAAGCCTATGGATACCCTGGTGGACTCTGTGCTTATGCATGCATTTGGGGGAATGTGTGTGGAACTTAGTCTAAATTCAAAAGTGATGCCCATTCCCTAGTTTCTTCTACTGTAGGAAGAAAATACTTATGCTGACACTTAGGGGGAAAAAAGATCAAAAATTCATACTGGGCATATGTCTTATGCAATGTGATTAGTAAGAGGATTTCACACCAAAGCTAGATCTATTAATTCTCTTGAGCATTCCTTAGGGTATTTTTGTTTTTCTAAATTGTGGAAACTGGATAGTTCACATTCAAGTTTCACCAAGATTGGTTCTAGAACCTGGCCCATTATTGCAAAGTATTGTGTAGAGTGAGTGTTCAAAGTGCAAAATAATATTAACATTAATTTGGATTTGAATAATGTTTCTGTACAAGGCAGATGGCGTTTTTTTAAAGGTATATTATGGGAGCTGGATTTTCTGTTCAGGTGCTGCTCAATGGCAAGACAATAGCTGAGAAAAGCGCATCACCATTGATTGAAGGCTTCCTGTGTGGGAAGCCCTTCTTTCAAATGAGTAATTCAATGAAAGTTAAGGGAGGGAGTTTCTTGCCCAAGGGATGGTAGGAGAGAGAAGAGAGTTGTCTATAAATTCTTTCCTATCTTTTTTACCTTTTCCCAAAGGCCACCTTCCCTAACCTAGAGACAAATTGCCTAGGGTGATGAGATCTAATTCATATAACATAAAACTCATGCTTTTAAAGTGTACTGCTCTTGGGGTGCCTGGATGGCTCAGTTGGTTAAGCATCTGACTCTTGGTTTTGGGTCAGGTCATGATCTCATGGGTCGTGGGCTTGAGTCCTGCATCCAGCTCTGCCCTCAGTGGGGAGTCTGCTTGAAGAATCTCTCCTTTTACCCCTCCCCCCACCCACTTGCTTGCACATTCTTTCTAAAATAAATAAATAAAATCTTTTAAAAAATTAAAAATAAATAAAGTGTACCGCTCCGTGGTTTTTAGTATAGTCACAGAGCTATGCAACAAACACCACTATCTGATTGCATACTATTTCCATCACTCTAGAGAAATGCCGGACACATTAGCAATCACACCCTTTCCTACCCTCTCTCCAGCCCCTATCCTGCTAATACACTCTATGTTCCTATGGATTTGCGTTTTCTGGACATTTCAGATAAGTAGGATCATAGAATATGTGACCTTTAAAAAATGTAACAGGTATTCTTTTTGAGATAATTGTAGATTCACGTGACATTTTAAGAAATAATACACAGAGACCCTGTGCATCCTTAAAGCTGACATCTTCCGTAAGTGTAGTACAATATCATGGTCAGGATACTAACATCGAAAACAGCCACCAAAGTATTCAGATTTCCCCAGTTTTACTTACAAACATTTGTGTGTGTGTGTGTGTGAGCTCATTTCCCTGTATTTAATTCCAAACAGTTTTGTCACATGTGTAGGTATATCAACTGCTAAAGACCAGACGTGGAAGAATGCCACAGGGATCCTTGTATTCTTGTGTTGCCCTTTGAATGCCCCCTCACCATTGTGACCACTCAGCAGGTCTCCATTTCTAAAGTGGTGTCATTTCAAAAATGTTGTATAAATAGAATCAAACAATATTTAGGCTTTTAGGATTGAAATTTTTAACTTAGCATGATTCCCTGGAGACCATCCAAGTTGTTATACATAGCCATAGCCCATTTCTTTTTCTTGCTGAGTCATATCCCATTCCATTTTAACCATTTACCCGCTGAAGGACAGCTGGGCTGTTTCAAGTTTTTGGCCATTATGAATAAAGGTGTTATGAACATTCTTATACAGGCTTTTGCATAAATTTCCATTTCTCTGTGATAGATGCCCAAGAGTACAGTTTCTGAGTACAATATGGCAATTACATGTAAGTTTATAAGAACTTGCCAAACTGTTTTCCAGAGTGGCTGTATCACGCTAAATTCTCATTGGCAATGTATGAGCAGTACAATTTCTCTGCATCCTCACCAGAATTTGATGCTGTCATCATTGTTATTCTTTTTAGCCATTTTAATAGGTATGTAGCAAATATGTGGCTTTTGTGACTTACTTATTTCACTTAGCCCATTTCATGATTCATCTATATTGTAGCTTGCATTGGTGTTTTACTTCTTTTTTTATTGCCAAATTAAGTTATAGTGTATGGAAATGCCACCTTTTGTTTCTCAATTCATGAACTAATGGAAGAGTATGTTTAATAGTTAAAAAATTATTTCTGAAAAAGTTTCCTATTAATGTTATTAAAAGTATAGCTTCAATTTTTAAAAAGCAACAGGTACAGTATTAGATGCTTCGTATGTATTCTCTCATATGAGTTTCATAATAACCGTAGTCATGGCGGACAAACTGGAAACTCACATAATAAACTTATGGGAAAAAAATAAATCTATCAGGAAGACTTATTTAACTTGGCTAAATCAATTTTGAAAATGAAATTTTAATACCTTCAATTCACTATAGACTCTACCATATGCATTCTTATCTCCCATTAGATTAACTCACATACTTGGCTTGCTTGGCCTCATGAGGAATTTGAGTTTGCCAGACTGACTTACTTTCTAAGTTACCATACAGATAAAGAGATTAAGATTCATTCATTCACTGCACAAATATTTGTTGAAAGTCTAATATGCATTGGACCTGTAGTAGATGCTGTGATTCGGAAAAGCTAATTGACTTAGCTGAGGTCACAAATTTTACAAAAGGAATGATTAAATACGGCATTTCATATTGAGAATAAAATTTCATCTTTAATGCTTATTTTCCCTGCATCCTAATTAAAGTGATCCAAGGAAATATTTTAAATTTAAGGTACTTCATTAGCGATCTTTAATGTTTCTTACATAAGTGAAGTATTACGTGTTATTTTGAAAACATAATTTCTACACAGCTTGTCAGATGCATCATATTATTTTACTTTGTTGGCGAAGAATCCAATAGCCAAGCTCCCTGACGTGTTGGCTCCCCATTGTAAGTTTTGTCTAGCCTCATTATAGATAGCTGAATACAGATATTGAGTACAATATATCATTAAGTCCACTAATAAACTTGAGTTGCTCCTTTACCACTTTTCTCCATCCCCCACTGTCAATGAGTAATTTATCTCCAGCAGCAATATGCATAAGTTGCCTTTGAAAAGAAGGGACGTGTCATTATCAGTCAGTACATGGACGAGTTATAGCCAGCTCCATCATAGGAGAGAGCAGATGATTACAATCAATAATCAATCAAAGAACTCATGACAGTAATCATACATCACCTTCTGTGGAAGCTTCACTCAAAGCTTAATATTGCAAGATCCAATTTCTGGATATAGTGGGTACTTTGCCATTATCCGAGCCCGCTCCTTGCACATGCAATGCTGGAATGTGGAACAGCTCTACTTGGGCCCTCTGCTTTTGGAGAGGTAAGAAACAGTAGAGCAGAACTGAATGTGTGAGAAGAAAACAGCAGCTCCAGGCCTTGCCCGAGTCCTTATTACTCACTTACGCTGTTTTCTGTACAGCTCAGTCAGTATTGGGTATATCCTTGCAATACAGTCCCTTGTTAAGCTGAGGCATTTTTGAAATTTGGTGGCAGAAATTTTATAACTAGATGTTAAAATCATGTCCATTAAAATATGCTGTCCAATAAAAGGCACAGTCTCTATAAAACCAGAATTAATTTGAGAAGATCGTCTGGGAGGTTTATTGGGCAGTGAATGCTTTTTAAAAACACTAAAAAATTCTTTAAGTGGAAACAATCTAAAAACTGCAAATGCCTTTTTGTTTAAAATGAAAGGAATATATTCTGGGAAAATTGGTTTGTAGTGATTTTCCAAATTCAATCATTCAACCAACATTTGCTGAGTCCCTACTATGCACAGGGACAAGATAGATCTGTGTCCTTCAGGACCAAAATATTGGGTAGAGGGGGGGGAAATAGGTGCCTGATGATACAGCGCAAAGTGCTTAGGGCTGGAAGAGTTTGTGCAACGTGCTTCGGGTCACAGAGCAAGATATATCAGGGCCTGGTGGGGGAGTCTGGAGTCCTCCAGGAGAAGGAACTTTTAAATTGGGAATTGGAAAAAAAAAAAAAAAAAAAGTGGAGAAAATTCATTTCAAACACAGGATCAGGCAGGCACTAAGGTAGGAGGAAAGCATTTTCAAGCCAGAGTGTAAAGGTCTCTATGTTTGGAAAGTAGAGGAAGGGGCAGGGGACTTTGCCAGGAAGAAGACTGGAACATGGGAGAGAGGAAATGGAACCACACGATTATGCTGGAGCTAGATTGTCGAAGGGAACGTGAATGGACCAACGTGGAATTTCAAGAAAACCCCTGACC
This sequence comes from Eumetopias jubatus, assembly GCF_037043125.1. Classification (NCBI taxonomy): domain Eukaryota; kingdom Metazoa; phylum Chordata; class Mammalia; order Carnivora; family Otariidae; genus Eumetopias; species Eumetopias jubatus. The sequence goes on along the minus strand of NW_028274822.1, from coordinate 22,573,230 downwards.
ACAAGAAGGGAGAAAAGACAGAATTGGGAAGTAGCAGGCTGATTCTCCCTTAGGTATTTTACTCACTGTAACTTTTTAACCTCCTCCAAAAAGGACCTCCTAGGGATGGCACTTCACCATAGGGTCTTCTTCTCTTACAGATCGAAGGAGAATTTTAGAAATTGGAAGCAGGACACTGTTTTATCCATGTAAGGATTTTTAGTAAAGCTCACAGCATCGATCCTATTAAAAGTTGAGGGTCACCTGGGTGGCTCAGTCAGTTAAGCAACTGCCTTTGGCTCAGGTCATGGTCCCAGGGTCCTGGGATCGAGCCCCACATCGGGCTCCCTGCTCAGCAGGAAATCTGCTTCTCCCTCTCCCGCTGCCATTTCCACTGCTAGTGCTCTCTCCTGCTCTCTCATTCTGTCAAATAAATAAATAAAATCTTTTTTAAAAAATTAAAAGTTGAATATTCCTCAAGGAGAGGTGGCCTCCATCCCACCTCTAGGACAGGGCTCCCAATCTTAAAGACCAGGCAAAAGTGGCTGTGTTTGACTAAATCAAAGCATATCTTTATCTAAATCTTCCTTCTGTCCCACTATATCTAAATCTTCCTTAAAAATGAGTTTGGGGGGGTGCCTGGGTGGCTCAGTCGTTGGGTGTCTGCCTTCGGCTCAGGTCATGATCCCACGGTCCTGGGATCGAGCCCCACATCGGGCTCCCGGCTCGGCGGGAAGCCTGCTTCTCCCTCTCCCACTCCCCTGCTTATGTTTCCTCTCTCGCTGTGTCTCTCTCTCCCTGTCAAATACATACATACATACATACATACATACATAATTAGTTTGAAAGTCTCCCAAATTTTGTTTATTCCCCTAGGACATGTCCCTTTTCTTTCAAGTTAGAATGCCTTTTTCTTCTTTTATTACTGATTTTGCCTCTATTTGAAGCATTTCAATGTTTTGTAAAAGAGACTTGATTCCCAAGAAAACTCCTAGACATTTTTACAGAGAAGATTGGGGTTTTTAAAATCATTTCTCCTTTAAAGTGCTATATTGCTGACATTTGGACCCTCTCAGAGAACTAGGTTTGATTATTATTTTCTTCATGTAAGATTTAGACTCAGTGCCATGCCTTCCTGATTTTAGTCATCCTTAAGGAGATAGATGCTGTCAGTAATAGGGTCCAGGAAGCCTTTGCTGTTTGAGTGTAGGTTTATTGGGTTTGATTCTTTTTACACTGGAGAGTTTAATCAGGAACTTTGATTTTTCCTCCGCTGAGTTTCTCCTCGGGTCCTTGTCTTATTATGGGAAAGCCATCTCTAGTCTCGAGGACAAACACCAATGGAAACAATAAGTTGCTATGCCTTTGCTTCTGGAAATATATAAATAAACACAATAATCAGTAAATAAATAGATCAAGTAATATTGAACACCTTCCTTATGATATTTTTAGACCTGGGTTGCAAAACATAAACAAGAAACCGTTGGGTAGAATTTTGAAATTATTAGCTTTCATAGGTTCTAAAATTAGGCTGCTGTGGGGTGGGTTTTTAGAAATTAGCTTTTTCAAAATGATGTTTCCCTTCAGTGTTGGAAAGTAAACACAGCTACTGTTGAGGCTGCTGCTTAGAGGCAAATACATAGTTAGCTGAAATCTTGATATAAATTATATCTCCTGGGGTTTCTAACTTGGAGACTTAAAATTAGAGTCTATAGGAGGCAACCACAGACCACAGCATGCATACATTTTTGGACCTCCTATAGCCATCGCAACTCGCCAGGTTTTACAGGTCTTGGGGCGGGGGTGGGGGGGAAAAGATAGAAAAGAACATAAAGAAAAAAAATGCAGATTCTTACAGAATAGCATATGACTTTTCACTCTGTCAATGCAAAGTGTTTGTTAACCCTGAGAAACTATAATTATGTCTCATGCTAGTTACCCAAAACCTGTCAGTGGTCTCCCCATGTTCATGCCCCTTTCTGCCCACCTTACGATCTTGTTTAGCATCTCTGATGAAGTACAGCTCTTATCTATGAGCGCTAGAATTTTCTGACTTTTGCCCATCCCTGTAGGGTTACCTTTTTTTTCTTTCTTTCCAAAAATCCAAATCTTACACTTTTCTTCAGGTTCCAGCTATGGCCACCTGACTGAGCTTATTACGTGGATTCAATCTGTCCATGAGTCATCACCGAGAGTCTCTTCCTAAAACAGAACTAAATATTTTATTCCAGCATTCAAACAACTGTTAGATTTGGCAAGTGCTTCCTCCATCCCTCGCATGTCATCAGTCTTCCACAACTGGATCCCAACCTCTGTGTCAGGCGTGCTCTCCTCACAAGCCTTTCCTCCTCACCTCCAGCTGCCGTCACGCTACGTAGGGCCCTGCCATCTGGTAACTTCCCAACTTCCTGCTGCCTTTCTGCCTTGTTCACACTGTGGAGTCAACCTGAACTATCTCTTTTCGTTTGTCACACTTTTCAAATACCAATGATGGTGATATCTTCTCCTCTCCCCTACACCGCTTTTCTTTTCTTTCACTTTTCTGAACCTCATCACATATTACTTTTATAATAAAAAAACACACATACAAATATATACACCTTTACCAACACCTGTGAAATCTTTCCTGATGTTACCTATTCAAACTGAATTTCTTCCTTTTCTCTTCTGGCTATATTTTGTCTCCATTATTTGTTACTACATAATAAACCTTGCCTTGTACTTTGGTTTGTTTTGTCTGTCTCCTTCTATCTCTCCTCACCTCAGACTAGAAGCACCTTCAGGATACCTGCCAAGTCCTCTCATCTTTGTGCTTCTAGTCGCCCTTTCCAAAGGCCCGCTCTTGGGCTTTGCTAGACTCGTATCTCCCCCGAGAGCTGCTTGCCTTCCTGCAGTATCCTATTTGTCTTAATATAATTCCCTCTCTAGTAGTTTCTTGTAAACACGCCTTTTCTCTTAACCTTGTTTGTAAACTCCTTCATAGCAGTGGCTATCTGTTCTTCTTTCTACTCTTCACAGGAGAGCAGGATTTTAATAAAATGTGTTGAGTGAATGAATGATGTATGATGGGTGGCATGGCATCAGCACTAAGGTTGGCTGGCCTAGGGTTGACAGACATATGTGTAAAAAACTTAAAATGAGCTTCTTTTTCTTTCCACATGGAAAGGAGTCTGATTCTAGCAATTATACATTAATCAGCAATTTGGGTTTGGATCCCTCACCAGGGACTGGTGTTGGGATTTCTCCAACTC